>NC_140589.1:1086601129-1087201129 GCF_964204655.1 Triturus cristatus | reverse complement strand
GGCCTTCAGGTTAAGGTCTTAACTCTTACTCTGGCCTACTGGTTAAGGTCTTAACTCTTACTCTGGCCTAATAGCTAAGGTCTTAGACTCGTACTCTGGCCTAATGGTGAAGGTCTTAACTCTTACTCTGGCCTACTGGTTAAGGTCTTAACTCTTACCCTGGCCTAATAGCTAAGGTCTTAGACTCGTACTCTGGCCTAATGGTTAAGGTCTTAACTCTTACTCTGGCCTAATAGCTAAGGTCTTAGACTCGTACTCTGGCCTAATAGCTAAGGTCTTAACTCTTACTCTGGCCTAATAGCTAAGGTCTTAGACTCGTACTCTGGCCTAATAGCTAAGGTCTTAGACTCGTACTCTGGCCTAATGGTTAAGGTCTTAACTCTTACTCTGGCCTAATAGCTAAGGTCTTAGACTCGTACTCTGGCCTAATAGCTAAGGTCTTAACTCTTACTCTGGCCTAATAGCTAAGGTCTTAACTCTTACTCTGGCCTAATAGCTAAGGTCTTAGACTCGTACTCTGGCCTAATAGCTAAGGTCTTAGACTCGTACTCTGGCCTAATGGTTAAGGTCTTAACTCTTACTCTGGCCTACTGGTTAAGGTCTTAACTTTTACTCTGGCCTAATAGCTAAGGTCTTAACTCTTACTCTGGCCTAATAGCTAAGGTCTTAGACTCGTACTCTGGCCTAATGGTTAAGGTCTTAACTCTTACTCTGGCCTAATAGCTAAGGTCTTAACTCTTACTCTGGCCTAATAGCTAAGGTCTTAGACTCGTACTATGGCCTACAGGTTAAGTTCTTAACTCTTACTCTGGCCTACTGGTTAAGGTCTTAACTCTTACTCTGGCCTAATAGCTAAGGTCTTAGACTCGTACTCCGGCCTAATGGTTAAGGTCTTAACTCTTACTCTGGCCTAATAGCTAAGGTCTTAACTCTTACTCTGGCCTAATAGCTAAGGTCTTAGTCTCGTACTCTGGCCTACAGTTTAAGGTCTTAACTCTTACTCTGGCCTAATAGCTAAGGTCTTAGACTCATACTCTGGCCTTATGGTTAAGGTTTTAACTCTTACTCTGGCCTAATGGTTGAGGTATTAACTCTTACTCTGGCCTACTGGTTAAGGTCTTAACTCTTACTCTGGCCTAATAGCCAAGGTCTTAACTCTTACTCTGGCCTAATATCTAAGGTCTTAGACTCGTACTATGGCCTACAGGTTAAGGTCTCAACTCTCACTCTCGCCTACTGGTTAAGGTCTTACCTCTTACTCTGGCCTAATAGCTAAGGTCTTAACTCTTACTCTGGCCTAATAGCTTAGGTCTTAGACTCGTACTCTGGCCTAATGGTTAAGGTCTTAACTCGTACTCTGGCCTACTGGTTAAGGTCTTAACTCTTACTCTGGCCGACTGGTTAAGGTCTTAACTCTTACTCTGGCCTAATAGCTAAGGTCTTAGACTCGTACTCTGGCCTAATTGTGAAGGTCTTAACTCTTACTCTGGCCTACTGGTTAAGGTCTTAACTCTTACTCTGGCCTAATAGCTAAGGTCTTAACTCTTACTCTGGCCTAATAGCTAAGGTCTTGACTCTTACTCTGGCCTAATAGCTAAGGTCTTAGACTCGTACTATGGCCTTCAGGTTAAGGTCTTAACTCTTACTCTGGCCTACTGGTTAAGGTCTTAACTCTTACTCTGGCCTAATAGCTAAGGTCTTAGACTCGTACTCTGGCCTAATGGTGAAGGTCTTAACTCTTACTCTGGCCTACTGGTTAAGGTCTTAACTCTTACCCTGGCCTAATAGCTAAGGTCTTAGACTCGTACTCTGGCCTAATGGTTAAGGTCTTAACTCTTACTCTGGCCTAATAGCTAAGGTCTTAGACTCGTACTCTGGCCTAATAGCTAAGGTCTTAACTCTTACTCTGGCCTAATAGCTAAGGTCTTAACTCTTACTCTGGCCTAATAGCTAAGGTCTTAGACTCGTACTCTGGCCTAATAGCTAAGGTCTTAGACTTGTACTCTGGCCTAATGGTTAAGGTCTTAACTCTTACACTGGCCTACTGGTTAAGGTCTTAACTCTTACTTTGGCCTAATAGCTAAGGTCTTAGACTCGTACTCTGGCCTAATGGTTAAGGTCTTAACTCTTACTCTGGCCTACTGGTTAAGGTCTTAACTTTTACTCTGGCCTAATAGCTAAGGTCTTAACTCTTCCTCTCGCCTAATAGCTAAGGTCTTAGACTCGTACTCTGGCCTAATGGTTAAGGTCTTAACTCTTACTCTGGCCTAATAGCTAAGGTCTTAACTCTTACTCTGGCCTAATAGCTAAGGTCTTAGACTCGTACTATGGCCTACAGGTTAAGTTCTTAACTCTTACTCTGGCCTACTGGTTAAGGTCTTAACTCTTACTCTGGCCTAATAGCTAAGGTCTTAGACTCGTACTCCGGCCTAATGGTTAAGGTCTTAACTCTTACTCTGGCCTAATAGCTAAGGTCTTAACTCTTACTCTGGCCTAATAGCTAAGGTCTTAGTCTCGTACTCTGGCCTACAGTTTAAGGTCTTAACTCTTACTCTGGCCTAATAGCTAAGGTCTTAGACTCATACTCTGGCCTTATGGTTAAGGTTTTAACTCTTACTCTGGCCTAATGGTTGCGGTATTAACTCTTACTCTGGCCTACTGGTTAAGGTCTTAACTCTTACTCTGGCCTAATAGCCAAGGTCTTAACTCTTACTCTGGCCTAATAGCTAAGGTCTTAGACTCGTACTATGGCCTACAGGTTAAGGTCTTAACTCTGACTCTCGCCTACTGGTTAAGGTCTTACCTCTTACTCTGGCCTAATAGCTAAGGTCTTAACTCTTACTCTGGCCTAATAGCTTAGGTCTTAGACTCGTACTCTGGCCTAATGGTTAAGGTCTTAACTCTTACTCTGGCCTAATAGCTAAGGTCTTAACTCTTACTCTGGCCTAATAGCTAAGGTCTTAGACTCGTACTCTGGCCTACAGGTTAAGGTTTTAACTCTTACTCTGGCCTACTGGTTAAGGTCTTAACCCTTACTCTGGCCTAATAGCTAAGGTCTTAGACTCGTACTATGGCCTACAGGTTAAGGTCTTAACTCTTACTCTGGCCCAATAGCTAAGGTCTTAGACTCGTACTCTGTCCTAATGGTTAATGTCTTAACTCTTACTCTGGCCTAATAGCTAAGGTCTTAACTCTTACTCTGGCCTAATAGCTAAGGTCTTAGACTCGTACTCTGGCCTAATGGATAAGGTCTTAACTCTTACTCTGGCCTAATGGTTAAGGTCTTAACTCTTACTCTGGCCTAATAGCTAAGGTCTTAGACTCGTACTCTGGCCTAATGGTTAAGGTCTTAACTCTTACTCAGGCCTAATAGCTAAGGTCTTAACTCTTACTCTGGCCTAATAGTTAAGGTCTTAGACTCGTACTATGGCCTAAAGGTTAAGGTCTTAACTCTTACTCTGGCCTACTGGTTAAGGTCCTAACTCTTACTCTGGCCTAATAGCTAAGGTCTTAGACTCATACTCTGGCCTAATGGTTAATGTCTTAACTCTTACTCTGGCCTAATAGCTAAGGTGTTAGACTCGTACTCTGGCCTAATGGTTAAGGTCTTAACTCTTACTCTGGCCTAATAGCTAAGGTCTTAGACTCGTACTCTGGCCTAATGGTTAAGGTCTTAACTCTTACTCTGGCCTAATGGTTAAGGTCTTAGACTCTTAATCTGGCCTAATGGTAAAGGTCTTAACTCTTACTCTGGCCAGACTCTTACTCTGGCCTAATGGTTAAGGTCTTAACTCTTACTCTGGCCTAATGGTTAAGGTCTTAGACTCTTACTCTGGCCTAATGGTTAAGGTCTTAGCTCTTACTCCGGCCTAATGGTTAAGGTCTTAGACTCTTTCTCTGGCCTGATGTTTAAGGTCTTTATTCTTACTCTGGCTTAATGGTTAAAGTCTTAACTCTTAGTCTGGCCTAATAGCTAAGGTCTTAGACTCGTACTCTGGTCTAATGGTTAGGATCTTAACTCTTACTCTGGCCTAATAGCTAAGGTCTTAGACTCGTACTCTGGCCTACTGGTTAAGGTCTTAACTCTTACTCTGGCCTACTGGTTAAGGTCTTAACTCTTACTCTGGCCTAATAGCTAAGGTCTTAGACTCGTACTCTGGCCTAATGGTTAAGGTCTTAACTCATACTCTGGCCTACTGGTTAAGGTCTTAACTCTTACTCTGGCCTAATAGCTAAGGTCTTAGACTCGTACTCTGGCCTAATAGCTAAGGTCTTAACTCTTAGTCTGGCCTAATAGCTAAGGTCTTAGACTCGTACTCTGACCTAATGTTTAAGGTCTTAACTCTTACTCTGGCCTAATAGCTAAGGTGTTAGACTCGTACTCTGGCCTAATGGTTAAGGTCTTAACTCTTACTCTGGCCTAATAGCTAAGGTCTTAGACTCGTACTATGGCCTACAGGTTAAGGTCTTAACTCTTACTCTGGCCTACTGGTTAAGGTCTTAACTCTTACTCTGGCCTAATAGCTAAGGTCTTAGACTCGTACTCTGGCCTACTGGTTAAGGTCTTAACTCTTACTCTGGCCTAATAGCTAAGGTCTTAGACTCGTACTCTGGCCTAATGGTTAAGGTCTTAACTCTTACTCTGGCCTAATTGCTAAGGTCTTAGACTCGTACTCTGGCCTAATAGCTAAGGTCTTAGACTCATACTCTGACCTAATGATTAAGGTCTTAATTCTTACTCTGGCCTAATAGCTAAGGTCTTAGACTCGTACTCTGGCCTACAGGTTAAGGTCTTAACTCTTACTCTGGCCTACTGGTTAAGGTCTTAACTCTTACTCTGGCCTAATAGCTAAGGTCTTGACTCTTACTCTGGCCTAATATCTAAGGTCTTAGACTCGTACTGTGGCCTTCAGGTGAAGGTCTTAACTCTTACTCTGGCCTACTGGTTAAGGTCTTAACTCTTACTCTGGCCTCATAGCTAAGGTCTTAACTCTTACTCTGGCCTATTAGCTAAGGTCTTAGACTCATAGTATGGCCTACAGGTTTAGGTCTTAACTCCTACTCTGGCCTACAGGTTAAGGTCTTAACTCTTACTCTGGCCTACTGGTTAAGGTCTTAACTCTTACTCTGGCCTGATAGCTAAGTTCTTAACTCTTACTCTGGCCTAATAGCTAAGGTCTTAGACTCGTACTCTGGCCTAATGGTTAAGGTTTTAACTCTTACTCTGGCCTAATAGCTAAGGTCTTAACTCTTACTCTGGCCTAATAGCTAAGGTCTTAGACTCGTACTCTGGCCTAACGGTTAAGGTCTTAACTCTTACTCTAGCCCAATAGCTAAGGTCTTAACTCTTACTCTGGCCTAATAGCTAAGGTCTTAGACTCGTACTCTGGCCTAATGGTTAAGGTCTTAACTCTTACTCTGGCCTAATAGCTAAGGTCTTAACTCTTACTCTGGCCTAATAGCTAAGGTCTTAGTCTCGTACTATGGCCTACAGGTTAAGGTCTTAACTCTTACTCTGGCCTACAGGTTAAGTTCTTAACTCTTACTCTGGCCTACTGGTTAAGGTCTTAACTTTTACTCTGGCCTAATAGCTAAGGTCTTAGACTCGTACTATGGCCTACAGGTTATGGTCTTAACTCTTACTCTGGCCTACTGCTTAAGGTCTTAACTTTTACTCTGGCCTAATAGCTAAGGTCTTAACTCTTACTCTGGCCTACTGGATAAGGTCTTAACTCTTACCCTGGCCTAATAGCTAAGGTCTTAGACTCGTACTCTGGCCTACAGGTTAAGGTCTTAACTCTTACTCTGGCCTACAGGTTAAGGTCTTAACTCTTACTCTGGCCCACTGGTTAAGGTCTTAACTCTTACTCTGGCCTAATAGCTAAGGTCTTAGACTCGTACTATGGCCTACAGGTTAAGGTCTTAACTCTTACTCTGGCCTACTGGTTAAGGTCTTAACTCTTACTCTGGCCTAACAGCTAAGGTCTTAGACTCGTACTCTGGCCTACAGGTTAAGATCTTAACTCTCACTCTGGCCTAATAGCTAAGGTCTTAGACTCATACTCTGGCCTTATGGTTAAGGTCTTAACTCTTACTCTGGCCTAATGGTTAAGGTATTAACTCTTACTCTGGCCTACTGGTTAAGGTCTTAACTCTTACTCTGGCCTAATAGCCAAGGTCTTAACTCTTACTCTGGCCTAATAGCTAAGGTCTTAGACTCGTACTATGGCCTACAGGTTAAGGTCTTAACTCTCACTCTCGCCTACTGGTGAAGGTCTTAACTCTTACTCTGGCCTAATAGCTAAGGTCTTAACTCTTACTCTGGCCTAATAGCTTAGGTCTTAGACTCGTACTCTGGCCTAATGGTTAAGGTCTTAACTCTTACTCTGGCCTAATAGCTAAGGTCTTAACTCTTACTCTGGCCTAATAGCTAAGGTCTTAGACTCGTACTCTGGCCTACAGGTTAAGGTTTTAACTCTTACTCTGGCCTACTGGTTAAGGTCTTAACTCTTACTCTGGCCTAATAGCTAAGGTCTTAGACTCGAACTATGGCCTACAGGTTAAGGTCTTAACTCTTACTCTGGCCTACTGGTTAAGGTCTTAGCTCTTACTCTGGCCTAATAGCTAAGGTCTTAACTCTTACTCTGGCCTAATAGCTAAGGTCTTAGACTCATAGTATGGCCTACAGGTTTAGGTCTTAACTCCTACTCTGGCCTACAGGTTAAGGTCTTAACTCTTACTCTGGCCTACTGGTTAAGGTCTTAACTCGTACTCTGGCCTAATAGCTAAGGTCTTAACTCTTACTCAGGCCTAATAGCTAAGGTCTTAATTCTTACTCTGGCCTAATAGCTAAGGTCTTAGACTCGTACTCTGGCCTAATGGTTAAGGTCTTAACTCTTACTCTGGCCTAATAGCTAAGGTCTTAGATTCGTACTCTGGTCTAATGGTTAAGGTCTTAACTCTTTCTCTGGCCTACTGGTTAAGGTCTTAACTCTTACTCTGGCCTAATAGCTAAGGTGTTAGACTCGTACTCTGGCCTACTGGTTAAGGTCTTAACTCTTACTCTGGCCGACTGGTTAAGGTCTTAACTCTTACTCTGGCCTAATAGCTAAGGTCTTAGACTCGTACTCTGGCCTAATGGTGAAGGTCTTAACTCTTACTCTGGCCTACTGGTTAAGGTCTTAACTCTTACTCTGGCCTAATAGCTAAGGTCTTAACTCTTACTCTGGCCTAATAGCTAAGGTCTCAGACTCGTACTATGGCCTACAGGTTAAGGTCTTAACTCTTACTCTGGCCTACTGGTTAAGGTCTTAACTCTTACTCTGGCCTAATAGCTAAGGTCTTAGACTCGTACTCTGGCCTAATGGTTAAGGTCTTAACTCTTACTCTGGCCTACTGGTTAAGGTCTTAACTCTTACTCTGGCCTACTGATTAAGGTCTTAACTCTTAGTCTGGCATAATAGCTCAGGTCTTAACACTTACTCTGGCCTAATAGCTAAGGTCTTAGACTCGTACTCTGGCGTAATGGTTAAGGTCTTAACTCTTACTCTGGCCTAATAGCTAAGGTCTTAACTCTTACTCCTGCTAAATAGCTAAGGTCTTAGACTCGTACTCTGGCTTAATGGTTATGGTCTTAACTCTTACTCTGGCCTAATAGCTAAGGTCTTAACTCTTACTCTGGCCTAATAGCTAAGGTCTTAGACTCGTACTCTGGCCTAATGGTTAAGGTCTTAACTCTTACTCTGGCCTACTGGTTAAGGTCTTAACTCTTACTCTGGCCTAATAGCTAAGGTCTAAGACTCCTACTATGGCCTACAGGTTAAGGTCTTAACTCTTACTCTGGCCTACAGGTTAAGGTCTTAACTCTTACACTGGCGTACTGGTTAAGGTCTTAACTCTTAATCTGGCCTAATAGCTAAGGTGTAAGACTCGTACTATGGCCTGATAGCTAAGGTCTTAACTCTTACTCTGGCCTAATAGCTAAGGTCTTAACTCTTACTCTGGCCTAATAGCTAAGGTCTTAGACTCGTACTCTGGCCTAATAGCTAAGGTCTTAGACTCGTACTCTGGCCTAATGGTTAACGTCTTAACTCTTACACTGGCCTACTGGTTAAGGTCTTAACCCTTACTATGGCCTAATAGCTAAGGTCTTAGACTCGTACTCTGGCCTAATAGCTAAGGTCTTAACTCTTACTCTGGCCTAATAGCTAAGGTCTTAACTCTTACTCTAGCCTAATAGCTAAGGTCTTAGACTCGTTCTCTGGCCTAATAGCTAAGGTCTTAGACTCGTACTCTGGCCTAATAGCTAAGGTCTTAACTCTTACTCTGGCCTAATAGCTAAGGTCTTAACTCTTACTCTGGCCTAATAGCTAAGGTCTTAGACTCGTACTCTGGCCTAATAGCTAAGGTCTTAGACTCGTACTCTGGCCTAATGGTTAAGGTCTTAATTCTTACACTGGCCTACTGGTTAAGGTCTTAACTCTTACTCTGGCCTAATAGCTAAGGTCTTAGACTCGTACTCTGGCCTAATGGTTAAGATCTTAACTCTTACTCTGGCCTACTGGTTAAGGTCTTAACATTTACTATGGCCTAATAGCTAAGGTCTTAACTCTCACTCTGGCCTAATAGCTAAGGTCTTAGACTCGTACTTTGGCCTAATGGTTAAGGTCTTAACTCTTACTCTGGCCTAATAGCTAAGGTCTTAACTCTTACTCTGGCCTAATAGCTAAGGTCTTAGACTCGTACTATGGCCTACAGGTTAAGTTCTTAACTCTTACTCTGGCCTACTGGTTAAGGTCTTAACTCTTACTCTGGCCTAATAGCTAAGGTCTTAGACTCGTACTCTGGCCTAATGGTTAAGGTCTTAACTCTTACTCTGGCCTAATAGCTAAGGTCTTAACTCTTACTCTGGCCTATTAGCTAAGGTCTTAGACTGGTACTCTGGCCAAATGGTTAAGGTCTTAACTCTTACTCTGGCCTAATTGGTTAAGGTCTTAACTCTTACTCTGGCCTAATAGCTAAGGTCTTAGACTCGTACTCTGGCCTAATGGTGAAGGTCTTAACTCTTACTCTGGCCTACTGGTTAAGGTCTTAACTCTTACTCTGGCCTAATAGCTAAGGTCTTAACTCTTACTCTGGCCTAATAGCTAAGGTCTTAGACTCATACTCTTGCCTAATGGTTAAGGTCTTAACTCTTACTCTGGCCTAATGGTTAAGGTCTTAACTCTAACTCTGGCCTAATAGCTAAGGTCTTAGACTCGTATTCTGGCCTAATGGTTAAGGTCTTAACTCTTACTCTGGCCTAATAGCTATGGTGTAAGACTCGTACTATGGCCTGATAGCTAAGGTCTTAGACTCGTACTCTGGCCTAATAGCTAAGGTCTTAACTCTTACTCTGGCCTAATAGCTAAGGTCTTAACTCTTACTCTGGCCTAATAGCTAAGGTCTTAGACTCGTACTCTGGCCTAATAGCTAAGGTCTTAGACTCGTACTCTGGCCTAATAGCTAAGGTCTTAACTCTTACTCTGGCCTAATAGCTAAGGTCTTAACTCTTACTCTGGCCTAATAGCTAAGGTCTT
The DNA here is from genome assembly GCF_964204655.1 of Triturus cristatus. Classification (NCBI taxonomy): domain Eukaryota; kingdom Metazoa; phylum Chordata; class Amphibia; order Caudata; family Salamandridae; genus Triturus; species Triturus cristatus. The sequence goes on along the minus strand of NC_140589.1, from coordinate 1,087,191,551 downwards.
AGACTCTTACTCTGGCCGACTGGTTAAGGTCTTAACTCTTACTCTGGCCTAATAGCTAAGGTCTTAGACTCGTACTCTGGCCTAATGGTGAAGGTCTTAACTCTTACTCTGGCCTACTGGTTAAGGTCTTAACTCTTACTCTGGCCTAATAGCTAAGGTCTTAACTCTTACTCTGGCCTAATAGCTAAGGTCTTAGACTCGTACTATGGCCTACAGGTTAAGGTCTTAACTCTTACTCTGGCCTACTGGTTAAGGTCTTAACTCTTACTCTGGCCTAATAGCTAAGGTCTTAGACTCGTACTCTGGCCTAATGGTTAAGGTCTTAACTCTTACTCTGGCCTACTGGTTAAGGTCTTAACTCTTACTCTGGCCTACTGATTAAGGTCTTAACTCTTAGTCTGGCATAATAGCTCAGGTCTTAACACTTACTCTGGCCTAATAGCTAAGGTCTTAGACTCGTACTCTGGCGTAATGGTTAAGGTCTTAACTCTTACTCTGGCCTAATAGCTAAGGTCTTAACTCTTACTCCTGCTAAATAGCTAAGGTCTTAGACTCGTACTCTGGCTTAATGGTTATGGTCTTATCTCTTACTCTGGCCTAATAGCTAAGGTCTTAACTCTTACTCTGGCCTAATAGCTAAGGTCTTAGACTCGTACTCTGGCCTAATGGTTAAGGTCTTAACTCTTACTCTGGCCTACTGGTTAAGGTCTTAACTCTTACTCTGGCCTAATAGCTAAGGTCTAAGACTCCTACTATGGCCTACAGGTTAAGGTCTTAACTCTTACTCTGGCCTACAGGTTAAGGTCTTAACTCTTACACTGGCGTACTGGTTAAGGTCTTAACTCTTAATCTGGCCTAATAGCTAAGGTGTAAGACTCGTACTATGGCCTGATAGCTAAGGTCTTAACTCTTACTCTGGCCTAATAGCTAAGGTCTTAGACTCGTACTCTGGCCTAATAGCTAAGGTCTTAGACTCGTACTCTGGCCTAATAGCTAAGGTCTTAACTCTTACTCTGGCCTAATAGCTAAGGTCTTAACTCTTACTCTGGCCTAATAGCTAAGGTCTTAGACTCGTACTCTGGCCTAATAGCTAAGGTCTTAGACTCGTACTCTGGCCTAATGGTTAACGTCTTAACTCTTACACTGGCCTACTGGTTAAGGTCTTAACCCTTACTATGGCCTAATAGCTAAGGTCTTAGACTCGTACTCTGGCCTAATAGCTAAGGTCTTAACTCTTACTCTGGCCTAATAGCTAAGGTCTTAACTCTTACTCTAGCCTAATAGCTAAGGTCTTAGACTCGTTCTCTGGCCTAATAGCTAAGGTCTTAGACTCGTACTCTGGCCTAATAGCTAAGGTCTTAACTCTTACTCTGGCCTAATAGCTAAGGTCTTAACTCTTACTCTGGCCTAATAGCTAAGGTCTTAGACTCGTACTCTGGCCTAATAGCTAAGGTCTTAGACTCGTACTCTGGCCTAATGGTTAAGGTCTTAATTCTTACACTGGCCTACTGGTTAAGGTCTTAACTCTTACTCTGGCCTAATAGCTAAGGTCTTAGACTCGTACTCTGGCCTAATGGTTAAGATCTTAACTCTTACTCTGGCCTACTGGTTAAGGTCTTAACATTTACTATGGCCTAATAGCTAAGGTCTTAACTCTCACTCTGGCCTAATAGCTAAGGTCTTAGACTCGTACTTTGGCCTAATGGTTAAGGTCTTAACTCTTACTCTGGCCTAATAGCTAAGGTCTTAACTCTTACTCTGGCCTAACAGCTAAGGTCTTAGACTCGTACTATGGCCTACAGGTTAAGTTCTTAACTCTTACTCTGGCCTACTGGTTAAGGTCTTAACTCTTACTCTGGCCTAATAGCTAAGGTCTTAGACTCGTACTCTGGCCTAATGGTTAAGGTCTTAACTCTTACTCTGGCCTAATAGCTAAGGTCTTAACTCTTACTCTGGCCTATTAGCTAAGGTCTTAGACTGGTACTCTGGCCAAATGGTTAAGGTCTTAACTCTTACTCTGGCCTAATTGGTTAAGGTCTTAACTCTTACTCTGGCCTAATAGCTAAGGTCTTAGACTCGTACTCTGGCCTAATGGTGAAGGTCTTAACTCTTACTAAGGCCTACTGGTTAAGGTCTTAACTCTTACTCTGGCCTAATAGCTAAGGTCTTAACTCTTACTCTGGCCTAATAGCTAAGGTCTTAGACTCATACTCTTGCCTAATGGTTAAGGTCTTAACTCTTACTCTGGCCTAATGGTTAAGGTCTTAACTCTAACTCTGGCCTAATAGCTAAGGTCTTAGACTCGTATTCTGGCCTAATGGTTAAGGTCTTAACTCTTACTCTGGCCTAATAGCTATGGTGTAAGACTCGTTCTATGGCCTGATAGCTAAGGTCTTAGACTCGTACTCTGGCCTAATAGCTAAGGTCTTAACTCTTACTCTGGCCTAATAGCTAAGGTCTTAACTCTTACTCTGGCCTAATAGCTAAGGTCTTAGACTCGTACTCTGGCCTAATAGCTAAGGTCTTAGACTCGTACTCTGGCCTAATAGCTAAGGTCTTAACTCTTACTCTGGCCTAATAGCTAAGGTCTTAACTCTTACTCTGGCCTAATAGCTAAGGTCTTAGACTCGTACTCTGGCCTAATAGCTAAGGTCTTAGACTCGTACTCTGGCCTAATGTTTAAGGTCTTAACTCTTACACTGGCCTACTGGTTAAGGTCTTAACTCTTACTCTGGCCTAACAGCTAAGGTCTTCGACTCGTACTCTGGCCTAATGGTTAAGGTCTTAACTCTTACTCTGGCCTACTGGTTAAGGTCTTAACTTTTACTCTGGCCTAATAGCTAAGGTCTTAACTCTTACTCTGGCCTAATAGCTAAGGTCTTAACTCTTACTCTGGCCTAATAGCTAAGGTCTTAGACTCGTACTATGGCCTACAGGTTAAGTTATTAACTCTTACTCTGGCCTACTGGTTAAGGTCTTAACTCTTACTCTGGCCTAATAGCTAAGGTCTTAGACTCGTACTATGGCCTACTGGTTAAGGTCTTAACTCTTACTCTGGCCTAATAGCTAAGGTCTTAACTCTTACTCTGGCCTAATAGCTAAGGTCTTAGACTCGTACTCTGGCCTAATGGTTAAGGTCTTAACTCTTACTCTGGCCTAATGGTTAAGGTCTTAACTCTTACTCTGGCCTAATAGCTAAGATCTTAGACTCGTACTCTGGCCTAATGGTTAAGGTCTTAACTCTTACTCAGGCCTAATAGCTAAGGTCTTAACTCTTACTCTGGCCTAATAGCTAAGGTCTTAGACTCGTACTATGGCCTACAGGTTAAGGTCTTAACTCTTACTCTGGCCTACTGGTTAAGGTCTTAACTCTTACTCTGGCCTAATAGCTAAGGTCTTAGACTCATACTCTGGCCTAATGGTTAAGGTCTTAACTCTTACTCTGGCCTAATAGCGAAGGTGTTAGACTCGTACTCTGGCCTAATGGTTAAGGTCTTAACTCTTACTCTGGCCTAATAGCTAAGGTCTTAGACTCGTACTCTGGCCTGATGGTTAAGGTCTTAACTCTTAGTCTGGCCTAATAGCTAAGGTCTTAGACTCTTACTCTGACATAATGGTTAAGGTCTTAGACTCGTACTCTGGCCTAATAGCTAGGGTCTTAACTCTTACTCTGGCCTAATAGCTAAGGTCTTAGACTCGTACTCTGGCCTAATAGCTAAGGTCTTAGACTCGTACTCTGGCCTAATGGTTAAGGTCTTAACTCATACTCTGGCCTACTGGTTAAGGTCTTAACTCTTACTCTGGCCTAATAGCTAAGGTCTTAGACTCGTACTATGGCCTACAGGTTAAGGTCTTAACTCTTACTCTAGCCTACAGGTTAAGGTCTTAACTGTTACTCTGGCCTACTGGTTAAGGTCTTAATTCTTACTCTAGCCTAATAGCTAAGGTCTTAGACTCGTACTATGGCATACAGGTTAGGTCTTAACTCTTACTCTGGCCTACTGGTTAAGGTCTTAACTCTTACTCTGGCCTAATAGCTAAGGTCTTAGACTCGTACTCTGGCCTAATAGCTAAGGTCTTAACCCTTAGTCTGGCCTAATAGCTAAGGTCTTAGACTCGTACTCTGGCCTAATGTTTAAGGTTTTAACTCTTACTCTGGCCTAATGGTTAAGGTCTTAGACTCTTAATCTGGCCTAATGATAAAGGTCTTAACTCTTACTCTGGCCAGACTCTTACTCTGGCCTAATGGTTAAGGTCTTAACTCTTACTCTGGCCTAATGGTTAAGGTCTTAGACTCTTACTCTGGCCTAATGGTTAAGGTCTTAGCTCTTACTCCGGCCTAATGGTTAAGGTCTTAGACTCTTTCTCTGGCCTAATGTTTAAGGTCTTTATTCTTACTCTGGCTTAATGGTTAAGGTCTTAACTCTTACTCTGGCCTAATAGCTAAGGTCTTAGACTCGTACTCTGGCCTAATGGTTAAGGTCTTAACTCTTACTCTGGCCTACTGGTTAAGGTCTTAGACTCTTAATCTGGCCTAATGGTAAAGGTCTTAACTCTTACTCTGGCCAGACTCTTACTCTGGCCTAATGGTTAAGGTCTTAACTCTTACTCTGGCCTAATGGTTAAGGTCTTAGACTCTTACTCTGGCCTAATGGTTAAGGTCTTAGCTCTTACTCCGGCCTAATGGTTAAGGTCTTAGACTCGTACTCTGGCCTAATGGTTAAGGTCTTAATTCTTACACTGGCCTACTGGTTAAGGTCTTAACTCTTACTCTGGCCTAATAGCTAAGGTCTTAGACTCGTACTCTGGCCTAATGGTTAAGGTCTTAACTCTTACTCTGGCCTACTGGTTAAGGTCTTAACATTTACTATGGCCTAATAGCTAAGGTCTTAACTCTCACTCTGGCCTAATAGCTAAGGTCTTAGACTCGTACTTTGGCCTAATGGTTAAGGTCTTAACTCTTACTCTGGCCTAATAGCTAAGGTCTTAACTCTTACTCTGGCCTAATAGCTAAGGTCTTAGACTCGTACTATGGCCTACAGGTTAAGTTCTTAACTCTTACTCTGGCCTACTGGTTAAGGTCTTAACTCTTACTCTGGCCTAATAGTTAAGGTCTTAGACTCGTACTCTGGCCTAATGGTTAAGGTCTTAACTCTTACTCTGGCCTAATAGCTAAGGTCTTAACTCTTACTCTGGCCTATTAGCTAAGGTCTTAGACTGGTACTCTGGCCAAATGGTTAAGGTCTTAACTCTTACTCTGGCCTAATTGGTTAAGGTCTTAACTCTTTCTCTGGCCTAATAGCTAAGGTCTTAGACTCCTACTCTGGCCTAATGGTGAAGGTCTTAACTCTTACTCTGGCCTACTGGTTAAGGTCTTAACTCTTACTCTGGCCTAATAGCTAAGGTCTTAACTCTTACTCTGGCCTAATAGCTAAGGTCTTAGACTCATACTCTTGCCTAATGGTTAAGGTCTTAACTCTTACTCTGGCCTAATGGTTAAGGTCTTAACTCTAACTCTGGCCTAATAGCTAAGGTCTTAGACTCGTATTCTGGCCTAATGGTTAAGGTCTTAACTCTTACTCTGGCCTAATAGCTATGGTGTAAGACTCGTACTATGGCCTGATAGCTAAGGTCTTAGACTCGTACTCTGGCCTAATAGCTAAGGTCTTAACTCTTACTCTGGCCTACTGGTTAAGGTCTTAACTCTTACTCTGGCCTAATAGCTAAGGTCTTAGACTCGTACTCTGGCCTAATGGTTAAGGTCTTAACTCTTACTCTGGCCTAATAGCTAAGGTCTTAACTCTTACTCTGGCCTATTAGCTAAGGTCTTAGACTGGTACTCTGGCCAAATGGTTAAGGTCTTAACTCTTACTCTGGCCTAATTGGTTAAGGTCTTAACTCTTACTCTGGCCTAATAGCTAAGGTCTTAGACTCGTACTCTGGCCTAATGGTGAAGGTCTTAACTCTTACTCTGGCCTACTGGTTAAGGTCTTAACTCTTACTCTGGCCTAATAGCTAAGGTCTTAACTCTTACTCTGGCCTAATAGCTAAGGTCTTAGACTCGTACTCTGGCCTAATGGTTAAGGTCTTAACTCTTACTCTGGCCTACTGGTTAAGGTCTTAACATTTACTATGGCCTAATAGCTAAGGTCTTAACTCTCACTCTGGCCTAATAGCTAAGGTCTTAGACTCGTACTTTGGCCTAATGGTTAAGGTCTTAACTCTTACTCTGGCCTAATAGCTAAGGTCTTAACTCTTACTCTGGCCTAATAGCTAAGGTCTTAGACTCGTACTATGGCCTACAGGTTAAGTTCTTAACTCTTACTCTGGCCTACTGGTTAAGGTCTTAACTCTTACTCTGGCCTAATAGCTAAGGTCTTAGACTCGTACTCTGGCCTAATGGTTAAGGTCTTAACTCTTACTCTGGCCTAATAGCTAAGGTCTTAACTCTTACTCTGGCCTATTAGCTAAGGTCTTAGACTGGTACTCTGGCCAAATGGTTAAGGTCTTAACTCTTACTCTGGCCTAATTGGTTAAGGTCTTAACTCTTACTCTGGCCTAATAGCTAAGGTCTTAGACTCGTACTCTGGCCTAATGGTGAAGGTCTTAACTCTTACTCTGGCCTACTGGTTAAGGTCTTAACTCTTACTCTGGCCTAATAGCTAAGGTCTTAACTCTTACTCTGGCCTAATAGCTAAGGTCTTAGACTCATACTCTTGCCTAATGGTTAAGGTCTTAACTCTTACTCTGGCCTAATGGTTAAGGTCTTAACTCTAACTCTGGCCTAATAGCTAAGGTCTTAGACTCGTATTCTGGCCTAATGGTTAAGGTCTTAACTCTTACTCTGGCCTAATAGCTATGGTGTAAGACTCGTACTATGGCCTGATAGCTAAGGTCTTAGACTCGTACTCTGGCCTAATAGCTAAGGTCTTAACTCTTACTCTGGCCTAATAGCTAAGGTCTTAACTCTTACTCTGGCCTAATAGCTAAGGTCTTAGACTCGTACTCTGGCCTAATAGCTAAGGTCTTAGACTCGTACTCTGGCCTAATAGCTAAGGTCTTAACTCTTACTCTGGCCTAATAGCTAAGGTCTTATCTCTTACTCTGGCCTAATAGCTAAGGTCTTAGACTCGTACTCTGGCCTAATAGCTAAGTTCTTAGACTCGTACTCTGGCCTAATGTTTAAGGTCTTAACTCTTACTCTGGCCTACTGGTTAAGGTCTTAACTTTTACTCTGGCCTAATAGCTAAGGTCTTAACTCTTACTCTGGCCTAATAGCTAAGGTCTTAACTCTTACTCTGGCCTAATAGCTAAGGTCTTAGACTCGTACTCTGGCCTAATGGTTAAGGTCTTAGCTCTTACTCTGGCCTAATGGTTAAGGTCTTAACTCTTACTCTGGCCTAATAGCTAAGGTCTTAGACTCGTACTATGGCCTACTGGTTAAGGTCTTAACTCTTACTCTGGACTAATAGCTAAGGTCTTAACTCTTACTCTGGCCTAATAGCTAAGGTCTTAGACTCGTACTCTGGCCTAATGGTTAAGGTCTTAACTCTTACTCTGGCCTAATGGTTAAGGTCTTAACTCTTACTCTGGCCTAATAGCTAAGATCTTAGACTCGTACTCTGGCCTAATGGTTAAGGTCTTAACTCTTACTCAGGCCTAATAGCTAAGGTCTTAACTCTTACTCTGGCCTAATAGCTAAGGTCTTAGACTCGTACTATGGCCTACAGGTTAAGGTCTTAACTCTTACTCTGGCCTACTGGTTAAGGTCTTAACTCTTACTCTGGCCTAATAGCTAAGGTCTTAGACTCATACTCTGGCCTAATGGTTAAGGTCTTAACTCTTACTCTGGCCTAATAGCGAAGGTGTTAGACTCGTACTCTGGCCTAATGGTTAAGGTCTTAACTCTTACTCTGGCCTAATAGCTAAGGTCTTAGACTCGTAGTCTGGCCTGATGGTTAAGGTCTTAACTCTTAGTCTGGCCTAATAGCTAAGGTCTTAGACTCTTACTCTGACATAATGGTTAAAGTCTTAGACTCGTACTCTGGCCTAATAGCTAGGGTCTTAACTCTTACTCTGGCCTAATAGCTAAGGTCTTAGACTCGTACTCTGGCCTAATAGCTAAGGTCTTAGACTCGTACTCTGGCCTAATGGTTAAGGTCTTAACTCATACTCTGGCCTACTGGTTAAGGTCTTAACTCTTACTCTGGCCTAATAGCTAAGGTCTTAGACTCGTACTATGGCCTACAGGTTAAGGTCTTAACTCTTACTCTAGCCTACAGGTTAAGGTCTTAACTGTTACTCTGGCCTACTGGTTAAGGTCTTAATTCTTACTCTAGCCTAATAGCTAAGGTCTTAGACTCGTACTATGGCATACAGGTTAGGTCTTAACTCTTACTCTGGCCTACTGGTTAAGGTCTTAACTCTTACTCTGGCCTAATAGCTAAGGTCTTAGACTCGTACTCTGGCCTAATAGCTAAGGTCTTAACCCTTAGTCTGGCCTAATAGCTAAGGTCTTAGACTCGTACTCTGGCCTAATGTTTAAGGTTTTAACTCTTACTCTGGCCTAATGGTTAAGGTCTTAGACTCTTAATCTGGCCTAATGGTAAAGGTCTTAACTCTTACTCAGGCCAGACTCTTACTCTGGCCTAATGGTTAAGGTCTTAACTCTTACTCTGGCCTAATGGTTAAGGTCTTAGACTCTTACTCTGGCCTAATGGTTAACGTCTTAGCTCTTACTCCGGCCTAATGGTTAAGGTCTTAGACTCTTTCTCTGGCCTAATGTTTAAGGTCTTTATTCTTACTCTGGCTTAATGGTTAAGGTCTTAACTCTTACTCTGGCCTAATAGCTAAGGTCTTAGACTCGTACTCTGGCCTAATGGTTAAGGTCTTAACTCTTACTCTGGCCTACTGGTTAAGGTCTTAGACTCTTAATCTGGCCTAATGGTAAAGGTCTTAACTCTTACTCTGGCCAGACTCTTACTCTGGCCTAATGGTTAAGGTATTAACTCTTACTCTGGCCTAATGGTTAAGGTCTTAGCTCTTACTCCGGCCTAATGGTTAAGGTCTTAGACTCGTACTCTGGCCTAATGGTTAAGGTCTTAATTCTTACACTGGCCTACTGGTTAAGGTCTTAACTCTTACTCTGGCCTAATAGCTAAGGTCTTAGACTCGTACTCTGGCCTAATGGTTAAGGTCTTAACTCTTACTCTGGCCTACTGGTTAAGGTCTTAACATTTACAATGGCCTAATAGCTAAGGTCTTAACTCTCACTCTGGCCTAATAGCTAAGGTCTTAGACTCGTACTTTGGCCTAATGGTTAAGGTCTTAACTCTTACTCTGGCCTAATAGCTAAGGTCTTAACTCTTACTCTGGCCTAATAGCTAAGGTCTTAGACTCGTACTATGGCCTACAGGTTAAGTTCTTAACTCTTACTCTGGCCTACTGGTTAAGGTCTTAACTCTTACTCTGGCCTAATAGCTAAGGTCTTAGACTCGTACTCTGGCCTAATGATTAAGGTCTTAACTCTTACTCTGGCCTAATAGCTAAGGTCTTAACTCTTACTCTGGCCTATTAGCTAAGGTCTTGGACTGGTACTCTGGCCAAATGGTTAAGGTCTTAACTCTTACTCTGGCCTAATTGGTTAAGGTCTTAACTCTTACTCTGGCCTAATAGCTAAGGTCTTAGACTCGTACTCTGGCCTAATGGTGAAGGTCTTAACTCTTACTCTGGCCTACTGGTTAAGGTCTTAACTCTTACTCTGGCCTAATAGCTAAGGTCTTAACTCTTACTCTGGCCTAATAGCTAAGGTCTTAGACTCATACTCTTGCCTAATGGTTAAGGTCTTAACTCTTACTCTGGCCTAATGGTTAAGGTCTTAACTCTAACTCTGGCCTAATAGCTAAGGTCTTAGACTCGTATTCTGGCCTAATGGTTAAGGTCTTAACTCTTACTCTGGCCTAATAGCTATGGTGTAAGACTCGTACTATGGCCTGATAGCTAAGGTCTTAGACTCGTACTCTGGCCTAATAGCTAAGGTCTTAACTCTTACTCTGGCCTAATAGCTAAGGTCTTAGACTCGTACTCTGGCCTAATAGCTAAGGTCTTAGACTCGTACTCTGGCCTAATAGCTAAGGTCTTAACTCTTACTCTGGCCTAATAGCTAAGGTCTTAACTCTTACTCTGGCCTAATAGCTAAGGTCTTAGACTCGTACTCTGGCCTAATAGCTAAGGTCTTAGACTCGTACTCTGGCCTAATGTTTAAGGTCTTAACTCTTACACTGGCCTACTGGTTAAGGTCTTAACTCTTACTCTGGCCTAATAGCTAAGGTCTTCGACTCGTACTCTGGCCTAATGGTTAAGGTCTTAACTCTTACTCTGGCCTACTGGTTAAGGTCTTAACTTTTACTCTGGCCTAATAGCTAAGGTCTTAACTCTTACTCTGGCCTAATAGCTAAGGTCTTAGACTCGTACTTTGGCCTAATGGTTAAGGTCTTAACTCTTACTCTGGCCTAATAGCTAAGGTCTTAACTCTTACTCTGGCCTAATAGCTAAGGTCTTAGACTCGTACTATGGCCTACAGGTTAAGTTCTTAACTCTTACTCTGGCCTACTGGTTAAGGTCTTAACTCTTACTCTGGCCTAATAGCTAAGGTCTTAGACTCGTACTATGGCCTACTGGTTAAGGTCTTAACTCTTACTCTGGCCTAATAGCTAAGGTCTTAACTCTTACTCTGGCCTAATAGCTAAGGTCTTAGACTCGTACTATGGCCTACAGGTTAAGGTCTTAACTCTTACTCTGGCCTACTGGTTAAGGTCTTAACTCTTACTCTGGCCTAATAGCTAAGGTCTTAGACTCATACTCTGGCCTAATGGTTAAGGTCTTAACTCTTACTCTGGCCTAATAGCGAAGGTGTTAGACTCGTACTCTGGCCTAATGGTTAAGGTCTTAACTCTTACTCTGGCCTAATAGCTAAGGTCTTAGACTCGTACTCTGGCCTGATGGTTAAGGTCTTAACTCTTAGTCTGGCCTAATAGCTAAGGTCTTAGACTCTTACTCTGACATAATGGTTAAGGTCTTAGACTCGTGCTCTGGCCTAATAGCTAGGGTCTTAACTCTTACTCTGGCCTAATAGCTAAGGTCTTAGACTCGTACTCTGGCCTAATAGCTAAGGTCTTAGACTCGTACTCTGGCCTAATGGTTAAGGTCTTAACTCATACTCTGGCCTACTGGTTAAGGTCTTAACTCTTACTCTGGCCTAATAGCTAAGGTCTTAGACTCGTACTATGGCCTACAGGTTAAGGTCTTAACTCTTACTCTAGCCTACAGGTTAAGGTCTTAACTGTTACTCTGGCCTACTGGTTAAGGTCTTAATTCTTACTCTAGCCTAATAGCTAAGGTCTTAGACTCGTACTATGGCATACAGGTTAGGTCTTAACTCTTACTCTGGCCTACTGGTTAAGGTCTTAACTCTTACTCTGGCCTACTAGCTAAGGTCTTAGACTCGTACTCTGGCCTAATAGCTAAGGTCTTAACCCTTAGTCTGGCCTAATAGCTAAGGTCTTAGACTCGTACTCTGGCCTAATGTTTAAGGTCTTAACTCTTACTCTGGCCTAATGGTTAAGGTCTTAGACTCTTAATCTGGCCTAATGGTAAAGGTCTTAACTCTTACTCTGGCCAGACTCTTACTCTGGCCTAATGGTTAAGGTCTTAACTCTTACTCTGGCCTAATGGTTAAGGTCTTAGACTCTTACTCTGGCCTAATGTTTAAGGTCTTTATTCTTACTCTGGCTTAATGGTTAAAGTCTTAACTCTTACTCTGGCCTAATATCTAAGGTCTTAACTCTTACTCTGGCCTAATAGCTAAGGTCTTAGACTCGTACTCTGGCCTAATGGTTAAGGTCTTAGCTCTTACTCTGGCCTAATAGCTAAGCTCTTAGACTCATACTCTGGCCTAATAGCTATGGTCTTAACTCTTAGTCTGGCCTAATAGCTAAGGTCTTAGACTCGTACTCTGGTCTAATGGTTAGGATCTTAACTCTTACTCTGGCCTAATAGCTAAGGTCTTAGACTCGTACTCTGGCCTACTGGTTAAGGTCTTAACTCTTACTCTGGCCTACTGGTTAAGGTCTTAACTCTTACTCTGGCCTAATAGCTAAGGTCTTAGACTCGTACTCTGGCCTAATGGTTAAGGTCTTAACTCTTACTCTGGCCTAATAGCTAAGGTCTTAGACTCGTACTCTGGCCTAATAGCTAAGGTCATAGACTCGTACTCTGGCCTAATAGCTAAGGTCTTAACTCTTACTCTGGCCTAATAGCTAAGGTCTTAGACTCGTACTCTGGCCTAATAGCTAAGGTCTTAGACTCGTACTCTGGCCTAATGGTTAAGGTCTTAACTCATACTCTGGCCTACTGGTTAAGGTCTTAACTCTTACTCTGGCCTAATAGCTAAGGTCTTAGACTCGTACTATGGCCTACAGGTTAAGGTCTTAACTCTTACTCTAGCCTACAGGTTAAGGTCTTAACTGTTACTCTGGCCTACTGGTTAAGGTCTTAATTCTTACTCTGGCCTATTAGCTAAGGTCTTAACTCTTACTCTAGCCTAATAGCTAAGGTCTTAGACTCGTACTATGGCATACAGGTTAGGTCTTAACTCTTACTCTGGCCTACTGGTTAAGGTCTTAACTCTTACTCTGGCCTAATAGCTAAGGTCTTAGACTCGTACTCTGGCCTAATAGTTAAGGTCTTAACTCTTAGTCTGGCCTAATAGCTAAGGTCTTAGACTCGTACTCTGGCCTAATGTTTAAGGTCTTAACTCTTACTCATGGCCTAATAGCTAAGGTCTTAACTCTTACTCTGGCCTAATAGCTAAGGTCTTAGACTCGTACTCTGGCCTAATGGTTAAGGTCTTAACTCTTACTCTGGCCTAATAGCTAAGGTCTTAGATTTGTACTATGGCCTACAGGTTAAGGTCTTAACTCTTACTCTGGCCTACTGGTTAAGGTCTTAACTCTTACTCTGGCCTAATAGCTAAGGTATTAGACTCGTACTCTGGCCTACTGGTTAAGGTCTTAACGCTTACTCTGGCCTAATAGCTAAGGTCTTAGACTCGTACTCTGGCCTAATGGTTAAGGTCTTAACTCTTACTCTGGACTAATAGCTAAGGTCTTAGACTCGTACTCTGGCCTAATAGCTAAGGTCTTAGACTCGTACTCTGGCCTAATGGTTAAGGTCTTAACTCTTACTCTGGCCTAATAGCTAAGGTCTTAGATTCGTACTATGGCCTACAGGTTAAGGTCTTAACTCTTACTCTGGCCTACTGGTTAAGGTCTTAACTCTTACTCTGGCCTAATAGCTAAGGTATTAGACTCGTACTCTGGCCTACTGGTTAAGGTCTTAACGCTTACTCTGGCCTAATAGCTAAGGTCTTAGACTCGTACTCTGGCCTAATGGTTAAGGTCTTAACTCTTACTCTGGACTAATAGCTAAGGTCTTAGACTCGTACTCTGGCCTAATAGCTAAGGTCTTAGACTCGTACTCTGGCCTACAGGTTAAGGTTTTAACTCTTACTCTGGCCTACTGGTTAAGGTCTTAACTCTTACTCTGGCCTAATAGCTAAGGTCTTAGACTCGTACTATGGCCTACAGGTTAAGGTCTTAACTCTTACTCTGGCCTACTGGTTAAGGTCTTAGCTCTTACTCTGGCCTAATAGCTAAGGTCTTAACTCTTACTCTGGCCTAATAGCTAAGGTCTTAGACTCATAGTATGGCCTACAGGTTTAGGTCTTAACTCCTACTCTGGCCTACAGGTTAAGGTCTTAACTCTTACTCTGGCCTACTGGTTAAGGTCTTAACTCATACTCTGGCCTAATAGCTAAGGTCTTAACTCTTACTCAGGCCTAATAGCTAAGGTCTTAATTCTTACTCTGGCCTAATAGCTAAGGTCTTAGACTCGTACTCTGGCCTAATGGTTAAGGTCTTAACTCTTACTCTGGTCTAATAGCTAAGGTCTTAGACTCGTACTCTGGCCTAATGGTTAAGGTCTTCACCTTTACTCTGGCCCAATAGCTAAGGTCTTAACTCTTTCTCTGGCCTAATAGCTAAGGTCTTAGACTCGTACTCTGGACTAATGGTTAAGGTCTTAACTCTTACTCTGGCCTACTGGTTAAGGTCTTAACTCTTACTCTGGCATAATAGCTAAGGTCTTAGACTCGTACTCTGGCCTAATGGTTAAGGTCTTAACTCTTACTCTGGCCTAATAGCTAAGGTCTTAACTCTTACTCTGGCATAATGGTTAAGATCTTAACTCTTACTCTGGCGTAATAGCTAAGGTCTTAACTCTTACTCTGGCCTAATAGCTAAGGTCTTAACTCTTACTCTGGACTAATGGTTAAGGTCTTAACTCTTACTCTGGCATAATGGTTAAGGTCTTAACTCTTAGTCTGGCCTAATAGCTAAGGTCTTAGACTCGTACTCTGGCCTAATGTTTAAGGTCTTAACTCTTACTCTGGCCTAATGGTTAAGGTCTTAGACTCTTAATCTGGCCTAATGGTAAAGGTCTTAACTCTTACTCTGGCCAAACTCTTACTCTGGCCTAATGGTTAAGGTCTTAACTCTTACTCTGGCCTAATGGTTAAGGTCTTAGACTCTTACTCTGGCCTAATGGTTAAGGTCTTAGCTCTTACTCCGGCCTAATGGTTAAGGTCTTAGACTCTTTCTCTGGCCTAATGTTTAAGGTCTTTATTCTTACTCTGGCTTAATGGTTAAAGTCTTAACTCTTACTCTGGCCTAATATCTAAGGTCTTAACTCTTACTCTGGCCTAATAGCTAAGGTCTTAGACTCGTACTCTGGCCTAATGGTTAAGGTCTTAGCTCTTACTCTGGCCTAATAGCTAAGCTCTTAGACTCATACTCTGGCCTAATAGCTATGGTCTTAACTCTTAGTCTGGCCTAATAGCTAAGGTCTTAGACTCGTACTCTGGTCTAATGGTTAGGATCTTAACTCTTACTCTGGCCTAATAGCTAAGGTCTTAGACTCGTACTCTGGCCTACTGGTTAAGGTCTTAACTCTTACTCTGGCCTACTGGTTAAGGTCTTAACTCTTACTCTGGCCTAATAGCTAAGGTCTTAGACTCGTACTCTGGCCAAATGGTTAAGGTCTTAACTCTTACTCTGGCCTAATAGCTAAGGTCTTAGACTCGTACTCTGGCCTAATAGCTAAGGTCTTAGACTCGTACTCTGGCCTAATGGTTAAGGTCTTAACTCTTTCTCTGGCCTAATAGCTATGGTGTAAGACTCGTACTATGGCCTGATAGCTAAGGTCTTAGACTCGTACTCTGGCCTAATAGCTAAGGTCTTAACTCTTACTCTGGCCTAATAGCTAAGGTCTTAGACTCGTACTCTGGCCTAATAGCTAAGGTCTTAGACTCGTACTCTGGCCTAATAGCTAAGGTCTTAACTCTTACTCTGGCCTAATAGCTAAGGTCTTAGACTCGTACTCTGGCCTAATAGCTAAGGTCTTAGACTCGTACTCTGGCCTAATGTTTAAGGTCTTAACTCTTACACTGGCCTACTGGTTAAGGTCTTAACTCTTACTCTGGCCTAATAGCTAAGGTCTTCGACTCGTACTCTGGCCTAATGGTTAAGGTCTTAACTCTTACTCTGGTCTACTGGTTAAGGTCTTAACTTTTACTCTGGCCTAATAGCTAAGGTCTTAACTCTTACTCTGGCCTAATAGCTAAGGTCTTAGACTCGTACTTTGGCCTAATGGTTAAGGTCTTAACTCTTACTCTGGCCTAATAGCTAAGGTCTTAACTCTTACTCTGGCCTAATAGCTAAGGTCTTAGACTCGTACTATGGCCTACAGGTTAAGTTCTTAACTCTTACTCTGGCCTACTGGTTAAGGTCTTAACTCTTACTCTGGCCTAATAGCTAAGGTCTTAGACTCGTACTATGGCCTACTGGTTAAGGTCTTAACTCTTACTCTGGCCTAATAGCTAAGGTCTTAACTCTTACTCTGGCCTAATAGCTAAGGTCTTAGACTCGTACTATGGCCTACAGGTTAAGGTCTTAACTCTTACTCTGGCCTACTGGTTAAGGTCTTAACTCTTACTCTGGCCTAATAGCTAAGGTCTTAGACTCATACTCTGGCCTAATGGTTAAGGTCTTAACTCTTACTCTGGCCTAATAGCGAAGGTGTTAGACTCGTACTCTGGCCTAATGGTTAAGGTCTTAACTCTTACTCTGGCCTAATAGCTAAGGTCTTAGACTCGTACTCTGGCCTGATGGTTAAGGTCTTAACTCTTAGTCTGGCCTAATAGCTAAGGTCTTAGACTCTTACTCTGACATAATGGTTAAGGTCTTAGACTCGTACTCTGGCCTAATAGCTAGGGTCTTAACTCTTACTCTGGCCTAATAGCTAAGGTCTTAGACTCGTACTCTGGCCTAATAGCTAAGGTCTTAGACTCGTACTCTGGCCTAATGGTTAAGGTCTTAACTCATACTCTGGCCTACTGGTTAAGGTCTTAACTCTTACTCTGGCCTAATAGCTAAGGTCTTAGACTCGTACTATGGCCTACAGGTTAAGGTCTTAACTCTTACTCTAGCCTACAGGTTAAGGTCTTAACTGTTACTCTGGCCTACTGGTTAAGGTCTTAATTCTTACTCTAGCCTAATAGCTAAGGTCTTAGACTCGTACTATGGCATACAGGTTAGGTCTTAACTCTTACTCTGGCCTACTGGTTAAGGTCTTAACTCTTACTCTGGCCTACTAGCTAAGGTCTTAGACTCGTACTCTGGCCTAATAGCTAAGGTCTTAACCCTTAGTCTGGCCTAATAGCTAAGGTCTTAGACTCGTACTCTGGCCTAATGTTTAAGGTCTTAACTCTTACTCTGGCCTAATGGTTAAGGTCTTAGACTCTTAATCTGGCCTAATGGTAAAGGTCTTAACTCTTACTCTGGCCAGACTCTTACTCTGGCCTAATGGTTAAGGTCTTAACTCTTACTCTGGCCTAATGGTTAAGGTCTTAGACTCTTACTCTGGCCTAATGGTTAAGGTCTTAGCTCTTACTCCGGCCTAATGGTTAAGGTCTTAGACTCTTTCTCTGGCCTAATGTTTAAGGTCTTTATTCTTACTCTGGCTTAATGGTTAAAGTCTTAACTCTTACTCTGGCCTAATATCTAAGGTCTTAACTCTTACTCTGGCCTAATAGCTAAGGTCTTAGACTCGTACTCTGGCCTAATGGTTAAGGTCTTAGCTCTTACTCTGGCCTAATAGCTAAGCTCTTAGACTCATACTCTGGCCTAATAGCTATGGTCTTAACTCTTAGTCTGGCCTAATAGCTAAGGTCTTAGACTCGTACTCTGGTCTAATGGTTAGGATCTTAACTCTTACTCTGGCCTAATAGCTAAGGTCTTAGACTCGTACTCTGGCCTACTGGTTAAGGTCTTAACTCTTACTCTGGCCTACTGGTTAAGGTCTTAACTCTTACTCTGGCCTAATAGCTAAGGTCTTAGACTCGTACTCTGGCCTAATGGTTAAGGTCTTAACTCTTACTCTGGCCTAATAGCTAAGGTCTTAGACTCGTACTCTGGCCTAATAGCTAAGGTCTTAGACTCGTACTCTGGCCTAATAGCTAAGGTCTTAACTCTTACTCTGGCCTAATAGCTAAGGTCTTAGACTCGTACTCTGGCCTAATAGCTAAGGTCTTAGACTCATACTCTGGCCTAATGGTTAAGGTCTTAACTCATACTCTGGCCTACTGGTTAAGGTCTTAACTCTTACTCTGGCCTAATAGCTAAGGTCTTAGACTCGTACTATGGCCTACAGGTTAAGGTCTTAACTCTTACTCTAGCCTACAGGTTAAGGTCTTAACTGTTACTCTGGCCTACTGGTTAAGGTCTTAATTCTTACTCTGGCCTAATAGCTAAGGTCTTAACTCTTACTCTAGCCTAATAGCTAAGGTCTTAGACTCGTACTATGGCATACAGGTTAGGTCTTAACTCTTACTCTGGCCTACTGGTTAAGGTCTTAACTCTTACTCTGGCCTAATAGCTAAGGTCTTAGACTCGTACTCTGGCCTAATAGTTAAGGTCTTAACTCTTAGTCTGGCCTAATAGCTAAGGTCTTAGACTCGTACTCTGGCCTAATGTTTAAGGTCTTAACTCTTACTCATGGCCTAATAGCTAAGGTCTTAACTCTTACTCTGGCCTAATAGCTAAGGTCTTAGACTCGTACTCTGGCCTAATGGTTAAGGTCTTAACTCTTACTCTGGCCTAATAGCTAAGGTCTTAGATTCGTACTATGGCCTACAGGTTAAGGTCTTAACTCTTACTCTGGCCTACTGGTTAAGGTCTTAACTCTTACTCTGGCCTAATAGCTAAGGTCTTAGACTCGTACTATGGCCTACTGGTTAAGGTCTTAACTCTTACTCTGGCCTAATAGCTAAGGTCTTAACTCTTACTCTGGCCTAATAGCTAAGGTCTTAGACTCGTACTCTGGCCTAATGGTTAAGGTCTTAACTCTTACTCTGGCCTACTGGTTAAGGTCTTAACTCTTACTCTGGCCTAATAGCTAAGGTCTTAACTCTTACTCTGGCCTAATAGCTAAGGTCTTAGACTCATACTCTTGCCTAATGGTTAAGGTCTTAACTCTTACTCTGGCCTAATGGTTAAGGTCTTAACTCTAACTCTGGCCTAATAGCTAAGGTCTTAGACTCGTATTCTGGCCTAATGGTTAAGGTCTTAACGCTTACTCTGGCCTAATAGCTATGGTGTAAG
Source organism: Triturus cristatus (assembly GCF_964204655.1). Classification (NCBI taxonomy): domain Eukaryota; kingdom Metazoa; phylum Chordata; class Amphibia; order Caudata; family Salamandridae; genus Triturus; species Triturus cristatus. The sequence goes on along the minus strand of NC_140589.1, from coordinate 1,087,172,775 downwards.
ACTCGTACTATGGCCTGATAGCTAAGGTCTTAGACTCGTACTCTGGCCTAATAGCTAAGGTCTTAACTCTTACTCTGGCCTAATAGCTAAGGTCTTAACTCTTACTCTGGCCTAATAGCTAAGGTCTTAGACTCGTACTCTGGCCTAATAGCTAAGGTCTTAACTCTTACTCTGGCCTAATAGCTAAGGTCTTAACTCTTACTCTGGCCTAATAGCTAAGGTCTTAGACTCGTACTCTGGCCTAATAGCTAAGGTCTTAGACTCGTACTCTGGCCTAATGTTTAAGGTCTTAACTCTTACACTGGCCTACTGGTTAAGGTCTTAACTCTTACTCTGGCCTAATAGCTAAGGTCTTCGACTCGTACTCTGGCCTAATGGTTAAGGTCTTAACTCTTACTCTGGCCTACTGGTTAAGGTCTTAACTTTTACTCTGGCCTAATAGCTAAGGTCTTAACTCTTACTCTGGCCTAATAGCTAAGGTCTTAGACTCTTTCTCTGGCCTAATGTTTAAGGTCTTTATTCTTACTCTGGCTTAATGGTTAAAGTCTTAACTCTTACTCTGGCCTAATATCTAAGGTCTTAACTCTTACTCTGGCCTAATAGCTAAGGTCTTAGACTCGTACTCTGGCCTAATGGTTAAGGTCTTAGCTCTTACTCTGGCCTAATAGCTAAGCTCTTAGACTCATACTCTGGCCTAATAGCTATGGTCTTAACTCTTAGTCTGGCCTAATAGCTAAGGTCTTAGACTCGTACTCTGGTCTAATGGTTAGGATCTTAACTCTTACTCTGGCCTAATAGCTAAGGTCTTAGACTCGTACTCTGGCCTACTAGTTAAGGTCTTAACTCTTACTCTGGCCTACTGGTTAAGGTCTTAACTCTTACTCTGGCCTAATAGCTAAGGTCTTAGACTCGTACTCTGGCCTAATGGTTAAGGTCTTAACTCTTACTCTGGCCTAATAGCTAAGGTCTTAGACTCGTACTCTGGCCTAATAGCTAAGGTCTTAGACTCGTACTCTGGCCTAATAGCTAAGGTCTTAACTCTTACTCTGGCCTAATAGCTAAGGTCTTAGACTCGTACTCTGGCCTAATAGCTAAGGTCTTAGACTCGTACTCTGGCCTAATGGTTAAGGTCTTAACTCATACTCTGGCCTACTGGTTAAGGTCTTAACTCTTACTCTGGCCTAATAGCTAAGGTCTTAGACTCGTACTATGGCCTACAGGTTAAGGTCTTAACTCTTACTCTAGCCTACAGGTTAAGGTCTTAACTGTTACTCTGGCCTACTGGTTAAGGTCTTAATTCTTACTCTGGCCTAATAGCTAAGGTCTTAACTCTTACTCTAGCCTAATAGCTAAGGTCTTAGACTCGTACTATGGCATACAGGTTAGGTCTTAACTCTTACTCTGGCCTACTGGTTAAGGTCTTAACTCTTACTCTGGCCTAATAGCTAAGGTCTTAGACTCGTACTCTGGCCTAATAGTTAAGGTCTTAACTCTTAGTCTGGCCTAATAGCTAAGGTCTTAGACTCGTACTCTGGCCTAATGTTTAAGGTCTTAACTCTTACTCATGGCCTAATAGCTAAGGTCTTAACTCTTACTCTGGCCTAATAGCTAAGGTCTTAGACTCGTACTCTGGCCTAATGGTTAAGGTCTTAACTCTTACTCTGGCCTAATAGCTAAGGTCTTAGATTCGTACTATGGCCTACAGGTTAAGGTCTTAACTCTTACTCTGGCCTACTGGTTAAGGTCTTAACTCTTACTCTGGCCTAATAGCTAAGGTCTTAGACTCGTACTATGGCCTACTGGTTAAGGTCTTAACTCTTACTCTGGCCTAATAGCTAAGGTCTTAACTCTTACTCTGGCCTAATAGCTAAGGTCTTAGACTCGTACTCTGGCCTAATGGTTAAGGTCTTAACTCTTACTCTGGCCTACTGGTTAAGGTCTTAACTCTTACTCTGGCCTAATAGCTAAGGTCTTAACTCTTACTCTGGCCTAATAGCTAAGGTCTTAGACTCATACTCTTGCCTAATGGTTAAGGTCTTAACTCTTACTCTGGCCTAATGGTTAAGGTCTTAACTCTAACTCTGGCCTAATAGCTAAGGTCTTAGACTCGTATTCTGGCCTAATGGTTAAGGTCTTAACGCTTACTCTGGCCTAATAGCTATGGTGTAAGACTCGTACTATGGCCTGATAGCTAAGGTCTTAGACTCGTACTCTGGCCTAATAGCTAAGGTCTTAACTCTTACTCTGGCCTAATAGCTAAGGTCTTAACTCTTACTCTGGCCTAATAGCTAAGGTCTTAGACTCGTACTCTGGCCTAATAGCTAAGGTCTTAACTCTTACTCTGGCCTAATAGCTAAGGTCTTAACTCTTACTCTGGCCTAATAGCTAAGGTCTTAGACTCGTACTCTGGCCTAATAGCTAAGGTCTTAGACTCGTACTCTGGCCTAATGTTTAAGGTCTTAACTCTTACACTGGCCTACTGGTTAAGGTCTTAACTCTTACTCTGGCCTAATAGCTAAGGTCTTCGACTCGTACTCTGGCCTAATGGTTAAGGTCTTAACTCTTACTCTGGCCTACTGGTTAAGGTCTTAACTTTTACTCTGGCCTAATAGCTAAGGTCTTAACTCTTACTCTGGCCTAATAGCTAAGGTCTTAGACTCGTACTTTGGCCTAATGGGTAAGGTCTTAACTCTTACTCTGGCCTAATAGCTAAGGTCTTAACTCTTATTCTGGCCTAATAGCTAAGGTCTTAGACTCGTACTATGGCCCACAGGTTAAGTTCTTAACTCTTACTCTGGCCTACTGGTTAAGGTCTTAACTCTTACTCTGGCCTAATAGCTAAGGTCTTAGACTCGTACTATGGCCTACTGGTTAAGGTCTTAACTCTTACTCTGGCCTAATAGCTAAGGTCTTAACTCTTACTCTGGCCTAATAGCTAAGGTCTTAGACTCGTACTCTGGCCTAATGGTTAAGGTCTTAACTCTTACTCTGGCCTAATGGTTAAGGTCTTAACTCTTACTCTGGCCTAATAGCTAAGATCTTAGACTCGTACTATGGCCTACAGGTTAAGGTCTTAACTCTTACTCTGGCCTACTGGTTAAGGTCTTAACTCTTACTCTGGCCTAATAGCTAAGGTCTTAGACTCGTACTCTGGCCTACTGGTTAAGGTCTTAACTCTTACTCTGGCCTAATAGCTAAGGTCTTAACTCTTACTCTGGCCTAATAGCTAAGGTCTTAGACTCGTACTCTGGCCTAATGGTTAAGGTCTTAACTCTTACTCTGGCCTAATGGTTAAGGTCTTAACTCTTACTCTGGCCTAATAGCTAAGATCTTAGACTCGTACTATGGCCTACAGGTTAAGGTCTTAACTCTTACTCTGGCCTACTGGTTAAGGTCTTAACTCTTACTCTGGCCTAATAGCTAAGGTCTTAGACTCGTACTCTGCCCTACTGGTTAAGGTCTTAACGCTTACTCTGGCCTAATAGCTAAGGTCTTAGACTCGTACTCTGGCCTAATGGTTAAGGTCTTAACTCTTACTCTGGCCTAATAGCTAAGGTCTTAGACTCGTACTCTGGCCTAATAGCTAAGGTCTTAGACTCGTACTATGGCCTAATGGTTAAGGTCTTAACTCTTACTCTGGCCTAATAGCTAAGATCTTAGACTCGTACTATGGCCTACAGGTTAAGGTCTTAACTCTTACTCTGGCCTACTGGTTAAGGTCTTAACTCTTACTCTGGCCTAATAGCTAAGGTCTTAGACTCGTACTCTGGCCTAATAGCTAAGGTCTTAGACTCGTACTATGGCCTACAGGTTAAGGTCTTAACTCTTACTCTGGCCTACTGGTTAAGGTCTTAACTCTTACTCTGGCCAAATAGCTAAGGTCTTAGACTCGTACTCTGGCCTACTGGTTAAGGTCTTAACGCTTACTCTGGCCTAATAGCTAAGGTCTTAGACTCGTACTCTGGCCTAATGGTTAAGGTCTTAACTCTTACTCTGGCCTAATAGCTAAGGTCTTAGACTCGTACTCTGGCCTAATAGCTAAGGTCTTAGACTCGTACTCTGGCCTACAGGTTAAGGTTTTAACTCTTACTCTGGCCTACTGGTTAAGGTCTTAACTCTTACTCTGGCCTAATAGCTAAGGTCTTAGACTCGTACTATGGCCTACAGGTTAAGGTCTTAACTCTTACTCTGGCCTACTGGTTAAGGTCTTAGCTCTTACTCTGGCCTAATAGCTAAGGTCTTAACTCTTACTCTGGCCTAATAGCTAAGGTCTTAGACTCATAGTATGGCCTACAGGTTTAGGTCTTAACTCCTACTCTGGCCTACAGGTTAAGGTCTTAACTCTTACTCTGGCCTACTGGTTAAGGTCTTAACTCGTACTCTGGCCTAATAGCTAAGGTCTTAACTCTTACTCAGGCCTAATAGCTAAGGTCTTAATTCTTACTCTGGCCTAATAGCTAAGGTCTTAGACTCGTACTCTGGCCTAATGGTTAAGGTCTTAACTCTTACTCTGGTCTAATAGCTAAGGTCTTAGACTCGTACTCTGGCCTAATGGTTAAGGTCTTCACTTTTACTCTGGCCCAATAGCTAAGGTCTTAACTCTTTCTCTGGCCTAATAGCTAAGGTCTTAGACTCGTACTCTGGACTAATGGTTAAGGTCTTAACTCTTACTCTGGCCTACTGGTTAAGGTCTTAACTCTTACTCTGGCATAATAGCTAAGGTCTTAGACTCGTACTCTGGCCTAATGGTTAAGGTCTTAACTCTTACTCTGGCCTAATAGCTAAGTTCTTAACTCTTACTCTGGCATAATGGTTAAGGTCTTAACTCTTACTCTGGCGTAATAGCTAAGGTCTTAACTCTTACTCTGGCCTAATAGCTAAGGTCTTAACTCTTACTCTGGACTAATGGTCAAGGTCTTAACTCTTACTCTGGCATAATGGTTAAGGTCTTAACTCTTAGTCTGGCCTAATAGCTAAGGTCTTAGACTCGTACTCTGGCCTAATGTTTAAGGTCTTAACTCTTACTCTGGCCTAATGGTTAAGGTCTTAGACTCTTAATCTGGCCTAATGGTAAAGGTCTTAACTCTTACTCTGGCCAAACTCTTACTCTGGCCTAATGGTTAAGGTCTTAACTCTTACTCTGGCCTAATGGTTAAGGTCTTAGACTCTTACTCTGGCCTAATGGTTAAGGTCTTAGCTCTTACTCCGGCCTAATGGTTAAGGTCTTAGACTCTTTCTCTGGCCTAATATTTAAGGTCTTTATTCTTACTCTGGCTTAATGGTTAAAGTCTTAACTCTTACTCTGGCCTAATATCTAAGGTCTTAACTCTTACTCTGGCCTAAAAGCTAAGGTCTTAGACTCGTACTCTGGCCTAATGGTTAAGGTCTTAGCTCTTACTCTGGCCTAATAGCTAAGCTCTTAGACTCATACTCTGGCCTAATAGCTATGGTCTTAACTCTTAGTCTGGCCTAATAGCTAAGGTCTTAGACTCGTACTCTGGTCTAATGGTTAGGATCTTAACTCTTACTCTGGCCTAATAGCTAAGGTCTTAGACTCGTACTCTGGCCTACTGGTTAAGGTCTTAACTCTTACTCTGGCCTACTGGTTAAGGTCTTAACTCTTACTCTGGCCTAATAGCTAAGGTCTTAGATTCGTACTCTGGCCTAATGGTTAAGGTCTTAACTCTTACTCTGGCCTAATAGCTAAGGTCTTAGACTCGTACTCTGGCCTAATAGCTAAGGTCTTAGACTCGTACTCTGGCCTAATAGCTAAGGTCTTAACTCTTACTCTGGCCTAATAGCTAAGGTCTTAGACTCGTACTCTGGCCTAATAGCTAAGGTCTTAGACTCGTACTCTGGCCTAATGGTTAAGGTCTTAACTCATACTCTGGCCTACTGGTTAAGGTCTTAACTCTTACTCTGGCCTAATCGCTAAGGTCTTAGACTCGTACTATGGCCTACAGGTTAAGGTCTTAACTCTTACTCTAGCCTACATTTTAAGGTCTTAACTGTTACTCTGGCCTACTGGTTAAGGTCTTAATTCTTACTCTGGCCTAATAGCTAAGGTCTTAACTCTTACTCTAGCCTAATAGCTAAGGTCTTAGACTCGTACTATGGCATACAGGTTAGGTCTTAACTCTTACTCTGGCCTACTGGTTAAGGTCTTAACTCTTACTCTGGCCTAATAGCGAAGGTCTTAGACTCGTACTCTGGACTAATAGCTAAGGTCTTAACTCTTAGTCTGGCCTAATAGCTAAGGTCTTAGACTCTTACTCTGGCCTAATGTTTAAGGTCTTAACTCTTACTCATGGCCTAATAGCTAAGGTCTTAACTCTTACTCTGGCCTAATAGCTAAGGTCTTAGACTCGTACTCTGGCCTAATGGTTAAGGTCTTAACTCTTACTCTGGCCTAATAGCTAAGGTCTTAGACTCGTACTATGGCCTACAGGTTAAGGTCTTAACTCTTACTCTGGCCTACTGGTTAAGGTCTTAACTCTTACTCTGGCCTAATAGCTAAGGTCTTAACTCTTACTCTGGCCTAATAGCTAAGGTCTTAGACTCATACTCTTGCCTAATGGTTAAGGTCTTAACTCTTACTCTGGCCTAATGGTTAAGGTCTTAACTCTAACTCTGGCCTAATAGCTAAGGTCTTAGACTCGTATTCTGGCCTAATGGTTAAGGTCTTAACTCTTACTCTGGCCTAATAGCTATGGTGTAAGACTCGTACTATGGCCTGATAGCTAAGGTCTTAGACTCGTACTCTGGCCTAATAGCTAAGGTCTTAACTCTTACTCTGGCCTAATAGCTAAGGTCTTAACTCTTACTCTGGCCTAATAGCTAAGGTCTTAGACTCGTACTCTGGCCTAATAGCTAAGGTCTTAGACTCGTACTCTGGCCTAATAGCTAAGGTCTTAACTCTTACTCTGGCCTAATAGCTAAGGTCTTAACTCTTACTCTGGCCTAATAGCTAAGGTCTTAGACTCGTACTCTGGCCTAATAGCTAAGGTCTTAGACTCGTACTCTGGCCTAATGTTTAAGGTCTTAACTCTTACACTGGCCTACTGGTTAAGGTCTTAACTCTTACTCTGGCCTAATAGCTAAGGTCTTCGACTCGTACTCTGGCCTAATGGTTAAGGTCTTAACTCTTACTCTGGCCTACTGGTTAAGGTCTTAACTTTTACTCTGGCCTAATAGCTAAGGTCTTAACTCTTACTCTGGCCTAATAGCTAAGGTCTTAGACTCGTACTTTGGCCTAATGGTTAAGGTCTTAACTCTTACTCTGGCCTAATAGCTAAGGTCTTAACTCTTACTCTGGCCTAATAGCTAAGGTCTTAGACTCGTACTATGGCCTACAGGTTAAGTTCTTAACTCTTACTCTGGCCTACTGGTTAAGGTCTTAACTCTTACTCTGGCCTAATAGCTAAGGTCTTAGACTCGTACTATGGCCTACTGGTTAAGGTCTTAACTCTTACTCTGGCCTAATAGCTAAGGTCTTAACTCTTACTCTGGCCTAATAGCTAAGGTCTTAGACTCGTACTATGGCCTACAGGTTAAGGTCTTAACTCTTACTCTGGCCTACTGGTTAAGGTCTTAACTCTTACTCTGGCCTAATAGCTAAGGTCTTAGACTCATACTCTGGCCTAATGGTTAAGGTCTTAACTCTTACTCTGGCCTAATAGCGAAGGTGTTAGACTCGTACTCTGGCCTAATGGTTAAGGTCTTAACTCTTACTCTGGCCTAATAGCTAAGGTCTTAGACTCGTACTCTGGCCTGATGGTTAAGGTCTTAACTCTTAGTCTGGCCTAATAGCTAAGGTCTTAGACTCTTACTCTGACATAATGGTTAAGGTCTTAGACTCGTACTTTGGCCTAATAGCTAGGGTCTTAACTCTTACTCTGGCCTAATAGCTAAGGTCTTAGACTCGTACTCTGGCCTAATAGCTAAGGTCTTAGACTCGTACTCTGGCCTAATGGTTAAGGTCTTAACTCATACTCTGGCCTACTGGTTAAGGTCTTAACTCTTACTCTGGCCTAAAAGCTAAGGTCTTAGACTCGTACTATGGCCTACAGGTTAAGGTCTTAACTCTTACTCTAGCCTGCAGGTTAAGGTCTTAACTGTTACTCTGGCCTACTGGTTAAGGTCTTAATTCTTACTCTAGCCTAATAGCTAAGGTCTTAGACTCGTACTATGGCATACAGGTTAGGTCTTAACTCTTACTCTGGCCTACTGGTTAAGGTCTTAACTCTTACTCTGGCCTACTAGCTAAGGTCTTAGACTCGTACTCTGGCCTAATAGCTAAGGTCTTAACCCTTAGTCTGGCCTAATAGCTAAGGTCTTAGACTCGTACTCTGGCCTAATGTTTAAGGTCTTAACTCTTACTCTGGCCTAATGGTTAAGGTCTTAGACTCTTAATCTGGCCTAATGGTAAAGGTCTTAACTCTTACTCTGGCCAGACTCTTACTCTGGCCTAATGGTTAAGGTCTTAACTCTTACTCTGGCCTAATGGTTAAGGTCTTAGACTCTTACTCTGGCCTAATGGTTAAGGTCGTAGCTCTTACTCCGGCCTAATGGTTAAGGTCTTAGACTCTTTCTCTGGCCTAATGTTTAAGGTCTTTATTCTTACTCTGGCTTAATGGTTAAAGTCTTAACTCTTACTCTGGCCTAATATCTAAGGTCTTAACTCTTACTCTTGCCTAATAGCTAAGGTCTTAGACTAGTACTCTGGCCTAATGGTTAAGGTCTTAGCTCTTACTCTGGCCTAATAGCTAAGCTCTTAGACTCATACTCTGGCCTAATAGCTATGGTCTTAACTCTTAGTCTGGCCTAATAGCTAAGGTCTTAGACTCGTACTCTGGTCTAATGGTTAGGATCTTAACTCTTACTCTGGCCTAATAGCTAAGGTCTTAGACTCGTACTCTGGCCTACTGGTTAAGGTCTTAACTCTTACTCTGGCCTACTGGTTAAGGTCTTAACTCTTACTCTGGCCTAATAGCTAAGGTCTTAGACTCGTACTCTGGCCTAATGGTTAAGGTCTTAACTCTTACTCTGGCCTAATAGCTAAGGTCTTAGACTCGTACTCTGGCCTAATAGCTAAGGTCTTAGACTCATACTCTGGCCTAATAGCTAAGGTCTTAACTCTTACTCTGGCCTAATAGCTAAGGTCTTAGACTCGTACTCTGGCCTAATAGCTAAGGTCTTAGACTCGTACTCTGGCCTAATGGTTAAGGTCTTAACTCATACTCTGGCCTACTGGTTAAGGTCTTAACTCTTACTCTGGCCTAATAGCTAAGGTCTTAGACTCGTACTATGGCCTACAGGTTAAGGTCTTAACTCTTACTCTAGCCTACAGGTTAAGGTCTTAACTGTTACTCTGGCCTACTGGTTAAGGTCTTAATTCTTACTCTGGCCTAATAGCTAAGGTCTTAACTCTTACTCTAGCCTAATAGCTAAGGTCTTAGACTCGTACTATGGCATACAGGTTAGGTCTTAACTCTTACTCTGGCCTACTGGTTAAGGTCTTAACTCTTACTCTGGCCTAATAGCTAAGGTCTTAGACTCGTACTCTGGCCTAATAGCTAAGGTCTTAACTCTTAGTCTGGCCTAATAGCTAAGGTCTTAGACTCGTACTCTGGCCTAATGTTTAAGGTCTTAACTCTTACTCATGGCCTAATAGCTAAGGTCTTAACTCTTACTCTGGCCTAATAGCTAAGGTCTTAGACTCGTACTCTGGCCTAATGGTTAAGGTCTTAACTCTTACTCTGGCCTAATAGCTAAGGTCTTAGACTCGTACTATGGCCTACAGGTTAAGGTCTTAACTCTTACTCTGGCCTACTGGTTAAGGTCTTAACTCTTACTCTGGCCTAATAGCTAAGGTCTTAGACTCATACTCTTGCCTAATGGTTAAGGTCTTAACTCTTACTCTGGCCTAATGGTTAAGGTCTTAACTCTAACTCTGGCCTAATAGCTAAGGTCTTAGACTCGTATTCTGGCCTAATGGTTAAGGTCTTAACTCTTACTCTGGCCTAATAGCTATGGTGTAAGACTCGTACTATGGCCTGATAGCTAAGGTCTTAGACTCGTACTCTGGCCTAATAGCTAAGGTCTTAACTCTTACTCTGGCCTAATAGCTAAGGTCTTAACTCTTACTCTGGCCTAATAGCTAAGGTCTTAGACTCGTACTCTGGCCTAATAGCTAAGGTCTTAGACTCGTACTCTGGCCTAATAGCTAAGGTCTTAACTCTTACTCTGGCCTAATAGCTAAGGTCTTAACTCTTACTCTGGCCTAATAGCTAAGGTCTTAGACTCGTACTCTGGCCTAATAGCTAAGGTCTTAGACTCGTACTCTGGCCTAATGTTTAAGGTCTTAACTCTTACACTGGCCTACTGGTTAAGGTCTTAACTCTTACTCTGGCCTAATAGCTAAGGTCTTCGACTCGTACTCTGGCCTAATGGTTAAGGTCTTAACTCTTACTCTGGCCTACTGGTTAAGGTCTTAACTTTTACTCTGGCCTAATAGCTAAGGTCTTAACTCTTACTCTGGCCTAATAGCTAAGGTCTTAGACTCGTACTTTGGCCTAATGGTTAAGGTCTTAACTCTTACTCTGGCCTAATAGCTAAGGTCTTAACTCTTACTCTGGCCTAATAGCTAAGGTCTTAGACTCGTACTATGGCCTACAGGTTAAGTTCTTAACTCTTACTCTGGCCTACTGGTTAAGGTCTTAACTCTTACTCTGGCCTAATAGCTAAGGTCTTAGACTCGTACTATGGCCTACTGGTTAAGGTCTTAACTCTTACTCTGGCCTAATAGCTAAGGTCTTAACTCTTACTCTGGCCTAATAGCTAAGGTCTTAGACTCGTACTATGGCCTACAGGTTAAGGTCTTAACTCTTACTCTGGCCTACTGGTTAAGGTCTTAACTCTTACTCTGGCCTAATAGCTAAGGTCTTAGACTCATACTCTGGCCTAATGGTTAAGGTCTTAACTCTTACTCTGGCCTAATAGCGAAGGTGTTAGACTCGTACTCTGGCCTAATGGTTAAGGTCTTAACTCTTACTCTGGCCTAATAGCTAAGGTCTTAGACTCGTACTCTGGCCTGATGGTTAAGGTCTTAACTCTTAGTCTGGCCTAATAGCTAAGGTCTTAGACTCTTACTCTGACATAATGGTTAAGGTCTTAGACTCGTACTCTGGCCTAATAGCTAGGGTCTTAACTCTTACTCTGGCCTAATAGCTAAGGTCTTAGACTCGTACTCTGGCCTAATAGCTAAGGTCTTAGACTCGTACTCTGGCCTAATGGTTAAGGTCTTAACTCATACTCTGGCCTACTGGTTAAGGTCTTAACTCTTACTCTGGCCTAAAAGCTAAGGTCTTAGACTCGTACTATGGCCTACAGGTTAAGGTCTTAACTCTTACTCTAGCCTGCAGGTTAAGGTCTTAACTGTTACTCTGGCCTACTGGTTAAGGTCTTAATTCTTACTCTAGCCTAATAGCTAAGGTCTTAGACTCGTACTATGGCATACAGGTTAGGTCTTAACTCTTACTCTGGCCTACTGGTTAAGGTCTTAACTCTTACTCTGGCCTACTAGCTAAGGTCTTAGACTCGTACTCTGGCCTAATAGCTAAGGTCTTAACCCTTAGTCTGGCCTAATAGCTAAGGTCTTAGACTCGTACTCTGGCCTAATGTTTAAGGTCTTAACTCTTACTCTGGCCTAATGGTTAAGGTCTTAGACTCTTAATCTGGCCTAATGGTAAAGGTCTTAACTCTTACTCTGGCCAGACTCTTACTCTGGCCTAATGGTTAAGGTCTTAACTCTTACTCTGGCCTAATGGTTAAGGTCTTAGACTCTTACTCTGGCCTAATGGTTAAGGTCTTAGCTCTTACTCCGGCCTAATGGTTAAGGTCTTAGACTCTTTCTCTGGCCTAATGTTTAAGGTCTTTATTCTTACTCTGGCTTAATGGTTAAAGTCTTAACTCTTACTCTGGCCTAATATCTAAGGTCTTAACTCTTACTCTTGCCTAATAGCTAAGGTCTTAGACTAGTACTCTGGCCTAATGGTTAAGGTCTTAGCTCTTACTCTGGCCTAATAGCTAAGCTCTTAGACTCATACTCTGGCCTAATAGCTATGGTCTTAACTCTTAGTCTGGCCTAATAGCTAAGGTCTTAGACTCGTACTCTGGTCTAATGGTTAGGATCTTAACTCTTACTCTGGCCTAATAGCTAAGGTCTTAGACTCGTACTCTGGCCTACTGGTTAAGGTCTTAACTCTTACTCTGGCCTACTGGTTAAGGTCTTAACTCTTACTCTGGCCTAATAGCTAAGGTCTTAGACTCGTACTCTGGCCTAATGGTTAAGGTCTTAACTCTTACTCTGGCCTAATAGCTAAGGTCTTAGACTCGTACTCTGGCCTAATAGCTAAGGTCTTAGACTCATACTCTGGCCTAATAGCTAAGGTCTTAACTCTTACTCTGGCCTAATAGCTAAGGTCTTAGACTCGTACTCTGGCCTAATAGCTAAGGTCTTAGACTCGTACTCTGGCCTAATGGTTAAGGTCTTAACTCATACTCTGGCCTACTGGTTAAGGTCTTAACTCTTACTCTGGCCTAATAGCTAAGGTCTTAGACTCGTACTATGGCCTACAGGTTAAGGTCTTAACTCTTACTCTAGCCTACAGGTTAAGGTCTTAACTGTTACTCTGGCCTACTGGTTAAGGTCTTAATTCTTACTCTGGCCTAATAGCTAAGGTCTTAACTCTTACTCTAGCCTAATAGCTAAGGTCTTAGACTCGTACTATGGCATACAGGTTAGGTCTTAACTCTTACTCTGGCCTACTGGTTAAGGTCTTAACTCTTACTCTGGCCTAATAGCTAAGGTCTTAGACTCGTACTCTGGCCTAATAGCTAAGGTCTTAACTCTTAGTCTGGCCTAATAGCTAAGGTCTTAGACTCGTACTCTGGCCTAATGTTTAAGGTCTTAACTCTTACTCATGGCCTAATAGCTAAGGTCTTAACTCTTACTCTGGCCTAATAGCTAAGGTCTTAGACTCGTACTCTGGCCTAATGGTTAAGGTCTTAACTCTTACTCTGGCCTAATAGCTAAGGTCTTAGACTCGTACTATGGCCTACAGGTTAAGGTCTTAACTCTTACTCTGGCCTACTGGTTAAGGTCTTAACTCTTACTCTGGCCTAATAGCTAAGGTCTTAGACTCGTACTCTGGCCTACTGGTTAAGGTCTTAACGCTTACTCTGGCCTAATAGCTAAGGTCTTAGACTCGTACTCTGGCCTAATGGTTAAGGTCTTAACTCTTACTCTGGCCTAATAGCTAAGGTCTTAGACTCGTACTCTGGCCTAATAGCTAAGGTCTTAGACTCGTACTCTGGCCTACAGGTTAAGGTTTTAACTCTTACTCTGGCCTACTGGTTAAGGTCTTAACTCTTACTCTGGCCTAATAGCTAAGGTCTTAGACTCGTACTATGGCCTACAGGTTAAGGTCTTAACTCTTACTCTGGCCTACTGGTTAAGGTCTTAGCTCTTACTCTGGCCTAATAGCTAAGGTCTTAGACTCATAGTATGGCCTACAGGTTTAGGTCTTAACTCCTACTCTGGCCTACAGGTTTAGGTCTTAACTCCTACTCTGGCCTACTGGTTACGGTCTTAACTCGTACTCTGGCCTAATAGCTAAGGTCTTAACTCTTACTCAGGCCTAATAGCTAAGGTCTTAATTCTTACTCTGGCCTAATAGCTAAGGTCTTAGACTCGTACTCTGGCCTAATGGTTAAGGTCTTAACTCTTACTCTGGTCTAATAGCTAAGGTCTTAGACTCGTACTCTGGCCTAATGGTTAAGGTCTTCACTTTTACTCTGGCCCAATAGCTAAGGTCTTAACTCTTTCTCTGGCCTAATAGCTAAGGTCTTAGACTCGTACTCTGGACTAATGGTTAAGGTCTTAACTCTTACTCTGGCCTACTGGTTAAGGTCTTAACTCTTACTCTGGCATAATAGCTAAGGTCTTAGACTCGTACTCTGGCCTAATGGTTAAGGTCTTAACTCTTACTCTGGCCTAATAGCTAAGGTCTTAACTCTTACTCTGGCATAATGGTTAAGGTCTTAACTCTTACTCTGGCGTAATAGCTAAGGTCTTAACTCTTACTCTGGCCTAATAGCTAAGGTCTTAACTCTTACTCTGGACTAATGGTTAAGGTCTTAACTCTTACTCTGGCATAATGGTTAAGGTCTTAACTCTTAGTCTGGCCTAATAGCTAAGGTCTTAGACTCGTACTCTGGCCTAATGTTTAAGGTCTTAACTCTTACTCTGGCATAATGGTTAAGGTCTTAGACTCTTAATCTGGCCTAATGGTAAAGGTCTTAACTCTTACTCTGGCCAAACTCTTACTCTGGCCTAATGGTTAAGGTCTTAACTCTTACTCTGGCCTAATGGTTAAGGTCTTAGACTCTTACTCTGGCCTAATGGTTAAGGTCTTAGCTCTTACTCCGGCCTAATGGTTAAGGTCTTATACTCTTTCTCTGGCCTAATGTTTAAGGTCTTTATTCTTACTCTGGCTTAATGGTTAAAGTCTTAACTCTTACTCTGGCCTAATATCTAAGGTCTTAACTCTTACTCTGGCCTAATAGCTAAGGTCTTAGACTCGTACTCTGGCCTAATGGTTAAGGTCTTAGCTCTTACTCTGGCCTAATAGCTAAGCTCTTAGACTCATACTCTGGCCTAATAGCTATGGTCTTAACTCTTAGTCTGGCCTAATAGCTAAGGTCTTAGACTCGTACTCTGGTCTAATGGTTAGGATCTTAACTCTTACTCTGGCCTAATAGCTAAGGTCTTAGACTCGTACTCTGGCCTACTGGTTAAGGTCTTAACTCTTACTCTGGCCTACTGGTTAAGGTCTTAACTCTTACTCTGGCCTAATAGCTAAGGTCTTAGACTCGTACTCTGGCCTAATGGTTAAGGTCTTAACTCTTACTCTGGCCTAATAGCTAAGGTCTTAGACTCGTACTCTGGCCTAATGGTTAAGGTCTTAACTCTTACTCTGGCCTAATAGCTAAGGTCTTAACTCTTACTCTGGCCTATTAGCTAAGGTCTTAGACTGGTACTCTGGCCAAATGGTTAAGGTCTTAACTCTTACTCTGGCCTAATTGGTTAAGGTCTTAACTCTTACTCTGGCCTAATAGCTAAGGTCTTAGACTCGTACTCTGGCCTAATGGTTAAGGTCTTAACTCTTACTCTGGCCTACTGGTTAAGGTCTTAACTCTTACTCTGGCCTAATAGCTAAGGTCTTAACTCTTACTCTGGCCTAATAGCTAAGGTCTTAGACTCATATTCTTGCCTAATGGTTAAGGTCTTAACTCTTACTCTGGCCTAATAGCTATGGTGTAAGACTCGTACTATGGCCTGATAGCTAAGGTCTTAGACTCGTACTCTGGCCTAATAGCTAAGGTCTTAACTCTTACTCTGGCCTAATAGCTAAGGTCTTAACTCTTACTCTGGCCTAATAGCTAAGGTCTTAGACTCGTACTCTGGCCTAATAGCTAAGGTCTTAGACTCGTACTCTGGCCTAATAGCTAAGGTCTTAACTCTTACTCTGGCCTAATAGCTAAGGTCTTAACTCTTACTCTGGCCTAATAGCTAAGGTCTTAGACTCGTACTCTGGCCTAATAGCTAAGGTCTTAGACTCGTACTCTGGCCTAATGTTTAAGGTCTTAACTCTTACACTGGCCTACTGGTTAAGGTCTTAACTCTTACTCTGGCCTAATAGCTAAGGTCTTCGACTCGTACTCTGGCCTAATGGTTAAGGTCTTAACTCTTACTCTGGCCTACTGGTTAAGGTCTTAACTTTTACGCTGGCCTAATAGCTAAGGTCTTAACTCTTACTCTGGCCTAATAGCTAAGGTCTTAGACTCGTACTTTGGCCTAATGGGTAAGGTCTTAACTCTTACTCTGGCCTAATAGCTAAGGTCTTAACTCTTATTCTGGCCTAATAGCTAAGGTCTTAGACTCGTACTATGGCCCACAGGTTAAGTTCTTAACTCTTACTCTGGCCTACTGGTTAAGGTCTTAACTCTTACTCTGGCCTAATAGCTAAGGTCTTAGACTCGTACTATGGCCTACTGGTTAAGGTCTTAACTCTTACTCTGGCCTAATAGCTAAGGTCTTAACTCTTACTCTGGCCTAATAGCTAAGGTCTTAGACTCTTACTCTGGCCTAATGGTTAAGGTCTTAGCTCTTACTCCGGCCTAATGGTTAAGGTCTTAGACTCTTTCTCTGGCCTAATGTTTAAGGTCTTTATTCTTACTCTGGCTTAATGGTTAAAGTCTTAACTCTTACTCTGGCCTAATATCTAAGGTCTTAACTCTTACTCTGGCCTAATAGCTAAGGTCTTAGACTCGTACTCTGGCCTAATGGTTAAGGTCTTAGCTCTTACTCTGGCCTAATAGCTAAGCTCTTAGACTCATACTCTGGCCTAATAGCTATGGTCTTAACTCTTAGTCTGGCCTAATAGCTAAGGTCTTAGACTCGTACTCTGGTCTAATGGTTAGGATCTTAACTCTTACTCTGGCCTAATAGCTAAGGTCTTAGACTCGTACTCTGGCCTACTGGTTAAGGTCTTAACTCTTACTCTGGCCTACTGGTTAAGGTCTTAACTCTTACTCTGGCCTAATAGCTAAGGTCTTAGACTCGTACTCTGGCCTAATGGTTAAGGTCTTAACTCTTACTCTGGCCTAATAGCTAAGGTCTTAGACTCGTACTCTGGCCTAATAGCTAAGGTCTTAGACTCGTACTCTGGCCTAATAGCTAAGGTCTTAACTCTTACTCTGGCCTAATAGCTAAGGTCTTAGACTCGTACTCTGGCCTAATAGCTAAGGTCTTAGACTCGTACTCTGGCCTAATGGTTAAGGTCTTAACTCATACTCTGGCCTACTGGTTAAGGTCTTAACTCTTACTCTGGCCTAATAGCTAAGGTCTTAGACTCGTACTATGGCCTACAGGTTAAGGTCTTAACTCTTACTCTAGCCTACAGGTTAAGGTCTTAACTGTTACTCTGGCCTACTGGTTAAGGTCTTAATTCTTACTCTGGCCTAATAGCTAAGGTCTTAACTCTTACTCTAGCCTAATAGCTAAGGTCTTAGACTCGTACTATGGCATACAGGTTAGGTCTTAACTCTTACTCTGGCCTACTGGTTAAGGTCTTAACTCTTACTCTGGCCTAATAGCTAAGGTCTTAGACTCGTACTCTGGACTAATAGCTAAGGTCTTAACTCTTAGTCTGGCCTAATAGCTAAGGTCTTAGACTCTTACTCTGGCCTAATGTTTAAGGTCTTAACTCTTACTCATGGCCTAATAGCTAAGGTCTTAACTCTTACTCTGGCCTAATAGCTAAGGTCTTAGACTCGTACTCTGGCCTAATGGTTAAGGTCTTAACTCTTACTCTGGCCTAATAGCTAAGGTCTTAGACTCGTACTATGGCCTACAGGTTAAGGTCTTAACTCTTACTCTGGCCTACTGGTTAAGGTCTTAACTCTTACTCTGGCCTAATAGCTAAGGTCTTAACTCTTACTCTGGCCTAATAGCTAAGGTCTTAGACTCATACTCTTGCCTAATGGTTAAGGTCTTAACTCTTACTCTGGCCTAATGGTTAAGGTCTTAACTCTAACTCTGGCCTAATAGCTAAGGTCTTAGACTCGTATTCTGGCCTAATGGTTAAGGTCTTAACTCTTACTCTGGCCTAATAGCTATGGCGTAAGACTCGTACTATGGCCTGATAGCTAAGGTCTTAGACTCGTACTCTGGCCTAATAGCTAAGGTCTTAACTCTTACTCTGGCCTAATAGCTAAGGTCTTAACTCTTACTCTGGCCTAATAGCTAAGGTCTTAGACTCGTACTCTGGCCTAATAGCTAAGGTCTTAGACTCGTACTCTGGCCTAATAGCTAAGGTCTTAACTCTTACTCTGGCCTAATAGCTAAGGTCTTAGACTCGTACTCTGGCCTAATAGCTAAGGTCTTAGACTCGTACTCTGGCCTAATGTTTAAGGTCTTAACTCTTACACTGGCCTACTGGTTAAGGTCTTAACTCTTACTCTGGCCTAATAGCTAAGGTCTTCGACTCGTACTCTGGCCTAATGGTTAAGGTCTTAACTCTTACTCTGGCCTACTGGTTAAGGTCTTAACTTTTACTCTGGCCTAATAGCTAAGGTCTTAACTCTTACTCTGGCCTAATAGCTAAGGTCTTAGACTCGTACTTTGGCCTAATGGTTAAGGTCTTAACTCTTACTCTGGCCTAATAGCTAAGGTCTTAGACTCGTACTATGGCCTACAGGTTAAGTTCTTAACTCTTACTCTGGCCTACTGGTTAAGGTCTTAACTCTTACTCTGGCCTAATAGCTAAGGTCTTAGACTCGTACTATGGCCTACTGGTTAAGGTCTTAACTCTTACTCTGGCCTAATAGCTAAGGTCTTAACTCTTACTCTGGCCTAATAGCTAAGGTCTTAGACTCGTACTATGGCCTACAGGTTAAGGTCTTAACTCTTACTCTGGCCTACTGGTTAAGGTCTTAACTCTTACTCTGGCCTAATAGCTAAGGTCTTAGACTCATACTCTGGCCTAATGGTTAAGGTCTTAACTCTTACTCTGGCCTAATAGCGAAGGTGTTAGACTAGTACTCTGGCCTAATGGTTAAGGTCTTAACTCTTACTCTGGCCTAATAGCTAAGGTCTTAGACTCGTACTCTGGCCTGATGGTTAAGGTCTTAACTCTTAGTCTGGCCTAATAGCTAAGGTCTTAGACTCTTACTCTGACATAATGGTTAAGGTCTTAGACTCGTACTCTGGCCTAATAGCTAGGGTCTTAACTCTTACTCTGGCCTAATAGCTAAGGTCTTAGACTCGTACTCTGGCCTAATAGCTAAGGTCTTAGACTCGTACTCTGGCCTAATGGTTAAGGTCTTAACTCATACTCTGGCCTACTGGTTAAGGTCTTAACTCTTACTCTGGCCTAATAGCTAAGGTCTTAGACTCGTACTATGGCCTACAGGTTAAGGTCTTAACTCTTACTCTAGCCTACAGGTTAAGGTCTTAACTGTTACTCTGGCCTACTGGTTAAGGTCTTAATTCTTACTCTAGCCTAATAGCTAAGGTCTTAGACTCGTACTATGGCATACAAGTTAGGTCTTAACTCTTACTCTGGCCTACTGGTTAAGGTCTTAACTCTTACTCTGGCCTACTAGCTAAGGTCTTAGACTCGTACTCTGGCCTAATAGCTAAGGTCTTAACCCTTAGTCTGGCCTAATAGCTAAGGTCTTAGACTCGTACTCTGGCCTAATGTTTAAGGTCTTAACTCTTACTCTGGCCTAATGGTTATGGTCTTAGACTCTTAATCTGGCCTAATGGTAAAGGTCTTAACTCTTACTCTGGCCAGACTCTTACTCTGGCCTAATGGTTAAGGTCTTAACTCTTACTCTGGCCTAATGGTTAAGGTCTTAGACTCTTACTCTGGCCTAATGGTTAAGGTCTTAGCTCTTACTCCGGCCTAATGGTTAAGGTCTTAGACTCTTTCTCTGGCCTAATGTTTAAGGTCTTTATTCTTACTCTGGCTTAATGGTTAAAGTCTTAACTCTTACTCTGGCCTAATATCTAAGGTCTTAACTCTTACTCTGGCCTAATAGCTAAGGTCTTAGACTCGTACTCTGGCCTAATGGTTAAGGTCTTAGCTCTTACTCTGGCCTAATAGCTAAGCTCTTAGACTCATACTCTGGCCTAATAGCTATGGTCTTAACTCTTAGTCTGGCCTAATAGCTAAGGTCTTAGACTCGTACTCTGGTCTAATGGTTAGGATCTTAACTCTTACTCTGGCCTAATAGCTAAGGTCTTAGACTCGTACTCTGGCCTACTGGTTAAGGTCTTAACTCTTACTCTGGCCTACTGGTTAAGGTCCTAACTCTTACTCTGGCCTAATAGCTAAGGTCTTAGACTCGTACTCTGGCCTAATGGTTAAGGTCTTAACTCTTACTCTGGCCTAATAGCTAAGGTCTTAGACTCGTACTCTGGCCTAATAGCTAAGGTCTTAGACTCGTACTCTGGCCTAATAGCTAAGGTCTTAACTCTTACTCTGGCCTAATAGCTAAGGTCTTAGACTCGTACTCTGGCCTAATAGCTAAGGTCTTAGACTCGTACTCTGGCCTAATGGTTAAGGTCTTAACTCATACTCTGGCCTACTGGTTAAGGTCTTAACTCTTACTCTGGCCTAATAGCTAAGGTCTTAGACTCGTACTATGGCCTACAGGTTAAGGTCTTAACTCTTACTCTAGCCTACAGGTTAAGGTCTTAACTGTTACTCTGGCCTACTGGTTAAGGTCTTAATTCTTACTCTGGCCTAATAGCTACGGTCTTAACTCTTACTCTAGCCTAATAGCTAAGGTCTTAGACTCGTACTATGGCATACAGGTTAGGTCTTAACTCTTACTCTGGCCTACTGGTTAAGGTCTTAACTCTTACTCTGGCCTAATAGCTAAGGTCTTAGACTCGTACTCTGGCCTAATAGCTAAGGTCTTAACTCTTAGTCTGGCCTAATAGCTAAGGTCTTAGACTCGTACTCTGGCCTAATGTTTAAGGTCTTAACTCTTACTCATGGCCAATAGCTAAGGTCTTAACTCTTACTCTGGCCTAATAGCTAAGGTCTTAGACTCGTACTCTGGCCTACTGGTTAAGGTCTTAACGCTTACTCTGGCCTAATAGCTAAGGTCTTAGACTCGTACTCTGGCCTAATGGTTAAGGTCTTAACTCTTACTCTGGCCTAATAGCTAAGGTCTTAGACTCGTACTCTGGCCTAATAGCTAAGGTCTTAGACTCGTACTCTGGCCTACAGGTTAAGGTTTTAACTCTTACTCTGGCCTACTGGTTAAGGTCTTAACTCTTACTCTGGCCTAATAGCTAAGGTCTTAGACTCGTACTATGGCCTACAGGTTAAGGTCTTAACTCTTACTCTGGCCTACTGGTTAAGGTCTTAGCTCTTACTCTGGCCTAATAGCTAAGGTCTTAACTCTTACTCTGGCCTAATAGCTAAGGTCTTAGACTCATAGTATGGCCTACAGGTTTAGGTCTTAACTCCTACTCTGGCCTACAGGTTAAGGTCTTAACTCTTACTCTGGCCTACTGGTTAAGGTCTTAACTCGTACTCTGGCCTAATAGCTAAGGTCTTAACTCTTACTCAGGCCTAATAGCTAAGGTCTTAATTCTTACTCTGGCCTAATAGCTAAGGTCTTAGACTCGTACTCTGGCCTAATGGTTAAGGTCTTAACTCTTACTCTGGTCTAATAGCTAAGGTCTTAGACTCGTACTCTGGCCTAATGGTTAAGGTCTTCACTTTTACTCTGGCCCAATAGCTAAGGTCTTAACTCTTTCTCTGGCCTAATAGCTAAGGTCTTAGACTCGTACTCTGGACTAATGGTTAAGGTCTTAACTCTTACTCTGGCCTACTGGTTAAGGTCTTAACTCTTACTCTGGCATAATAGCTAAGGTCTTAGACTCGTACTCTGGCCTAATGGTTAAGGTCTTAACTCTTACTCTGGCCTAATAGCTAAGGTCTTAACTCTTACTCTGGCATAATGGTTAAGGTCTTAACTCTTACTCTGGCGTAATAGCTAAGGTCTTAACTCTTACTCTGGCCTAATAGCTAAGGTCTTAACTCTTACTCTGGACTAATGGTTAAGGTCTTAACTCTTACTCTGGCATAATGGTTAAGGTCTTAACTCTTAGTCTGGCCTAATAGCTAAGGTCTTAGACTCGTACTCTGGCCTAATGTTTAAGGTCTTAACTCTTACTCTGGCCTAATGGTTAAGGTCTTAGACTCTTAATCTGGCCTAATGGTAAAGGTCTTAACTCTTACTCTGGCCAAACTCTTACTCTGGCCTAATGGTTAAGGTCTTAACTCTTACTCTGGCCTAATGGTTAAGGTCTTAGACTCTTACTCTGGCCTAATGGTTAAGGTCTTAGCTCTTACTCCGGCCTAATGGTTAAGGTCTTATACTCTTTCTCTGGCCTAATGTTTAAGGTCTTTATTCTTACTCTGGCTTAATGGTTAAAGTCTTAACTCTTACTCTGGCCTAATATCTAAGGTCTTAACTCTTACTCTGGCCTAATAGCTAAGGTCTTAGACTCGTACTCTGGCCTAATGGTTAAGGTCTTAGCTCTTACTCTGGCCTAATAGCTAAGCTCTTAGACTCATACTCTGGCCTAATAGCTATGGTCTTAACTCTTAGTCTGGCCTAATAGCTAAGGTCTTAGACTCGTACTCTGGTCTAATGGTTAGGATCTTAACTCTTACTCTGGCCTAATAGCTAAGGTCTTAGACTCGTACTCTGGCCTACTGGTTAAGGTCTTAACTCTTACTCTGGCCTACTGGTTAAGGTCTTAACTCTTACTCTGGCCTAATAGCTAAGGTCTTAGAATCGTACTCTGGCCTAATGGTTAAGGTCTTAACTCTTACTCTGGCCTAATAGCTAAGGTCTTAGACTCGTACTCTGGCCTAATAGCTAAGGTCTTAGACTCGTACTCTGGCCTAATGGTTAAGGTCTTAACTCTTACTCTGGCCTAATAGCTAAGGTCTTAACTCTTACTCTGGCCTATTAGCTAAGGTCTTAGACTGGTACTCTGGCCAAATGGTTAAGGTCTTAACTCTTACTCTGGCCTAATTGGTTAAGGTCTTAACTCTTACTCTGGCCTAATAGCTAAGGTCTTAGACTCGTACTCTGGCCTAATGGTTAAGGTCTTAACTCTTACTCTGGCCTACTGGTTAAGGTCTTAACTCTTACTCTGGCCTAATAGCTAAGGTCTTAACTCTTACTCTGGCCTAATAGCTAAGGTCTTAGACTCATATTCTTGCCTAATGGTTAAGGTCTTAACTCTTACTCTGGCCTAATGGTTAAGGTCTTAACTCTAACTCTGGCCTAATAGCTAAGGTCTTAGACTCGTATTCTGGCCTAATGGTTAAGGTCTTAACTCTTACTCTGGCCTAATAGCTATGGTGTAAGACTCGTACTATGGCCTGATAGCTAAGGTCTTAGACTCGTACTCTGGCCTAATAGCTAAGGTCTTAACTCTTACTCTGGCCTAATAGCTAAGGTCTTAACTCTTACTCTGGCCTAATAGCTAAGGTCTTAGACTCGTACTCTGGCCTAATAGCTAAGGTCTTAGACTCGTACTCTGGCCTAATAGCTAAGGTCTTAACTCTTACTCTGGCCTAATAGCTAAGGTCTTAACTCTTACTCTGGCCTAATAGCTAAGGTCTTAGACTCGTACTCTGGCCTAATAGCTAAGGTCTTAGACTCGTACTCTGGCCTAATGTTTAAGGTCTTAACTCTTACACTGGCCTACTGGTTAAGGTCTTAACTCTTACTCTGGCCTAATAGCTAAGGTCTTCGACTCGTACTCTGGCCTAATGGTTAAGGTCTTAACTCTTACTCTGGCCTACTGGTTAAGGTCTTAACTTTTACGCTGGCCTAATAGCTAAGGTCTTAACTCTTACTCTGGCCTAATAGCTAAGGTCTTAGACTCGTACTTTGGCCTAATGGGTAAGGTCTTAACTCTTACTCTGGCCTAATAGCTAAGGTCTTAACTCTTATTCTGGCCTAATAGCTAAGGTCTTAGACTCGTACTATGGCCCACAGGTTAAGTTCTTAACTCTTACTCTGGCCTACTGGTTAAGGTCTTAACTCTTACTCTGGCCTAATAGCTAAGGTCTTAGACTCGTACTATGGCCTACTGGTTAAGGTCTTAACTCTTACTCTGGCCTAATAGCTAAGGTCTTAACTCTTACTCTGGCCTAATAGCTAAGGTCTTAGACTCTTACTCTGGCCTAATGGTTAAGGTCTTAGCTCTTACTCCGGCCTAATGGTTAAGGTCTTAGACTCTTTCTCTGGCCTAATGTTTAAGGTCTTTATTCTTACTCTGGCTTAATGGTTAAAGTCTTAACTCTTACTCTGGCCTAATATCTAAGGTCTTAACTCTTACTCTGGCCTAATAGCTAAGGTCTTAGACTCGTACTCTGGCCTAATGGTTAAGGTCTTAGCTCTTACTCTGGCCTAATAGCTAAGCTCTTAGACTCATACTCTGGCCTAATAGCTATGGTCTTAACTCTTAGTCTGGCCTAATAGCTAAGGTCTTAGACTCGTACTCTGGTCTAATGGTTAGGATCTTAACTCTTACTCTGGCCTAATAGCTAAGGTCTTAGACTCGTACTCTGGCCTACTGGTTAAGGTCTTAACTCTTACTCTGGCCTACTGGTTAAGGTCTTAACTCTTACTCTGGCCTAATAGCTAAGGTCTTAGACTCGTACTCTGGCCTAATGGTTAAGGTCTTAACTCTTACTCTGGCCTAATAGCTAAGGTCTTAGACTCGTACTCTGGCCTAATAGCTAAGGTCTTAGACTCGTACTCTGGCCTAATAGCTAAGGTCTTAACTCTTACTCTGGCCTAATAGCTAAGGTCTTAGACTCGTACTCTGGCCTAATAGCTAAGGTCTTAGACTCGTACTCTGGCCTAATGGTTAAGGTCTTAACTCATACTCTGGCCTACTGGTTAAGGTCTTAACTCTTACTCTGGCCTAATAGCTAAGGTCTTAGACTCGTACTATGGCCTACAGGTTAAGGTCTTAACTCTTACTCTAGCCTACAGGTTAAGGTCTTAACTGTTACTCTGGCCTACTGGTTAAGGTCTTAATTCTTACTCTGGCCTAATAGCTAAGGTCTTAACTCTTACTCTAGCCTAATAGCTAAGGTCTTAGACTCGTACTATGGCATACAGGTTAGGTCTTAACTCTTACTCTGGCCTACTGGTTAAGGTCTTAACTCTTACTCTGGCCTAATAGCTAAGGTCTTAGACTCGTACTCTGGACTAATAGCTAAGGTCTTAACTCTTAGTCTGGCCTAATAGCTAAGGTCTTAGACTCTTACTCTGGCCTAATGTTTAAGGTCTTAACTCTTACTCATGGCCTAATAGCTAAGGTCTTAACTCTTACTCTGGCCTAATAGCTAAGGTCTTAGACTCGTACTCTGGCCTAATGGTTAAGGTCTTAACTCTTACTCTGGCCTAATAGCTAAGGTCTTAGACTCGTACTATGGCCTACTGGTTAAGGTCTTAACTCTTACTCTGGCCTACTGGTTAAGGTCTTAACTCTTACTCTGGCCTAATAGCTAAGGTCTTAACTCTTACTCTGGCCTAATAGCTAAGGTCTTAGACTCATACTCTTGCCTAATGGTTAAGGTCTTAACTCTTACTCTGGCCTAATGGTTAAGGTCTTAACTCTAACTCTGGCCTAATAGCTAAGGTCTTAGACTCGTATTCTGGCCTAATGGTTAAGGTCTTAACTCTTACTCTGGCCTAATAGCTATGGCGTAAGACTCGTACTATGGCCTGATAGCTAAGGTCTTAGACTCGTACTCTGGCCTAATAGCTAAGGTCTTAACTCTTACTCTGGCCTAATAGCTAAGGTCTTAACTCTTACTCTGGCCTAATAGCTAAGGTCTTAGACTCGTACTCTGGCCTAATAGCTAAGGTCTTAGACTCGTACTCTGGCCTAATAGCTAAGGTCTTAACTCTTACTCTGGCCTAATAGCTAAGGTCTTAACTCTTACTCTGGCCTAATAGCTAAGGTCTTAGACTCGTACTCTGGCCTAATAGCTAAGGTCTTAGACTCGTACTCTGGCCTAATGTTTAAGGTCTTAACTCTTACACTGGCCTACTGGTTAAGGTCTTAACTCTTACTCTGGCCTAATAGCTAAGGTCTTCGACTCGTACTCTGGCCTAATGGTTAAGGTCTTAACTCTTACTCTGGCCTACTGGTTAAGGTCTTAACTTTTACTCTGGCCTAATAGCTAAGGTCTTAACTCTTACTCTGGCCTAATAGCTAAGGTCTTAGACTCGTACTTTGGCCTAATGGTTAAGGTCTTAACTCTTACTCTGGCCTAATAGCTAAGGTCTTAGACTCGTACTATGGCCTACAGGTTAAGTTCTTAACTCTTACTCTGGCCTACTGGTTAAGGTCTTAACTCTTACTCTGGCCTAATAGCTAAGGTCTTAGACTCGTACTATGGCCTACTGGTTAAGGTCTTAACTCTTACTCTGGCCTAATAGCTAAGGTCTTAACTCTTACTCTGGCCTAATAGCTAAGGTCTTAGACTCGTACTATGGCCTACAGGTTAAGGTCTTAACTCTTACTCTGGCCTACTGGTTAAGGTCTTAACTCTTACTCTGGCCTAATAGCTAAGGTCTTAGACTCATACTCTGGCCTAATGGTTAAGGTCTTAACTCTTACTCTGGCCTAATAGCGAAGGTGTTAGACTCGTACTCTGGCCTAATGGTTAAGGTCTTAACTCTTACTCTGGCCTAATAGCTAAGGTCTTAGACTCGTACTCTGGCCTGATGGTTAAGGTCTTAACTCTTAGTCTGGCCTAATAGCTAAGGTCTTAGACTCTTACTCTGACATAATGGTTAAGGTCTTAGACTCGTACTCTGGCCTAATAGCTAGGGTCTTAACTCTTACTCTGGCCTAATAGCTAAGGTCTTAGACTCGTACTCTGGCCTAATAGCTAAGGTCTTAGACTCGTACTCTGGCCTAATGGTTAAGGTCTTAACTCATACTCTGGCCTACTGGTTAAGGTCTTAACTCTTACTCTGGCCTAATAGCTAAGGTCTTAGACTCGTACTATGGCCTACAGGTTAAGGTCTTAACTCTTACTCTAGCCTACAGGTTAAGGTCTTAACTGTTACTCTGGCCTACTGGTTAAGGTCTTAATTCTTACTCTAGCCTAATAGCTAAGGTCTTAGACTCGTACTATGGCATACAAGTTAGGTCTTAACTCTTACTCTGGCCTACTGGTTAAGGTCTTAACTCTTACTCTGGCCTACTAGCTAAGGTCTTAGACTCGTACTCTGGCCTAATAGCTAAGGTCTTAACCCTTAGTCTGGCCTAATAGCTAAGGTCTTAGACTCGTACTCTGGCCTAATGTTTAAGGTCTTAACTCTTACTCTGGCCTAATGGTTATGGTCTTAGACTCTTAATCTGGCCTAATGGTAAAGGTCTTAACTCTTACTCTGGCCAGACTCTTACTCTGGCCTAATGGTTAAGGTCTTAACTCTTACTCTGGCCTAATGGTTAAGGTCTTAGACTCTTACTCTGGCCTAATGGTTAAGGTCTTAGCTCTTACTCCGGCCTAATGGTTAAGGTCTTAGACTCTTTCTCTGGCCTAATGTTTAAGGTCTTTATTCTTACTCTGGCTTAATGGTTAAAGTCTTAACTCTTACTCTGGCCTAATATCTAAGGTCTTAACTCTTACTCTGGCCTAATAGCTAAGGTCTTAGACTCGTACTCTGGCCTAATGGTTAAGGTCTTAGCTCTTACTCTGGCCTAATAGCTAAGCTCTTAGACTCATACTCTGGCCTAATAGCTATGGTCTTAACTCTTAGTCTGGCCTAATAGCTAAGGTCTTAGACTCGTACTCTGGTCTAATGGTTAGGATCTTAACTCTTACTCTGGCCTAATAGCTAAGGTCTTAGACTCGTACTCTGGCCTACTGGTTAAGGTCTTAACTCTTACTCTGGCCTACTGGTTAAGGTCCTAACTCTTACTCTGGCCTAATAGCTAAGGTCTTAGACTCGTACTCTGGCCTAATGGTTAAGGTCTTAACTCTTACTCTGGCCTAATAGCTAAGGTCTTAGACTCGTACTCTGGCCTAATAGCTAAGGTCTTAGACTCGTACTCTGGCCTAATAGCTAAGGTCTTAACTCTTACTCTGGCCTAATAGCTAAGGTCTTAGACTCGTACTCTGGCCTAATAGCTAAGGTCTTAGACTCGTACTCTGGCCTAATGGTTAAGGTCTTAACTCATACTCTGGCCTACTGGTTAAGGTCTTAACTCTTACTCTGGCCTAATAGCTAAGGTCTTAGACTCGTACTATGGCCTACAGGTTAAGGTCTTAACTCTTACTCTAGCCTACAGGTTAAGGTCTTAACTGTTACTCTGGCCTACTGGTTAAGGTCTTAATTCTTACTCTGGCCTAATAGCTACGGTCTTAACTCTTACTCTAGCCTAATAGCTAAGGTCTTAGACTCGTACTATGGCATACAGGTTAGGTCTTAACTCTTACTCTGGCCTACTGGTTAAGGTCTTAACTCTTACTCTGGCCTAATAGCTAAGGTCTTAGACTCGTACTCTGGCCTAATAGCTAAGGTCTTAACTCTTAGTCTGGCCTAATAGCTAAGGTCTTAGACTCGTACTCTGGCCTAATGTTTAAGGTCTTAACTCTTACTCATGGCCAATAGCTAAGGTCTTAACTCTTACTCTGGCCTAATAGCTAAGGTCTTAGACTCGTACTCTGGCCTAATGGTTAAGGTCTTAACTCTTACTCTGGCCTAATAGCTAAGGTCTTAGACTCGTACTATGGCCTACAGGTTAAGGTCTTAACTCTTACTCTGGCCTACTGGTTAAGGTCTTAACTCTTACTCTGGCCTAATAGCTAAGGTCTTAGACTCGTACTCTGGCCTACTGGTTAAGGTCTTAACGCTTACTCTGGCCTAATAGCTAAGGTCTTAGACTCGTACTCTGGCCTAATGGTTAAGGTCTTAACTCTTACTCTGGCCTAATAGCTAAGGTCTTAGACTCGTACTCTGGCCTAATAGCTAAGGTCTTAGACTCGTACTCTGGCCTACAGGTTAAGGTTTTAACTCTTACTCTGGCCTACTGGTTAAGGTCTTAACTCTTACTCTGGCCTAATAGCTAAGGTCTTAGACTCGTACTATGGCCTACAGGTTAAGGTCTTAACTCTTACTCTGGCCTACTGGTTAAGGTCTTAGCTCTTACTCTGGCCTAATAGCTAAGGTCTTAACTCTTACTCTGGCCTAATAGCTAAGGTCTTAGACTCATAGTATGGCCTACAGGTTTAGGTCTTAACTCCTACTCTGGCCTACAGGTTAAGGTCTTAACTCTTACTCTGGCCTACTGGTTAAGGTCTTAACTCGTACTCTGGCCTAATAGCTAAGGTCTTAACTCTTACTCAGGCCTAATAGCTAAGGTCTTAATTCTTACTCTGGCCTAATAGCTAAGGTCTTAGACTCGTACTCTGGCCTAATGGTTAAGGTCTTAACTCTTACTCTGGTCTAATAGCTAAGGTCTTAGACTCGTACTCTGGCCTAATGGTTAAGGTCTTCACTTTTACTCTGGCCCAATAGCTAAGGTCTTAACTCTTTCTCTGGCCTAATAGCTAAGGTCTTAGACTCGTACTCTGGACTAATGGTTAAGGTCTTAACTCTTACTCTGGCCTACTTGTTAAGGTCTTAACTCTTACTCTGGCATAATAGCTAAGGTCTTAGACTCGTACTCTGGCCTAATGGTTAAGGTCTTAACTCTTACTCTGGCCTAATAGCTAAGGTCTTAACTCTTACTCTGGCATAATGGTTAAGGTCTTAACTCTTACTCTGGCGTAATAGCTAAGGTCTTAACTCTTACTCTGGCCTAATAGCTAAGGTCTTAACTCTTACTCTGGACTAATGGTTAAGGTCTTAACTCTTACTCTGGCATAATGGTTAAGGTCTTAACTCTTAGTCTGGCCTAATAGCTAAGGTCTTAGACTCGTACTCTGGCCTAATGTTTAAGGTCTTAACTCTTACTCTGGCCTAATGGTTAAGGTCTTAGACTCTTAATCTGGCCTAATGGTAAAGGTCTTAACTCTTACTCTGGCCAAACTCTTACTCTGGCCTAATGGTTAAGGTCTTAACTCTTACTCTGGCCTAATGGTTAAGGTCTTAGACTCTTACTCTGGCCTAATGGTTAAGGTCTTAGCTCTTACTCCGGCCTAATGGTTAAGGTCTTAGACTCTTTCTCTGGCCTAATGTTTAAGGTCTTTATTCTTACTCTGGCTTAATGGTTAAAGTCTTAACTCTTTCTCTGGCCAAATATCTAAGGTCTTAACTCTTACTCTGGCCTAATAGCTAAGGTCTTAGACTCGTACTCTGGCCTAATGGTTAAGGTCTTAGCTCTTACTCTGGCCTAATAGCTAAGCTCTTAGACTCATACTCTGGCCTAATAGCTATGGTCTTAACTCTTAGTCTGGCCTAATAGCTAAGGTCTTAGACTCGTACTCTGGTCTAATGGTTAGGATCTTAACTCTTACTCTGGCCTAATAGCTAAGGTCTTAGACTCGTACTCTGGCCTACTGGTTAAGGTCTTAACTCTTACTCTGGCCTACTGGTTAAGGTCTTAACTCTTACTCTGGCCTAATAGCTAAGGTCTTAGACTCGTACTCTGGCCTAATGGTTAAGGTCTTAACTCTTACTCTGGCCTAATAGCTAAGGTCTTAGACTCGTACTCTGGCCTAATAGCTAAGGTCTTAGACTCGTACTCTGGCCTAATGGTTATGGTCTTAACTCTTACTCTGGCCTAATAGCTAAGGTCTTAACTCTTACTCTGGCCTATTAGCTAAGGTCTTAGACTGGTACTCTGGCCAAATGGTTAAGGTCTTAACTCTTACTCTGGCCTAATTGGTTAAGGTCTTAACTCTTACTCTGGCCTAATAGCTAAGGTCTTAGACTCGTACTCTGGCCTAATGGTTAAGGTCTTAACTCTTACTCTGGCCTACTGGTTAAGGTCTTAACTCTTACTCTGGCCTAATAGCTAAGGTCTTAACTCTTACTCTGGCCTAATAGCTAAGGTCTTAGACTCATATTCTTGCCTAATGGTTAAGGTCTTAACTCTTACTCTGGCCTAATGGTTAAGGTCTTAACTCTAACTCTGGCCTAATAGCTAAGGTCTTAGACTCGTATTCTGGCCTAATGGTTAAGGTCTTAACTCTTACTCTGGCCTAATAGCTATGGTGTAAGACTCGTACTATGGCCTGATAGCTAAGGTCTTAGACTCGTACTCTGGCCTAATAGCTAAGGTCTTAACTCTTACTCTGGCCTAATAGCTAAGGTCTTAACTCTTACTCTGGCCTAATAGCTAAGGTCTTAGACTCGTACTCTGGCCTAATAGCTAAGGTCTTAGACTCGTACTCTGGCCTAATAGCTAAGGTCTTAACTCTTACTCTGGCCTAATAGCTAAGGTCTTAACTCTTACTCTGGCCTAATAGCTAAGGTCTTAGACTCGTACTCTGGCCTAATAGCTAAGGTCTTAGACTCGTACTCTGGCCTAATGTTTAAGGTCTTAACTCTTACACTGGCCTACTGGTTAAGGTCTTAACTCTTACTCTGGCCTAATAGCTAAGGTCTTCGACTCGTACTCTGGCCTAATGGTTAAGGTCTTAACTCTTACTCTGGCCTACTGGTTAAGGTCTTAACTTTTACTCTGGCCTAATAGCTAAGGTCTTAACTCTTACTCTGGCCTAATAGCTAAGGTCTTAGACTCGTACTTTGGCCTAATGGGTAAGGTCTTAACTCTTACTCTGGCCTAATAGCTAAGGTCTTAACTCTTATTCTGGCCTAATAGCTAAGGTCTTAGACTCGTACTATGGCCCACAGGTTAAGTTCTTAACTCTTACTCTGGCCTACTGGTTAAGGTCTTAACTCTTACTCTGGCCTAATAGCTAAGGTCTTAGACTCGTACTATGGCCTACTGGTTAAGGTCTTAACTCTTACTCTGGCCTAATAGCTAAGGTTTTAACTCTTACTCTGGCCTAATAGCTAAGGTCTTAGACTCGTACTCTGGCCTAATGGTTAAGGTCTTAACTCTTACTCTGGCCTAATGGTTAAGGTCTTAACTCTTACTCTGGCCTAATAGCTAAGATCTTAGACTCGTACTATGGCCTACAGGTTAAGGTCTTAACTCTTACTCTGGCCTACTGGTTAAGGTCTTAACTCTTACTCTGGCCTAATAGCTAAGGTCTTAGACTCGTACACTGGCCTACTGGTTAAGGTCTTAACTCTTACTCTGGCCTAATAGCTAAGGTCTTAACTCTTACTCTGGCCTAATAGCTAAGGTCTTAGACTCGTACTCTGGCCTAATGGTTAAGGTCTTACTCTGGCCTAGTAGCTAAGGTCTTAGACTCGTACTCTGGCCTAATAGCTAAGGTCTTAGACTCGTACTATGGCCTACAGGTTAAGGTCTTAACTCTTACTCTGGCCTAATAGCTAAGGTCTTAGACTCGTACTCTGGCCTACTGGT
Organism: Triturus cristatus; assembly: GCF_964204655.1. Classification (NCBI taxonomy): domain Eukaryota; kingdom Metazoa; phylum Chordata; class Amphibia; order Caudata; family Salamandridae; genus Triturus; species Triturus cristatus. The sequence goes on along the minus strand of NC_140589.1, from coordinate 1,087,140,626 downwards.
TAAGGTCTTAACGCTTACTCTGGCCTAATAGCTAAGGTCTTAGACTCGTACTCTGGCCTAATGGTTAAGGTCTTAACTCTTACTCTGGCCTAATAGCTAAGGTCTTAGACTCGTACTCTGGCCTAATAGCTAAGGTCTTAGACTCGTACTCTGGCCTACAGGTTAAGGTTTTAACTCTTACTCTGGCCTACTGGTTAAGGTCTTAACTCTTACTCTGGCCTAATAGCTAAGGTCTTAGACTCGTACTATGGCCTACAGGTTAAGGTCTTAACTCTTACTCTGGCCTACTGGTTAAGGTCTTAGCTCTTACTCTGGCCTAATAGCTAAGGTCTAAGACTCCTACTATGGCCTACAGGTTAAGGTCTTAACTCTTACTCTGGCCTACAGGTTAAGGTCTTAACTCTTACACTGGCGTACTGGTTAAGGTCTTATCTCTTAATCTGGCCTAATAGCTAAGGTGTAAGACTCGTACTATGGCCTGATAGCTAAGGTCTTAACTCTTACTCTGGCCTAATAGCTAAGGTCTTAGACTCGTACTATGGCCTACAGGTTAAGGTCTTAACTCTTACTCTGGCCTACTGGTTAAGGTCTTAACTCTTACTCTGGCCTAATAGCTAAGGTCTTAGACTCGTACTCTGGCCTACTGGTTAAGGTCTTAACGCTTACTCTGGCCTAATAGCTAAGGTCTTAGACTCGTACTCTGGCCTAATGGTTAAGGTCTTAACTCTTACTCTGGCCTAATAGCTAAGGTCTTAGACTCGTACTCTGGCCTAATAGCTAAGGTCTTAGACTCGTACTCTGGCCTACAGGTTAAGGTTTTAACTCTTACTCTGGCCTACTGGTTAAGGTCTTAACTATTACTCTGGCCTAATAGCTAAGGTCTTAGACTCGTACTATGGCCTACAGGTTAAGGTCTTAACTCTTACTCTGGCCTACTGGTTAAGGTCTTAGCTCTTACTCTGGCCTAATAGCTAAGGTCTTAACTCTTACTCTGGCCTAATAGCTAAGGTCTTAGACTCATAGTATGGCCTACAGGTTTAGGTCTTAACTCCTACTCTGGCCTACAGGTTAAGGTCTTAACTCTTACTCTGGCCTACTGGTTAAGGTCTTAACTCGTACTCTGGCCTCATAGCTAAGGTCTTAACTCTTACTCAGGCCTAATAGCTAAGGTCTTAATTCTTACTGTGGCCTAATAGCTAAGGTCTTAGACTCGTACTCTGGCCTAATGGTTAAGGTCTTAACTCTTACTCTGGTCTAATAGCTAAGGTCTTAGACTCGTACTCTGGCCTAATGGTTAAGGTCTTCACTTTTACTCTGGCCCAATAGCTAAGGTCTTAACTCTTTCTCTGGCCTAATAGCTAAGGTCTTAGACTCGTACTCTGGACTAATGGTTAAGGTCTTAACTCTTACTCTGGCCTACTTGTTAAGGTCTTAACTCTTACTCTGGCATAATAGCTAAGGTCTTAGACTCGTACTCTGGCCTAATGGTTAAGGTCTTAACTCTTACTCTGGCCTAATAGCTAAGGTCTTAACTCTTACTCTGGCATAATGGTTAAGGTCTTAACTCTTACTCTGGCGTAATAGCTAAGGTCTTAACTCTTACTCTGGCCTAATAGCTAAGGTCTTAACTCTTACTCTGGACTAATGGTTAAGGTCTTAACTCTTACTCTGGCATAATGGTTAAGGTCTTAACTCTTAGTCTGGCCTAATAGCTAAGGTCTTAGACTCGTACTCTGGCCTAATGTTTAAGGTCTTAACTCTTACTCTGGCCTAATGGTTAAGGTCTTAGACTCTTAATCTGGCCTAATGGTAAAGGTCTTAACTCTTACTCTGGCCAAACTCTTACTCTGGCCTAATGGTTAAGGTCTTAACTCTTACTCTGGCCTAATGGTTAAGGTCTTAGACTCTTACTCTGGCCTAATGGTTAAGGTCTTAGCTCTTACTCCGGCCTAATGGTTAAGGTCTTAGACTCTTTCTCTGGCCTAATGTTTAAGGTCTTTATTCTTACTCTGGCTTAATGGTTAAAGTCTTAACTCTTACTCTGGCCAAATATCTAAGGTCTTAACTCTTACTCTGGCCTAATAGCTAAGGTCTTAGACTCGTACTCTGGCCTAATGGTTAAGGTCTTAGCTCATACTCTGGCCTAATAGCTAAGCTCTTAGACTCATACTCTGGCCTAATAGCTATGGTCTTAACTCTTAGTCTGGCCTAATAGCTAAGGTCTTAGACTCGTACTCTGGTCTAATGGTTAGGATCTTAACTCTTACTCTGGCCTAATAGCTAAGGTCTTAGACTCGTACTCTGGCCTACTGGTTAAGGTCTTAACTCTTACTCTGGCCTACTGGTTAAGGTCTTAACTCTTACTCTGGCCTAATAGCTAAGGTCTTAGACTCATACTCTGGCCTAATGGTTAAGGTCTTAACTCTTACTCTGGCCTAATAGCTAAGGTCTTAGACTCGTACTCTGGCCTAATAGCTAAGGTCTTAGACTCGTACTCTGGCCTAATGGTTAAGGTCTTAACTCTTACTCTGGCCTAATAGCTAAGGTCTTAACTCTTACTCTGGCCTATTAGCTAAGGTCTTAGACTGGTACTCTGGCCAAATGGTTAAGGTCTTAACTCTTACTCTGGCCTAATTGGTTAAGGTCTTAACTCTTACTCTGGCCTAATAGCTAAGGTCTTAGACTCGTACTCTGGCCTAATGGTTAAGGTCTTAACTCTTACTCTGGCCTACTGGTTAAGGTCTTAACTCTTACTCTGGCCTAATAGCTAAGGTCTTAACTCTTACTCTGGCCTAATAGCTAAGGTCTTAGACTCATATTCTTGCCTAATGGTTAAGGTCTTAACTCTTACTCTGGCCTAATGGTTAAGGTCTTAACTCTAACTCTGGCCTAATAGCTAAGGTCTTAGACTCGTATTCTGGCCTAATGGTTAAGGTCTTAACTCTTACTCTGGCCGAATAGCTATGGTGTAAGACTCGTACTATGGCCTGATAGCTAAGGTCTTAGACTCGTACTCTGGCCTAATAGCTAAGGTCTTAACTCTTACTCTGGCCTAATAGCTAAGGTCTTAACTCTTACTCTGGCCTAATAGCTAAGGTCTTAGACTCGTACTCTGGCCTAATAGCTAAGGTCTTAGACTCGTACTCTTGCCTAATAGCTAAGGTCTTAACTCTTACTCTGGCCTAATAGCTAAGGTCTTAACTCTTACTCTGGCCTAATAGCTAAGGTCTTAGACTCGTACTCTGGCCTAATAGCTAAGGTCTTAGACTCGTACTCTGGCCTAATGTTTAAGGTCTTAACTCTTACACTGGCCTACTGGTTAAGGTCTTAACTCTTACTCTGGCCTAATAGCTAAGGTCTTCGACTCGTACTCTGGCCTAATGGTTAAGGTCTTAACTTTTACTCTGGCCTAATAGCTAAGGTCTTAACTCTTACTCTGGCCTAATAGCTAAGGTCTTAGACTCGTACTTTGGCCTAATGGGTAAGGTCTTAACTCTTACTCTGGCCTAATAGCTAAGGTCTTAACTCTTATTCTGGCCTAATAGCTAAGGTCTTAGACTCGTACTATGGCCCACAGGTTAAGTTCTTAACTCTTACTCTGGCCTACTGGTTAAGGTCTTAACTCTTACTCTGGACTAATAGCTAAGGTCTTAGACTCGTACTATGGCCTACTGGTTAAGGTCTTAACTCTTACTCTGGCCTAATAGCTAAGGTCTTAACTCTTACTCTGGCCTAATAGCTAAGGTCTTAGACTCGTACTCTGGCCTAATGGTTAAGGTCTTAACTCTTACTCTGGCCTAATGGTTAAGGTCTTAACTCTTACTCTGGCCTAATGGTTAAGGTCTTAACTCTTACTCTGGCCTAATAGCTAAGATCTTAGACTCGTACTATGGCCTACAGGTTAAGGTCTTAACTCTTACTCTGGCCTACTGGTTAAGGTCTTAACTCTTACTCTGGCCTAATAGCTAAGGTCTTAGACTCGTACTCTGGCCTACTGGTTAAGGTCTTAACTCTTACTCTGGCCTAATAGCTAAGGTCTTAACTCTTACTCTGGCCTAATAGCTAAGGTCTTAGACTCGTACTCTGGCCTAATGGTTAAGGTCTTAACTCTTACTCTGGCCTAATAGCTAAGGTCTTAGACTCGTACTCTGGCCTAATAGCTAAGGTCTTAGACTCGTACTATGGCCTACAGGTTAAGGTCTTAACTCTTACTCTGGCCTACTGGTTAAGGTCTTAACTCTTACTCTGGCCTAATAGCTAAGGTCTTAGACTCGTACTCTGGCCTACTGGTTAAGGTCTTAACGCTTACTCTGGCCTAATAGCTAAGGTCTTAGACTCGTACTCTGGCCTAATGGTTAAGGTCTTAACTCTTACTCTGGCCTAATAGCTAAGGTCTTAGACTCGTACTCTGGCCTAATAGCTAAGGTCTTAGACTCGTACTCTGGCCTACAGGTTAAGGTTTTAACTCTTACTCTGGCCTACTGGTTAAGGTCTTAACTCTTACTCTGGCCTAATAGCTAAGGTCTTAGACTCGTACTATGGCCTACAGGTTAAGGTCTTAACTCTTACTCTGGCCTACTGGTTAAGGTCTTAGCTCTTACTCTGGCCTAATAGCTAAGGTCTTAACTCTTACTCTGGCCTAATAGCTAAGGTCTTAGACTCATAGTATGGCCTACAGGTTTAGGTCTTAACTCCTACTCTGGCCTACAGGTTAAGGTCTTAACTCTTACTCTGGCCTACTGGTTAAGGTCTTAACTCGTACTCTGGCCTAATAGCTAAGGTCTTAACTCTTACTCAGGCCTAATAGCTAAGGTCTTAATTCTTACTCTGGCCTAATAGCTAAGGTCTTAGACTCGTACTCTGGCCTAATGGTTAAGGTCTTAACTCTTACTCTGGTCTAATAGCTAAGGTCTTAGACTCGTACTCTGGCCTAATGGTTAAGGTCTTCACTTTTACTCTGGCCCAATAGCTAAGGTCTTAACTCTTTCTCTGGCCTAATAGCTAAGGTCTTAGACTCGTACTCTGGACTAATGGTTAAGGTCTTAACTCTTACTCTGGCCTACTGGTTAAGGTCTTAACTCTTACTCTGGCATAATAGCTAAGGTCTTAGACTCGTACTCTGGCCTAATGGTTAAGGTCTTAACTCTTACTCTGGCCTAATAGCTAAGGTCTTAACTCTTACTCTGGCATAATGGTTAAGGTCTTAACTCTTACTCTGGCGTAATAGCTAAGGTCTTAACTCTTACTCTGGCCTAATAGCTAAGGTCTTAACTCTTACTCTGGACTAATGGTTAAGGTCTTAACTCTTACTCTGGCATAATGGTTAAGGTCTTAACTCTTAGTCTGGCCTAATAGCTAAGGTCTTAGACTCGTACTCTGGCCTAATGTTTAAGGTCTTAACTCTTACTCTGGCCTAATGGTTAAGGTCTTAGACTCTTAATCTGGCCTAATGGTAAAGGTCTTAACTCTTACTCTGGCCAAACTCTTACTCTGGCCTAATGGGTAAGGTCTTAACTCTTACTCTGGCCTAATGGTTAAGGTCTTAGACTCTTACTCTGGCCTAATGGTTAAGGTCTTAGCTCTTACTCCGGCCTAATGTTTAAGGTCTTTATTCTTACTCTGGCTTAATGGTTAAAGTCTTAACTCTTACTCTGGCCTAATATCTAAGGTCTTAACTCTTACTCTGGCCTAATAGCTAAGGTCTTAGACTCGTACTCTGGCCTAATGGTTAAGGTCTTAGCTCTTACTCTGGCCTAATAGCTAAGCTCTTAGACTCATACTCTGGCCTAATAGCTATGGTCTTAACTCTTAGTCTGGCCTAATAGCTAAGGTCTTAGACTCGTACTCTGGTCTAATGGTTAGGATCTTAACTCTTACTCTGGCCTAATAGCTAAGGTCTTAGACTCGTACTCTGGCCTACTGGTTAAGGTCTTAACTCTTACTCTGGCCTACTGGTTAAGGTCTTAACTCTTACTCTGGCCTAATAGCTAAGGTCTTAGACTCGTACTCTGGCCTAATGGTTAAGGTCTTAACTCTTACTCTGGCCTAATAGCTAAGGTCTTAGACTCGTACTCATGCCTAATAGCTAAGGTCTTAGACTCGTACTCTGGCCTAATAGCTAAGGTCTTAACTCTTACTCTGGCCTAATAGCTAAGGTCTTAGACTCGTACTCTGGCCTAATAGCTAAGGTCTTAGACTCGTACTCTGGCCTAATGGTTAAGGTCTTAACTCATACTCTGGCCTACTGGTTAAGGTCTTAACTCTTACTCTGGCCTAATAGCTAAGGTCTTAGACTCGTACTATGGCCTACAGGTTAAGGTCTTAACTCTTACTCTAGCCTACAGGTTACGGTCTTAACTGTTACTCTGGCCTACTGGTTAAGGTCTTAATTCTTACTCTGGCCTAATAGCTAAGGTCTTAACTCTTACTCTAGCCTAATAGCTAAGGTCTTAGACTCGTACTATGGCATACAGGTTAGGTCTTAACTCTTACTCTGGCCTACTGGTTAAGGTCTTAACTCTTACTCTGGCCTAATAGCTAAGGTCTTAGACTCGTACTCTGGACTAATAGCTAAGGTCTTAACTCTTAGTCTGGCCTAATAGCTAAGGTCTTAGACTCTTACTCTGGCCTAATGTTTAAGGTCTTAACTCTTACTCATGGCCTAATAGCTAAGGTCTTAACTCTTACTCTGGCCTAATAGCTAAGGTCTTAGACTCGTACTCTGGCCTAATGGTTAAGGTCTTAACTCTTACTCTGGCCTAATAGCTAAGGTCTTAGACTCGTACTATGGCCTACAGGTTAAGGTCTTAACTCTTACTCTGGCCTACTGGTTAAGGTCTTAACTCTTACTCTGGCCTAATAGCTAAGGTCTTAGACTCGTACTCTGGCCTACTGGTTAAGGTCTTAACTCTTACTCTGGCCTACTGGTTAAGGTCTTAACTCGTACTCTGGCCTAATAGCTAAGGTCTTAACTCTTACTCAGGCCTAATAGCTAAGGTCTTAATTCTTACTCTGGCCTAATAGCTAAGGTCTTAGACTCGTACTCTGGCCTAATGGTTAAGGTCTTAACTCTTACTCTGGTCTAATAGCTAAGGTCTTAGACTCGTACTCTGGCCTAATGGTTAAGGTCTTCACTTTTACTCTGGCCCAATAGCTAAGGTCTTAACTCTTTCTCTGGCCTAATAGCTAAGGTCTTAGACTCGTACTCTGGACTAATGGTTAAGGTCTTAACTCTTACTCTGGCCTACTGGTTAAGGTCTTAACTCTTACTCTGGCATAATAGCTAAGGTCTTAGACTCGTACTCTGGCCTAATGGTTAAGGTCTTAACTCTTACTCTGGCCTAATAGCTAAGGTCTTAACTCTTACTCTAGAGTTAAGAACAATGGTTCAAGGATGGCCCAAAAGGGTCCAATAGAAAAGGTGACCCAGGCAGGGTCACTTGTTTTTTAAGATAAGTGAAATCAATTCCGTAGGGAGCAGGAGACAAAGTACGTAAAGGGTCATGTAGGTCAAAAGATAGCAGGTATTTATTTAAACAAAGTCAATTTTAGAATGCTCACAAAATAAGAAAAGCGTGGTGTGAAATAGTGATAGTAGTTTTAAAAAGACATCGCATTGACAACAATATAGTAGTTGAATTCCATAATTGATCTTTACAAGTTATAAAGAATTCATGTTGTGGGGTGGTCGACGGCGTTTCGAACCCATTCATCAGCCAGCCCCAACAGCTGCAGGACGTCTCTGACTGCTCGGCCTCAGGCTCCCATTCACTGCCCTGTCGCCCCTCTAAAGAAAATTACATTCTCCAGGCGGATCTATGTACTGCCAAGCTGCTTGTTTTCAAATAATTAACCTTTGAAGCCCCTGCCTCCCACTTTGGAGACTCTAGGAACTTTACGGGCAGTTTAACTTCAAAATACATGCTCACCACTGTCCTGAAGATGAACCCCAATAATTGGGTTCGAAACGCCGTCGACCACCCCACAACATGAATTCTTTATATCTTAAAAAACAAGTGACCCTGCCTGGGTCACCTTTTCTATTGGACCCTTTTGGGCCATCCTTGAACCATTGTTCTTAACTCTTCATTATCACCCCAGGTTCACATATCGGGGTACCCTTGTCTCCTAAAACCTTAACTCTTACTCTGGCATAATGGTTAAGGTCTTAACTCTTACTCTGGCGTAATAGCTAAGGTCTTAACTCTTACTCTGGCCTAATAGCTAAGGTCTTAACTCTTACTCTGGACTAATGGTTAAGGTCTTAACTCTTACTCTGGCATAATGGTTAAGGTCTTAACTCTTACTCTGGCCTAATAGCTAAGGTCTTAGACTCGTACTCTGGCCTAATGGTTAAGGTCTTAACTCTTACTCTGGCCTAATAGCTAAGGTCTTAGACTCGTACTCTGGCCTAATAGCTAAGGTCTTAGACTCGTACTCTGGCCTAATAGCTAAGGTCTTAACTCTTACTCTGGCCTAATAGCTAAGGTCTTAGACTCGTACTCTGGCCTAATAGCTAAGGTCTTAGACTCGTACTCTGGCCTAATGGTTAAGGTCTTAACTCATACTCTGGCCTACTGGTTAAGGTCTTAACTCTTACACTGGCCTAATAGCTAAGGTCTTAGACTCGTACTATGGCCTACAGGTTAAGGTCTTAACTCTTACTCTAGCCTACAGGTTACGGTCTTAACTGTTACTCTGGCCTACTGGTTAAGGTCTTAATTCTTACTCTGGCCTAATAGCTAAGGTCTTAACTCTTACTCTAGCCTAATAGCTAAGGTCTTAGACTCGTACTATGGCATACAGGTTAGGTCTTAACTCTTACTCTGGCCTACTGGTTAAAGTCTTAACTCTTACTCTGGCCTAATAGCTAAGGTCTTAGACTCGTACTCTGGACTAATAGCTAAGGTCTTAACTCTTAGTCTGGCCTAATAGCTAAGGTCTTAGACTCTTACTCTGGCCTAATGTTTAAGGTCTTAACTCTTACTCATGGCCTAATAGCTAAGGTCTTAACTCTTACTCTGGCCTAATAGCTAAGGTCTTAGACTCGTACTCTGGCCTAATGGTTAAGGTCTTAACTCTTACTCTGGCCTAATAGCTAAGGTCTTAGACTCGTACTATGGCCTACAGGTTAAGGTCTTAACTCTTACTCTGGCCTACTGGTTAAGGTCTTAACTCTTACTCTGGCCTAATAGCTAAGGTCTTAGACTCGTACTCTGGCCTACTGGTTAAGGTCTTAACTCTTACTCTGGCCTACTGGTTAAGGTCTTAACTCGTACTCTGGCCTAATAGCTAAGGTCTTAACTCTTACTCAGGCCTAATAGCTAAGGTCTTAATTCTTACTCTGGCCTAATAGCTAAGGTCTTAGACTCGTACTCTGGCCTAATGGTTAAGGTCTTAACTCTTACTCTGGTCTAATAGCTAAGGTCTTAGACTCGTACTCTGGCCTAATGGTTAAGGTCTTCACTTTTACTCTGGCCCAATAGCTAAGGTCTTAACTCTTTCTCTGGCCTAATAGCTAAGGTCTTAGACTCGTACTCTGGACTAATGGTTAAGGTCTTAACTCTTACTCTGGCCTACTGGTTAAGGTCTTAACTCTTACTCTGGCATAATAGCTAAGGTCTTAGACTCATACTCTGGCCTAATGGTTAAGGTCTTAACTCTTACTCTGGCCTAATAGCTAAGGTCTTAACTCTTACTCTGGCATAATGGTTAAGGTCTTAACTCTTACTCTGGCGTAATAGCTAAGGTCTTAACTCTTACTCTGGCCTAATAGCTAAGGTCTTAACTCTTACTCTGGACTAATGGTTAAGGTCTTAACTCTTACTCTGGCATAATGGTTAAGGTCTTAACTCTTACTCTGGCCTAATAGCTAAGGTCTTAACTCTTACTCTGGCCTAATAGCTAAGGTCTTAGACTCAAACTCTGGCCTAATGGTTAAGGTCTTAACTCTTACTCTGGCCTAATGGTTAAGGTCTTAGACTCTTACTCTGACATAATGGTTAAGGTCTTAACTCTTACTCTGGCCTAATGGTTAAGGTCTTAGACTCTTAATCTGGCCTAATGGTTAAGGTCTTAACTCTTACTCTGGCCTAATGGTTAAGGTCTTAGACTCTTACTCTGGCCTAATGGTTAAGGTCTTAGCTCTTACTCCTGCCTAATGGTTAAGGTCTTAGACTCTTTCTCTGGCCTAATGTTTAAGGTCTTTATTCTTACTCTGGCTTAATGGTTAAAGTCTTAACTCTTACTCTGGCCTAATAGCTAAGGTCTTAACTCTTACTCTGGCCTAATAGCTACGGTCTTAGACTCGTACTCTGATCTAATGGTTAAGGTCTTAACTCTTTCTCTGGCCTACTGGTTAAGGTCTTAACTCTTACTCTGGCCTAATAGCTAAGGTCTTAGACTCATACTCTGGCCTACTGGTTAAGGTCTTAACTCTTACTCTGGCCTACTGGTTAAGGTCTTAACTCTTACTCTGGCCTAATAGCTAAGGTCTTAGATTCGTACTCTGGTCTAATGGTTAAGGTCTTAACTCTTTCTCTTGCCTACTGGTTAAGGTCTTAACTCTGACTCTGGCCTAATAGCTAAGGTGTTAGACTCGTACTCTGGCCTACTGGTTAAGGTCTTAACTCTTACTCTGGCCGACTGGTTAAGGTCTTAACTCTTACTCTGGCCTAATAGCTAAGGTCTTAGACTCGTACTCTGGCCTAATGGTGAAGGTCTTAACTCTTACTCTGGCCTACTGGTTAAGGTCTTAACTCTTACTCTGGCCTAATAGCTAAGGTCTTAACTCTTACTCTGGCCTAATAGCTAAGGTCTTAGACTCGTACTATGGCCTACAGGTTAAGGTCTTAACTCTTACTCTGGCCTACTGGTTAAGGTCTTAACTCTTACTCTGGCCTAATGGTTAAGGTCTTAGACTCTTACTCTGGCCTAATGGTTAAGGTCTTAGCTCTTACTCCGGCCTAATGTTTAAGGTCTTTATTCTTACTCTGGCTTAATGGTTAAAGTCTTAACTCTTACTCTGGCCTAATATCTAAGGTCTTAACTCTTACTCTGGCCTAATAGCTAAGGTCTTAGACTCGTACTCTGGCCTAATGGTTAAGGTCTTAGCTCTTACTCTGGCCTAATAGCTAAGCTCTTAGACTCATACTCTGGCCTAATAGCTATGGTCTTAACTCTTAGTCTGGCCTAATAGCTAAGGTCTTAGACTCGTACTCTGGTCTAATGGTTAGGATCTTAACTCTTACTCTGGCCTAATAGCTAAGGTCTTAGACTCGTACTCTGGCCTACTGGTTAAGGTCTTAACTCTTACTCTGGCCTACTGGTTAAGGTCTTAACTCTTACTCTGGCCTAATAGCTAAGGTCTTAGACTCGTACTCTGGCCTAATGGTTAAGGTCTTAACTCTTACTCTGGCCTAATAGCTAAGGTCTTAGACTCGTACTCTGGCCTAATAGCTAAGGTCTTAGACTCGTACTCTGGCCTAATAGCTAAGGTCTTAACTCTTACTCTGGCCTAATAGCTAAGGTCTTAGACTCGTACTCTGGCCTAATAGCTAAGGTCTTAGACTCGTACTCTGGCCTAATGGTTAAGGTCTTAACTCATACTCTGGCCTACTGGTTAAGGTCTTAACTCTTACTCTGGCCTAATAGCTAAGGTCTTAGACTCGTACTATGGCCTACAGGTTAAGGTCTTAACTCTTACTCTAGCCTACAGGTTACGGTCTTAACTGTTACTCTGGCCTACTGGTTAAGGTCTTAATTCTTACTCTGGCCTAATAGCTAAGGTCTTAACTCTTACTCTAGCCTAATAGCTAAGGTCTTAGACTCGTACTATGGCATACAGGTTAGGTCTTAACTCTTACTCTGGCCTACTGGTTAAGGTCTTAACTCTTACTCTGGCCTAATAGCTAAGGTCTTAGACTCGTACTCTGGACTAATAGCTAAGGTCTTAACTCTTAGTCTGGCCTAATAGCTAAGGTCTTAGACTCTTACTCTGGCCTAATGTTTAAGGTCTTAACTCTTACTCATGGCCTAATAGCTAAGGTCTTAACTCTTACTCTGGCCTAATAGCTAAGGTCTTAGACTCGTACTCTGGCCTAATGGTTAAGGTCTTAACTCTTACTCTGGCCTAATAGCTAAGGTCTTAGACTCGTACTATGGCCTACAGGTTAAGGTCTTAACTCTTACTCTGGCCTACTGGTTAAGGTCTTAACTCTTACTCTGGCCTAATAGCTAAGGTCTTAGACTCGTACTCTGGCCTACTGGTTAAGGTCTTAACTCTTACTCTGGCCTACTGGTTAAGGTCTTAACTCGTACTCTGGCCTAATAGCTAAGGTCTTAACTCTTACTCAGGCCTAATAGCTAAGGTCTTAATTCTTACTCTGGCCTAATAGCTAAGGTCTTAGACTCGTACTCTGGCCTAATGGTTAAGGTCTTAACTCTTACTCTGGTCTAATAGCTAAGGTCTTAGACTCGTACTCTGGCCTAATGGTTAAGGTCTTCACTTTTACTCTGGCCCAATAGCTAAGGTCTTAACTCTTTCTCTGGCCTAATAGCTAAGGTCTTAGACTCGTACTCTGGACTAATGGTTAAGGTCTTAACTCTTACTCTGGCCTACTGGTTAAGGTCTTAACTCTTACTCTGGCATAATAGCTAAGGTCTTAGACTCGTACTCTGGCCTAATGGTTAAGGTCTTAACTCTTACTCTGGCCTAATAGCTAAGGTCTTAACTCTTACTCTGGCATAATGGTTAAGGTCTTAACTCTTACTCTGGCGTAATAGCTAAGGTCTTAACTCTTACTCTGGCCTAATAGCTAAGGTCTTAACTCTTACTCTGGACTAATGGTTAAGGTCTTAACTCTTACTCTGGCATAATGGTTAAGGTCTTAACTCTTACTCTGGCCTAATAGCTAAGGTCTTAACTCTTACTCTGGCCTAATAGCTAAGGTCTTAGACTCAAACTCTGGCCTAATGGTTAAGGTCTTAACTCTTACTCTGGCCTAATGGTTAAGGTCTTAGACTCTTACTCTGACATAATGGTTAAGATCTTAGACTCTTACTCTGGCCTAATGGTTAAGGTCTTAACTCTTACTCTGGCCTAATGGTTAAGGTCTTAGACTCTTAATCTGGCCTAATGGTTAAGGTCTTAACTCTTACTCTGGCCTAATGGTTAAGGTCTTAGACTCTTACTCTGGCCTAATGGTTAAGGTCTTAGCTCTTTTTCCTGCCTAATGGTTAAGGTCTTAGACTCTTTCTCTGGCCTAATGTTTAAGGTCTTTATTCTTACTCTGGCTTAATGGTTAAAGTCTTAACTCTTACTCTGGCCTAATAGCTAAGGTCTTAACTCTTACTCTGGCCTAATAGCTACGGTCTTAGACTCGTACTCTGATCTAATGGTTAAGGTCTTAACTCTTTCTCTGGCCTACTGGTTAAGGTCTTAACTCTTACTCTGGCCTAATAGCTAAGGTCTTAGACTCATACTCTGGCCTACTGGTTAAGGTCTTAACTCTTACTCTGGCCTACTGGTTAAGGTCTTAACACTTACTCTGGCCTAATAGCTAAGGTCTTAGATTCGTACTCTGGTCTAATGGTTAAGGTCTTAACTCTTTCTCTGGCCTACTGGTTAAGGTCTTAACTCTGACTCTGGCCTAATAGCTAAGGTGTTAGACTCGTACTCTGGCCTACTGGTTAAGGTCTTAACTCTTACTCTGGCCGACTGGTTAAGGTCTTAACTCTTACTCTGGCCTAATAGCTAAGGTCTTAGACTCGTACTCTGGCCTAATGGTGAAGGTCTTAACTCTTACTCTGGCCTACTGGTTAAGGTCTTAACTCTTACTCTGGCCTAATAGCTAAGGTCTTAACTCTTACTCTGGCCTAATAGCTAAGGTCTTAGACTCGTACTATGGCCTACAGGTTAAGGTCTTAACTCTTACTCTGGCCTACTGGTTAAGGTCTTAACTCTTACTCTGGCCTAATAGCTAAGGTCTTAGACTCGTACTCTGGCCTAATGGTTAAGGTCTTAACTCTTACTCTGGCCTACTGGTTAAGGTCTTAAATCTTACTCTGGCCTACTGATTAAGGTCTTAACTCTTAGTCTGGCATAATAGCTCAGGTCTTAACACTTACTCTGGCCTAATAGCTAAGGTCTTAGACTCGTACTCTGCCGTAATGGTTAAGGTCTTAACTCTTACTCTGGCCTAATAGCTAAGGTCTTAACTCTTACTCTGGCTAAATAGCTAAGGTCTTAGACTCGTACTCTGGCTTAATGGTTATGGTCTTAACTCTTACTCTGGCCTAATAGCTAAGGTCTTAACTCTTACTCTGGCCTAATAGCTAAGGTCTTAGACTCGTACTCTGGCCTAATGGTTAAGGTCTTAACTCTTACTCTGGCCTACTGGTTAAGGTCTTAACTCTTACTCTGGCCTAATAGCTAAGGTCTAAGACTCCTACTATGGCCTACAGGTTAAGGTCTTAACTCTTACTCTGGCCTACAGGTTAAGGTCTTAGACTCGTACTCTGGCCTAATAGCTAAGGTCTTAGACTCGTACTCTGGCCTAATAGCTAAGGTCTTAACTCTTACTCTGGCCTAATAGCTAAGGTCTTAGACTCGTACTCTGGCCTAATAGCTAAGGTCTTAGACTCGTACTCTGGCCTAATGGTTAAGGTCTTAACTCATACTCTGGCCTACTGGTTAAGGTCTTAACTCTTACTCTGGCCTAATGGTTAAGGTCTTAACTCTTACTCTGGCCTAATAGCTAAGGTCTTAGACTCGTACTCTGGCCTAATAGCTAAGGTCTTAGACTCGTACTCTGGCCTAATAGCTAAGGTCTTAACTCTTACTCTGGCCTAATAGCTAAGGTCTTAGACTCGTACTCTGGCCTAATAGCTAAGGTCTTAGACTCGTACTCTGGCCTAATGGTTAAGGTCTTAACTCATACTCTGGCCTACTGGTTAAGGTCTTAACTCTTACTCTGGCCTAATAGCTAAGGTCTTAGACTCGTACTATGGCCTACAGGTTAAGGTCTTAACTCTTACTCTAGCCTACAGGTTGCGGTCTTAACCGTTACTCTGGCCTACTGGTTAAGGTCTTAATTCTTACTCTGGCCTAATAGCTAAGGTCTTAACTCTTACTCTAGCCTAATAGCTAAGGTCTTAGACTCGTACTATGGCATACAGGTTAGGTCTTAACTCTTACTCTGGCCTACTGGTTAAGGTCTTAACTCTTACTCTGGCCTAATAGCTAAGGTCTTAGACTCGTACTCTGGACTAATAGCTAAGGTCTTAACTCTTAGTCTGGCCTAATAGCTAAGGTCTTAGACTCTTACTCTGGCCTAATGTTTAAGGTCTTAACTCTTACTCATGGCCTAATAGCTAAGGTCTTAACTCTTACTCTGGCCTAATAGCTAAGGTCTTAGACTCGTACTCTGGCCTAATGGTTAAGGTCTTAACTCTTACTCTGGCCTAATAGCTAAGGTCTTAGACTCGTACTATGGCCTACAGGTTAAGGTCTTAACTCTTACTCTGGCCTACTGGTTAAGGTCTTAACTCTTACTCTGGCCTAATAGCTAAGGTCTTAGACTCGTACTCTGGCCTACTGGTTAAGGTCTTAACTCTTACTCTGGCCTACTGGTTAAGGTCTTAACTCGTACTCTGGCCTAATAGCTAAGGTCTTAACTCTTACTCAGGCCTAATAGCTAAGGTCTTAATTCTTACTCTGGCCTAATAGCTAAGGTCTTAGACTCGTACTCTGGCCTAATGGTTAAGGTCTTAACTCTTACTCTGGTCTAATAGCTAAGGTCTTAGACTCGTACTCTGGCCTAATGGTTAAGGTCTTCACTTTTACTCTGGCCCAATAGCTAAGGTCTTAACTCTTTCTCTGGCCTAATAGCTAAGGTCTTAGACTCGTACTCTGGACTAATGGTTAAGGTCTTAACTCTTACTCTGGCCTACTGGTTAAGGTCTTAACTCTTACTCTGGCATAATAGCTAAGGTCTTAGACTCGTACTCTGGCCTAATGGTTAAGGTCTTAACTCTTACTCTGGCCTAATAGCTAAGGTCTTAACTCTTACTCTGGCATAATGGTTAAGGTCTTAACTCTTACTCTGGCGTAATAGCTAAGGTCTTAACTCTTACTCTGGCCTAATAGCTAAGGTCTTAACTCTTACTCTGGACTAATGGTTAAGGTCTTAACTCTTACTCTGGCATAATGGTTAAGGTCTTAACTCTTACTCTGGCCTAATAGCTAAGGTCTTAACTCTTACTCTGGCCTAATAGCTAAGGTCTTAGACTCAAACTCTGGCCTAATGGTTAAGGTCTTAACTCTTACTCTGGCCTAATGGTTAAGGTCTTAGACTCTTACTCTGACATAATGGTTAAGGTCTTAGACTCTTACTCTGGCCTAATGGTTAAGGTCTTAACTCTTACTCTGGCCTAATGGTTAAGGTCTTAGACTCTTAATCTGGCCTAATGGTTAAGGTCTTAACTCTTACTCTGGCCTAATGGTTAAGGTCTTAGACTCTTACTCTGGCCTAATGGTTAAGGTCTTAGCTCTTACTCCTGCCTAATGGTTAAGGTCTTAGACTCTTTCTCTGGCCTAATGTTTAAGGTCTTTATTCTTACTCTGGCTTAATGGTTAAAGTCTTAACTCTTACTCTGGCCTAATAGCTAAGGTCTTAACTCTTACTCTGGCCTAATAGCTACGGTCTTAGACTCGTACTCTGATCTAATGGTTAAGGTCTTAACTCTTTCTCTGGCCTACTGGTTAAGGTCTTAACTCTTACTCTGGCCTAATAGCTAAGGTCTTAGACTCATACTCTGGCCTACTGGTTAAGGTCTTAACTCTTACTCTGGCCTAATAGCTAAGGTCTTAGATTCGTACTCTGGTCTAATGGTTAAGGTCTTAACTCTTTCTCTGGCCTACTGGTTAAGGTCTTAACTCTGACTCTGGCCTAATAGCTAAGGTGTTAGACTCGTACTCTGGCCTACTGGTTAAGGTCTTAACTCTTACTCTGGCCGACTGGTTAAGGTCTTAACTCTTACTCTGGCCTAATAGCTAAGGTCTTAGACTCGTACTCTGGCCTAATGGTGAAGGTCTTAACTCTTACTCTGGCCTACTGGTTAAGGTCTTAACTCTTACTCTGGCCTAATAGCTAAGGTCTTAACTCTTACTCTGGCCTAATAGCTAAGGTCTTAGACTCGTACTATGGCCTACAGGTTAAGGTCTTAACTCTTACTCTGGCCTACTGGTTAAGGTCTTAACTCTTACTCTGGCCTAATAGCTAAGGTCTTAGACTCGTACTCTGGCCTAATGGTTAAGGTCTTAACTCTTACTCTGGCCTACTGGTTAAGGTCTTAAATCTTACTCTGGCCTACTGATTAAGGTCTTAACTCTTAGTCTGGCATAATAGCTCAGGTCTTAACACTTACTCTGGCCTAATAGCTAAGGTCTTAGACTCGTACTCTGCCGTAATGGTTAAGGTCTTAACTCTTACTCTGGCCTAATAGCTAAGGTCTTAACTCTTACTCTGGCTAAATAGCTAAGGTCTTAGACTCGTACTCTGGCTTAATGGTTATGGTCTTAACTCTTACTCTGGCCTAATAGCTAAGGTCTTAACTCTTACTCTGGCCTAATAGCTAAGGTCTTAGACTCGTACTCTGGCCTAATGGTTAAGGTCTTAACTCTTACTCTGGCCTACTGGTTAAGGTCTTAACTCTTACTCTGGCCTAATAGCTAAGGTCTAAGACTCCTACTATGGCCTACAGGTTAAGGTCTTAACTCTTACTCTGGCCTACAGGTTAAGGTCTTAACTCTTACACTGGCGTACTGGTTAAGGTCTTAACTCTTAATCTGGCCTAATAGCTAAGGTGTAAGACTCGTACTATGGCCTGATAGCTAAGGTCTTAACTCTTACTCTGGCCTAATAGCTAAGGTCTTAGACTCGTACTCTGGCCTAATAGCTAAGGTCTTAGACTCGTACTCTGGCCTAATAGCTAAGGTCTTAACTCTTACTCTGGCCTGATAGCTAAGGTCTTAACTCTTACTCTGGCCTAATAGCTAAGGTCTTAGACTCGTACTCTGGCCTAATAGCTAAGGTCTTAGACTCGTACTCTGGCCTAATGGTTAACGTCTTAACTCTTACACTGGCCTACTGGTTAAGGTCTTAACTCTTACTATGGCCTAATAGCTAAGGTCTTAGACTCGTTCTCTGGACTAATAGCTAAGGTCTTAGACTCGTACTCTGGCCTAATAGCTAAGGTCTTAATTCTTACACTGGCCTACTGGTTAAGGTCTTAACTCTTACTCTGGCCTAATAGCTAAGGTCTTAGACTCTTACTCTGGCCTAATAGCTAAGGTCTTAGACTCGTACTCTGGCCTAATGGTTAAGGTCTTAACTCTTACTCTGGCCTACTGGTTAAGGTCTTAACTTTTACTATGGCCTAATAGCTAAGGTCTTAACTCTCACTCTGGCCTAATAGCTAAGGTCTTAGACTCGTACTTTGGCCTAATGGTTAAGGTCTTAACTCTTACTCTGGCCTAATAGCTAAGGTCTTAACTCTAACTCTGGCCTAATAGCTAAGGTCTTAGACTCGTACTATGGCCTACAGGTTAAGTTCTTAACTCTTACTCTGGCCTACTGGTTAAGGTCTTAACTCTTACTCTGGCCGTAATAGCTAAGGTCTTAACTCTTAGTCTGGCCTAATAGCTAAGGTCTTAGACTCTTACTCTGGCCTAATGTTTAAGGTCTTAACTCTTACTCATGGCCTAATAGCTAAGGTCTTAACTCTTACTCTGGCCTAATAGCTAAGGTCTTAGACTCGTACTCTGGCCTAATGGTTAAGGTCTTAACTCTTACTCTGGCCTAATAGCTAAGGTCTTAGACTCGTACTATGGCCTACAGGTTAAGGTCTTAACTCTTACTCTGGCCTACTGGTTAAGGTCTTAACTCTTACTCTGGCCTAATAGCTAAGGTCTTAGACTCGTACTCTGGCCTACTGGTTAAGGTCTTAACTCTTACTCTGGCCTACTGGTTAAGGTCTTAACTCGTACTCTGGCCTAATAGCTAAGGTCTTAACTCTTACTCAGGCCTAATAGCTAAGGTCTTAATTCTTACTCTGGCCTAATAGCTAAGGTCTTAGACTCGTACTCTGGCCTAATGGTTAAGGTCTTAACTCTTACTCTGGTCTAATAGCTAAGGTCTTAGACTCGTACTCTGGCCTAATGGTTAAGGTCTTCACTTTTACTCTGGCCCAATAGCTAAGGTCTTAACTCTTTCTCTGGCCTAATAGCTAAGGTCTTAGACTCGTACTCTGGACTAATGGTTAAGGTCTTAACTCTTACTCTGGCCTACTGGTTAAGGTCTTAACTCTTACTCTGGCATAATAGCTAAGGTCTTAGACTCGTACTCTGGCCTAATGGTTAAGGTCTTAACTCTTACTCTGGCCTAATAGCTAAGGTCTTAACTCTTACTCTGGCATAATGGTTAAGGTCTTAACTCTTACTCTGGCGTAATAGCTAAGGTCTTAACTCTTACTCTGGCCTAATAGCTAAGGTCTTAACTCTTACTCTGGACTAATGGTTAAGGTCTTAACTCTTACTCTGGCATAATGGTTAAGGTCTTAACTCTTACTCTGGCCTAATAGCTAAGGTCTTAACACTTACTCTGGCCTAATAGCTAAGGTCTTAGACTCAAACTCTGGCCTAATGGTTAAGGTCTTAACTCTTACTCTGGCCTAATGGTTAAGGTCTTAGACTCTTACTCTGACATAATGGTTAAGGTCTTAGACTCTTACTCTGGCCTAATGGTTAAGGTCTTAACTCTTACTCTGGCCTAATGGTTAAGGTCTTAGACTCTTAATCTGGCCTAATGGTTAAGGTCTTAACTCTTACTCTGGCCTAATGGTTAAGGTCTTAGACTCTTACTCTGGCCTAATGGTTAAGGTCTTAGCTCTTACTCCTGCCTAATGGTTAAGGTCTTAGACTCTTTCTCTGGCCTAATGTTTAAGGTCTTTATTCTTACTCTGGCTTAATGGTTAAAGTCTTAACTCTTACTCTGGCCTAATAGCTAAGGTCTTAACTCTTACTCTGGCCTAATAGCTACGGTCTTAGACTCGTATTTCTGATCTAATGGTTAAGGTCTTAACTCTTTCTCTGGCCTACTGGTTAAGGTCCTAACTCTTACTCTGGCCTAATAGCTAAGGTCTTAGACTCATACTCTGGCCTACTGGTTAAGGTCTTAACTCTTACTCTGGCCTACTGGTTAAGGTCTTAACTCTTACTCTGGCCTAATAGCTAAGGTCTTAGATTCGTACTCTGGTCTAATGGTTAAGGTCTTAACTCTTTCTCTGGCCTACTGGTTAAGGTCTTAACTCTTACTCTGGCCTAATAGCTAAGGTGTTAGACTCGTACTCTGGCGTACTGGTTAAGGTCTTAACTCTTACTCTGGCCGACTGGTTAAGGTCTTAACTCTTACTCTGGCCTAATAGCTAAGGTCTTAGACTCGTACTCTGGCCTAATGGTGAAGGTCTTAACTCTTACTCTGGCCTACTGGTTAAGGTCTTAACTCTTACTCTGGCCTAATAGCTAAGGTCTTAACTCTTACTCTGGCCTAATAGCTAAGGTCTTAGACTCGTACTATGGCCTACAGGTTAAGGTCTTAACTCTTACTCTGGCCTACTGGTTAAGGTCTTAACTCTTACTCTGGCCTAATAGCTAAGGTCTTAGACTCGTACTCTGGCCTAATGGTTAAGGTCTTAACTCTTACTCTGGCCTACTGGTTAAGGTCTTAAATCTTACTCTGGCCTACTGATTAAGGTCTTAACTCTTAGTCTGGCATAATAGCTCAGGTCTTAACACTTACTCTGGCCTAATAGCTAAGGTCTTAGACTCGTACTCTGCCGTAATGGTTAAGGTCTTAACTCTTACTCTGGCCTAATAGCTAAGGTCTTAACTCTTACTCTGGCCTAATAGCTAAGGTCTTAGACTCGTACTCTGGCCTAATGGTTAAGGTCTTAACTCTTACTCTGGCCTACTGGTTAAGGTCTTAACTCTTACTCTGGCCTAATAGCTAAGGTCTAAGACTCCTACTATGGCCTAAAGGTTAAGGTCTTAACTCTTACTCTGGCCTACAGGTTAAGGTCTTAACTCTTACACTGGCGTACTGGTTAAGGTCTTAACTCTTAATCTGGCCTAATAGCTAAGGTGTAAGACTCGTACTATGGCCTGATAGCTAAGGTCTTAACTCTTACTCTGGCCTAATAGCTAAGGTCTTAGACTCGTACTCTGGCCTAATAGCTAAGGTCTTAACTCTTACTCTGGCCTGATAGCTAAGGTCTTAACTCTTACTCTGGCCTAATAGCTAAGGTCTTAGACTCGTACTCTGGCCTAATAGCTAAGGTCTTAGACTCATACTCTGGCCTAATGGTTAACGTCTTAATTCTTACACTGGCCTACTGGTTAAGGTCTTAACTCTTACTATGGCCTAATAGCTAAGGTCTTAGACTCATACTCTGGCCTAATAGCTAAGGTCTTAACTCTTACTCTGGCCTAATAGCTAAGGTCTTAACTCTTACTCTAGCCTAATAGCTAAGGTCTCAGACTCGTTCTCTGGCCTAATAGCTAAGGTCTTAGACTCGTACTCTGGCCTAATAGCTAAGGTCTTAACTCTTACTCTGGCCTAATAGCTAAGGTCTTAACTCTTACTCTGGCCTAATAGCTAAGGTCTTAGACTCGTACTCTGGCCTAATAGCTAAGGTCTTAGACTCGTACTCTGGCCTAATGGTTAAGGTCTTAACTCTTACACTGGCCTACTGGTTAAGGTCTTAACTCTTACTCTGGCCTAATAGCTAAGGTCTTAGACTCGTACTCTGGCCTAATGGTTAAGGTCTTAATTCTTACACTGGCCTACTGGTTAAGGTCTTAACTCTTACTCTGGCCTAATAGCTAAGGTCTTAGACTCTTACTCTGGCCTAATAGCTAAGGTCTTAGACTCGTACTCTGGCCTAATGGTTAAGGTCTTAACTCTTACTCTGGCCTACTGGTTAAGGTCTTAACTTTTACTATGGCCTAATAGCTAAGGTCTTAACTCTCACTCTGGCCTAATAGCTAAGGTCTTAGACTCGTACTTTGGCCTAATGGTTAAGGTCTTAACTCTTACTCTGGCCTAATAGCTAAGGTCTTAGACTCGTACTATGGCCTACAGGTTAAGTTCTTAACTCTTACTCTGGCCTACTGGTTAAGGTCTTAACTCTTACTCTGGCCGTAATAGCTAAGGTCTTAGACTCGTACTCTGGCCTAATGGTTAAGGTCTTAACTCTTACTCTGGCCTAATAGCTAAGGTCTTAACTCTTACTCTGGCCTATTAGCTAAGGTCTTAGACTGGTACTCTGGCCAAATGGTTAAGGTCTTAACTCTTACTCTGGCCTACTGGTTAAGGTCTTAACTCTTACTCTGGCCTAATAGCTAAGGTCTTAGACTCGTACTCTGGCCTAATGGTGAAGGTCTTAACTCTTACTCTGGCCTACTGGTTAAGGTCTTAACTCTTACTCAGGCCTAATAGCTAAGGTCTTAACTCTTACTCTGGCCTAATAGCTAAGGTCTTAGACTCATACTCTTGCCTAATGGTTAAGGTCTTAACTCTTACTCTGGCCTAATGGTTAAGGTCTTAACTCTAACTCTGGCCTAATAGCTAAGGTCTTAGACTCGTATTCTGGCCTAATGGTTAAGGTCTTAACTCTTACTCTGGCCTAATAGCTATGGTGTAAGACTCGTACTATGGCCTGATAGCTAAGGTCTTAGACTCGTACTCTGGCCTAATAGCTAAGGTCTTAACTCTTACTCTGGCCTGATAGCTAAGGTCTTAACTCTTACTCTGGCCTAATAGCTAAGGTCTTAGACTCGTACTCTGGCCTAATAGCTAAGGTCTTAGACTCGTACTCTGGCCTAATAGCTAAGGTCTTAACTCTTACTCTGGCCTAATAGCTAAGGTCTTAACTCGTACTCTGGCCTAATAGCTAAGGTCTTAGACTCGTACTCTGGCCTAATGTTTAAGGTCTTAACTCTTACACTGGCCTACTGGTTAAGGTCTTAACTCTTACTCTGGCCTAATAGCTAAGGTCTTAGACTCGTACTCTGGCCTAATGGTTAAGGTCTTAACTCTTACTCAGGCCTAATAGCTAAGGTCTTAACTCTTACTCTGGCCTAATAGCTAAGGTCTTAGACTCGTACTATGGCCTACTGGTTAAGGTCTTAACTCTTACTCTGGCCTAATAGCTAAGGTCTTAACTCTTACTCTGGCCTAATAGCTAAGGTCTTAGACTCGTACTCTGGCCTAATGGTTAAGGTCTTAACTCTTACTCTGGCCTAATGGTTAAGGTCTTAACTCTTACTCTGGCCTAATAGCTAAGATCTTAGACTCGTACTCTGGCCTAATGGTTAAGGTCTTAACTCTTACTCAGGCCTAATAGCTAAGGTCTTAACTCTTACTCTGGCCTAATAGCTAAGGTCTTAGACTCGTACTATGGCCTACAGGTTAAGGTCTTAACTCTTACTCTGGCCTACTGGTTAAGGTCTTAACTCTTACTCTGGCCAAATAGCTAAGGTCTTAGACTCATACTCTAGCCTAATGGTTAAGGTCTTAACTCTTACTCTGGCCTAATAGCGAAGGTGTTAGACTTGTACTCTGGCCTAATGGTTAAGGTCTTAACTCTTACTCTGGCCTAATAGCTAAGGTCTTAGACTCGCACTCTGGCCTGATGGTTAAGGTCTTAACTCTTAGTCTGGCCTAATAGCTAAGGTCTTAGACTCTTACTCTGACATAATGGTTAAGGTCTTAGATTCTTACTCTGGCCTAATGGTTAAGGTCTTAACTCTTACTCTGGCCTAATGGTTAAGGTCTTAGACTCTTAATCTGGCCTAATGGTAAAGGTCTTAACTCTTACTCTGGCCAGACTCTTACTCTGGCCTAATGGTTAAGGTCTTAACTCTTACTCTGGCCTAATGGTTAAGGTCTTAGACTCTTACTCTGGCCTAATGGTTAAGGTCTGAGCTCTTACTCCGGCCTAATGGTTAAGGTCTTAGACTCTTTCTCTGGCCTAATGTTTAAGGTCTTTATTCTTACTCTGGCTTAATGGTTAAAGTCTTAACTCTTACTCTGGCCTAATAGCTAAGCTCTTAACTCTTACTCTGGCCTAATAGCTAAGGTCTTAGACTCGTACTCTGGCCTAATGGTTAAGGTCTTAGCTCTTACTCTGGCCTAATAGCTAAGCTCTTAGACTCATACTCTGGCCTAATAGCTATGGTCTTAACTCTTAGTCTGGCCTAATAGCTAAGGTCTTAGACTCGTACTCTGGCCTACTGGTTAAGGTCTTAACTCTTACTCTGGCCTACTGGTTCAGGTCTTAACTCTTACTCTGGCCTAATAGCTAAGGTCTTAGACTCGTACTCTGGCCTAATGGTTAAGGTCTTAACTCTTACTCTGGCCTAATAGCTAAGGTCTTAGACTCGTACTCTGGCCTAATAGATAAGGTCTTAGACTCGTACTCTGGCCTAATAGCTAAGGTCTTAACTCTTACTCTGGCCTAATAGCTAAGGTCTTAGACTCGTACTCTGGCCTAATAGCTAAGGTCTTAGACTCGTACTCTGGCCTAATGGTTAAGGTCTTAACTCATACTCTGGCCTACAGGTTAAGGTCTTAACTCTTACTCTGGCCTAATAGCTAAGGTCTTAGACTCGTACTATGGCCTACAGGTTAAGGTCTTAACTCTTACTCTAGCCTACAGGTTAAGGTCTTAACTGTTACTCTGGCCTACTGGTTAAGGTCTTAATTCTTACTCTGGCCTAATAGCTAAGGTCTTAACTCTTACTCTAGCCTAATAGCTAAGGTCTTAGACTCGTACTATGGCATACAGGTTAGGTCTTAACTCTTACTCTGGCCTACTGGTTAAGGTCTTAACTCTTACTCTGGCCTAATAGCTAAGGTCTTAGACTCGTACTCTGGCCTAATAGCTAAGGTCTTAACTCTTAGTCTGGCCTAATAGCTAAGGTCTTAGACTCGTACTCTGGCCTAATGTTTAAGGTCTAAACTCTTACTCATGGCCTAATAGCTAAGGTCTTAACTCTTACTCTGGCCTAATAGCTAAGGTCTTAGACTCGTACTCTGGCCTAATGGTTAAGGTCTTAACTCTTACTCTGGCCTAATAGCTAAGGTCTTAGACTGGTACTATGGCCTACAGGTTAAGGTCTTAACTCTTACTCTGGCCTACTGGTTAAGGTCTTAACTCTTACTCTGGCCTAATAGCTAAGGTCTTAGACTCGTACTCTGGCCTACTGGTTAAGGTCTTAACGCTTACTCTGGCCTAATAGCTAAGGTCTTAGACTCGTACTCTGGCCTAATGGTTAAGGTCTTAACTCTTACTCTGGCCTAATAGCTAAGGTCTTAGACTCGTACTCTGGCCTAATAGCTAAGGTCTTAGACTCGTACTCTGGCCTACAGGTTAAGGTTTTAACTCTTACTCTGGCCTACTGGTTAAGGTCTTAACTCTTACTCTGGCCTAATAGCTAAGGTCTTAGACTCGTACTATGGCCTACAGGTTAAGGTCTTAACTCTTACTCTGGCCTACTGGTTAAGGTCTTAGCTCTTACTCTGGCCTAATAGCTAAGGTCTTAACTCTTACTCTGGCCTAATAGCTAAGGTCTTAGACTCATAGTATGGCCTACAGGTTTAGGTCTTAACTCCTACTCTGGCCTACAGGTTAAGGTCTTAACTCTTACTCTGGCCTACTGGTTAAGGTCTTAACTCGTACTCTGGCCTAATAGCTAAGGTCTTAACTCTTACTCAGGCCTAATAGCTAAGGTCTTAATTCTTACTCTGGCCTAATAGCTAAGGTCTTAGACTCGTACTCTGGCCTAATGGTTAAGGTCTTAACTCTTACTCTGGTCTAATAGCTAAGGTCTTAGACTCGTACTCTGGCCTAATGGTTAAGGTCTTCACTTTTACTCTGGCCCAATAGCTAAGGTCTTAACTCTTTCTCTGGCCTAATAGCTAAGGTCTTAGACTCGTACTCTGGACTAATGGTTAAGGTCTTAACTCTTACTCTGGCCTACTGGTTAAGGTCTTAACTCTTACTCTGGCATAATAGCTATGGTCTTAGACTCGTACTCTGGCCTAATGGTTAAGGTCTTAACTCTTACTCTGGCCTAATAGCTAAGGTCTTAACTCTTACTCTGGCATAATGGTTAAGGTCTTAACTCTTACTCTGGCGTAATAGCTAAGGTCTTAACTCTTACTCTGGCCTAATAGCTAAGGTCTTAACTCTTACTCTGGACTAATGGTTAAGGTCTTAACTCTTACTCTGGCATAATGGTTAAGGTCTTAACTCTTAGTCTGGCCTAATAGCTAAGGTCTTAGACTCGTACTCTGGCCTAATGTTTAAGGTCTTAACTCTTACTCTGGCCTAATGGTTAAGGTCTTAGACTCTTAATCTGGCCTAATGGTAAAGGTCTTAACTCTTACTCTGGCCAAACTCTTACTCTGGCCTAATGGTTAAGGTTTTAACTCTTACTCTGGCCTAATGGTTAAGGTCTTAGACTCTTACTCTGGCCTAATGGTTAAGGTCTTAGCTCTTACTCCGGCCTAATGGTTAAGGTCTTAGACTCTTTCTCTGGCCTAATGTTTAAGGTCTTTATTCTTACTCTGGCTTAATGGTTAAAGTCTTAACTCTTACTCTGGCCTAATATCTAAGGTCTTAACTCTTACTCTGGCCTAATAGCTAAGGTCTTAGACTCGTACTCTGGCCTAATGGTTAAGGTCTTAGCTCTTACTCTGGCCTAATAGCTAAGCTCTTAGACTCATACTCTGGCCTAATAGCTATGGTCTTAACTCTTAGTCTGGCCTAATAGCTAAGGTCTTAGACTCGTACTCTGGTCTAATGGTTAGGATCTTAACTCGTACTCTGGTCTAATGGTTAGGATCTTAACTCTTACTCTGGCCTAATAGCTAAGGTCTTAGACTCGTACTCTGGCCTACTGGTTAAGGTCTTAACTCTTACTCTGGCCTACTGGTTAAGGTCTTAACTCTTACTCTGGCCTAATAGCTAAGGTCTTAGACTCGTACTCTGGCCTAATGGTTAAGGTCTTAACTCTTACTCTGGCCTAATAGCTAAGGTCTTAGACTCGTACTCTGGCCTAATAGCTAAGGTCTTAGACTCGTACTCTGGCCTAATAGCTAAGGTCTTAACTCTTACTCTGGCCTAATAGCTAAGGTCTTAGACTCGTACTCTGGCCTAATAGCTAAGGTCTTAGACTCGTACTCTGGCCTAATGGTTAAGGTCTTAACTCATACTCTGGCCTACTGGTTAAGGTCTTAACTCTTACTCTGGCCTAATAGCTAAGGTCTTAGACTCGTACTATGGCCTACAGGTTAAGGTCTTAACTCTTACTCTAGCCTACAGGTTAAGGTCTTAACTGTTACTCTGGCCTACTGGTTAAGGTCTTAATTCTTTCTCTGGCCTAATAGCTAAGGTCTTAACTCTTACTCTAGCCTAATAGCTAAGGTCTTAGACTCGTACTATGGCATACAGGTTAGGTCTTAACTCTTACTCTGGCCTACTGGTTAAGGTCTTAACTCTTACTCTGGCCTAATAGCTAAGGTCTTAGACTCGTACTCTGGCCTAATAGCTAAGGTCTTAACTCTTAGTCTGGCCTAATAGCTAAGGTCTTAGACTCTTACTCTGGCCTAATGTTTAAGGTCTTAACTCTTACTCATGGCCTAATAGCTAAGGTCTTAACTCTTACTCTGGCCTAATAGCTAAGGTCTTAGACTCGTACTCTGGCCTAATGGTTAAGGTCTTAACTCTTACTCTGGCCTAATAGCTAAGGTCTTAGACTCGTACTATGGCCTACAGGTTAAGGTCTTAACTCTTACTCTGGCCTACTGGTTAAGGTCTTAACTCTTACTCTGGCCTAATAGCTAAGGTCTTAGACTCGTACTCTGGCCTACTGGTTAAGGTCTTAACTCTTACTCTGGCCTACTGGTTAAGGTCTTAACTCGTACTCTGGCCTAATAGCTAAGGTCTTAACTCTTACTCAGGCCTAATAGCTAAGGTCTTAATTCTTACTCTGGCCTAATAGCTAAGGTCTTAGACTCGTACTCTGGCCTAATGGTTAAGGTCTTAACTCTTACTCTGGTCTAATAGCTAAGGTCTTAGACTCGTACTCTGGCCTAATGGTTAAGGTCTTCACTTTTACTCTGGCCCAATAGCTAAGGTCTTAACTCTTTCTCTGGCCTAATAGCTAAGGTCTTAGACTCGTACTCTGGACTAATGGTTAAGGTCTTAACTCTTACTCTGGCCTACTGGTTAAGGTCTTAACTCTTACTCTGGCATAATAGCTAAGGTCTTAGACTCGTACTCTGGCCTAATGGTTAAGGTCTTAACTCTTACTCTGGCCTAATAGCTAAGGTCTTAACTCTTACTCTGGCATAATGGTTAAGGTCTTAACTCTTACTCTGGCGTAATAGCTAAGGTCTTAACTCTTACTCTGGCCTAATAGCTAAGGTCTTAACTCTTACTCTGGACTAATGGTTAAGGTCTTAACTCTTACTCTGGCATAATGGTTAAGGTCTTAACTCTTACTCTGGCCTAATAGCTAAGGTCTTAGACTCGTACTCTGGCCTAATGGTTAAGGTCTTCACTCTCACTCTGGCCCGATAGCTAAGGTCTTAACTCTTTCTCTGGCCTAATAGCTAAGGTCTTAGACTCGTACTCTGGACTAATGGTTAAGGTCTTAACTCTTACTCTGGCCTACTGGTTAAGGTCTTAACTCTTACTCTGGCCTAATAGCTAAGGTCTTAGACTCATACTCTGGCCTAATGGTTAAGGTCTTAACTCTTACTCTGGCCTAATAGCTAAGGTCTTAACTCTTACTCTGGCATACTGGTTAAGGTCTTAACTCTTACTCTGGCCTAATGGTTAAGGTCCTAACTCTTTCTCTGGCCTAATGGTTAAGGTCTTAGCTCTTACTCCGGCCTAATGGTTAAGGTCTTAGACTCTTTCTCTGGCCTAATGTTTAAGGTCTTTATTCTTACTCTGGCTTAATGGTTAACGTCTTAACTCTTACTCATGGCCTAACAGCTAAGGTCTTAACTCTTACTCTGGCCTAATAGCTAAGGTCTTAGACTCGTACTCTGGCCTACTGGTTAAGGTCTTAATTCTTAATCTGGCCTACTGGTTAAGGTCTTAACTCTTACTCTGGCCTAATAGCTAAGGTCTTAGACTCGTTCTCTGGTCTAATGGTTAAGGTCTTAACTCTTTCTCTTGCCTACTGGTTAAGGTCTTAACTCTTACTCTGGCCTAATAGCTAAGGTGTTAGACTCGTACTCTGGCCTACTGGTTAAGGTCTTAACTCTTACTCTGGCCAACTGGTTAAGGTCTTAACTCTTACTCTGGCCTAATAGCTCAGGTCTTAGACTCGTACTATGGCCTACAGGTTAAGGTCTTAACTCTTACTTTGGCCTACTGGTTAAGGTCTTAACTCTTACTCTGGCCTAATAGCTAAGGTCTTAGACTCGTACTCTGGCCTAATGGTTAAGGTCTTAACTCTTACTCTGGCCTACTGGTTAAGGTCTTAACTCTTACTCTGGCCTACTGATTAAGGTCTTAACTCTCAGTCTGGCATAATAGCTCAGGTCTTAACACTTACTCTGGCCTAATAGCTAAGGTCTTAGACTCGTACTCTGGCCTAATAGCTAAGGTCTTAACTCTTAGTCTGGCCTAATAGCTAAGGTCTTAGACTCGTACTCTGGCCTAATGTTTAAGGTCTTAACTCTTACTCATGGCCTAATAGCTAAGGTCTTAACTCCTACTCTGGCCTAATAGCTAAGGTCTGAGACTCGTACTATGGCCTAATGGTTAAGGTGTTAACTCTTACTCTGGCCTAATAGCTAAGGTCTTAGACTCATACTCTGGCCTAATGGTTAAGGTCTTAACTCTTACTCTGGCCTAATAGCGAAGGTGTTAGACTCGTACTCTGGCCTAATGGTTAAGGTCTTAACTCTTACTCTGGCCTAATAGCTAAGGTCTTAGACTCGTACTCTGGCCTGATGGTTAAGGTCTTAACTCTTAGTCTTGCCTAATAGCTAAGGTCTTAGACTCTTACTCTGACATAATGGTTAAGGTCTTAGACTCTTACTCTGGCCTAATGGTTAAGGTCTTAACTCTTACTCTGGCCTAATGGTTAAGGTCTTAGACTCTTAATCTGGCCTAATGGTAAAGGTCTTAACTCTTACTCTGGCCAGACTCTTACTCTGGACTAATGGTTAAGGTCTTAACTCTTACTCTGGCCTAATGGTTAAGGTCTTAGACTCTTACTCTGGCCTAATGGTTAAGGTCTTAGCTCTTACTCCGGCCTGATGGTTAAGGTCTTACACTCTTTTTCTGGCCTAATGTTTAAGGTCTTTATTCTTACTCTGGCTTAATGGTTAAAGTCTTAACTCTTACTCTGGGCTAATAGCTAAGGTCTTAACTCTTACTCTGGCCTAATAGCTAAGGTCTTAGACTTGTACTCTGGCCTAATGGTTAAGGTCTTAGCTCTTACTCTGGCCTAATAGCTAAGGTCTTATACTCGTACTCTGGCCTAATAGCTAAGGTCTTAACTCTTACTCTGGCCTAATAGCTAAGCTCTTAGACTCATACTCTGGCCTAATAGCTATGGTCTTAACTCTTAGTCTGGCCTAATAGCTAAGGTCTTAGACTCGTACTCTGGTCTAATGGTTAGGATCTTAACTCTTACTCTGGCCTAATAGCTAAGGTCTTCGACTCGTACTCTGGCCTAATGGTTCAGGTCTTAACTCTTACTCTGGCCTAATAGCTAAGGTCTTAGACTCGTACTCTGGCCTAATAGCTAAGGTCTTAGACTCGTACTCTGGCCTAATGGTTAAGGTCTTAACTCTTACTCTGGCCTAATAGCTAAGGTCTTAGACTCGTACTCTGGCCTAATAGCTAAGGTCTTAGACTCGTACTCTGGCCTAATAGCTAAGGTCTTAACTCTTACTCTGGCCTAATAGCTAAGGTCTTAGACTCGTACTCTGGCCTAATAGCTAAGGTCTTAGACTCGTGCTCTGGCCTAATGGTTAAGGTCTTAACTCATACTCTGGCCTACTGGTTAAGGTCTTAACTCTTACTCTGGCCTAATAGCTAAGGTCTTAGACTCGTACTATGGCCTACAGGTTAAGGTCTTAACTCTTACTCTAGCCTACAGGTTGAGGTCTTAACTCTTACTCTGGCCTACTGGTTAAGGTCTTAATTCTTACTCTGGCCTAATAGCTAAGGTCTTAACTCTTACTCTGGCCTAATAGCTAAGGTCTTAGACTCGTACTATGGCATACAGGTTAGGTCTTAACTCTTACTCTGGCCTATTGGTTAAGGTCTTAACTCTTACTCTGGCCTAATAGCTAAGGTCTTAGACTCGTACTCTGGCCTAATAGCTAAGGTCTTAACTCTTAGTCTGGCCTAATAGCTAAGGTCTTAGACTCGTACTCTGGCCTAATGTTTAAGGTCTTAACTCTTACTCATGGCCTAATAGCTAAGGTCTTAACTCCTACTCTGGCCTAATAGCTAAGGTCTTAGACTCGTACTATGGCCTAATGGTTAAGGTCTTAACTCTTACTCTGGCCTAATAGCTAAGGTCTTAGACTCGTACTATGGCCTACAGGTTAAGGTCTTAACTCTTACTCTGGCCTACTGGTTAAGGTGTTAACTCTTATTCTGGCCTAATAGCTAAGGTCTTAGACTCGTACTCTGGCCTACTGGTTAAGGTCTTAACTCTTACTCTGGCCTAATAGCTAAGGTCTTAGACTCGTACTCTGGCCTAATGGTTAAGGTCTTAACTCTTACTCTGGCCTAATAGCTAAGGTCTTAGTCTCGTACTCTGGCCTAATATCTAAGGTCTTAGACTCGTACTATGGCCTTCAGGTTAAGGTCTTAACTCTTACTCTGGCCTACTGGTTAAGGTCTTAACTCTTACTATGGCCTAATAGCTAAGGTCTTAACTCTTACTCTGGCCTATTAGCTAAGGTCTTAGACTCATAGTATGGCCTACAGGTTTAGGTCTTAACTCCTACTCTGGCCTACGGGTTAAGGTCTTAACTCTTACTCTGGCCTACTGGTTAAGGTCTTAACTCTTACTCTGGCCTGATAGATAAGTTCTTAACTCTTACTCTGGCCTAATAGCTAAGGTCTTATACTCGTACTATGGCCTACAGGTTAAGGTCTTAACTCTTACTCTGGCCTAATAGCTAAGGTCTTAGACTCGTACTCTGGCCTAATGGTTAAGGTCTTAACTCTTACTCTGGCCCAATAGCTAAGGTCTTAACTCTTACTCTGGCCTAATAGCTAAGGTCTTAGACTCGTACTCTGGACTAATGGTTAAGGTCTTAACTCTTACTCTGGCCTACTGGTTAAGGTCTTAACTCTTACTCTGGCCTAATAGCTAACGTCTTAGAATCGTACTCTGGCCTAATGGTTAAGGTCTTAACTCTTACTCTGGCCTAATAGCTAAGGTTTTAACTCTTACTCTGGCTAAATAGCTAAGGTCTTAGACTCGTACTCTGGCTTAATGGTTAAGGTCTTAACTCGTACTCTGGCCTAATAGCTAAGGTCTTAACTCTTACTCTGGCCTAATAGCTAAGGTCTTAGACTCGTACTATGGCCTACAGGTTAAGGTCTTAACTCTTACTCTGGCCTACAGGTTAAGTTCTTAACTCTTACTCTGGCCTACTGGTTAAGGTCTTAACTTTTACTCTGGCCTAATAGCTAAGGTCTTAGACTCGTACTATGGCCTACAGGTTAAGGTCTTAACTCTTACTCTGGCCTACTGCTTAAGGTCTTAACTCTTACTCTGGCCTAATAGCTAAGGTCTTAACTCTTACTCTGGCCTAATAGCTAAGGTCTTAACTCTTACTCTGGCCTACTGGATAAGGTCTTAACTCTTACCCTGGCCTAATAGCTAAGGTCTTAGACTCGTACTCTGGCCTACAGGTTAAGGTCTTAACTCCTACTCTGGCCTACAGGTTAAGGTCTTAACTCTTACTCTGGCCTACTGGTTAAGGTCTTAACTCTTACTCTGGCCTAATAGCTAAGGTCTTAGACTCGTACTATGGCCTACAGGTTAAGGTCTTAACTCTTACTCTGGCCTACTGGTTAAGGTCTTAACTCTTACTCTGGCCTAACAGCTAAGGTCTTAGACTCGTACTCTGGCCTACAGGTTAAGGTCTTAACTCTTACTCTGGCCTAATAGCTATGGTCTTAGACTCATACTCTGGCCTTATGGTTAAGGTCTTAACTCTTACTCTGGCCTAATGGTTAAGGTATTAACTCTTACTCTGGCCTACTGGTTAAGGTCTTAACTCTTACTCTGGCCTAATAGCCAAGGTCTTAACTCTTACTCTGGCCTAATAGCTAAGGTCTTAGATTAATACTATGGCCTACAGGTTAAGGTCTTAACTCTCACTCTCGCCTACTGGTTAAGGTCTTAACTCTTACTCTGGCCTAATAGCTAAGGTCTTAACTCTTACTCTGGCCTAATAGCTTAGGTCTTAGAATCGTACTCTGGCCTAATGGTTAAGGTCTTAACTCTTACACTGGCCTAATAGCTAAGGTCTTAACTCTTACTCTGGCCTAATAGCTAAGGTCTTAGACTCGTACTCTGGCCTACAGGTTAAGGTTTTAACTCTTACTCTGGCCTACTGGTTAAGGTCTTAACTCTTACTCTGGCCTAATAGCTAAGGTCTTAACTCTTACTCTGGCCTAGTAGCTAAGGTCTTAGAGTCATAGTATGGCCTACAGGTTTCGGTCTTAACTCCTACTCTGGCCTACAGGTTAAGGTCTTAACTCTTACTCTGGCCTACTGGTTAGGGTCTTAACTCGTACTCTGGCCTCATAGCTAAGGTCTTAACTGTTACTCAGGCCTAATAGCTAAGGTCTTAATTCTTACTGTGGCCTAATAGCTAAGGTCTTAGACTCGTACTCTGGCCTAATGGTTAAGGTCTTAACTCTTACTCTGGCCTAATAGCTAAGGTCTTAGACTCGTACTCTGGCCTAATGGTTAAGGTCTTCACTCTCACTCTGGCCCGATAGCTAAGGTCTTAACTCTTTCTCTGGCCTAATAGCTAAGGTCTTAGACTCGTACTCTGGACTAATGGTTAAGGTCTTAACTCTTACTCTGGCCTACTGGTTAAGGTCTTAACTCTTACTCTGGCCTAATAGCTAAGGTCTTAGACTCATACTCTGGCCTAATGGTTAAGGTCTTAACTCTTACTCTGGCCTAATAGCTAAGGTCTTAACTCTTACTCTGGCATACTGGTTAAGGTCTTAACTCTTACTCTGGCCTAATGGTTAAGGTCCTAACTCTTTCTCTGGCCTAATGGTTAAGGTCTTAGCTCTTACTCCGGCCTAATGGTTAAGGTCTTAGACTCTTTCTCTGGCCTAATGTTTAAGGTCTTTATTCTTACTCTGGCTTAATGGTTAACGTCTTAACTCTTACTCATGGCCTAACAGCTAAGGTCTTAACTCTTACTCTGGCCTAATAGCTAAGGTCTTAGACTCGTACTCTGGCCTACTGGTTAAGGTCTTAATTCTTAATCTGGCCTACTGGTTAAGGTCTTAACTCTTACTCTGGCCTAATAGCTAAGGTCTTAGACTCGTACTCTGGTCTAATGGTTAAGGTCTTAACTCTTTCTCTTGCCTACTGGTTAAGGTCTTAACTCTTACTCTGGCCTAATAGCTAAGGTGTTAGACTCGTACTCTGGCCTACTGGTTAAGGTCTTAACTCTTACTCTGGCCAACTGGTTAAGGTCTTAACTCTTACTCTGGCCTAATAGCTCAGGTCTTAGACTCGTACTATGGCCTACAGGTTAAGGTCTTAACTCTTACTTTGGCCTACTGGTTAAGGTCTTAACTCTTACTCTGGCCTAATAGCTAAGGTCTTAGACTCGTACTCTGGCCTAATGGTTAAGGTCTTAACTCTTACTCTGGCCTACTGGTTAAGGTCTTAACTCTTACTCTGGCCTACTGATTAAGGTCTTAACTCTCAGTCTGGCATAATAGCTCAGGTCTTAACACTTACTCTGGCCTAATAGCTAAGGTCTTAGACTCGTACTCTGGCCTAATAGCTAAGGTCTTAACTCTTAGTCTGGCCTAATAGCTAAGGTCTTAGACTCGTACTCTGGCCTAATGTTTAAGGTCTTAACTCTTACTCATGGCCTAATAGCTAAGGTCTTAACTCCTACTCTGGCCTAATAGCTAAGGTCTGAGACTCGTACTATGGCCTAATGGTTAAGGTGTTAACTCTTACTCTGGCCTAATAGATAAGGTCTTAGACTCGTACTCTGGCCTACTGGTTAAGGTCTTAAGTCTTACTCTGGCCTAATAGCTAAGGTCTTAAACTCGTACTCTGGCCTAATGGTTAAGGTCTTAACTCTTACTCTCGCCGAATAGCTAAGGTCTTAGACTCGTACTCTGGCCTAATATCTAAGGTCTTAGACTCGTACTATGGCCTTCAGGTTAAGATCTTAACTCTTACTCTGGCCTACTGGTTAAGGTCTTAACTCTTACTATGGCCTAATAGCTAAGGTCTTAACTCTTACTCTGGCCTATTAGCTAAGGTCTTAGACTCATAGTATGGCCTACAGGTTTAGGTCTTAACTCCTACTCTGGCCTACAGGTTAAGGTCTTAACTCTTACTCTGGCCTACTGGTTAAGGTCTTAACTCTTACTCTGGCCTGATAGCTAAGTTCTTAACTCTTACTCTGGCCTAATAGCTAAGGTCTTATACTCGTACTATGGCCTACAGGTTAAGGTCTTAACTCTTACTCTGGCCTAATAGCTAAGGTCTTAGACTCGTACTCTGGCCTAATGGTTAAGGTCTTAACTCTTACTCTGGCCCAATAGCTAAGGTCTTAACTCTTACTCTGGCCTAATAGCTAATGTCTTAGACTCGTACTCTGGACTAATGGTTAAGGTCTTAACTCTTACTCTGGCCTACTGGTTAAGGTCTTAACTCTTACTCTGGCCTAATAGCTAAGGTCTTAGACTCGTACTCTGGCCTACTGGTTAAGGTCTTAACTCTTACTCTGGCCTAATAGCTAAGGTCTTAGACTCGTACTATGGCCTGCAGGTTAAGTTCTTAACTCTTACTCTGGCCTACTGGTTAAGGTCTTAACTCTTACTCTGGCCTAATAGCTAAGGTCTTAGACTCGTACTCTGGCCTAATGGTTAAGGTCTAAACTCTTACTCTGGCCTAATAGCTAAGGTCTTAACTCTTACTCTGGCCTATTAGCTAAGGTCTTAGACTGGTACTCTGGCCAAATGGTTAAGGTCTTAACTCTTACTCTGGCCTACTGGTTAAGGTCTTAACTCTTACTCTGGCCTAATAGCTAAGGTTTTAGACTCGTACTCTGGCCTAATGGTGAAGGTCTTAACTCTTACTCTGGCCTACTGGTTAAGGTCTTAACTCTTACTCTGGCCTAATAGCTAAGGTCTTAACTCTTACTCTGGCCTAATAGCTAAGGTCTTAGACTCATACTCTTGCCTAATGGTTAAGGTCTTAACTCTTACTCTGGCCTAGTGGTTAAGGTCTTAACTCTTACTCTGGCCTAATAGCTAAGGTCTCAGACTCGTATTCTGGCCTAATGGTTGAGGTCTTAACTCTTACTCTGGCCTAATAGCTATGGTGTAAGACTCGTACTATGGCCTGATAGCTAAGGTCTTAGACTCGTACTCTGGCCTAATAGCTAAGGTCTTAACTCTTACTCTGGCCTAATAGCTAAGGTCTTAACTCTTACTCTGGCCTAATAGCTAAGGTCTTATACTCGTACTCTGGCCTAATAGCTAAGGTCTTAGACTCGTACTCTGGCCTAATAGCTAAGGTCTTAACTCTTACTCTGGCCTAATAGCTAAGGTCTTAACTCTTACTCTGGCCTAATAGCTAAGGTCTTAGACTCGTACTCTGGCCTAATAGCTAAGGTCTAAGACTCGTACTCTGGCCTCATAGTTAAGGTCTTAACTCTTACACTGGCCTACTGGTTAAGGTCTTAACTCTTACTCTCGCCTAATAGCTAAGGTCTTAGACTCGTACTCTGGCCTAATGGTTAAGGTCTTAACTCTTACTCTGGCCTACTGGTTAAGGTCTTAACTTTTACTCTGGCCTAATAGCTAAGGTCTTAACTCTTACTCTGGCCTAATAGCTAAGGTCTTAGACTCGTACTTTGGCCTAATGGTTAAGGTCTTAACTCTTACTCTGGCCTAATAGCTAAGGTCTTAACTCTTACTCTGGCCTAATAGCTAAGGTCTTAGACTCGTACTATGGCCTACAGGTTAAGTTCTTATCTCTTACTCTGGCCTACTGGTCAAGGTCTTAACTCTTACTCTGGCCTAATAGCTAAGGTCTTAGACTCGTACTATGGCCTACTGGTTAAGGTCTTAACTCTTACTCTGGCCTAATAGCTAAGGTCTTAACTCTTACTCTGGCCTAATAGCTAAGGTCTTAGACTCGTACTCTGGCCTAATGGTTAAGGTCTTAACTCTTACTCTGGCCTAATGGTTAAGGTCTTAACTCTTACTCTGGCCTAATAGCTAAGGTCTTAGACTCGTACTCTGGCCTAATGGTTAAGGTCTTAACTCTTACTCAGGCCTAATAGCTAAGGTCTTAACTCTTACTCTGGCCTAATAGCTAAGGTCGTAGACTCGTATTATGGCCTACAGGTTAAGGTCTTAACTCTTACTCTGGCCTACTGGTTAAGGTCTTAACTCTTACTCTGGCCTAATAGCTAAGGTCTTAGACTCATACTCTGGCCTAATGGTTAAGGTCTTAACTCTTACTCTGGCCTAATAGCGAAGGTGTTAGACTCGTACTCTGGCCTAATGGTTAAGGTCTTAACTCTTACTCTGGCCTAATAGCTAAGGTCTTAGACTCGTACTCTGGCCTGATGGTTAAGGTCTTAACTCTTAGTCTGGCCTAATAGCTAAGGTCTTAGACTCTTACTCTGACATAATGGTTAAGGTCTTAGACTCTTACTCTGGCCTAATGGTTAAGGTCTTTACTCTTACTCTGGCCTAATGGTTAAGGTCTTAGACTCTTAATCTGGCCTAATGGTAAAGGTCTTAACTCTTACTCTGGCCAGACTCTTACTCTGGACTAATGGTTAAGGTCTTAACTCTTACTCCGGCCTAATGGTTAAGGTCTTAGACTCTTACTCTGGCCTAATGGTTAAGGTCTTAGCTCTTACTCCGGCCTGATGGTTAAGGTCTTAGACTCTTTTTCTGGCCTAATGTTTAAGGTCTTTATTCTTACTCTGGCTTAATGGTTAAAGTCTTAACTCTTACTCTGGGCTAATAGCTAAGGTCTTAACTCTTACTCTGGCCTAATAGCTAAGGTCTTAGACTTGTACTCTGGCCTAATGGTTAAGGTCTTAGCTCTTACTCTGGCCTAATAGCTAAGGTCTTATACTCGTACTCTGGCCTAATAGCTAAGGTCTTAACTCTTACTCTGGCCTAATAGCTAAGCTCTTAGACTCATACTCTGGCCTAATAGCTATGGTCTTAACTCTTAGTCTGGCCTAATAGCTAAGGTCTTAGACTCGTACTCTGGTCTAATGGTTAGGATCTTAACTCTTACTCTGGCCTAATAGCTAAGGTCTTCGACTCGTACTCTGGCCTAATGGTTAAGGTCTTAACTCTTACTCTGGCCTAATAGCTAAGGTCTTAGACTCGTACTCTGGCCTAATAGCTAAGGTCTTAGACTCGTACTCTGGCCTAATGGTTAAGGTCTTAACTCTTACTCTGGCCTAATAGCTAAGGTCTTAGACTCGTACTCTGGCCTAATAGCTAAGGTCTTAGACTCGTACTCTGGCCTAATAGCTAAGGTCTTAACTCTTACTCTGGCCTAATAGCTAAGGTCTTAGACTCGTACTCTGGCCTAATAGCTAAGGTCTTAGACTCGTACTCTGGCCTAATGGTTAAGGTCTTAACTCATACTCTGGCCTACTGGTTAAGGTCTTAACTCTTACTCTGGCCTAATAGCTAAGGTCTTAGACTCGTACAATGGCCTAGAGGTTAAGGTCTTAACTCTTACTCTAGCCTACAGGTTAAGGTCTTAACTCTTACTCTGGCCTACTGGTTAAGGTCTTAATTCTTACTCTGGCCTTATAGCTAAGGTCTTAACTCTTACTCTGGCCTAATAGCTAAGGTCTTAGACTCGTACTATGGCATACAGGTTAGGTCTTAACTCTTACTCTGGCCTACTGGTTAAGGTCTTAACTCTTACTCTGGCCTAATAGCTAAGGTCTTAGACTCGTACTCTGGCCTAATAGCTAAGGTCTTAACTCTTAGTCTGGCCTAATAGCTAAGGTCTTAGACTCGTACTCTGGCCTAATGTTTAAGGTCGCAACTCTTACTCTGGCCTAATAGCTAAGGTCTTAACTCTTACTCTGGCCTATTAGCTAAGGTCTTAGACTGGTACTCTGGCCAAATGGTTAAGGTCTTAACTCTTACTCTGGCCTACTGGTTAAGGTCTTAACTCTTACTCTGGCCTAATAGCTAAGGTCTTAGACTCGTACTCTGGCCTAATGGTGAAGGTCTTAACTCTTACTCTGGCCTACTGGTTAAGGTCTTAACTCTTACTCTGGCCTAATAGCTAAGGTCTTAACTCTTACTCTGGCCTAATAGCTAAGGTCTTAGACTCATACTCTTGCCTAATGGTTAAGGTCTTAACTCTTACTCTGGCCTAATGGTTAAGGTCTTAACTCTTACTCTGGCCTAATAGCTAAGGTCTCAGACTCGTATTCTGGCCTAATGGTTGAGGTCTTAACTCTTACTCTGGCCTAATAGCTATGGTGTAAGACTCGTACTATGGCCTGATAGCTAAGGTCTTAGACTCGTACTCTGGCCTAATAGCTAAGGTCTTAACTCTTACTCTGGCCTAATAGCTAAGGTCTTAACTCTTACTCTGGCCTAATAGCTAAGGTCTTCGACTCGTACTCTGGCCTAATGGTTAAGGTCTTAACTCTTACTCTGGCCTAATAGCTAAGGTCTTAGACTCGTACTCTGGCCTAATAGCTAAGGTCTTAGACTCGTACTCTGGCCTAATGGTTAAGGTCTTAACTCTTACTCTGGCCTAATAGCTAAGGTCTTAGACTCGTACTCTGGCCTAATAGCTAAGGTCTTAGACTCGTACTCTGGCCTAATAGCTAAGGTCTTAACTCTTACTCTGGCCTAATAGCTAAGGTCTTAGACTCGTACTCTGGCCTAATGGTTAAGGTCTTAACTTTTACTCTGGCCTAATAGCTAAGGTCTTAAATCTTACTCTGGCCTAATAGCTAAGGTCTTAGACTCGTACTTTGGCCTAATGGTTAAGGTCTTAACTCTTACTCTGGCCTAATAGCTAAGGTCTTAACTCTTACTCTGGCCTAATAGCTAAGGTCTTAGACTCGTACTATGGCCTACAGGTTAAGTTCTTATCTCTTACTCTGGCCTACTGGTTAAGGTCTTAACTCTTACTCTGGCCTAATAGCTAAGGTCTTAACTCTTACTCTGGCCTAATAGCTAAGGTCTTAGACTCGTACTATGGCCTACTGGTTAAGGTCTTGACTCTTACTCTGGCCTAATAGCTAAGGTCTTAACTCTTACTCTGGCCTAATAGCTAAGGTCTTAGACTCGTACTCTGGCCTAATGGTTAAGGTCTTAACTCTTACTCTGGCCTAATGGTTAAGGTCTTAACTCTTACTCTGGCCTAATAGCTAAGGTCTTAGACTCGTACTCTGGCCTAATGGTTAAGGTCTTAACTCTTACTCAGGCCTAATAGCTAAGGTCTTAACTCTTACTCTGGCCTAATAGCTAAGGTCGTAGACTCGTATTATGGCCTACAGGTTAAGGTCTTAACTCTTACTCTGGCCTACTGGTTAAGGTCTTAACTCTTACTCTGGCCTAATAGCTAAGGTCTTAGACTCATACTCTGGCCTAATGGTTAAGGTCTTAACTCTTACTCTGGCCTAATAGCGAAGGTGTTAGACTCGTACTCTGGCCTAATGGTTAAGGTCTTAACTCTTACTCTGGCCTAATAGCTAAGGTCTTAGACTCGTACTATGGCCTGATGGTTAAGGTCTTAACTCTTAGTCTGGCCTAATAGCTAAGGTCTTAGACTCTTACTCTGACATAATGGTTAAGGTCTTAGACTCTTACTCTGGCCTAATGGTTAAGGTCTTAACTCTTACTCTGGCCTAATGGTTAAGGTCTTAGACTCTTAATCTGGCCTAATGGTAAAGGTCTTAACTCTTACTCTGGCCAGACTCTTACTCTGGACTAATGGTTAAGGTCTTAACTCTTACTCTGGCCTAATGGTTAAGGTCTTAGACTCTTACTCTGGCCTAATGGTTAAGGTCTTAGCTCTTACTCCGGCCTGATGGTTAAGGTCTTAGACTCTTTTTCTGGCCTAATGTTTAAGGTCTTTATTCTTACTCTGGCTTAATGGTTAAAGTCTTAACTCTTACTCTGGGCTAATAGCTAAGGTCTTAACTCTTACTCTGGCCTAATAGCTAAGGTCTTAGACTTGTACTCTGGCCTAATGGTTAAGGTCTTAGCTCTTACTCTGGCCTAATAGCTAAGGTCTTATACTCGTACTCTGGCCTAATAGCTAAGGTCTTAACTCTTACTCTGGCCTAATAGCTAAGCTCTTAGACTCATACTCTGGCCTAATAGCTATGGTCTTAACTCTTAGTCTGGCCTAATAGCTAAGGTCTTAGACTCGTCCTCTGGTCTAATGGTTAGGATCTTAACTCTTACTCTGGCCTAATAGCTAAGGTCTTCGACTCTCACTCTCGCCTACTGGTTAAGGTCTTACCTCTTACTCTGGCCTAATAGCTAAGGTCTTAACTTTACTCTGGCCTAATAGCTAAGGTCTTAGACTCGTACTCTGGCCTAATGGTTAAGGTCTTAACTCATACTCTGGCCTACTGGTTAAGGTCTTAACTCTTACTCTGGCCTAATAGCTAAGGTCTTAGACTCGTACTATGGCCTACAGGTTAAGGTCTTAACTCTTACTCTAGCCTACAGGTTAAGGTCTTAACTCTTACTCTGGCCTACTGGTTAAGGTCTTAATTCTTACTCTGGCCTAATAGCTAAGGTCTTAACTCTTACTCTGGCCTAATAGCTAAGGTCTTAGACTCGTACTATGGCATACAGGTTAGGTCTTAACTCTTACTCTGGCCTACTGGTTAAGGTCTTAACTCTTACTCTGGCCTAATAGCTAAGGTCTTAGACTCATACTCTGGCCTAATAGCTAAGGTCTTAACTCTTAGTCTGGCCTAATAGCTAAGGTCTTAGACTCGTACTCTGGCCTAATGTTTAAGGTCTTAACTCTTAATCATGGCCTAAAAGCTAAGGTCTTAACTCCTACTCTGGCCTAATAGCTAAGGTCTTAGACTCGTACTATGGCCTAATGGTTAAGGTCTTAACTCTTACTCTGGCCTAATAGCTAAGGTCTTAGACTCGTACTATGGCCTACAGGTTAAGGTCTTAACTCTTACTCTGGCCTACTGGTTAAGGTGTTAACTCTTACTCTGGCCTAATAGCTAAGGTCTTAGACTCGTACTCTGGCCTACTGGTTAAGGTCTTAACTCTTACTCTGGCCTAATAGCTAAGGTCTTAGACTCGTACTCTGGCCTAATGGTTAAGGTCCTAACTCTTACTCTGGCCTAATAGCTAAGGTCTTAGACTCGTACTCTGGCCTAATATCTAAGGTCTTAGACTCGTACTATGGCCTTCAGGTTAAGGTCTTAACTCTTACTCTGGCCTACTGGTTAAGGTCTTAACTCTTACTATGGCCTAATAGCTAAGGTCTTAACTCTTACTCTGGCCTATTAGCTAAGGTCTTAGACTCATAGTATGGCCTACAGGTTTAGGTCTTAACTCCTTCTCTGGCCTACGGGTTAAGGTCTTAACTCTTACTCTGGCCTACTGGTTAAGGTCTTAACTCTTACTCTGGCCTGATAGATAAGTTCTTAACTCTTACTCTGGCCTAATAGCTAAGGTCTTATACTCGTACTATGGCCTACAGGTTAAGGTCTTAACTCTTACTCTGGCCTAATAGCTAAGGTCTTAGACTCGTACTCTGGCCTAATGGTTAAGGTCTTAACTCTTACTCTGGCCCAATAGCTAAGGTCTTAACTCTTACTCTGGCCTAATAGCTAAGGTCTTAGACTCGTACTCTGGACTAATGGTTAAGGTCTTAACTCTTACTCTGGCCTACTGGTTAAGGTCTTAACTCTTACTCTGGCCTAATAGCTAACGTCTTAGAATCGTACTCTGGCCTAATGGTTAAGGTCTTAACTCTTACTCTGGCCTAATAGCTAAGGCTTTAACTCTTACTCTGGCTAAATAGCTAAGGTCTTAGACTCGTACTCTGGCTTAATGGTTAAGGTCTTAACTCGTACTCTGGCCTAATAGCTAAGGTCTTAACTCTTACTCTGGCCTAATAGCTAAGGTCTTAGACTCGTACTATGGCCTACAGGTTAAGGTCTTAACTCTTACTCTAGCCTACAGGTTAAGTTCTTAA
Source organism: Triturus cristatus (assembly GCF_964204655.1). Lineage (NCBI taxonomy): Eukaryota > Metazoa > Chordata > Amphibia > Caudata > Salamandridae > Triturus > Triturus cristatus. The sequence goes on along the minus strand of NC_140589.1, from coordinate 1,087,097,029 downwards.
CTCTTACTCTGGCCTACTGGTTAAGGTCTTAACTTTTACTCTGGCCTAATAGCTAAGGTCTTAGACTCGTACTATGGCCTACAGGTTAAGGTCTTAACTCTTACTCTGGCCTACTGCTTAAGGTCTTAACTCTTACTCTGGCCTAATAGCTAAGGTCTTAACTCTTACTCTGGCCTAATAGCTAAGGTCTTAACTCTTACTCTGGCCTACTGGATAAGGTCTTAACTCTTACCCTGGCCTAATAGCTAAGGTCTTAGACTCGTACTCTGGCCTACAGGTTAAGGTCTTAACTCCTACTCTGGCCTACAGGTTAAGGTCTTAACTCTTACTCTGGCCTACTGGTTAAGGTCTTAACTCTTACTCTGGCCTAATAGCTAAGGTCTTAGACTCGTACTATGGCCTACAGGTTAAGGTCTTAACTCTTACTCTGGCCTACTGGTTAAGGTCTTAACTCTTACTCTGGCCTAACAGCTAAGGTCTTAGACTCGTACTCTGGCCTACAGGTTAAGGTCTTAACTCTTACTCTGGCCTAATAGCTATGGTCTTAGACTCATACTCTGGCCTTATGGTTAAGGTCTTAACTCTTACTCTGGCCTAATGGTTAAGGTATTAACTCTTACTCTGGCCTACTGGTTAAGGTCTTAACTCTTACTCTGGCCTAATAGCCAAGGTCTTAACTCTTACTCTGGCCTAATAGCTAAGGTCTTAGACTAATACTATGGCCTACAGGTTAAGGTCTTAACTCTCACTCTCGCCTACTGGTTAAGGTCTTAACTCTTACTCTGGCCTAATAGCTAAGGTCTTAACTCTTACTCTGGCCTAATAGCTTAGGTCTTAGACTCGTACTCTGGCCTAATGGTTAAGGTCTTAACTCTTACACTGGCCTAATAGCTAAGGTCTTAACTCTTACTCTGGCCTAATAGCTAAGGTCTTAGACTCGTACTCTGGCCTACAGGTTAAGGTTTTAACTCTTACTCTGGCCTACTGGTTAAGGTCTTAACTCTTACTCTGGCCTAATAGCTAAGGTCTTAACTCTTACTCTGGCCTAGTAGCTAAGGTCTTAGACTCATAGTATGGCCTACAGGTTTCGGTCTTAACTCCTACTCTGGCCTACAGGTTAAGGTCTTAACTCTTACTCTGGCCTACTGGTTAAGGTCTTAACTCGTACTCTGGCCTCATAGCTAAGGTCTTAACTCTTACTCAGGCCTAATAGCTAAGGTCTTAATTCTTACTGTGGCCTAATAGCTAAGGTCTTAGACTCGTACTCTGGCCTAATGGTTAAGGTCTTAACTCTTACTCTGGCCTAATAGCTAAGGTCTTAGACTCGTACTCTGGCCTAATGGTTAAGGTCTTCACTCTCACTCTGGCCCGATAGCTAAGGTCTTAACTCTTTCTCTGGCCTAATAGCTAAGGTCTTAGACTCGTACTCTGGACTAATGGTTACGGTCTTAACTCTTACTCTGGCCTACTGGTTAAGGTCTTAACTCTTACTCTGGCCTAATAGCTAAGGTCTTAGACTCATACTCTGGCCTAATGGTTAAGGTCTTAACTCTTACTCTGGCCTAATAGCTAAGGTCTTAACTCTTACTCTGGCATACTGGTTAAGGTCTTAACTCTTACTCTGGCCTAATGGTTAAGGTCCTAACTCTTTCTCTGGCCTAATGGTTAAGGTCTTAGCTCTTACTCCGGCCTAATGGTTAAGGTCTTAGACTCTTTCTCTGGACTAATGTTTAAGGTCTTTATTCTTACTCTGGCTTAATGGTTAACGTCTTAACTCTTACTCATGGCCTAACAGCTAAGGTCTTAACTCTTACTCTGGCCTAATAGCTAAGGTCTTAGACTCGTACTCTGGCCTACTGGTTAAGGTCTTAATTCTTAATCTGGCCTACTGGTTAAGGTCTTAACTCTTACTCTGGCCTAATAGCTAAGGTCTTAGACTCGTACTCTGGTCTAATGGTTAAGGTCTTAACTCTTTCTCTTGCCTACTGGTTAAGGTCTTAACTCTTACTCTGGCCTAATAGCTAAGGTGTTAGACTCGTACTCTGGCCTACTGGTTAAGGTCTTAACTCTTACTCTGGCCAACTGGTTAAGGTCTTAACTCTTACTCTGGCCTAATAGCTCAGGTCTTAGACTCGTACTCTGGCCTAATGGTTAAGGTCTTAACTCCTACTCTGGCCCAATAGCTAAGGTCTTAACTCTTACTCTGGCCTAATAGCTAAGGTCTTAGACTCGTACTCTGGACTAATGGTTAAGGTCTTAACTCTTACTCTGGCCTACTGGTTAAGGTCTTAACTCTTACTCTGGCCTAATAGCTAACGTCTTAGAATCGTACTCTGGCCTAATGGTTAAGGTCTTAACTCTTACTCTGGCCTAATAGCTAAGGTCTTAACTCTTACTCTGGCTAAATAGCTAAGGTCTTAGACTCGTACGCTGGCTTAATGGTTAAGGTCTTAACTCTTACTCTGGCCTAATAGCGAAGGTGTTAGACTCGTACTCTGGCCTAATGGTTAAGGTCTTAACTCTTACTCTGGCCTAATAGCTAAGGTCTTAGACTCGTACTCTGGCCTGATGGTTAAGGTCTTAACTCTTAGTCTGGCCTAATAGCTAAGGTCTTAGACTCTTACTCTGACATAATGGTTAAGGTCTTAGACTCTTACTCTGGCCTAATGGTTAAGGTCTTAACTCTTACTCTGGCCTAATGGTTAAGGTCTTAGACTCTTAATCTGGCCTAATGGTAAAGGTCTTAACTCTTACTCTGGCCAGACTCTTACTCTGGCCTAATGGTTAAGGTCTTAGCTCTTACTCCGGCCTGATGGTTAAGGTCTTAGACTCTTTTTCTGGCCTAATGTTTAAGGTCTTTATTCTTACTCTGGCTTAATGGATAAAGTCTTAACTCTTACTCTGGGCTAATAGCTAAGGTCTTAACTCTTACTCTGGCCTAATAGCTAAGGTCTTAGACTTGTACTCTGGCCTAATGGTTAAGGTCTTAGCTCTTACTCTGGCCTAATAGCTAAGGTCTTATACTCTTACTCTGGCCTAATAGCTAAGCTCTTAGACTCATACTCTGGCCTAATAGCTATGGTCTTAACTCTTAGTCTGGCCTAATAGCTAAGGTCTTAGACTCGTACTCTGGTCTAATGGTTAGGATCTTAACTCTTACTCTGGCCTAATAGCTAAGGTCTTCGACTCGTACTCTGGCCTAATGGTTAAGGTCTTAACTCTTACTCTGGCCTAATAGCTAAGGTCTTAGACTCGTACTCTGGCCTAATAGCTAAGGTCTTAGACTCGTACTCTGGCCTAATGGTTAAGGTCTTAACTCTTACTCTGGCCTAATAGCTAAGGTCTTAGACTCGTACTCTGGCCTAATAGCTAAGGTCTTAGACTCGTACTCTGGCCTAATAGCTAAGGTCTTAGACTCGTACTCTGGCTTAATGGTTAAGGTCTTAACTCATACTCTGGCCTACTGGTTAAGGTCTTAACTCTTACTCTGGCCTAATAGCTAAGGTCTTAGACTCGTACTATGGCCTACAGGTTAAGGTCTTAACTCTTACTCTAGCCTACAGGTTAAGGTCTTAACTCTTACTCTGGCCTACTGGTTAAGGTCTTAATTCTTACTCTGGCCTTATAGCTAAGGTCTTAACTCTTACTCTGGCCTAATAGCTAAGGTCTTAGACTCGTACTATGGCATACAGGTTAGGTCTTAACTCTTACTCTGGCCTACTGGTTAAGGTCTTAACTCTTACTCTGGCCTAATAGCTAAGGTCTTAGACTCGTACTCTGGCCTAATAGCTAAGGTCTTAACTCTTAGTCTGGCCTAATAGCTAAGGTCTTAGACTCGTACTCTGGCCTAATGTTTAAGGTCTTAACTCTTACTCTGGCCTAATAGCTAAGGTCTTAACTCTTACTCTGGCCTATTAGCTAAGGTCTTAGACTGGTACTCTGGCCAAATGGTTAAGGTCTTAACTCTTACTCTGGCCTACTGGTTAAGGTCTTAACTCTTACTCTGGCCTAATAGCTAAGGTCTTAGACTCGTACTCTGGCCTAATGGTGAAGGTCTTAACTCTTACTCTGGCCTACTGGTTAAGGTCTTAACTCTTACTCTGGCCTAATAGCTAAGGTCTTAACTCTTACTCTGGCCTAATAGCTAAGGTCTTAGACTCATACTCTTGCCTAATGGTTAAGGTCTTAACTCTTACTCTGGCCTAATGGTTAAGGTCTTAACTCTTACTCTGGCCTAATAGCTAAGGTCTCAGACTCGTATTCTGGCCTAATGGTTGAGGTCTTAACTCTTACTCTGGCCTAATAGCTATGGTGTAAGACTCGTACTATGGCCTGATAGCTAAGGTCTTAGACTCGTACTCTGGCCTAATAGCTAAGGTCTTAACTCTTACTCTGGCCTAATAGCTAAGGTCTTAACTCTTACTCTGGCCTAATAGCTAAGGTCTTAGACTCGTACTCTGGCCTAATAGCTAAGGTCTTAACTCTTACTCTGGCCTAATAGCTAAGGTCTTAACTCTTACTCTGGCCTAATAGCTAAGGTCTTAGACTCGTACTCTGGCCTAATAGCTAAGGTCTAAGACTCGTACTCTGGCCTCATGGTTAAGGTCTTAACTCTTACACTGGCCTACTGGTTAAGGTCTTAACTCTTACTCTCGCCTAATAGCTAAGGTCTTAGACTCGTACTCTGGCCTAATGGTTAAGGTCTTAACTCTTACTCTGGCCTACTGGTTAAGGTCTTAACTTTTACTCTGGCCTAATAGCTAAGGTCTTAACTCTTACTCTGGCCTAATAGCTAAGGTCTTAGACTCGTACTTTGGCCTAATGGTTAAGGTCTTAACTCTTACTCTGGCCTAATAGCTAAGGTCTTAACTCTTACTCTGGCCTAATAGCTAAGGTCTTAGACTCGTACTATGGCCTACAGGTTAAGTTCTTATCTCTTACTCTGGCCTACTGGTTAAGGTCTTAACTCTTACTCTGGCCTAATTGCTAAGGTCTTAGACTCGTACTATGGCCTACTGGTTAAGGTCTTAACTCTTACTCTGGCCTAATAGCTAAGGTCTTAACTCTTACTCTGGCCTAATAGCTAAGGTCTTAGACTCGTACTCTGGCCTAATGGTTAAGGTCTTAACTCTTACTCTGGCCTAATGGTTAAGGTCTTAACTCTTACTCTGGCCTAATAGCTAAGGTCTTAGACTCGTACTCTGGCCTAATGGTTAAGGTCTTAACTCTTACTCAGGCCTAATAGCTAAGGTCTTAACTCTTACTCTGGCCTAATAGCTAAGGTCGTAGACTCGTATTATGGCCTACAGGTTAAGGTCTTAACTCTTACTCTGGCCTACTGGTTAAGGTCTTAACTCTTACTCTGGCCTAATAGCTAAGGTCTTAGACTCATACTCTGGCCTAATGGTTAAGGTCTTAACTCTTACTCTGGCCTAATAGCGAAGGTGTTAGACTCGTACTCTGGCCTAATGGTTAAGGTCTTAACTCTTACTCTGGCCTAATAGCTAAGGTCTTAGACTCGTACTCTGGCCTGATGGTTAAGGTCTTAACTCTTAGTCTGGCCTAATAGCTAAGGTCTTAGACTCTTACTCTGACATAATGGTTAAGGTCTTAGACTCTTACTCTGGCCTAATGGTTAAGGTCTTAACTCTTACTCTGGCCTAATGGTTAAGGTCTTAGACTCTTAATCTGGCCTAATGGTAAAGGTCTTAACTCTTACTCTGGCCAGACTCTTACTCTGGACTAATGGTTAAGGTCTTAACTCTTACTCTGGCCTAATGGTTAAGGTCTTAGACTCTTACTCTGGCCTAATGGTTAAGGTCTTAGCTCTTACTCCGGCCTGATGGTTAAGGTCTTAGACTCTTTTTCTGGCCTAATGTTTAAGGTCTTTATTCTTACTCTGGCTTAATGGTTAAAGTCTTAACTCTTACTCTGGGCTAATAGCTAAGGTCTTAACTCTTACTCTGGCCTAATAGCTAAGCTCTTAGACTCATACTCTGGCCTAATAGCTATGGTCTTAACTCTTAGTCTGGCCTAATAGCTAAGGTCTTAGACTCGTACTCTGGTCTAATGGTTAGGATCTTAACTCTTACTCTGGCCTAATAGCTAAGGTCTTCGACTCGTACTCTGGCCTAATGGTTAAGGTCTTAACTCTTACTCTGGCCTAATAGCTAAGGTCTTAGACTCGTACTCTGGCCTAAGAGCTAAGGTCTTAGACTCGTACTCTGGCCTAATAGCTAAGGTCTTAGACTCGTACTCTGGCCTAATAGCTAAGGTCTTAACTCTTACTCTGGCCTAATAGCTAAGGTCTTAGACTCGTACTCTGGCCTAATAGCTAAGGTCTTAGACTCGTACTCTGGCCTAATGGTTAAGGTCTTAACTCATACTCTGGCCTACTGGTTAAGGTCTTAACTCTTACTCTGGCCTAATAGCTAAGGTCTTAGACTCGTACTATGGCCTACAGGTTAAGGTCTTAACTCTTACTCTAGCCTACAGGTTAAGGTCTTAACTCTTACTCTGGCCTACTGGTTAAGGTCTTAATTCTTACTCTGGCCTAATAGCTAAGATCTTAACTCTTACTCTGGCCTAATAGCTAAGGTCTTAGACTCGTACTATGGCATACAGGTTAGGTCTTAACTCTTACTCTGGCCTACTGGTTAAGGTCTTAACTCTTATTCTGGCCTAATAGCTAAGGTCTTAGACTCATACTCTGGCCTAATAGCTAAGGTCTTAACTCTTAGTCTGGCCTAATAGCTAAGGTCTTAGACTCGTACTCTGGCCTAATGTTTAAGGTCTTAACTCTTACTCATGGCCTAAAAGCTAAGGTCTTAACTCCTACTCTGGCCTAATAGCTAAGGTCTTAGACTCGTACTATGGCCTAATGGTTAAGGTCTTAACTCTTACTCTGGCCTAATAGCTAAGGTCTTAGACTCGTACTATGGCCTACAGGTTAAGGTCTTAACTCTTACTCTGGCCTACTGGTTAAGGTGTTAACTCTTACTCTGGCCTAATAGCTAAGGTCTTAGACTCGTACTCTGGCCTACTGGTTAAGGTCTTAACTCTTACTCTGGCCTAATAGCTAAGGTCTTAGACTCGTACTCTGGCCTAATGGTTAAGGTCTTAACTCTTACTCTGGCCTAATAGCTAAGGTCTTAGACTCGTACTCTGGCCTAATATCTAAGGTCTTAGACTCGTACTATGGCCTTCAGGTTAAGGTCTTAACTCTTACTCTGGCCTACTGGTTAAGGTCTTAACTCTTACTATGGCCTAATAGCTAAGGTCTTAACTCTTACTCTGGCCTATTAGCTAAGGTCTTAGACTCATAGTATGGCCTACAGGTTTAGGTCTTAACTCCTACTCTGGCCTACGGGTTAAGGTCTTAACTCTTACTCTGGCCTACTGGTTAAGGTCTTAACTCTTACTCTGGCCTGATAGATAAGTTCTTAACTCTTACTCTGGCCTAATAGCTAAGGTCTTATACTCGTACTATGGCCTACAGGTTAAGGTCTTAACTCTTACTCTGGCCTAATAGCTAAGGTCTTAGACTCGTACTCTGGCCTAATGGTTAAGGTCTTAACTCTTACTCTGGCCCAATAGCTAAGGTCTTAACTCTTACTCTGGCCTAATAGCTAAGGTCTTAGACTCGTACTCTGGACTAATGGTTAAGGTCTTAACTCTTACTCTGGCCTACTGGTTAAGGTCTTAACTCTTACTCTGGCCTAATAGCTAACGTCTTAGAATCGTACTCTGGCCTAATGGTTAAGGTCTTAACTCTTACTCTGGCCTAATAGCTAAGGTCTTAGACTCGTACTCTTAGACTCATAGTATGGCCTACAGGTTTAGGTCTTAACTCCTACTCTGGCCTACGGGTTAAGGTCTTAACTCTTACTCTGGCCTACTGGTTAAGGTCTTAACTCTTACTCTGGCCTGATAGATAAGTTCTTAACTCTTACTCTGGCCTAATAGCTAAGGTCTTATACTCGTACTATGGCCTACAGGTTAAGGTCTTAACTCTTACTCTGGCCTAATAGCTAAGGTCTTAGACTCGTACTCTGGCCTAATGGTTAAGGTCTTAACTCTTACTCTGGCCCAATAGCTAAGGTCTTAACTCTTACTCTGGCCTAATAGCTAAGGTCTTAGACTCGTACTCTGGACTAATGGTTAAGGTCTTAACTCTTACTCTGGCCTACTGGTTAAGGTCTTAACTCTTACTCTGGCCTAATAGCTAACGTCTTAGAATCGTACTCTGGCCTAATGGTTAAGGTCTTAACTCTTACTCTGGCCTAATAGCTAAGGTTTTAACTCTTACTCTGGCTAAATAGCTAAGGTCTTAGACTCGTACTCTGGCTTAATGGTTGAGGTCTTAACTCGTACTCTGGCCTAATAGCTAAGGTCTTAACTCTTACTCTGGACTAATAGCTAAGGTCTTAGACTCGTACTATGGCCTACAGGTTAAGGTCTTAACTCTTACTCTGGCCTACAGGTTAAGTTCTTAACTCTTACTCTGGCCTACTGGTTAAGGTCTTAACTTTTACTCTGGCCTAATAGCTAAGGTCTTAGACTCGTACTATGGCCTACAGGTTAAGGTCCTAACTCTTACTCTGGCCTACTGCTTAAGGTCTTAACTCTTACTCTGGCCTAATAGCTAAGGTCTTAACTCTTACTCTGGCCTAATAGCTAAGGTCTTAACTCTTACTCTGGCCTACTGGATAAGGTCTTAACTCTTACCCTGGCCTAATAGCTAAGGTCTTAGACTCGTACTCTGGCCTACAGGTTAAGGTCTTAACTCCTACTCTGGCCTACAGGTTAAGGTCTTAACTCTTACTCTGGCCTACTGGTTAAGGTCTTAACTCTTACTCTGGCCTAATAGCTAAGGTCTTAGACTCGTACTATGGCCTACAGGTTAAGGTCTTAACTCTTACTCTGGCCTACTGGTTAAGGTCTTAACTCTTACTCTGGCCTAACAGCTAAGGTCTTAGACTCGTACTCTGGCCTACAGGTTAAGGTCTTAACTCTTACTCTGGCCTAATAGCTATGGTCTTAGACTCATACTCTGGCCTTATGGTTAAGGTCTTAACTCTTACTCTGGCCTAATGGTTAAGGTATTAACTCTTACTCTGGCCTACTGGTTAAGGTCTTAACTCTTACTCTGGCCTAATAGCCAAGGTCTTAACTCTTACTCTGGCCTAATAGCTAAGGTCTTAGACTAATACTATGGCCTACAGGTTAAGGTCTTAACTCTCACTCTCGCCTACTGGTTAAGGTCTTAACTCTTACTCTGGCCTAATAGCTAAGGTCTTAACTCTTACTCTGGCCTAATAGCTTAGGTCTTAGACTCGTACTCTGGCCTAATGGTTAAGGTCTTAACTCTTACACTGGCCTAATAGCTAAGGTCTTAACTCTTACTCTGGCCTAATAGCTAAGGTCTTAGACTCGTACTCTGGCCTACAGGTTAAGGTTTTAACTCTTACTCTGGCCTACTGGTTAAGGTCTTAACTCTTACTCTGGCCTAATAGCTAAGGTCTTAACTCTTACTCTGGCCTAGTAGCTAAGGTCTTAGACTCATAGTATGGCCTACAGGTTTCGGTCTTAACTCCTACTCTGGCCTACAGGTTAAGGTCTTAACTCTTACTCTGGCCTACTGGTTAAGGTCTTAACTCGTACTCTGGCCTCATAGCTAAGGTCTTAACTCTTACTCAGGCCTAATAGCTAAGGTCTTAATTCTTACTGTGGCCTAATAGCTAAGGTCTTAGACTCGTACTCTGGCCTAATGGTTAAGGTCTTAACTCTTACTCTGGCCTAATAGCTAAGGTCTTAGACTCGTACTCTGGCCTAATGGTTAAGGTCTTCACTCTCACTCTGGCCCGATAACTAAGGTCTTAACTCTTTCTCTGGCCTAATAGCTAAGGTCTTAGACTCGTACTCTGGACTAATGGTTAAGGTCTTATACTCGTACTATGGCCTACAGGTTAAGGTCTTAACTCTTACTCTGGCCTAATAGCTAAGGTCTTAGACTCGTACTCTGGCCTAATGGTTAAGGTCTTAACTCTTACTCTGGCCCAATAGCTAAGGTCTTAACTCTTACTCTGGCCTAATAGCTAAGGTCTTAGACTCGTACTCTGGACTAATGGTTAAGGTCTTAACTCTTACTCTGGCCTACTGGTTAAGGTCTTAACTCTTACTCTGGCCTAATAGCTAACGTCTTAGAATCATACTCTGGCCTAATGGTTAAGGTCTTAACTCTTACTCTGGCCTAATAGCTAAGGTTTTAACTCTTACTCTGGCTAAATAGCTAAGGTCTTAGACTCGTACTCTGGCTTAATGGTTAAGGTCTTAACTCGTACTCTGGCCTAATAGCTAAGGTCTTAACTCTTACTCTGGCCTAATAGCTAAGGTCTTAGACTCGTACTATGGCCTACAGGTTAAGGTCTTAACTCTTACTCTGGCCTACAGGTTAAGTTCTTAACTCTTACTCTGGCCTACTGGTTAAGGTCTTAACTTTTACTCTGGCCTAATAGCTAAGGTCTTAGACTCGTACTATGGCCTACAGGTTAAGGTCCTAACTCTTACTCTGGCCTACTGCTTAAGGTCTTAACTCTTACTCTGGCCTAATAGCTAAGGTCTTAACTCTTACTCTGGCCTAATAGCTAAGGTCTTAACTCTTACTCTGGCCTACTGGATAAGGTCTTAACTCTTACCCTGGCCTAATAGCTAAGGTCTTAGACTCGTACTCTGGCCTACAGGTTAAGGTCTTAACTCCTACTCTGGCCTACAGGTTAAGGTCTTAACTCTTACTCTGGCCTACTGGTTAAGGTCTTAACTCTTACTCTGGCCTAATAGCTAAGGTCTTAGACTCGTACTATGGCCTACAGGTTAAGGTCTTAACTCTTACTCTGGCCTACTGGTTAAGGTCTTAACTCTTACTCTGGCCTAACAGCTAAGGTCTTAGACTCGTACTCTGGCCTACAGGTTAAGGTCTTAACTCTTACTCTGGCCTAATAGCTATGGTCTTAGACTCATACTCTGGCCTTATGGTTAAGGTCTTAACTCTTACTCTGGCCTAATGGTTAAGGTATTAACTCTTACTCTGGCCTACTGGTTAAGGTCTTAACTCTTACTCTGGCCTAATAGCCAAGGTCTTAACTCTTACTCTGGCCTAATAGCTAAGGTCTTAGACTAATACTATGGCCTACAGGTTAAGGTCTTAACTCTCACTCTCGCCTACTGGTTAAGGTCTTAACTCTTACTCTGGCCTAATAGCTAAGGTCTTAACTCTTACTCTGGCCTAATAGCTTAGGTCTTAGACTCGTACTCTGGCCTAATGGTTAAGGTCTTAACTCTTACACTGGCCTAATAGCTAAGGTCTTAACTCTTACACTGGCCTAATAGCTAAGGTCTTCACTCTCACTCTGGCCCGATAGCTAAGGTCTTAACTCTTTCTCTGGCCTAATAGCTAAGGTCTTAGACTCGTACTCTGGACTAATGGTTAAGGTCTTAACTCTTACTCTGGCCTACTGGTTAAGGCCTAACTCTTACTCTGGCCTAATAGCTAAGGTCTTAGACTCATACTCTGGCCTAATGGTTAAGGTCTTAACTCTTACTCTGGCCTAATAGCTAAGGTCTTAACTCTTACTCTGGCATACTGGTTAAGGTCTTAACTCTTACTCTGGCCTAATGGTTAAGGTCCTAACTCTTTCTCTGGCCTAATGGTTAAGGTCTTAGCTCTTACTCCGGCCTAATGGTTAAGGTCTTAGACTCTTTCTCTGGCCTAATGTTTAAGGTCTTTATTCTTACTCTGGCTTAATGGTTAACGTCTTAACTCTTACTCATGGCCTAACAGCTAAGGTCTTAACTCTTACTCTGGCCTAATAGCTAAGGTCTTAGACTCGTACTCTGGCCTACTGGTTAAGGTCTTAATTCTTAATCTGGCCTACTGGTTAAGGTCTTAACTCTTACTCTGGCCTAATAGCTAAGGTCTTAGACTCGTACTCTGGTCTAATGGTTAAGGTCTTAACTCTTTCTCTTGCCTACTGGTTAAGGTCTTAACTCTTACTCTGGCCTAATAGCTAAGGTGTTAGACTCGTACTCTGGCCTACTGGTTAAGGTCTTAACTCTTACTCTGGCCAACTGGTTAAGGTCTTAACTCTTACTCTGGCCTAATAGCTCAGGTCTTAGACTCGTACTATGGCCTACAGGTTAAGGTCTTAACTCTTACTTTGGCCTACTGGTTAAGGTCTTAACTCTTACTCTGGCCTAATAGCTAAGGTCTTAGACTCGTACTCTGGCCTAATGGTTAAGGTCTTAACTCTTACTCTGGCCTACTGGTTAAGGTCTTAACTCTTACTCTGGCCTACTGATTAAGGTCTTAACTCTCAGTCTGGCATAATAGCTCAGGTCTTAACACTTACTCTGGCCTAATAGCTAAGGTCTCAGACTCGTACTCTGGCCTAATAGCTAAGGTCTTAACTCTTAGTCTGGCCTAATAGCTAAGGTCTTAGACTCGTACTCTGGCCTAATGTTTAAGGTCTTAACTCTTACTCATGGCCTAATAGCTAAGGTCTTAACTCCTACTCTGGCCTAATAGCTAAGGTCTGAGACTCGTACTATGGCCTAATGGTTAAGGTCTTAACTCTTACTCTGGCCTAATAGCTAAGGTCTTAGACTCATACTATGGCCTACAGGTTAAGGTCTTAACTCTTACTCTGGCCTACTGGTTAAGGTGTTAACTCTTACTCTGGCCTAATAGCTAAGGTCTTAGACTCGTACTCTGGCCTACTGGTTAAGGTCTTAAGTCTTACTCTGGCCTAATAGCTAAGGTCTTAGACTCGTACTCTGGCCTAATGGTTAAGGTCTTAACTCTTACTCTGGCCGAATAGCTAAGGTCTTAGACTCGTACTCTGGCCTAATATCTAAGGTCTTAGACTCGTACTCTGGCCTACTGGTTAAGGTCTTAATTCTTAATCTGGCCTACTGGTTAAGGTCTTAACTCTTACTCTGGCCTAATAGCTAAGGTCTTAGACTCGTACTCTGGTCTAATGGTTAAGGTCTTAACTCTTTCTCTTGCCTACTGGTTAAGGTCTTAACTCTTACTCTGGCCTAATAGCTAAGGTGTTAGACTCGTACTCTGGCCTACTGGTTAAGGTCTTAACTCTTACTCTGGCCAACTGGTTAAGGTCTTAACTCTTACTCTGGCCTAATAGCTCAGGTCTTAGACTCGTACTATGGCCTACAGGTTAAGGTCTTAACTCTTACTTTGGCCTACTGGTTAAGGTCTTAACTCTTACTCTGGCCTAATAGCTAAGGTCTTAGACTCGTACTCTGGCCTAATGGTTAAGGTCTTAACTCTTACTCTGGCCTACTGGTTAAGGTCTTAACTCTTACTCTGGCCTACTGATTAAGGTCTTAACTCTCAGTCTGGCATAATAGCTCAGGTCTTAACACTTACTCTGGCCTAATAGCTAAGGTCTCAGACTCGTACTCTGGCCTAATAGCTAAGGTCTTAACTCTTAGTCTGGCCTAATAGCTAAGGTCTTAGACTCGTACTCTGGCCTAATGTTTAAGGTCTTAACTCTTACTCATGGCCTAATAGCTAAGGTCTTAACTCCTACTCTGGCCTAATAGCTAAGGTCTGAGACTCGTACTATGGCCTAATGGTTAAGGTCTTAACTCTTACTCTGGCCTAATAGCTAAGGTCTTAGACTCATACTATGGCCTACAGGTTAAGGTCTTAACTCTTACTCTGGCCTACTGGTTAAGGTGTTAACTCTTACTCTGGCCTAATAGCTAAGGTCTTAGACTCGTACTCTGGCCTACTGGTTAAGGTCTTAAGTCTTACTCTGGCCTAATAGCTAAGGTCTTAGACTCGTACTCTGGCCTAATGGTTAAGGTCTTAACTCTTACTCTGGCCGAATAGCTAAGGTCTTAGACTCGTACTCTGGCCTAATATCTAAGGTCTTAGACTCGTACTATGGCCTTCAGGTTAAGGTCTTAACTCTTACTCTGGCCTACTGGTTAAGGTCTTAACTCTTACTATGGCCTAATAGCTAAGGTCTTAACTCTTACTCTGGCCTATTAGCTAAGGTCTTAGACTCATAGTATGGCCTACAGGTTTAGGTCTTAACTCCTACTCTGGCCTACAGGTTAAGGTCTTAACTCTTACTCTGGCCTACTGGTTAAGGTCTTAACTCTTACTCTGGCCTGATAGCTAAGTTCTTAACTCTTACTCTGGCCTAATAGCTAAGGTCTTATACTCGTACTATGGCCTACAGGTTAAGGTCTTAACTCTTACTCTGGCCTAATAGCTAAGGTCTTAGACTCGTACTCTGGCCTAATGGTTAAGGTCTTAACTCTTACTCTGCCCCAATAGCTAAGGTCTTAACTCTTACTCTGGCCTAATAGCTAATGTCTTAGACTCGTACTCTGGACTAATGGTTAAGGTCTTAACTCTTACTCTGGCCTACTGGTTAAGGTCTTAACTCTTACTCTGGCCTAATAGCTAAGGTCTTAGACTCGTACTCTGGCCTACTGGTTAAGGTCTTAACTCTTACTCTGGCCTAATAGCTAAGGTCTTAGACTCGTACTATGGCCTACAGGTTAAGTTCTTAACTCTTACTCTGGCCTACTGGTTAAAGTCTTAACTCTTACTCTGGCCTAATATCTAAGGTCTTAGACTAGTAGTCTGGCCTAATGGTTAAGGTCTTAACTCTTACTCTGGCCTAATAGCTAAGGTCCTAACTCTTACTCTGGCCTATTAGCTAAGGTCTTAGACTGGTACTCTGGCCAAATGGTTAAGGTCTTAACTCTTACTCTGGCCTACTGGTTAAGGTCTTAACTCTTACTCTGGCCTAATAGCTAAGGTCTTAGACTCGTACTCTGGCCTAATGGTGAAGGTCTTAACTCTTACTCTGGCCTACTGGTTAAGGTCTTAACTCTTACTCTGGCCTAATAGCTAAGGTCTTAACTCTTACTCTGGCCTAATAGCTAAGGTCTTAGACTCATACTCTTGCCTAATGGTTAAGGTCTTAACTCTTACTCTGGCCTAATGGTTAAGGTCTTAACTCTTACTCTGGCCTAATAGCTAAGGTCTTAGACTCGTATTCTGGCCTAATGGTTGAGGTCTTAACTCTTACTCTGGCCTAATAGCAATGGTGTAAGACTCGTACTATGGCCTGATAGCTAAGGTCTTAGACTCGTACTCTGGCCTAATAGCTAAGGTCTTAACTCTTACTCTGGCCTAATAGCTAAGGTCTTAACTCTTACTCTGGCCTAATAGCTAAGGTCTTAGACTCGTACTCTGGCCTAATAGCTAAGGTCTTAGACTCGTACTCTGGCCTAATAGCTAAGGTCTTAACTCTTACTCTGGCCTAATAGCTAAGGTCTTAACTCTTACTCTGGCCTAATAGCTAAGGTCTTAGACTCGTACTCTGGCCTAATAGCTAAGGTCTAAGACTCGTACTCTGGCCTCATGGTTAAGGTCTTAACTCTTACACTGGCCTACTGGTTAAGGTCTTAACTCTTACTCTCGCCTAAAAGCTAAGGTCTTAGACTTGTACTCTGGCCTAATGGTTAAGGTCTTAACTCTTACTCTGGCCTACTGGTTAAGGTCTTAACTTTTACTCTGGCCTAATAGCTAAGGTCTTAACTCTTAATCTGGCCTAATAGCTAAGGTCTTAGACTCGTCCTTTGGCCTAATGGTTAAGGTCTTAACTCTTACTCTGGCCTAATAGCTAAGGTCTTAACTCTTACTCTGGCCTAATAGCTAAGGTCTTAGACTCGTACTATGGCCTACAGGTTAAGTTCTTAACTCTTACTCTGGCCTACTGGTTAAGGTCTTAACTCTTACTCTGGCCTAATAGCTAAGGTCTTAAATCTTACTCTGGCCTAATAGCTAAGGTCTTATACTCGTACTATGGCCTACAGGTTAAGGTCTTAACTCTTACTCTGGCCTAATACCTAAGGTCTTAGACTCGTAGTCTGGCCTAATGGTTAAGGTCTTAACTCTTACTCTGGCCCAATAGCTAAGGTCTTAACTCTTACTCTGGCCTAATAGCTAAGGTCTTAGACTCGTACTCTGGACTAATGGTTAAGGTCTTAACTCTTACTCTGGCCTACTGGTTAAGGTCTTAACTCTTACTCTGGCCTAATAGCTAAGGTCTTAACTCTTACTCTGGCTAAATAGCTAAGGTCTTAGACTCGTACTCTGGCTTAATGGTTAAGGTCTTAACTCGTACTCTGGCCTAATAGCTAAGGTCTTAACTCTTACTCTGGCCTAATAGCTAAGGTCTTAGACTCGTACTATGGCCTACAGGTTAAGGTCTTAACTCTTACTCTGGCCTACAGGTTAAGTTCTTAACTCTTACTCTGGCCTACTGGTTAAGGTCTTAACTTTTACTCTGGCCTAATAGCTAAGGTCTTAGACTCGTACTATGGCCTACAGGTTAAGGTCTTAACTCTTACTCTGGCCTACTGCTTAAGGTCTTAACTCTTACTCTGGCCTAATAGCTAAGGTCTTAACTCTTACTCTGGCATAATAGCTAAGGTCTTAACTCTTCCTCTGGCCTACTGGATAAGGTCTTAACTCTTACCCTGTCCTAATAGCTAAGGTCTTAGACTCGTACTCTGGCCTACAGGTTAAGGTCTTAACTCTTACTCTGGCCTAATAGCTAAGGTCTTAGACTCATACTCTGGCATTATGGTTAAGGTCTTAACTCTTACTCTGGCCTAATGGTTAAGGTAATAACTCTTACTCTGGCCTACTGGTTAAGGTCTTAACTCTTACTCTGGCCTAATAGCCAAGGTCTTAACTCTTACTCTGGCCTAATAGCTAAGGTCTTAGACTAATACTATGGCCTACAGGTTAAGGTCTTAACTCTCACTCTCGCCTACTGGTTAAGGTCTTAACTCTTACTCTGGCCTAATAGCTAAGGTCTTAACTCTTACTCTGGCCTAATAGCTTAGGTCTTAGACTCGTACTCTGGCCTAATGGTTAAGGTCTTAACTCTTACACTGGCCTAATAGCTAAGGTCTTAACTCTTACTCTGGCCTAATAGATAAGGTCTTAGACTCGTACTCTGGCCTACAGGTTAAGGTTTTAACTCTTACTCTGGCCTACTGGTTAAGGTCTTAACTCTTACTCTGGCCTAATAGCTAAGGTCTTAACTCTTACTCTGGCCTAGTAGCTAAGGTCTTAGACTCATAGTATGGCCTACAGGTTTCGGTCTTAACTCCTACTCTGGCCTACAGGTTAAGGTCTTAACTCTTACTCTGGCCTACTGGTTAAGGTCTTAACTCATACTCTGGCCTCATAGCTAAGGTCTTAACTCTTACTCAGGCCTAATAGCTAAGGTCTTAAGTCTTACTGTGGCCTAATAGCTAAGGTCTTACACTCAAACTCTGGCCTAATGGTTAAGGTCTTAACTCTTACTCTGGCCTAATAGCTAAGGTGTTAGACTCGTACTCTGGCCTAATGGTTAAGGTCTTCACTCTCACTCTGGCCCGATAGCTAAGGTCTTAACTCTTTCTCTGGCCTAATAGCTAAGGTCTTAGACTCGTACTCTGGACTAATGGTTAAGGTCTTAACTCTTACTCTGGCCTACTGGTTAAGGTCTTAACTCTTACTCTGGCCTAATAGCTAAGGTCTTAGACTCATACTCTGGCCTAATGGTTAAGGTCTTAACTCTTACTCTGGCCTAATAGCTAAGGTCTTAACTCTTACTCTGGCATAATGGTTAAGGTCTTAACTCTTACTCTGGCCTAATGGTTAAGGTCCTAACTCTTTCTCTGGCCTAATGGTTAAGGTCTTAGCTCTTACTCCGGCCTAATGGTTAAGGTCTTAGACTCTTTCTCTGGCCTACTGGTTAAGGTCTTAACTCTTACTCTGGCCTACTGGTTAAGGTCTTAACTCTTACTCTGGCCTAATAGCTAAGGTCTTAGACTCGTACTCTGGTCTAATGGTTAAGGTCTTAACTCTTTCTCTTGCCTACTGGTTAAGGTCTTAACTCTTACTCTGGCCTAATAGCTAAGGTGTTAGACTCGTACTCTGGCCTACTGGTTAAGGTCTTAACTCTTACTCTGGCCTAAGAGCTAAGGTCTTAGACTCGTACTCTGGCCTACAGGTTAAGGTCTTAACTCTTACTCTGGCCTAATAGCTAAGGTCTTAGACTCATACTCTGGCCTTATGGTTAAGGTCTTAACTCTTACTCTGGCCTAATGGTTAAGGTATTAACTCTTACTCTGGCCTACTGGTTAAGGTCTTAACTCTTACTCTGGCCTAATAGCCAAGGTCTTAACTCTTACTCTGGCCTAATAGCTAAGGTCTTAGACTAATACTATGGCCTACAGGTTAAGGTCTTAACTCTCACTCTCGCCTACTGGTTAAGGTCTTAACTCTTACTCTGGCCTAATAGCTAAGGTCTTAACTCTTACTCTGGCCTAATAGCTTAGGTCTTAGACTCGTACTCTGGCCTAATGGTTAAGGTCTTAACTCTTACTCTGGCCTAATAGCTAAGGTCTTAACTCTTACTCTGGCCTAATAGCTAAGGTCTTAGACTCGTACTCTGGCCTACAGGTTAAGGTTTTAACTCTTACTCTGGCCTACTGGTTAAGGTCTTAACTCTTACTCTGGCCTAATAGCTAAGGTCTTAACTCTTACTCTGGCCTAGTAGCTAAGGTCTTAGACTCATAGTATGGCTTACAGGTTTCGGTCTTAACTCCTACTCTGGCCTACAGGTTAAGGTCTTAACTCTTACTCTGGCCTACTGGTTAAGGTCTTAACTCGTACTCTGGCCTCATAGCTAAGGTCTTAACTCTTACTCAGGCCTAATAGCTAAGGTCTTAATTCTTACTCTGGCCTAATAGCTAAGGTCTTAGACTCGTACTCTGGCCTAATGGTTAAGGTCTTAACTCTTACTCTGGCCTAATAGCTAAGGTCTTAGACTCGTACTCTGGCCTAATGGTTAAGGTCTTCACTCTTACTCTGGCCCGATAGCTAAGGTCTTAACTCTTTCTCTGGCCTAATAGCTAAGGTCTTAGACTCGTACTCTGGACTAATGGTTAAGGTCTTAACTCTTACTCTGGCCTACTGGTTAAGCTCTTAACTCTTACTCTGGCCTAATAGCTAAGGTCTTAGACTCATACTCTGGCCTAATGGTTAAGGTCTTAACTCTTACTCTGGCCTAATAGCTAAGGTCTTAACTCTTACTCTGGATTAATGGTTAAGGTCTTAACTCTTACTCTGGCCTAATGGTTAAGGTCCTAACTCTTACTCTGGCCTAATGGTTAAGGTCTTAGCTCTTACTCCGGCCTAATGGTTAAGGTCTTAGACTCTTTCTCTGGCCTAATGTTTAAGGTCTTTATTCTTACTCTGGCTTAATGGTTAACGTCTTAACTCTTACTCATGGCCTAATAGCTAAGGTCTTAACTCTTACTCTGGCCTAATAGCTAAGGTCTTAGACTCGTACTCTGGCCTACTGGTTAAGGTCTTAACTCTTACTCTGGCCTACTGGTTAAGGTCTTAACTCTTACTCTGGCCTAATAGCTAAGGTCTTAGACTCGTACTCTGGTCTAATGGTTAAGGTCTTAACTCTTTCTCTTGCCTACTGGTTAAGGTCTTAACTCTTACTCTGGCCTAATAGCTAAGGTGTTAGACTCGTACTCTGGCCTACTGGTTAAGGTCTTAACTCTTACTCTGGCCGACTGGTTAAGGTCTTAGCTCTTACTCTGGCCTAATAGCTAAGGTCTTAGACTCGTACTATGGCCTACAGGTTAAGGTCTTAACTCTTACTTTGGCCTACTGGTTAAGGTCTTAACTCTTACTCTGGCCTAATAGCTAAGGTCTTAGACTCGTACTCTGGCCTAATGGTTAAGGTCTTAACTCTTACTCTGGCCTACTGGTTAAGGTCTTAACTCTTACTCTGGCCTACTGATTAAGGTCTTAACTCTCAGTCTGGCATAATAGCTCAGGTCTTAACACTTACTCTGGCCTAATAGCTAAGGTCTTAGACTCGTACTCTGGCGTAATTTTTAAGGTCTTAACTCTTACTCTGGCCTAATAGCTAAGGTCTTAACTCTTACTCTGGCTAAATAGCTAAGGTCTTAGACTCATATTCTGGCTTAATGGTTACGGTCTTAACTCTTACTCTGGCCTAATAGCTAAGGTCTTAACTCTTACTCTGGCCTAATAGCTAAGGTCTTAGACTCGTACTCTGGCCTAATGGTTAAGGTCTTAACTTTTACTCTGGCCTACTGGTTAAGGTCTTAACTCTTACTCTGGCCTAATAGCTAAGGTCTAAGACTCCTACTATGGCCTACAGGTTAAGGTCTTAACTCTTACTCTGGCCTACAGGTTAAGGTCTTAACTCTTACACTGGCGTACTGGTTAAGGTCTTAACTCTTACTCTGGCCTAATAGCTAAGGTGTAAGACTCGTACTATGGCCTGATAGCTAAGGTCTTAGACTCGTACTCTGGCCTAATAGCTAAGGTCTTATCTCTTACTCTGGCCTAATAGCTAAGGTCTTAACTCTTATTCTGGCCTAATAGCTAAGGTCTTAGACTCGTACTCTGGCCTAATAGCTAAGGTCTTAGACTCGTACTCTGGCCTAATAGCTAAGGTCTTAACTCTTACTCTGGCCTAATAGCTAAGGTCTTAACTCTTACTCTGGCCTAATAGCTAAGGTCTTAGACTCGTACTCTGGCCTAATAGCTAAGGTCTTAGACTCGTACTCTGGCCTAATGGTTAAGGTCTTAACTCTTACACTGGCCTACTGGTTAAGGTCTTAACTCTTACTCTGGCCTAATAGCTAAGGTCTTAGACTCGTACTCTGGCCTAATAGCTAAGGTCTTAACTCTTAATCTGGCCTAATAGCTAAGGTCTTAACTCTTACTCTGGCCTAATAGCTAAGGTCTTAGACTCGTACTCTGGCCTAATAGCTAAGGTCTTAACTCTTACTCTGGCCCAATAGCTAAGGTCTTAACTCTTACTCTGGCCTAATAGCTAAGGTCTTAGACTCGTACTATGGCCTAATAGCTAAGGTCTTAGACTCGTACTCTGACCTAATGGTTAAGGTCTTAACTCTTACACTGGCCTACTGGTTAAGGTCTTAACTCTTACTCTGGCCTAATAGCTAAGGTCTTAGACTCGTACTCTGGCCTAATAGCTAAGGTCTTAAATCTTACTCTGGCCTAATAGCTAAGGTCTTAACTCTTACTCTGGCCTAATAGCTAAGGTCTTAGACTCGTACTCTGGCCTAATAGCTAAGGTCGTAGACTCGTACTCTGGCCTAATGGTTAAGGTCTTAACTCTTACACTGGCCTACTGGTTAAGGTCTTAACTCTTACTCTGGCCTAATAGCTAAGGTCGTAGACTCATACTCTGGCCTAATGGTTAAGGTCTTAACTCTTACACTGGCCTACTGGTTAAGGTCTTAACTCTTACTCTGGCCTAATAGCTAAGGTCTTAGACTCGTACTCTGGCCTAATGGTTAAGGTCTTAACTCTTACTCTGGCCTACTGGTTAAGGTCTTAACTTTTACTCTGGCCTAATAGCTAAGGTCTTAACTCTTACTCTGGCCTAATAGCTAAGGTCTTAGACTCGTACTTTGGCCTAATGGTTAAGGTCTTAACTCTTACTCTGGCCTAATAGCTAAGGTCTTAACTCTTACTCTGGCCTAATAGCTAAGGTCTTAGACTCGTACTATGGCCTACAGGTTAAGTTCTTAACTCTTACTCTGGCCTACTGGTTAAGGTCTTAACTCTTACTCTGGCCTAATAGCTAAGGTCTTAGACTCGTACTCTGGCCTAATGGTTAAGGTCTTAACTCTTACTCTGGCCTAATAGCTAAGGTCTTAACTCTTACTCTGGCCTAATAGCTAAGGGCTTAGACTGGTACTCTGGCCTAATGGTTAAGGTCTTAACTCTTACTCTGGCCTACTGGTTTAGGTCTTAACTCTTACTCTGGCCTAATAGCTAAGGTCTTAGACTCGTACTCTGGCCTAATGGTGAAGGGCTTAACTCTTACTCTGGCCAACTGGTTAAGGTCTTAACTCTTACTCTGGCCTAATAGCTAAGGTCATAACTCCTACTCTGGCCTAATAGCTAAGGTCTTAGACTCGTACTCTGGCCTAATGGTTAAGGTCTTAACTCTTACTCTGGCCTAATGGTTAAGGTCTTAACTCTTACTCTGGCCTAATAGCTAAGGTCTTAGACTCGTACTCTGGCCTAATGGTTAAGGTCTTAACTCTTACTCAGGCCTAATAGCTAAGGTCTTAACTCTTTCTCTGGCCTAATAGCTAAGGTCTTATACTCGTACTATGGCCTACAGGTTAAGGTCTTAACTCTTACTCTGGCCTAATAGCTAAGGTGTTAGACTCGTACTCTGGCCTAATGGTTAAGGTCTTAACTCTTACTCTGGCCTAATAGCTAAGGTCTTAGACTCGTACTCTGGCCTAATGGTTAAGGTCTTAACTCTTAGTCTGGCCTAATAGCTAAGGTCTTAGACTCTTACTCTGATATAATGGTTAAGGTCTTAGACTCTTACTCTGGCCTAATGGTTAAGGTCTTAACTCTTACTCTGGCCTAATGGTTAAGGTCTTAGACTCTTAATCTGGCCTAATGGTAAAGGTCTTAACTCTTACTCTGGCCAGACTCTTACTCTGGCCTAATAGTTAAGGTCTTAACTCTTACTCTGGCCTAATGGTTAAGGTCTTAGACTCTTACTCTGGCCTGATGGTTAAGGTCTTAGCTCTTACTCCGGCCTAATGGTTAAGGTCTTAGACTCTTTCTCTGGCCTACTGGTTAAGGTCTTAACTCTTACTCTGGCCTAATAGCTAAGGTCTTAGACTCATACTCTGGCCTAATGGTTAAGGTCTTAACTCTTACTCTGGCCTAATAGCTAAGGTGTTAGACTCGTACTCTGGCCTAATGGTTAAGGTCTTAACTCTTACTCTGGCCTAATAGCTAAGGTCTTAGACTCGTACTCTGGCCTAATGGTTAAGGTCTTAACTCTTAGTCTGGCCTAATAGCTAAGGTCTTAGACTCTCACTCTGATATAATGGTTAAGGTCTTAGACTCTTACTCTGGCCTAATGGTTAAGGTCTTAACTCTTACTCTGGCCTAATGGTTAAGGTCTTAGACTCTTAATCTGGCCTAATGGTAAAGGTCTTAACTCTTACTCTGGCCAGACTCTTACTCTGGCCTAATAGTTAAGGTCTTAACTCTTACTCTGGCCTAATGGTTAAGGTCTTAGACTCTTACTCTGGCCTAATGGTTAAGGTCTTAGCTCTTACTCCGGCCTAATGGTTAAGGTCTTAGACTCTTTCTCTGGCCTAATGTTTAAGGTCTTTATTTTTACTCTGGCTTAATGGTTAAGGTCTTAGACTCTTAATCTGGCCTAATGGTAAAGGTCTTAACTCTTACTCTGGCCAGACTCTTACTCTGGCCTAATGGTTAAGGTCTTAACTCTTACTCTGGCCTACTGGTTAAGGTCTTAACTCTTACTCTGGCCTAATAGCTAAGGTCTTAGACTCGTACTCTGGCCTAATGGTTAAGGTCTTAACTCATACTCTGGCCTACTGGTTAAGAGCTTAACTCTTACTCTGGCCTTATAGCTAAGGTCTTAGACTTGTACTATGGCCTACAGGTTAAGGTCTTAACTCTTACTCTGGCCTACTGGTTAAGGTCTTAATTCTTACTCTGGCCTAATAGCTAAGGTCTTAACTCTTACTCTGGCCTAATAGCTAAGGTCTAAGACTCGTACTATGGCCTACAGGTTAAGGTCTTAACTCTTACTCTGGCCTACTGGTTAAGATCTTAGCTCTTACTCTGGCCTAATAGCTAAGGTCTTAACTCTTACTCTGGCCTAGTAGCTAAGGTCTTAGACTCATAGTATGGCCTACAGGTTTAGGTCTTAACTCCTACTCTGGCCTACAGGTTAAGGTCTTAACTCTTACTCTGGCCTACTGGTTAAGGTCTTAACTCGTACTCTGGCCTAATAGCTAAGGTCTTAACTCTTACTCTGGCCTAATAGCTAAGATCTTAGAATCGTACTCTGGCCTAATGGTTAAGGTCTTAACTCTTACACTGGCCTAATAGCTAAGGTCTTAGACTCGTACTCTGGCCTAATGGTTAAGGTCTTCACTCTTACTCTGGCCCAATAGCTAAGGTCTTAACTCTTTCTCTGGCCTAATAGCTAAGGTCTTAGACTCTTACTCTGGACTAATGGTTAAGGTCTTAACTCTTACTCTGGCCTACTGGTTAAGGTCTTAACTCTTACTCTGGCCTAATAGCTAAGGTCCTAGACTCATACTCTGGCCTAATAGCTAAGGTCTTAGACTCGTATTCTGGCCTAATGGTTAAGGTCGTAACTCTTACACTGGGCTACTGGTTAAGGTCTTAACTCTTACTCTGGCCTAATAGCTAAGGTCTTAGACTCATACTCTGGCCTAATGGTTAAGGTCTTAACTCTCACTCTGGCCTACTGGTTAAGGTCTTAACTTTTACTCTGGCCTAATAGCTAAGGTCTTAACTCTTACTCTGGCCTAATAGCTAAGGCCTTAGACTTGTACTTTGGCCTAATGGTTAAGGTCTTAACTCTTACTCTGGCCTAATAGCTAAGGTCTCAACTCTTACTCTGGCCTAATAGCTAAGGTCTTAGACTCGTACTATGGCCTACAGGTTAAGTTCTTAACTCTTACTCTGGCCTACTGGTTAAGGTCTTAACTCTTACTCTGGCCAAATAGCTAAGGTCTTAGACTCGTACTCTGGCCTACTGGTTAAGGTCTTAACTCTTACTCTGGCCTAATAGCTAAGGTCTTAGACTTGTACTATGGCCTACAGGTTAAGGTCTTAACTCTTACTCTGGCCTACTGGTTAAGGTCTTAACTCTTACTCTGGCCTAACAGCTAAGGTCTTAGACTCGTACTCTGGCCTACAGGTTAAGGTCTTAACTCTTACTCTGGCCTAATAGCTAAGGTCTTAGACTCATACTCTGGCCTTATGGTTAAGGTCTTAACTCTTACTCTGGCCTAATGGTTAAGGTATTAACTCTTACTCTGGCCTACTGGTTAAGGTCTTAACTCTTGCTCTGGCCTAATAGCCAAGGTCTTAACTCTTACTCTGGCCTAATAGCTAAGGTCTTAGACTAATACTATGGCCTACAGGTTAAGGTCTTAACTCTCACTCTCGCCTACTGGTTAAGGTCTTAACTCTTACTCTGGCCTAATAGCTAAGGTCTTAACTCTTACTCTGGCCTAATAGCTTAGGTCTTAGACTCGTACTCTGGCCTAATGGTTAAGGTCTTAACTCTTACTCTGGCCTAATAGCTAAGGTCTTAACTCTTACTCTGGCCTAATAGCTAAGGTCTTAGACTCGTACTCTGGCCTACAGGTTAAGGTTTTAACTCTTACTCTGGCCTACTGGTTAAGGTCTTAACTCTTACTCTGGCCTAATAGCTAAGGTCTTAACTCTTACTCTGGCCTAGTAGCTAAGGTCTTAGACTCATAGTATGGCCTACAGGTTTCGGTCTTAACTCCTACTCTGGCCTACAGGTTAAGGTCTTAACTCTTACTCTGGCCTACTGGTTAAGGTCTTAACTCGTACTCTGGCCTCATAGCTAAGGTCTTAACACTTACTCAGGCCTAATAGCTAAGGTCTTAATTCTTACTCTGGCCTAATAGCTAAGGTCTTAGACTCGTACTCTGGCCTAATGGTTAAGGTCTTCACTCTTACTTTGGCCCGATAGCTAAGGTCTTAACTCTTTCTCTGGCCTAATAGCTAAGGTCTTAGACTCGTACTCTGGACTAATGGTTAAGGTCTTAACTCTTACTCTGGCCTAATAGCTAAGGTCTTAGACTCGTACTCTGGCCTAATGGTTAAGGTCTTCACTCTTACTTTGGCCCGATAGCTAAGGTCTTAACTCTTTCTCTGGCCTAATAGCTAAGGTCTTAGACTCGTACTCTGGACTAATGGTTAAGGTCTTAACTCTTACTCTGGCCTACTGGTTAAGGTCTTAACTCTTACTCTGGCCTAATAGCTAAGGTCTTAGACTCATACTCTGGCCTAATGGTTAAGGTCTTAACTCTTACTCTGGCCTAATAGCTAAGGTCTTAACTCTTACTCTGGCATAATGGTTAAGGTCTTAACTCTTACTCTGGCCGAATGGTTAAGGTCCTAACTCTTACTCTGGCCTAATGGTTAAGGTCTTAGCTCTTACTCCGGCCTAATGGTTAAGGTCTTAGACTCTTTCTCTGGCCTAATGTTTAAGGTCTTTATTCTTACTCTGGCTTAATGGTTAACGTCTTAACTCTTACTCATGGCCTAATAGCTAAGGTCTTAACTCTTACTCTGGCCTAATAGCTAAGGTCTTAGACTCGTACTCTGGCCTACTGGTTAAGGTCTTAACTCTTACTCTGGCCTACTGGTTAAGGTCTTAACTCTTTCTCTGGCCTAATAGCTAAGGTCTTAGACTCGTACTCTGGTCTAATGGTTAAGGTCTTAACTCTTTCTCTTGCCTACTGGTTAAGGTCTTAACTCTTACTCTGGCCTAATAGCTAAGGTGTTAGACTCGTACTCTGGCCTACTGGTTAAGGTCTTAACTCTTACTCTGGCCGACTGGTTAAGGTCTTAACTCTTACTCTGGCCTAATAGCTAAGGTCTTAGACTCGTACTATGGCCTACAGGTTAAGGTCTTAACTCTTACTTTGGCCTACTGGTTAAGGTCTTAACTCTTACTCTGGCCTAATAGCTAAGGTCTTAGACTCGTACTCTGGCCTAATGGTTAAGGTCTTAACTCTTACTCTGGCCTACTGGTTAAGGTCTTAACTCTTACTCTGGCCTACTGATTAAGGTCTTAACTCTCAGTCTGGCATAATAGCTCAGGTCTTAACACTTACTCTGGCCTAATAGCTAAGGTCTTAGACTCGTACTCTGGCGTAATTGTTAAAGTCTTAACTCTTACTCTGGCCTAATAGCTAAGGTCTTAACTCTTACTCTGGCTAAATAGCTAAGGTCTTAGACTCGTACTCTGGCTTAATGGTTACGGTCTTAACTCTTACTCTGGCCTAATAGCTAAGGTCTTAACTCTTACTCTGGCCTAATAGCTAAGGTCTTAGACTCGTACTCTGGCCTAATGGTTAAGGTCTTAACTTTTACTCTGGCCTACTGGTTAAGGTCTTAACTCTTACTCTGGCCTACAGGTTAAGGTCTTAACTCTTACACTGGCGTACTGGTTAAGGTCTTAACTCTTACTCTGGCCTAATAGCTAAGGTGTAAGACTCGTACTATGGCCTGATAGCTAAGGTCTTAGACTCGTACTCTGGCCTAATAGCTAAGGTCTTATCTGTTACTCTGGCCTAATAGCTAAGGTCTTAACTCTTATTCTGGCCTAATAGCTAAGGTCTTAGACTCATACTCTGGCCTAATAGCTAAGGTCTTAGACTTGTACTCTGGCCTAATAGCTAAGGTCTTAACTCTTACTCTGGCCTAATAGCTAAGGTCTTAACTCTTACTCTGGCCTAATAGCTAAGGTCTTAGACTCGTACTCTGGCCTAATAGCTAAGGTCTTAGACTCGTACTCTGGCCTAATGGTTAAGGTCTTAACTCTTACACTGGCCTACTGGTTAAGGTCTTAACTCTTACTCTGGCCTAATAGCTAAGGTCTTAGACTCGTACTCTGGCCTAATAGCTAAGGTCTTAACTCTTAATCTGGCCTAATAGCTAAGGTCTTAACTCTTACTCTGGCCTAATAGCCAAGGTCTTAACTCTTACTCTGGCCTAATAGCTAAGGTCTTAGACTAATACTATGGCCTACAGGTTAAGGTCTTAACTCTCACTCTCGCCTACTGGTTAAGGTCTTAACTCTTACTCTGGCCTAATAGCTAAGGTCTTAACTCTTACTCTGGCCTAATAGCTTAGGTCTTAGACTCGTACTCTGGCCTAATGGTTAAGGTCTTAACTCTTACTCTGGCCTAATAGCTAAGGTCTTAACTCTTACTCTGGCCTAATAGCTAAGGTCTTAGACTCGTACGCTGGCCTACTGGTTAAGGTCTTAACTCTTACTCTGGCCTACTGGTTAAGGTCTTAACTCTTACTCTGGCCTAATAGCTAAGGTCTTAGACTCGTACTCTGGTCTAATGGTTAAGGTCTTAACTCTTTCTCTTGCCTACTGGTTAAGGTCTTAACTCTTACTCTGGCCTAATAGCTAAGGTGTTAGACTCGTACTCTGGCCTACTGGTTAAGGTCTTAACTCTTACTCTGGCCGACTGGTTAAGGTCTTAACTCTTACTCTGGCCTAATAGCTAAGGTCTTAGACTCGTACTATGGCCTACAGGTTAAGGTCTTAACTCTTACTTTGGCCTACTGGTTAAGGTCTTAACTCTTACTCTGGCCTAATAGCTAAGGTCTTAGACTCGTACTCTGGCCTAATGGTTAAGGTCTTAACTCTTACTCTGGCCTACTGGTTAAGGTCTTAACTCTTACTCTGGCCTACTGATTAAGGTCTTAACTCTCAGTCTGGCATAATAGCTCAGGTCTTAACACTTACTCTGGCCTAATAGCTAAGGTCTTAGACTCGTACTCTGGCGTAATTGTTAAGGTCTTAACTCTTACTCTGGCCTAATAGCTAAGGTCTTAACTATTACTCTGGCTAAATAGCTAAGGTCTTAGACTCGTACTCTGGCTTAATGGTTACGGTCTTAACTCTTACTCTGGCCTAATAGCTAAGGTCTTAACTCTTACTCTGGCCTAATAGCTAAGGTCTTAGACTCGTACTCTGGCCTAATGGTTAAGGTCTTAACTTTTACTCTGGCCTACTGGTTAAGGTCTTAACTCTTACTCTGGCCTACAGGTTAAGGTCTTAACTCTTACACTGGCGTACTGGTTAAGGTCTTAACTCTTACTCTGGCCTAATAGCTAAGGTGTAAGACTCGTACTATGGCCTGATAGCTAAGGTCTTAGACTCGTACTCTGGCCTAATAGCTAAGGTCTTATCTCTTACTCTGGCCTAATAGCTAAGGTCTTAACTCTTATTCTGGCCTAATAGCTAAGGTCTTAGACTCATACTCTGGCCTAATAGCTAAGGTCTTAGACTCGTACTCTGGCCTAATAGCTAAGGTCTTAGACTCGTACTCTGGCCTAATAGCTAAGGTCTTAACTCTTACTCTGGCCTAATAGCTAAGGTCTTAACTCTTACTCTGGCCTAATAGCTAAGGTCTTAGACTCGTACTCTGGCCTAATAGCTAAGGTCTTAGACTCGTACTCTGGCCTAATGGTTAAGGTCTTAACTCTTACACTGGCCTACTGGTTAAGGTCTTAACTCTTACTCTGGCCTAATAGCTAAGGTCTTAGACTCGTACTCTGGCCTAATAGCTAAGGTCTTAACTCTTAATCTGGCCTAATAGCTAAGGTCTTAACTCTTACTCTGGCCTAATAGCCAAGGTCTTAACTCTTACTCTGGCCTAATAGCTAAGGTCTTAGACTAATACTATGGCCTACAGGTTAAGGTCTTAACTCTCACTCTCGCCTACTGGTTAAGGTCTTAACTCTTACTCTGGCCTAATAGCTAAGGTCTTAACTCTTACTCTGGCCTAATAGCTTAGGTCTTAGACTCGTACTCTGGCCTAATGGTTAAGGTCTTAACTCTTACTCTGGCCTAATAGCTAAGGTCTTAACTCTTACTCTGGCCTAATAGCTAAGGTCTTAGACTCGTACTCTGGCCTACAGGTTAAGGTTTTAACTCTTACTCTGGCCTACTGGTTAAGGTCTTAACTCTTACTCTGGCCTAATAGCTAAGGTCTTAACTCTTACTCTGGCCTAGTAGCTAAGGTCTTAGACTCATAGTATGGCCTACAGGTTTCGGTCTTAACTCCTACTCTGGCCTACAGGTTAAGGTCTTAACTCTTACTCTGGCCTACTGGTTAAGGTCTTAACTCTTACTCTGGCCTAACAGCTAAGGTCTTAGACTCGTACTCTGGCCTACAGGTTAAGGTCTTAACTCTTACTCTGGCCTAATAGCTAAGGTCTTAGACTCATACTCTGGCCTTATGGTTAAGGTCTTAACTCTTACTCTGGCCTAATGGTTAAGGTATTAACTCTTACTCTGGCCTACTGGTTAAGGTCTTAACTCTTACTCTGGCCTAATAGCCAAGGTCTTAACTCTTACTCTGGCCTAATAGCTAAGGTCTTAGACTAATACTATGGCCTAATAGCTAAGGTCTTAACTCTTACTCTGGCCTACTGGTTAAGGTCTTAGACTCGTACTCTGGCCTAATGGTTAAGGTCTTAACTCTTACTCTGGCCTAATAGCTAAGGTCTTAATTCTTACTCTGGCCTAATAGCTAAGGTCTTAGACTCGTACTCTGGCCTACAGGTTAAGGTTTTAACTCTTACTCTGGCCTACTGGTTAAGGTCTTAACTCTTACTCTGGCCTAATAGCTAAGGTCTTAACTCTTACTCTGGCCTAGTAGCTAAGGTCTTAGACTCATAGTATGGCCTACAGGTTTCGGTCTTAACTCCTACTCTGGCCTACAGGTTAAGGTCTTAACTCTTACTCTGGCCTACTGGTTAAGGTCTTAACTCGTACTCTGGCCTCATAGCTAAGGTCTTAACTCTTACTCAGGCCTAATAGCTAAGGTCTTAATTCTTACTCTGGCCTAATAGCTAAGCTCTTAGACTCGTACTCTGGCCTAATGGTTAAGGTCTTAACTCTTACTCTGGCCTCATAGCTAAGGTCTTAGACTCGTACTCTGGCCTAATGGTTAAGGTCTTCACTCTTACTTTGGCCCGATAGCTAAGGTCTTAACTCTTTCTCTGGCCTAATAGCTAAGGTCTTAGACTCGTACTCTGGACTAATGGTTAAGGTCTTAACTCTTACTCTGGCCTACTGGTTAAGGTCTTAACTCTTACTCTGCCCTAATAGCTAAGGTCTTAGACTCATACTCTGGCCTAATGGTTAAGGTCTTAACTCTTACTCTGGCCTAATAGCTAAGGTCTTAACTCTTACTCTGGCATAATGGTTAAGGTCTTAACTCTTACTCTGGCCTAATGGTTAAGGTCCTAACTCTTACTCTGGCCTAATGGTTAAGGTCTTAGCTCTTACTCCGGCCTAATGGTTAAGGTCTTAGACTCTTTCTCTGGCCTAATGTTTAAGGTCTTTATTCTTACTCTGGCTTAATGGTTAACGTCTTAACTCTTACTCATGGCCTAATAGCTAAGGTCTTAACTCTTACTCTGGCCTAATAGCTAAGGTCTTAGACTCGTACTCTGGCCTACTGGTTAAGGTCTTAACTCTTACTCTGGCCTACTGGTTAAGGTCTTAACTCTTACTCTGGCCTAATAGCTAAGGTCTTAGACTCGTACTCTGGTCTAATGGTTAAGGTCTTAACTCTTTCTCTTGCCTACTGGTTAAGGTCTTAACTCTTACTCTGGCCTAATAGCTAAGGTGTTAGACTCGTACTCTGGCCTACTGGTTAAGGTCTTAACTCTTACTCTGGCCGACTGGTTAAGGTCTTAACTCTTACTCTGGCCTAATAGCTAAGGTCTTAGACTCGTACTATGGCCTACAGGTTAAGGTCTTAACTCTTACTTTGGCCTACAGGTTAAGGTCTTAACTCTTACTCTGGCCTAATAGCTAAGGTCTTAGACTCGTACTCTGGCCTAATGGTTAAGGTCTTAACTCTTACTCTGGCCTACTGGTTAAGGTCTTAACTCTTACTCTGGCCTACTGATTAAGGTCTTAACTCTCAGTCTGGCATAATAGCTCAGGTCTTAACACTTACTCTGGCCTAATAGCTAAGGTCTTAGACTCGTACTCTGGCGTAATTGTTAAGGTCTTAACTCTTACTCTGGCCTAATAGCTAAGGTCTTAACTCTTACTCTGGCTAAATAGCTAAGGTCTTAGACTCGTACTCTGGCTTAATGGTTACGGTCTTAACTCTTACTCTGGCCTAATAGCTAAGGTCTTAACTCTTACTCTGGCCTAATAGCTAAGGTCTTAGACTCGTACTCTGGCCTAATGGTTAAGGTCTTAACTTTTACTCTGGCCTACTGGTTAAGGTCTTAACTCTTACTCTGGCCTACAGGTTAAGGTCTTAACTCCTACACTGGCGTACTGGTTAAGGTCTTAACTCTTACTCTGGCCTAATAGCTAAGGTGTAAGACTCGTACTATGGCCTGATAGCTAAGGTCTTAGACTCGTACTCTGGCCTAATAGCTAAGGTCTTATCTCTTACTCTGGCCTAATAGCTAAGGTCTTAACTCTTATTCTGGCCTAATAGCTAAGGTCTTAGACTCGTACTATGGCCTAATAGCTAAGGTCTTAGACTCGTACTCTGGCCTAATAGCTAAGGTCTTAACTCTTACTCTGGCTAAATAGCTAAGGTCTTAGACTCATATTCTGGCTTAATGGTTACGGTCTTAACTCTTACTCTGGCCTAATAGCTAAGGTCTTAACTCTTACTCTGGCCTAATAGCTAAGGTCTTAGACTCGTACTCTGGCCTAATGGTTAAGGTCTTAACTTTTACTCTGGCCTACTGGTTAAGGTCTTAACTCTTACTCTGGCCTAATAGCTAAGGTCTAAGACTCCTACTATGGCCTACAGGTTAAGGTCTTAACTCTTACTCTGGCCTACAGGTTAAGGTCTTAACTCTTACACTGGCGTACTGGTTAAGGTCTTAACTCTTACTCTGGCCTAATAGCTAAGGTGTAAGA
This sequence comes from Triturus cristatus, assembly GCF_964204655.1. Classification (NCBI taxonomy): domain Eukaryota; kingdom Metazoa; phylum Chordata; class Amphibia; order Caudata; family Salamandridae; genus Triturus; species Triturus cristatus. The sequence continues at coordinate 1,087,064,333 of NC_140589.1, read as the reverse complement.
CTCGTACTATGGCCTGATAGCTAAGGTCTTAGACTCGTACTCTGGCCTAATAGCTAAGGTCTTATCTCTTACTCTGGCCTAATAGCTAAGGTCTTAACTCTTATTCTGGCCTAATAGCTAAGGTCTTAGACTCGTACTCTGGCCTAATAGCTAAGGTCTTAGACTCGTACTCTGGCCTAATAGCTAAGGTCTTAACTCTTACTCTGGCCTAATAGCTAAGGTCTTAACTCTTACTCTGGCCTAATAGCTAAGGTCTTAGACTCGTACTCTGGCCTAATAGCTAAGGTCTTAGACTCGTACTCTGGCCTAATGGTTAAGGTCTTAACTCTTACACTGGCCTACTGGTTAAGGTCTTAACTCTTACTCTGGCCTAATAGCTAAGGTCTTAGACTCGTACTCTGGCCTAATAGCTAAGGTCTTAACTCTTAATCTGGCCTAATAGCTAAGGTCTTAACTCTTACTCTGGCCTAATAGCTAAGGTCTTAGACTCGTACTCTGGCCTAATAGCTAAGGTCTTAACTCTTACTCTGGCCCAATAGCTAAGGTCTTAACTCTTACTCTGGCCTAATAGCTAAGGTCTTAGACTCGTACTATGGCCTAATAGCTAAGGTCTTAGACTCGTACTCTGACCTAATGGTTAAGGTCTTAACTCTTACACTGGCCTACTGGTTAAGGTCTTAACTCTTACTCTGGCCTAATAGCTAAGGTCTTAGACTCGTACTCTGGCCTAATAGCTAAGGTCTTAAATCTTACTCTGGCCTAATAGCTAAGGTCTTAACTCTTACTCTGGCCTAATAGCTAAGGTCTTAGACTCGTACTCTGGCCTAATAGCTAAGGTCGTAGACTCGTACTCTGGCCTAATGGTTAAGGTCTTAACTCTTACACTGGCCTACTGGTTAAGGTCTTAACTCTTACTCTGGCCTAATAGCTAAGGTCGTAGACTCATACTCTGGCCTAATGGTTAAGGTCTTAACTCTTACACTGGCCTACTGGTTAAGGTCTTAACTCTTACTCTGGCCTAATAGCTAAGGTCTTAGACTCGTACTCTGGCCTAATGGTTAAGGTCTTAACTCTTACTCTGGCCTACTGGTTAAGGTCTTAACTTTTACTCTGGCCTAATAGCTAAGGTCTTAACTCTTACTCTGGCCTAATAGCTAAGGTCTTAGACTCGTACTTTGGCCTAATGGTTAAGGTCTTAACTCTTACTCTGGCCTAATAGCTAAGGTCTTAACTCTTACTCTGGCCTAATAGCTAAGGTCTTAGACTCGTACTATGGCCTACAGGTTAAGTTCTTAACTCTTACTCTGGCCTACTGGTTAAGGTCTTAACTCTTACTCTGGCCTAATAGCTAAGGTCTTAGACTCGTACTCTGGCCTAATGGTTAAGGTCTTAACTCTTACTCTGGCCTAATAGCTAAGGTCTTAACTCTTACTCTGGCCTAATAGCTAAGGGCTTAGACTGGTACTCTGGCCTAATGGTTAAGGTCTTAACTCTTACTCTGGCCTACTGGTTTAGGTCTTAACTCTTACTCTGGCCTAATAGCTAAGGTCTTAGACTCGTACTCTGGCCTAATGGTGAAGGGCTTAACTCTTACTCTGGCCAACTGGTTAAGGTCTTAACTCTTACTCTGGCCTAATAGCTAAGGTCATAACTCCTACTCTGGCCTAATAGCTAAGGTCTTAGACTCGTACTCTGGCCTAATGGTTAAGGTCTTAACTCTTACTCTGGCCTAATGGTTAAGGTCTTAACTCTTACTCTGGCCTAATAGCTAAGGTCTTAGACTCGTACTCTGGCCTAATGGTTAAGGTCTTAACTCTTACTCAGGCCTAATAGCTAAGGTCTTAACTCTTTCTCTGGCCTAATAGCTAAGGTCTTATACTCGTACTATGGCCTACAGGTTAAGGTCTTAACTCTTACTCTGGCCTAATAGCTAAGGTGTTAGACTCGTACTCTGGCCTAATGGTTAAGGTCTTAACTCTTACTCTGGCCTAATAGCTAAGGTCTTAGACTCGTACTCTGGCCTAATGGTTAAGGTCTTAACTCTTAGTCTGGCCTAATAGCTAAGGTCTTAGACTCTTACTCTGATATAATGGTTAAGGTCTTAGACTCTTACTCTGGCCTAATGGTTAAGGTCTTAACTCTTACTCTGGCCTAATGGTTAAGGTCTTAGACTCTTAATCTGGCCTAATGGTAAAGGTCTTAACTCTTACTCTGGCCAGACTCTTACTCTGGCCTAATAGTTAAGGTCTTAACTCTTACTCTGGCCTAATGGTTAAGGTCTTAGACTCTTACTCTGGCCTAATGGTTAAGGTCTTAGCTCTTACTCCGGCCTAATGGTTAAGGTCTTAGACTCTTTCTCTGGCCTACTGGTTAAGGTCTTAACTCTTACTCTGGCCTAATAGCTAAGGTCTTAGACTCGTACTCTGGCCTAATAGCTAAGGTCTTAACTCTTAATCTGGCCTAATAGCTAAGGTCTTAACTCTTACTCTGGCCTAATAGCTAAGGTCTTAACTCTTACTCTGGCCTAATAGCTAAGGTCTTAGACTCGTACTCTGGCCTAATGGTTAAGGTCTTAACTTTTACTCTGGCCTACTGGTTAAGGTCTTAACTCTTACTCTGGCCTAATAGCTAAGGTCTAAGACTCCTACTATGGCCTACAGGTTAAGGTCTTAACTCTTACTCTGGCCTACAGGTTAAGGTCTTAACTCTTACACTGGCGTACTGGTTAAGGTCTTAACTCTTACTCTGGCCTAATAGCTAAGGTGTAAGACTCGTACTATGGCCTGATAGCTAAGGTCTTAGACTCGTACTCTGGCCTAATAGCTAAGGTCTTATCTCTTACTCTGGCCTAATAGCTAAGGTCTTAACTCTTATTCTGGCCTAATAGCTAAGGTCTTAGACTCGTACTCTGGCCTAATAGCTAAGGTCTTAGACTCGTACTCTGGCCTAATAGCTAAGGTCTTAACTCTTACTCTGGCCTAATAGCTAAGGTCTTAACTCTTACTCTGGCCTAATAGCTAAGGTCTTAGACTCGTACTCTGGCCTAATAGCTAAGGTCTTAGACTCGTACTCTGGCCTAATGGTTAAGGTCTTAACTCTTACACTGGCCTACTGGTTAAGGTCTTAACTCTTACTCTGGCCTAATAGCTAAGGTCTTAGACTCGTACTCTGGCCTAATAGCTAAGGTCTTAACTATTAATCTGGCCTAATAGCTAAGGTCTTAACTCTTACTCTGGCCTAATAGCTAAGGTCTTAGACTCGTACTCTGGCCTAATAGCTAAGGTCTTAACTCTTACTCTGGCCCAATAGCTAAGGTCTTAACTCTTACTCTGGCCTAATAGCTAAGGTCTTAGACTCGTACTATGGCCTAATAGCTAAGGTCTTAGACTCGTACTCTGACCTAATGGTTAAGGTCTTAACTCTTACACTGGCCTACTGGTTAAGGTCTTAACTCTTACTCTGGCCTAATAGCTAAGGTCTTAGACTCGTACTCTGGCCTAATAGCTAAGGTCTTAAATCTTACTCTGGCCTAATAGCTAAGGTCTTAACTCTTACTCTGGCCTAATAGCTAAGGTATTAGACTCGTACTCTGGCCTAATAGCTAAGGTCGTAGACTTGTACTCTGGCCTAATGGTTAAGGTCTTAACTCTTACACTGGCCTACTGGTTAAGGTCTTAACTCTTACTCTGGCCTAATAGCTAAGGTCGTAGACTCATACTCTGGCCTAATGGTTAAGGTCTTAACTCTTACACTGGCCTACTGGTTAAGGTCTTAACTCTTACTCTGGCCTAATAGCTAAGGTCTTAGACTCGTACTCTGGCCTAATGGTTAAGGTCTTAACTCTTACTCTGGCCTACTGGTTAAGGTCTTAACTTTTACTCTGGCCTAATAGCTAAGGTCTTAACTCTTACTCTGGCCTAATAGCTAAGGTCTTAGACTCGTACTTTGGCCTAATGGTTAAGGTCTTAACTCTTACTCTGGCCTAATAGCTAAGGTCTTAACTCTTACTCTGGCCTAATAGCTAAGGTCTTAGACTCGTACTATGGCCTACAGGTTAAGTTCTTAACTCTTACTCTGGCCTACTGGTTAAGGTCTTAACTCTTACTCTGGCCTAATAGCTAAGGTCTTAGACTCGTACTCTGGCCTAATGGTTAAGGTCTTAACTCTTACTCTGGCCTAATAGCTAAGGTCTTAACTCTTACTCTGGCCTAATAGCTAAGGGCTTAGACTGGTACTCTGGCCTAATGGTTAAGGTCTTAACTCTTACTCTGGCCTACTGGTTTAGGTCTTAACTCTTACTCTGGCCTAATAGCTAAGGTCTTAGACTCGTACTCTGGCCTAATGGTGAAGGGCTTAACTCTTACTCTGGCCAACTGGTTAAGGTCTTAACTCTTACTCTGGCCTAATAGCTAAGGTCATAACTCCTACTCTGGCCTAATAGCTAAGGTCTTAGACTCGTACTCTGGCCTAATGGTTAAGGTCTTAACTCTTACTCTGGCCTAATGGTTAAGGTCTTAACTCTTACTCTGGCCTAATAGCTAAGGTCTTAGACTCGTACTCTGGCCTAATGGTTAAGGTCTTAACTCTTACTCAGGCCTAATAGCTAAGGTCTTAACTCTTTCTCTGGCCTAATAGCTAAGGTCTTATACTCGTACTATGGCCTACAGGTTAAGGTCTTAACTCTTACTCTGGCCTAATAGCTAAGGTGTTAGACTCGTACTCTGGCCTAATGGTTAAGGTCTTAACTCTTACTCTGGCCTAATAGCTAAGGTCTTAGACTCGTACTCTGGCCTAATGGTTAAGGTCTTAACTCTTAGTCTGGCCTAATAGCTAAGGTCTTAGACTCTTACTCTGATATAATGGTTAAGGTCTTAGACTCTTACTCTGGCCTAATGGTTAAGGTCTTAACTCTTACTCTGGCCTAATGGTTAAGGTCTTAGACTCTTAATCTGGCCTAATGGTAAAGGTCTTAACTCTTACTCTGGCCAGACTCTTACTCTGGCCTAATAGTTAAGGTCTTAACTCTTACTCTGGCCTAATGGTTAAGGTCTTAGACTCTTACTCTGGCCTAATGGTTAAGGTCTTAGCTCTTACTCCGGCCTAATGGTTAAGGTCTTAGACTCTTTCTCTGGCCTACTGGTTAAGGTCTTAACTCTTACTCTGGCCTAATAGCTAAGGTCTTAGACTCATACTCTGGCCTAATGGTTAAGGTCTTAACTCTTACTCTGGCCTAATAGCTAAGGTGTTAGACTCGTACTCTGGCCTAATGGTTAAGGTCTTAACTCTTACTCTGGCCTAATAGCTAAGGTCTTAGACTCGTACTCTGGCCTAATGGTTAAGGTCTTAACTCTTAGTCTGGCCTAATAGCTAAGGTCTTAGACTCTCACTCTGATATAATGGTTAAGGTCTTAGACTCTTACTCTGGCCTAATGGTTAAGGTCTTAACTCTTACTCTGGCCTAATGGTTAAGGTCTTAGACTCTTAATCTGGCCTAATGGTAAAGGTCTTAACTCTTACTCTGGCCAGACTCTTACTCTGGCCTAATAGTTAAGGTCTTAACTCTTACTCTGGCCTAATGGTTAAGGTCTTAGACTCTTACTCTGGCCTAATGGTTAAGGTCTTAGCTCTTACTCCGGCCTAATGGTTAAGGTCTTAGACTCTTTCTCTGGCCTAATGTTTAAGGTCTTTATTTTTACTCTGGCTTAATGGTTAAGGTCTTAGACTCTTAATCTGGCCTAATGGTAAAGGTCTTAACTCTTACTCTGGCCAGACTCTTACTCTGGCCTAATGGTTAAGGTCTTAACTCTTACTCTGGCCTACTGGTTAAGGTCTTAACTCTTACTCTGGCCTAATAGCTAAGGTCTTAGACTCGTACTCTGGCCTAATGGTTAAGGTCTTAACTCATACTCTGGCCTACTGGTTAAGAGCTTAACTCTTACTCTGGCCTTATAGCTAAGGTCTTAGACTTGTACTATGGCCTACAGGTTAAGGTCTTAACTCTTACTCTGGCCTACTGGTTAAGGTCTTAATTCTTACTCTGGCCTAATAGCTAAGGTCTTAACTCTTACTCTGGCCTAATAGCTAAGGTCTAAGACTCGTACTATGGCCTACAGGTTAAGGTCTTAACTCTTACTCTGGCCTACTGGTTAAGATCTTAGCTCTTACTCTGGCCTAATAGCTAAGGTCTTAACTCTTACTCTGGCCTAGTAGCTAAGGTCTTAGACTCATAGTATGGCCTACAGGTTTAGGTCTTAACTCCTACTCTGGCCTACAGGTTAAGGTCTTAACTCTTACTCTGGCCTACTGGTTAAGGTCTTAACTCGTACTCTGGCCTAATAGCTAAGGTCTTAACTCTTACTCTGGCCTAATAGCTAAGGTCTTAGAATCGTACTCTGGCCTAATGGTTAAGGTCTTAACTCTTACACTGGCCTAATAGCTAAGGTCTTAGACTCGTACTCTGGCCTAATGGTTAAGGTCTTCACTCTTACTCTGGCCCAATAGCTAAGGTCTTAACTCTTTCTCTGGCCTAATAGCTAAGGTCTTAGACTCTTACTCTGGACTAATGGTTAAGGTCTTAACTCTTACTCTGGCCTACTGGTTAAGGTCTTAACTCTTACTCTGGCCTAATAGCTAAGGTCCTAGACTCATACTCTGGCCTAATAGCTAAGGTCTTAGACTCGTATTCTGGCCTAATGGTTAAGGTCTTAACTCTTACACTGGGCTACTGGTTAAGGTCTTAACTCTTACTCTGGCCTAATAGCTAAGGTCTTAGACTCATACTCTGGCCTAATGGTTAAGGTCTTAACTCTCACTCTGGCCTACTGGTTAAGGTCTTAACTTTTACTCTGGCCTAATAGCTAAGGTCTTAACTCTTACTCTGGCCTAATAGCTAAGGCCTTAGACTTGTACTTTGGCCTAATGGTTAAGGTCTTAACTCTTACTCTGGCCTAATAGCTAAGGTCTCAACTCTTACTCTGGCCTAATAGCTAAGGTCTTAGACTCGTACTATGGCCTACAGGTTAAGTTCTTAACTCTTACTCTGGCCTACTGGTTAAGGTCTTAACTCTTACTCTGGCCTAATAGCTAAGGTCTTAGACTCGTACTCTGGCCTACTGGTTAAGGTCTTAACTCTTACTCTGGCCTAATAGCTAAGGTCTTAGACTCGTACTATGGCCTACAGGTTAAGGTCTTAACTCTTACTCTGGCCTACTGGTTAAGGTCTTAACTCTTACTCTGGCCTAACAGCTAAGGTCTTAGACTCGTACTCTGGCCTACAGGTTAAGGTCTTAACTCTTACTCTGGCCTAATAGCTAAGGTCTTAGACTCATACTCTGGCCTTATGGTTAAGATCTTAACTCTTACTCTGGCCTAATGGTTAAGGTATTAACTCTTACTCTGGCCTACTGGTTAAGGTCTTAACTCTTGCTCTGGCCTAATAGCCAAGGTCTTAACTCTTACTCTGGCCTAATAGCTAAGGTCTTAGACTAATACTATGGCCTACAGGTTAAGGTCTTAACTCTCACTCTCGCCTACTGGTTAAGGTCTTAACTCTTACTCTGGCCTAATAGCTAAGGTCTTAACTCTTACTCTGGCCTAATAGCTTAGGTCTTAGACTCGTACTCTGGCCTAATGGTTAAGGTCTTAACTCTTACTCTGGCCTAATATCTAAGGTCTTAACTCTTACTCTGGCCTAATAGCTAAGGTCTTAGACTCGTACTCTGGCCTACAGGTTAAGGTTTTAACTCTTACTCTGGCCTACTGGTTAAGGTCTTAACTCTTACTCTGGCCTAATAGCTAAGGTCTTAACTCTTACTCTGGCCTAGTAGCTAAGGTCTTAGACTCATAGTATGGCCTACAGGTTTCGGTCTTAACTCCTACTCTGGCCTACAGGTTAAGGTCTTAACTCTTACTCTGGCCTACTGGTTAAGGTCTTAACTCGTACTCTGGCCTCATAGCTAAGGTCTTAACACTTACTCAGGCCTAATAGCTAAGGTCTTAATTCTTACTCTGGCCTAATAGCTAAGGTCTTAGACTCGTACTCTGGCCTAATGGTTAAGGTCTTCACTCTTACTTTGGCCCGATAGCTAAGGTCTTAACTCTTTCTCTGGCCTAATAGCTAAGGTCTTAGACTCGTACTCTGGACTAATGGTTAAGGTCTTAACTCTTACTCTGGCCTAATAGCTAAGGTCTTAGACTCGTACTCTGGCCTAATGGTTAAGGTCTTCACTCTTACTTTGGCCCGATAGCTAAGGTCTTAACTCTTTCTCTGGCCTAATAGCTAAGGTCTTAGACTCGTACTCTGGACTAATGGTTAAGGTCTTAACTCTTACTCTGGCCTACTGGTTAAGGTCTTAACTCTTACTCTGGCCTAATAGCTAAGGTCTTAGACTCATACTCTGGCCTAATGGTTAAGGTCTTAACTCTTACTCTGGCCTAATAGCTAAGGTCTTAACTCTTACTCTGGCATAATGGTTAAGGTCTTAACTCTTACTCTGGCCGAATGGTTAAGGTCCTAACTCTTACTCTGGCCTAATGGTTAAGGTCTTAGCTCTTACTCCGGCCTAATGGTTAAGGTCTTAGACTCTTTCTCTGGCCTAATGTTTAAGGTCTTTATTCTTACTCTGGCTTAATGGTTAACGTCTTAACTCTTACTCATGGCCTAATAGCTAAGGTCTTAACTCTTACTCTGGCCTAATAGCTAAGGTCTTAGACTCGTACTCTGGCCTACTGGTTAAGGTCTTAACTCTTACTCTGGCCTACTGGTTAAGGTCTTAACTCTTTCTCTGGCCTAATAGCTAAGGTCTTAGACTCGTACTCTGGTCTAATGGTTAAGGTCTTAACTCTTTCTCTTGCCTACTGGTTAAGGTCTTAACTCTTACTCTGGCCTAATAGCTAAGGTGTTAGACTCGTACTCTGGCCTACTGGTTAAGGTCTTAACTCTTACTCTGGCCGACTGGTTAAGGTCTTAACTCTTACTCTGGCCTAATAGCTAAGGTCTTAGACTCGTACTATGGCCTACAGGTTAAGGTCTTAACTCTTACTTTGGCCTACTGGTTAAGGTCTTAACTCTTACTCTGGCCTAATAGCTAAGGTCTTAGACTCGTACTCTGGCCTAATGGTTAAGGTCTTAACTCTTACTCTGGCCTACTGGTTAAGGTCTTAACTCTTACTCTGGCCTACTGATTAAGGTCTTAACTCTCAGTCTGGCATAATAGCTCAGGTCTTAACACTTACTCTGGCCTAATAGCTAAGGTCTTAGACTCGTACTCTGGCGTAATTGTTAAAGTCTTAACTCTTACTCTGGCCTAATAGCTAAGGTCTTAACTCTTACTCTGGCTAAATAGCTAAGGTCTTAGACTCGTACTCTGGCTTAATGGTTACAGTCTTAACTCTTACTCTGGCCTAATAGCTAAGGTCTTAACTCTTACTCTGGCCTAATAGCTAAGGTCTTAGACTCGTACTCTGGCCTAATGGTTAAGGTCTTAACTTTTACTCTGGCCTACTGGTTAAGGTCTTAACTCTTACTCTGGCCTACAGGTTAAGGTCTTAACTCTTACACTGGCGTACTGGTTAAGGTCTTAACTCTTACTCTGGCCTAATAGCTAAGGTGTAAGACTCGTACTATGGCCTGATAGCTAAGGTCTTAGACTCGTACTCTGGCCTAATAGCTAAGGTCTTATCTGTTACTCTGGCCTAATAGCTAAGGTCTTAACTCTTATTCTGGCCTAATAGCTAAGGTCTTAGACTCATACTCTGGCCTAATAGCTAAGGTCTTAGACTTGTACTCTGGCCTAATAGCTAAGGTCTTAACTCTTACTCTGGCCTAATAGCTAAGGTCTTAACTCTTACTCTGGCCTAATAGCTAAGGTCTTAGACTCGTACTCTGGCCTAATAGCTAAGGTCTTAGACTCGTACTCTGGCCTAATGGTTAAGGTCTTAACTCTTACACTGGCCTACTGGTTAAGGTCTTAACTCTTACTCTGGCCTAATAGCTAAGGTCTTAGACTCGTACTCTGGCCTAATAGCTAAGGTCTTAACTCTTAATCTGGCCTAATAGCTAAGGTCTTAACTCTTACTCTGGCCTAATAGCCAAGGTCTTAACTCTTACTCTGGCCTAATAGCTAAGGTCTTAGACTAATACTATGGCCTACAGGTTAAGGTCTTAACTCTCACTCTCGCCTACTGGTTAAGGTCTTAACTCTTACTCTGGCCTAATAGCTAAGGTCTTAACTCTTACTCTGGCCTAATAGCTTAGGTCTTAGACTCGTACTCTGGCCTAATGGTTAAGGTCTTAACTCTTACTCTGGCCTAATAGCTAAGGTCTTAACTCTTACTCTGGCCTAATAGCTAAGGTCTTAGACTCGTACGCTGGCCTACTGGTTAAGGTCTTAACTCTTACTCTGGCCTACTGGTTAAGGTCTTAACTCTTACTCTGGCCTAATAGCTAAGGTCTTAGACTCGTACTCTGGTCTAATGGTTAAGGTCTTAACTCTTTCTCTTGCCTACTGGTTAAGGTCTTAACTCTTACTCTGGCCTAATAGCTAAGGTGTTAGACTCGTACTCTGGCCTACTGGTTAAGGTCTTAACTCTTACTCTGGCCGACTGGTTAAGGTCTTAACTCTTACTCTGGCCTAATAGCTAAGGTCTTAGACTCGTACTATGGCCTACAGGTTAAGGTCTTAACTCTTACTTTGGCCTACTGGTTAAGGTCTTAACTCTTACTCTGGCCTAATAGCTAAGGTCTTAGACTCGTACTCTGGCCTAATGGTTAAGGTCTTAACTCTTACTCTGGCCTACTGGTTAAGGTCTTAACTCTTACTCTGGCCTACTGATTAAGGTCTTAACTCTCAGTCTGGCATAATAGCTCAGGTCTTAACACTTACTCTGGCCTAATAGCTAAGGTCTTAGACTCGTACTCTGGCGTAATTGTTAAGGTCTTAACTCTTACTCTGGCCTAATAGCTAAGGTCTTAACTCTTACTCTGGCTAAATAGCTAAGGTCTTAGACTCGTACTCTGGCTTAATGGTTACAGTCTTAACTCTTACTCTGGCCTAATAGCTAAGGTCTTAACTCTTACTCTGGCCTAATAGCTAAGGTCTTAGACTCGTACTCTGGCCTAATGGTTAAGGTCTTAACTTTTACTCTGGCCTACTGGTTAAGGTCTTAACTCTTACTCTGGCCTACAGGTTAAGGTCTTAACTCTTATACTGGCGTACTGGTTAAGGTCTTAACTCTTACTCTGGCCTAATAGCTAAGGTGTAAGACTCGTACTATGGCCTGATAGCTAAGGTCTTAGACTCGTACTCTGGCCTAATAGCTAAGGTCTTATCTCTTACTCTGGCCTAATAGCTAAGGTCTTAACTCTTATTCTGGCCTAATAGCTAAGGTCTTAGACTCATACTCTGGCCTAATAGCTAAGGTCTTAGACTCGTACTCTGGCCTAATAGCTAAGGTCTTAGACTCGTACTCTGGCCTAATAGCTAAGGTCTTAACTCTTACTCTGGCCTAATAGCTAAGGTCTTAACTCTTACTCTGGCCTAATAGCTAAGGTCTTAGACTCGTACTCTGGCCTAATAGCTAAGGTCTTAGACTCGTACTCTGGCCTAATGGTTAAGGTCTTAACTCTTACACTGGCCTACTGGTTAAGGTCTTAACTCTTACTCTGGCCTAATAGCTAAGGTCTTAGACTCGTACTCTGGCCTAATAGCTAAGGTCTTAACTCTTAATCTGGCCTAATAGCTAAGGTCTTAACTCTTACTCTGGCCTAATAGCCAAGGTCTTAACTCTTACTCTGGCCTAATAGCTAAGGTCTTAGACTAATACTATGGCCTACAGGTTAAGGTCTTAACTCTCACTCTCGCCTACTGGTTAAGGTCTTAACTCTTACTCTGGCCTAATAGCTAAGGTCTTAACTCTTACTCTGGCCTAATAGCTTAGGTCTTAGACTCGTACTCTGGCCTAATGGTTAAGGTCTTAACTCTTACTCTGGCCTAATAGCTAAGGTCTTAACTCTTACTCTGGCCTAATAGCTAAGGTCTTAGACTCGTACTCTGGCCTACAGGTTAAGGTTTTAACTCTTACTCTGGCCTACTGGTTAAGGTCTTAACTCTTACTCTGGCCTAATAGCTAAGGTCTTAACTCTTACTCTGGCCTAGTAGCTAAGGTCTTAGACTCATAGTATGGCCTACAGGTTTCGGTCTTAACTCCTACTCTGGCCTACAGGTTAAGGTCTTAACTCTTACTCTGGCCTACTGGTTAAGGTCTTAACTCTTACTCTGGCCTAACAGCTAAGGTCTTAGACTCGTACTCTGGCCTACAGGTTAAGGTCTTAACTCTTACTCTGGCCTAATAGCTAAGGTCTTAGACTCATACTCTGGCCTTATGGTTAAGGTCTTAACTCTTACTCTGGCCTAATGGTTAAGGTATTAACTCTTACTCTGGCCTACTGGTTAAGGTCTTAACTCTTACTCTGGCCTAATAGCCAAGGTCTTAACTCTTACTCTGGCCTAATAGCTAAGGTCTTAGACTAATACTATGGCCTAATAGCTAAGGTCTTAACTCTTACTCTGGCCTACTGGTTAAGGTCTTAGACTCGTACTCTGGCCTAATGGTTAAGGTCTTAACTCTTACTCTGGCCTAATAGCTAAGGTCTTAACTCTTACTCTGGCCTAATAGCTAAGGTCTTAGACTCGTACTCTGGCCTACAGGTTAAGGTTTTAACTCTTACTCTGGCCTACTGGTTAAGGTCTTAACTCTTACTCTGGCCTAATAGCTAAGGTCTTAACTCTTACTCTGGCCTAGTAGCTAAGGTCTTAGACTCATAGTATGGCCTACAGGTTTCGGTCTTAACTCCTACTCTGGCCTACAGGTTAAGGTCTTAACTCTTACTCTGGCCTACTGGTTAAGGTCTTAACTCGTACTCTGGCCTCATAGCTAAGGTCTTAACTCTTACTCAGGCCTAATAGCTAAGGTCTTAATTCTTACTCTGGCCTAATAGCTAAGCTCTTAGACTCGTACTCTGGCCTAATGGTTAAGGTCTTAACTCTTACTCTGGCCTCATAGCTAAGGTCTTAGACTCGTACTCTGGCCTAATGGTTAAGGTCTTCACTCTTACTTTGGCCCGATAGCTAAGGTCTGAACTCTTTCTCTGGCCTAATAGCTAAGGTCTTAGACTCGTACTCTGGACTAATGGTTAAGGTCTTAACTCTTACTCTGGCCTACTGGTTAAGGTCTTAACTCTTACTCTGGCCTAATAGCTAAGGTCTTAGACTCATACTCTGGCCTAATGGTTAAGGTCTTAACTCTTACTCTGGCCTAATAGCTAAGGTCTTAACTCTTACTCTGGCATAATGGTTAAGGTCTTAACTCTTACTCTGGCCTAATGGTTAAGGTCCTAACTCTTACTCTGGCCTAATGTTTAAGGTCTTAGCTCTTACTCCGGCCTAATGGTTAAGGTCTTAGACTCTTTCTCTGGCCTAATGTTTAAGGTCTTTATTCTTACTCTGGCTTAATGGTTAACGTCTTAACTCTTACTCATGGCCTAATAGCTAAGGTCTTAACTCTTACTCTGGCCTAATAGCTAAGGTCTTAGACTCGTACTCTGGCCTACTGGTTAAGGTCTTAACTCTTACTCTGGCCTACTGGTTAAGGTCTTAACTCTTACTCTGGCCTAATAGCTAAGGTCTTAGACTCGTACTCTGGTCTAATGGTTAAGGTCTTAACTCTTTCTCTTGCCTACTGGTTAAGGTCTTAACTCTTACTCTGGCCTAATAGCTAAGGTCTTAGACTCGTACTCTGGCCTAATGGTTAAGGTCTTAACTTTTACTCTGGCCTACTGGTTAAGGTCTTAACTCTTACTCTGGCCTACAGGTTAAGGTCTTAACTCTTACACTGGCGTACTGGTTAAGGTCTTAACTCTTACTCTGGCCTAATAGCTAAGGTGTAAGACTCGTACTATGGCCTGATAGCTAAGGTCTTAGACTCGTACTCTGGCCTAATAGCTAAGGTCTTATCTCTTACTCTGGCCTAATAGCTAAGGTCTTAACTCTTATTCTGGCCTAATAGCTAAGGTCTTAGACTCATACTCTGGCCTAATAGCTAAGGTCTTAGACTCGTACTCTGGCCTAATAGCTAAGGTCTTAGACTCGTACTCTGGCCTAATAGCTAAGGTCTTAACTCTTACTCTGGCCTAATAGCTAAGGTCTTAACTCTTACTCTGGCCTAATAGCTAAGGTCTTAGACTCGTACTCTGGCCTAATAGCTAAGGTCTTAGACTCGTACTCTGGCCTAATGGTTAAGGTCTTAACTCTTACACTGGCCTACTGGTTAAGGTCTTAACTCTTACTCTGGCCTAATAGCTAAGGTCTTAGACTCGTACTCTGGCCTAATAGCTAAGGTCTTAACTCTTAATCTGGCCTAATAGCTAAGGTCTTAACTCTTACTCTGGCCTAATAGCCAAGGTCTTAACTCTTACTCTGGCCTAATAGCTAAGGTCTTAGACTAATACTATGGCCTACAGGTTAAGGTCTTAACTCTCACTCTCGCCTACTGGTTAAGGTCTTAACTCTTACTCTGGCCTAATAGCTAAGGTCTTAACTCTTACTCTGGCCTAATAGCTTAGGTCTTAGACTCGTACTCTGGCCTAATGGTTAAGGTCTTAACTCTTACTCTGGCCTAATAGCTAAGGTCTTAACTCTTACTCTGGCCTAATAGCTAAGGTCTTAGACTCGTACTCTGGCCTACAGGTTAAGGTTTTAACTCTTACTCTGGCCTACTGGTTAAGGTCTTAACTCTTACTCTGGCCTAATAGCTAAGGTCTTAACTCTTACTCTGGCCTAGTAGCTAAGGTCTTAGACTCATAGTATGGCCTACAGGTTTCGGTCTTAACTCCTACTCTGGCCTACAGGTTAAGGTCTTAACTCTTACTCTGGCCTACTGGTTAAGGTCTTAACTCTTACTCTGGCCTAACAGCTAAGGTCTTAGACTCGTACTCTGGCCTACAGGTTAAGGTCTTAACTCTTACTCTGGCCTAATAGCTAAGGTCTTAGACTCATACTCTGGCCTTATGGTTAAGGTCTTAACTCTTACTCTGGCCTAATGGTTAAGGTATTAACTCTTACTCTGGCCTACTGGTTAAGGTCTTAACTCTTACTCTGGCCTAATAGCCAAGGTCTTAACTCTTACTCTGGCCTAATAGCTAAGGTCTTAGACTAATACTATGGCCTAATAGCTAAGGTCTTAACTCTTACTCTGGCCTACTGGTTAAGGTCTTAGACTCGTACTCTGGCCTAATGGTTAAGGTCTTAACTCTTACTCTGGCCTAATAGCTAAGGTCTTAATTCTTACTCTGGCCTAATAGCTAAGGTCTTAGACTCGTACTCTGGCCTACAGGTTAAGGTTTTAACTCTTACTCTGGCCTACTGGTTAAGGTCTTAACTCTTACTCTGGCCTAATAGCTAAGGTCTTAACTCTTACTCTGGCCTAGTAGCTAAGGTCTTAGACTCATAGTATGGCCTACAGGTTTCGGTCTTAACTCCTACTCTGGCCTACAGGTTAAGGTCTTAACTCTTACTCTGGCCTACTGGTTAAGGTCTTAACTCGTACTCTGGCCTCATAGCTAAGGTCTTAACTCTTACTCAGGCCTAATAGCTAAGGTCTTAATTCTTACTCTGGCCTAATAGCTAAGCTCTTAGACTCGTACTCTGGCCTAATGGTTAAGGTCTTAACTCTTACTCTGGCCTCATAGCTAAGGTCTTAGACTCGTACTCTGGCCTAATGGTTAAGGTCTTCACTCTTACTTTGGCCCGATAGCTAAGGTCTTAACTCTTTCTCTGGCCTAATAGCTAAGGTCTTAGACTCGTACTCTGGACTAATGGTTAAGGTCTTAACTCTTACTCTGGCCTACTGGTTAAGGTCTTAACTCTTACTCTGCCCTAATAGCTAAGGTCTTAGACTCATACTCTGGCCTAATGGTTAAGGTCTTAACTCTTACTCTGGCCTAATAGCTAAGGTCTTAACTCTTACTCTGGCATAATGGTTAAGGTCTTAACTCTTACTCTGGCCTAATGGTTAAGGTCCTAACTCTTACTCTGGCCTAATGGTTAAGGTCTTAGCTCTTACTCCGGCCTAATGGTTAAGGTCTTAGACTCTTTCTCTGGCCTAATGTTTAAGGTCTTTATTCTTACTCTGGCTTAATGGTTAACGTCTTAACTCTTACTCATGGCCTAATAGCTAAGGTCTTAACTCTTACTCTGGCCTAATAGCTAAGGTCTTAGACTCGTACTCTGGCCTACTGGTTAAGGTCTTAACTCTTACTCTGGCCTACTGGTTAAGGTCTTAACTCTTTCTCTGGCCTAATAGCTAAGGTCTTAGACTCGTACTCTGGTCTAATGGTTAAGGTCTTAACTCTTTCTCTTGCCTACTGGTTAAGGTCTTAACTCTTACTCTGGCCTAATAGCTAAGGTGTTAGACTCGTACTCTGGCCTACTGGTTAAGGTCTTAACTCTTACTCTGGCCGCATGGTTAAGGTCTTAACTCTTACTCTGGCCTAATAGCTAAGGTCTTAGACTCGTACTATGGCCTACAGGTTAAGGTCTTAACTCTTACTTTGGCCTACTGGTTAAGGTCTTAACTCTTACTCTGGCCTAATAGCTAAGGTCTTAGACTCGTACTCTGGCCTAATGGTTAAGGTCTTAACTCTTACTCTGGCCTACTGGTTAAGGTCTTAACTCTTACTCTGGCCTACTGATTAAGGTCTTAACTCTCAGTCTGGCATAATAGCTCAGGTCTTAACACTTACTCTGGCCTAATAGCTAAGGTCTTAGACTCGTACTCTGGCGTAATTGTTAAGGTCTTAACTCTTACTCTGGCCTAATAGCTAAGGTCTTAACTCTTACTCTGGCTAAATAGCTAAGGTCTTAGACTCGTACTCTGGCTTAATGGTTACAGTCTTAACTCTTACTCTGGCCTAATAGCTAAGGTCTTAACTCTTACTCTGGCCTAATAGCTAAGGTCTTAGACTCGTACTCTGGCCTAATGGTTAAGGTCTTAACTTTTACTCTGGCCTACTGGTTAAGGTCTTAACTCTTACTCTGGCCTACAGGTTAAGGTCTTAACTCTTACACTGGCGTACTGGTTAAGGTCTTAACTCTTACTCTGGCCTAATAGCTAAGGTGTAAGACTCGTACTATGGCCTGATAGCTAAGGTCTTAGACTCGTACTCTGGCCTAATAGCTAAGGTCTTATCTCTTACTCTGGCCTAATAGCTAAGGTCTTAACTCTTATTCTGGCCTAATAGCTAAGGTCTTAGACTCATACTCTGGCCTAATAGCTAAGGTCTTAGACTCGTACTCTGGCCTAATAGCTAAGGTCTTAACTCTTACTCTGGCCTAATAGCTAAGGTCTTAACTCTTACTCTGGCCTAATAGCTAAGGTCTTAGACTCGTACTCTGGCCTAATAGCTAAGGTCTTAGACTCGTACTCTGGCCTAATGGTTAAGGTCTTAACTCTTACACTGGCCTACTGGTTAAGGTCTTAACTCTTACTCTGGCCTAATAGCTAAGGTCTTAGACTCGTACTCTGGCCTAATAGCTAAGGTCTTAACTCTTAATCTGGCCTAATAGCTAAGGTCTTAACTCTTACTCTGGCCTAATAGCCAAGGTCTTAACTCTTACTCTGGTCTAATAGCTAAGGTCTTAGACTAATACTATGGCCTACAGGTTAAGGTCTTAACTCTCACTCTCGCCTACTGGTTAAGGTCTTAACTCTTACTCTGGCCTAATAGCTAAGGTCTTAACTCTTACTCGGGCCTAATAGCTTAGGTCTTAGACTCGTACTCTGGCCTAATGGTTAAGGTCTTAACTCTTACTCTGGCCTAATAGCTAAGGTCTTAACTCTTACTCTGGCCTAATAGCTAAGGTCTTAGACTCGTACTCTGGCCTACTGGTTAAGGTCTTAACTCTTACTCTGGCCTACTGGTTAAGGTCTTAACTCTTACTCTGGCCTAATAGCTAAGGTCTTAGACTCGTACTCTGGTCTAATGGTTAAGGTCTTAACTCTTTCTCTTGCCTACTGGTTAAGGTCTTAACTCTTACTCTGGCCTAATAGCTAAGGTGTTAGACTCGTACTCTGGCCTACTGGTTAAGGTCTTAACTCTTACTCTGGCCGACTGGTTAAGGTCTTAACTCTTACTCTGGCCTAATAGCTAAGGTCTTAGACTCGTACTATGGCCTACAGGTTAAGGTCTTAACTCTTACTTTGGCCTACTGGTTAAGGTCTTAACTCTTACTCTGGCCTAATAGCTAAGGTCTTAGACTCGTACTCTGGCCTAATGGTTAAGGTCTTAACTCTTACTCTGGCCTACTGGTTAAGGTCTTAACTCTTACTCTGGCCTACTGATTAAGGTCTTAACTCTCAGTCTGGCATAATAGCTCAGGTCTTAACACTTACTCTGGCCTAATAGCTAAGGTCTTAGACTCGTACTCTGGTGTAATTGTTAAGGTCTTAACTCTTACTCTGGCCTAATAGCTAGGGTCTTAACTCTTACTCTGGCTAAATAGCTAAGGTCTTAGACTCGTACTCTGGCTTAATGGTTACGGTCTTAACTCTTACTCTGGCCTAATAGCTAAGGTCTTAACTCTTACTCTGGCCTAATAGCTAAGGTCTTAGACTCGTACTCTGGCCTAATGGTTAAGGTCTTAACTTTTACTCTGGCCTACTGGTTAAGGTCTTAACTCTTACTCTGGCCTACAGGTTAAGGTCTTAACTCTTACACTGGCGTACTGGTTAAGGTCTTAACTCTTACTCTGGCCTAATAGCTAAGGTGTAAGACTCGTACTATGGCCTGATAGCTAAGGTCTTAGACTCGTACTCTGGCCTAATAGCTAAGGTCTTATCTCTTACTCTGGCCTAATAGCTAAGGTCTTAACTCTTATTCTGGCCTAATAGCTAAGGTCTTAGACTCATACTCTGGCCTAATAGCTAAGGTCTTAGACTCGTACTCTGGCCTAATAGCTAAGGTCTTAGACTCGTACTCTGGCCTAATAGCTAAGGTCTTAACTCTTACTCTGGCCTAATAGCTAAGGTCTTAACTCTTACTCTGGCCTAATAGCTAAGGTCTTAGACTCGTACTCTGGTCTAATAGCTAAGGTCTTAGACTCGTACTCTGGCCTAATGGTTAACGTCTTAACTCTTACACTGGCCTACTGGTTAAGGTCTTAACTCTTACTCTGGCCTAATAGCTAAGGTCTTAGACTCGTACTCTGGCCTAATAGCTAAGGTCTTAACTCTTAATCTGGCCTAATAGCTAAGGTCTTAACTCTTACTCTGGCCTAATAGCCAAGGTCTTAACTCTTACTCTGGCCTAATAGCTAAGGTCTTAGACTAATACTATGGCCTACAGGTTAAGGTCTTAACTCTCACTCTCGCCTACTGGTTAAGGTCTTAACTCTTACTCTGGCCTAATAGCTAAGGTCTTAACTCTTACTCTGGCCTAATAGCTTAGGTCTTAGACTCGTACTCTGGCCTAATGGTTAAGGTCTTAACTCTTACTCTGGCCTAATAGCTAAGGTCTTAACTCTTACTCTGGCCTAATAGCTAAGGTCTTAGACTCGTACTCTGGCCTACAGGTTAAGGTTTTAACTCTTACTCTGGCCTACTGGTTAAGGTCCTAACTCTTACTCTGGCCTAATAGCTAAGGTCTTAACTCTTACTCTGGCCTAGTAGCTAAGGTCTTAGACTCATAGTATGGCCTACAGGTTTCGGTCTTAACTCCTACTCTGGCCTACAGGTTAAGGTCTTAACTCTTACTCTGGCCTACTGGTTAAGGTCTTAACTCTTACTCTGGCCTAACAGCTAAGGTCTTAGACTCGTACTCTGGCCTACAGGTTAAGGTCTTAACTCTTACTCTGGCCTAATAGCTAAGGTCTTAGACTCATACTCTGGCCTTATGGTTAAGGTCTTAACTCTTACTCTGGCCTAATGGTTAAGGTATTAACTCTTACTCTGGCCTACTGGTTAAGGTCTTAACTCTTACTCTGGCCTAATAGCCAAGGTCTTAACTCTTACTCTGGCCTAATAGCTAAGGTCTTAGACTAATACTATGGCCTAATAGCTAAGGTATTAACTCTTACTCTGGCCTACTGGTTAAGGTCTTAGACTCGTACTCTGGCCTAATGGTTAAGGTCTTAACTCTTACTCTGGCCTAATAGCTAAGGTCTTAACTCTTACTCTGGCCTAATAGCTAAGGTCTTAGACTTGTACTCTGGCCTACAGGTTAAGGTTTTAACTCTTACTCTGGCCTACTAGTTAAGGTCTTAACTCTTACTCTGGCCTAATAGCTAAGGTCTTAACTCTTACTCTGGCCTAGTAGCTAAGGTCTTAGACTCATAGTATGGCCTACAGGTTTCGGTCTTAACTCCTACTCTGGCCTACAGGTTAAGGTCTTAACTCTTACTCTGGCCTACTGGTTAAGGTCTTAACTCGTACTCTGGCCTCATAGCTAAGGTCTTAACTCTTACTCAGGCCTAATAGCTAAGGTCTTAATTCTTACTCTGGCCTAATAGCTAAGCTCTTAGACTCGTACTCTGGCCTAATGGTTAAGGTCTTAACTCTTACACTGGCCTACTGGTTAAGGTCTTAACTCTTACTCTGGCCTAATAGCTAAGGTCTTAGACTCGTACTCTGGCCTAATAGCTAAGGTCTTAACTCTTAATCTGGCCTAATAGCTAAGGTCTTAACTCTTACTCTGGCCTAATAGCCAAGGTCTTAACTCTTACTCTGGCCTAATAGCTAAGGTCTTAGACTAATACTATGGCCTACAGGTTAAGGTCTTAACTCTCACTCTCGCCTACTGGTTAAGGTCTTAACTCTTACTCTGGCCTAATAGCTAAGGTCTTAACTCTTACTCTGGCCTAATAGCTTAGGTCTTAGACTCGTACTCTGGCCTAATGGTTAAGGTCTTAACTCTTACTCTGGCCTAATAGCTAAGGTCTTAACTCTTACTCTGGCCTAATAGCTAAGGTCTTAGACTCGTACTCTGGCCTACAGGTTAAGGTTTTAACTCTTACTCTGGCCTACTGGTTAAGGTCTTAACTCTTACTCTGGCCTAATAGCTAAGGTCTTAACTCTTACTCTGGCCTAGTAGCTAAGGTCTTAGACTCATAGTATGGCCTACAGGTTTCGGTCTTAACTCCTACTCTGGCCTACAGGTTAAGGTCTTAACTCTTACTCTGGCCTACTGGTTAAGGTCTTAACTCTTACTCTGGCCTAACAGCTAAGGTCTTAGACTCGTACTCTGGCCTACAGGTTAAGGTCTTAACTCTTACTCTGGCCTAATAGCTAAGGTCTTAGACTCATACTCTGGCCTTATGTTTAAGGTCTTAACTCTTACTCTGGCCTAATGGTTAAGGTATTAACTCTTACTCTGGCCTACTGGTTAAGGTCTTAACTCTTACTCTGGCCTAATAGCCAAGGTCTTAACTCTTACTCTGGCCTAATAGCTAAGGTCTTAGACTAATACTATGGCCTAATAGCTAAGGTCTTAACTCTTACTCTGGCCTACTGGTTAAGGTCTTAGACTCGTACTCTGGCCTAATGGTTAAGGTCTTAACTCTTACTCTGGCCTAATAGCTAAGGTCTTAACTCTTACTCTGGCCTAATAGCTAAGGTCTTAGACTTGTACTCTGGCCTACAGGTTAAGGTTTTAACTCTTACTCTGGCCTACTGGTTAAGGTCTTAACTCTTACTCTGGCCTAATAGCTAAGGTCTTAACTCTTACTCTGGCCTAGTAGCTAAGGTCTTAGACTCAAAGTATGGCCTACAGGTTTCGGTCTTAACTCCTACTCTGGCCTACAGGTTAAGGTCTTAACTCTTACTCTGGCCTACTGGTTAAGGTCTTAACTCGTACTCTGGCCTCATAGCTAAGGTCTTAACTCTTACTCAGGCCTAATAGCTAAGGTCTTAATTCTTACTCTGGCCTAATAGCTAAGCTCTTAGACTCATACTCTGGCCTAATGGTTAAGGTCTTAACTCTTACTCTGGCCTCATAGCTAAGGTCTTAGACTCGTACTCTGGCCTAATGGTTAAGGTCTTCACTCTTACTTTGGCCCGATAGCTAAGGTCTTAACTCTTTCTCTGGCCTAATAGCTAAGGTCTTAGACTCGTACTCTGGACTAATGGTTAAGGTCTTAACTCTTACTCTGGCCTACTGGTTAAGGTCTTAACTCTTACTCTGGCCTAATAGCTAAGGTCTTAGACTCATACTCTGGCCTAATGGTTAAGGTCTTAACTCTTACTCTGGCCTAATAGCTAAGGTCTTAACTCTTACTCTGGCATAATGGTAAAGGTCTTAACTCTTACTCTGGCCTAATGGTTAAGGTCCTAACTCTTACTCTGGCCTAATGGTTAAGGTCTTAGCTCTTACTCCGGCCTAATGGTTAAGGTCTTAGACTCTTTCTCTGGCCTAATGTTTAAGGTCTTTATTCTTACTCTGGCTTAATGGTTAACGTCTTAACTCTTACTCATGGCCTAATAGCTAAGGTCTTAACTCTTACTCTGGCCTAATAGCTAAGGTCTTAGACTCGTACTCTGGCCTACTGGTTAAGGTCTTAACTCTTACTCTGGCCTACTGGTTAAGGTCTTAACTCTTACTCTGGCCTAATAGCTAAGGTCTTAGACTCGTACTCTGGTCTAATGGTTAAGGTCTTAACTCTTTCTCTTGCCTACTGGTTAAGGTCTTAACTCTTACTCTGGCCTAATAGCTAAGGTGTTAGACTCGTACTCTGGCCTACTGGTTAAGGTCTTAACTCTTACTCTGGCCGACTGGTTAAGGTCTTAACTCTTACTCTGGCCTAATAGCTAAGGTCTTAGACTCGTACTATGGCCTACAGGTTAAGGTCTTAACTCTTACTTTGGCCTACTGGTTAAGGTCTTAACTCTTACTCTGGCCTAATAGCTAAGGTCTTAGACTCGTACTCTGGCCTAATGGTTAAGGTCTTAACTCTTACTCTGGCCTACTGGTTAAGGTCTTAACTCTTACTCTGGCCTACTGATTAAGGTCTTAACTCTCAGTCTGGCATAATAGCTCAGGTCTTAACACTTACTCTGGCCTAATAGCTAAGGTCTTAGACTCGTACTCTGGCGTAATTGTTAAGGTCTTAACTCTTACTCTGGCCTAATAGCTAAGGTCTTAACTCTTACTCTGGCTAAATAGCTAAGGTCTTAGACTCGTACTCTGGCTTAATGGTTACGGTCTTAACTCTTACTCTGGCCTAATAGCTAAGGTCTTAACTCTTACTCTGGCCTAATAGCTAAGGTCTTAGACTCGTACTCTGGCCTAATGGTTAAGGTCTTAACTTTTACTCTGGCCTACTGGTTAAGGTCTTAACTCTTACTCTGGCCTACAGGTTAAGGTCTTAACTCTTACACTGGCGTACTGGTTAAGGTCTTAACTCTTACTCTGGCCTAATAGCTAAGGTGTAAGACTCGTACTATGGCCTGATAGCTAAGGTCT
This sequence comes from Triturus cristatus, assembly GCF_964204655.1. NCBI lineage: Eukaryota > Metazoa > Chordata > Amphibia > Caudata > Salamandridae > Triturus > Triturus cristatus. Next base: position 1,087,040,824 of record NC_140589.1, on the reverse strand, counting down.
TAGACTCGTACTCTGGCCTAATAGCTAAGGTCTTATCTCTTACTCTGGCCTAATAGCTAAGGTCTTAACTCTTATTCTGGCCTAATAGCTAAGGTCTTAGACTCATACTCTGGCCTAATAGCTAAGGTCTTAGACTCGTACTCTGGCCTAATAGCTAAGGTCTTAACTCTTACTCTGGCCTAATAGCTAAGGTCTTAACTCTTACTCTGGCCTAATAGCTAAGGTCTTAGACTCGTACTCTGGCCTAATAGCTAAGGTCTTAGACTCGTACTCTGGCCTAATGGTTAAGGTCTTAACTCTTACACTGGCCTACTGGTTAAGGTCTTAACTCTTACTCTGGCCTAATAGCTAAGGTCTTAGACTCGTACTCTGGCCTAATAGCTAAGGTCTTAACTCTTAATCTGGCCTAATAGCTAAGGTCTTAACTCTTACTCTGGCCTAATAGCCAAGGTCTTACCTCTTACTCTGGCCTAATAGCTAAGGTCTTAGACTAATACTATGGCCTACAGGTTAAGGTCTTAACTCTCACTCTCGCCTACTGGTTAAGGTCTTAACTCTTACTCTGGCCTAATAGCTTAGGTCTTAGACTCGTACTCTGGCCTAATGGTTAAGGTCTTAACTCTTACTCTGGCCTAATAGCTAAGGTCTTAACTCTTACTCTGGCCTAATAGCTAAGGTCTTAGACTCGTACTCTGGCCTACAGGTTAAGGTTTTAACTCTTACTCTGGCCTACTGGTTAAGGTCTTAACTCTTACTCTGGCCTAATAGCTAAGGTCTTAACTCTTACTCTGGCCTAGTAGCTAAGGTCTTAGACTCATAGTATGGCCTACAGGTTTCGGTCTTAACTCCTACTCTGGCCTACAGGTTAAGGTCTTAACTCTTACTCTGGCCTACTGGTTAAGGTCTTAACTCGTACTCTGGCCTCATAGCTAAGGTCTTAACTCTTACTCAGGCCTAATAGCTAAGGTCTTAATTCTTACTCTAGCCTAATAGCTAAGGTCTTAGACTCGTACTCTGGCCTAATGGTTAAGGTCTTAACTCTTACTCTGGCCTAATAGCTAAGGTCTTAGACTCGTACTCTGGCCTAATGGTTAAGGTCTTCACTCTTACTCTGGCCCGATAGCTAAGGTCTTAACTCTTTCTCTGGCCTAATAGCTAAGGTCTTAGACTCGTACTCTGGACTAATGGTTAAGGTCTTAACTCTTACTCTGGCCTACTGGTTAAGGTCTTAACTCTTACTCTGGCCTAATAGCTAAAGTCTTAGACTCATACTCTGGCCTAATGGTTAAGGTCTTAACTCTTACTCTGGCCTAATAGCTAAGGTCTTAACTCTTACTCTGGCATAATGGTTAAGGTCTTAACTCTTACTCTGGCCTAATGGTTAAGGTCCTAACTCTTACTCTGGCCTAATGGTTAAGGTCTTAGCTCTTACTCCGGCCTAATGGTTAAGGTCTTAGACTCTTTCTCTGGCCTAATGTTTAAGGTCTTTATTCTTACTCTGGCTTAATGGTTAACGTCTTAACTCTTACTCATGGCCTAATAGCTAAGGTCTTAACTCTTACTCTGGCCTAATAGCTAAGGTCTTAGACTTGTACTCTGGCCTACTGGTTAAGGTCTTAACTCTTACTCTGGCCTACTGGTTAAGGTCTTAACTCTTACTCTGGCCTAATAGCTAAGGTCTTAGAATTGTACTCTGGTCTAATGGTTAAGGTCTTAACTCTTTCTCTTGCCTACTGGTTAAGGTCTTAACTCTTACTCTGGCCTAATAGCTAAGGTGTTAGACTCGTACTCTGGCCTACTGGTTAAGGTCTTAACTCTTACTCTGGCCGACTGGTTAAGGTCTTAGCTCTTACTCTGGCCTAATAGCTAAGGTCTTAGACTCATACTATGGCCTACAGGTTAAGGTCTTAACTCTTACTTTGGCCTACTGGTTAAGGTCTTAACTCTTACTCTGGCCTAATAGCTAAGGTCTTAGACTCGTACTCTGGCCTAATGGTTAAGGTCTTAACTCTTACTCTGGCCTAATAGCTAAGGTCTTAGACTCGTACTCTGGCCTAATGGTTAAGGTCTTAACTCTTACTCTGGCCTACTGGTTAAGGTCTTAACTCTTACTCTGGCCTACTGATTAAGGTCTTAACTCTCAGTCTGGCATAATAGCTCAGGTCTTAACACTTACTCTGGCCTAATAGCTAAGGTCTTAGACTCGTACTCTGGCGTAATTGTTAAGGTCTTAACTCTTACTCTGGCCTAATAGCTAAGGTCTTAACTCTTACTCTGGCTAAATAGCTAAGGTCTTAGACTCGTACTCTGGCTTAATGGTTACGGTCTTAACTCTTACTCTGGCCTAATAGCTAAGGTCTTAACTTTTACTCTGGCCTACTGGTTAAGGTCTTAACTCTTACTCTGGCCTAATAGCTAAGGCCTAAGACTCCTACTATGGCCTACAGGTTAAGGTCTTAACTCTTACTCTGGCCTAATAGCTAAGGCCTAAGACTCCTACTATGGCCTACAGGTTAAGGTCTTAACTCTTACTCTGGCCTACAGGTTAAGGTCTTAACTCTTACACTGGCGTACTGGTTAAGGTCTTAACTCTTACTCTGGCCTAATAGCTAAGGTGTAAGACTCGTACTATGGCCTGATAGCTAAGGTCTTAGACTCGTACTCTGGCCTAATAGCTAAGGTCTTATCTCTTACTCTGGCCTAATAGCTAAGGTCTTAACTCTTATTCTGGCCTAATAGCTAAGGTCTTAGACTCGTACTCTGGCCTAATAGCTAAGGTCTTAGACTCGTACTCTGGCCTAATAGCTAAGGTCTTAACTCTTACTCTGGCCTAATAGCTAAGGTCTTAACTCTTACTCTGGCCTAATAGCTAAGGTCTTAGACTCGTACTCTGACCTAATAGCTAAGGTCTTAGACTCGTACTCTGGCCTAATGGTTAAGGTCTTAACTCTTACACTGGCCTACTGGTTAAGGTCTTAACTCTTACTCTGGCCTAATAGCTAAGGTCTTAGACTCGTACTCTGGCCTAATAGCTAAGGTCTTAACTCTTAATCTGGCCTAATAGCTAAGGTCTTAACTCTTACTCTGGCCTAATAGCTAAGGTCTTAGACTCGTACTCTGGCCTAATAGCTAAGGTCTTAACTCTTACTCTGGCCCAATAGCTAAGGTCTTAACTCTTACTCTGGCCTAATAGCTAAGGTCTTAGACTCGTACTATGGCCTAATAGCTAAGGTCTTAGACTCGTACTCTGACCTAATGGTTAAGGTCTTAACTCTTACACTGGCCTACTGGTTAAGGTCTTAACTCTTACTCTGGCCTAATAGCTAAGGTCTTAGACTCGTACTCTGGCCTAATAGCTAAGGTCTTAAATCTTACTCTGGCCTAATAGCTAAGGTCTTAACTCTTACTCTGGCCTAATAGCTAAGGTCTTAGACTCGTACTCTGGCCTAATAGCTAAGGTCGTAGACTCGTACTCTGGCCTAATGGTTAAGGTCTTAACTCTTACACTGGCCTACTGGTTAAGGTCTTAACTCTTACTCTGGCCTAATAGCTAAGGTCTTAGACTCATACTCTGGCCTAATGGTTAAGGTCTTAACTCTTACACTGGCCTACTGGTTAAGGTCTTAACTCTTACTCTGGCCTAATAGCTAAGGTCTTAGACTCGTACTCTGGCCTAATGGTTAAGGTCTTAACTCTTACTCTGGCCTACTGGTTAAGATCTTAACTTTTACTCTGGCCTAATAGCTAAGGTCTTAACTCTTACTCTGGCCTAATAGCTAAGGTCTTAGACTCGTACTTTGGCCTAATGGTTAAGGTCTTAACTCTTACTCTGGCCTAATAGCTAAGGTCTTAACTCTTACTCTGGCCTAATAGCTAAGGTCTTAGACTCGTACTATGGCCTACAGGTTAAGTTCTTAACTCTTACTCTGGCCTACTGGTTAAGGTCTTAACTCTTACTCTGGCCTAATAGCTAAGGTCTTAGACTCGTACTCTGGCCTAATGGTTAAGGTCTTAACTCTTACTCTGGCCTAATAGCTAAGGTCTTAACACTTACTCTGGCCTAATATCTAAGGGCTTAGACTGGTACTCTGGCCTAATGGTTAAGGTCTTAACTCTTACTCTGGCCTACTGGTTTAGGTCTTAACTCTTACTCTGGCCTAATAGCTAAGGTCTTAGACTCGTACTCTGGCCTAATGGTGAAGGGCTTAACTCTTACTCTGGCCAACTGGTTAAGGTCTTAACTCTTACTCTGGCCTAATAGCTAAGGTCTTAGACTCGTACTCTGGCCTAATGGTTAAGGTCTTAACTCTTACTCTGGCCTAATGGTTAAGGTCTTAACTCTTACTCTGGCCTAATAGCTAAGGTCTTAGACTCGTACTCTGGCCTAATGGTTAAGGTCTTAACTCTTACTCAGGCCTAATAGCTAAGGTCTTAACTCTTTCTCTGGCCTAATAGCTAAGGTCTTATACTCGTACTATGGCCTACAGGTTAAGGTCTTAACTCTTACTCTGGCCTACTGGTTAAGGTCTTAACTCTTACTCTGGCCTAATAGCTAAGGTCTTAGACTCATACTCTGGCCTAATGGTTAAGGTCTTAACTCTTACTCTGGCCTAATAGCTAAGGTGTTAGACTCGTACTCTGGCCTAATGGTTAAGGTCTTAACTCTTACTCTGGCCTAATAGCTAAGGTCTTAGACTCGTACTCTGGCCTAATGGTTAAGGTCTTAACTCTTACTCTGGCCTAATAGCTAAGGTCTTAGACTCGTACTCTGGCCTAATGGTTAAGGTCTTAACTCTTACTCTGGCCTAATGGTTAAGGTCTTAGACTCTTAATCTGGCCTAATGGTAAAGGTCTTAACTCTTACTCTGGCCAGACTCTTACTCTGGCCTAATGGTTAAGGTCTTAACTCTTACTCTGGCCTAATGGTTAAGGTCTTAGACTCTTACTCTGGCCTAATGGTTAAGGTCTTAGCTCTTACTCCGGCCTAATGGTTAAGGTCTTAGACTCTTTCTCTGGCCTAATGTTTAAGGTCTTTATTTTTACTCTGGCTTAATGGTTAAGGTCTTAGACTCTTAATCTGGCCTAATGGTAAAGGTCTTAACTCTTACTCTGGCCAGACTCTTACTCTGGCCTAATGGTTAAGGTCTTAACTCTTACTCTGGCCTACTGGTTAAGGTCTTAACTCTTACTCTGGCCTAATAGCTAAGGTCTTAGACTCGTACTCTGGCCTAATGGTTAAGGTCTTAACTCATACTCTGGCCTACTGGTTAAGAGCTTAACTCTTACTCTGGCCTAATAGCTAAGGTCTTAGACTTGTACTATGGCCTACAGGTTAAGGTCTTAACTCTTACTCTGGCCTACTGGTTAAGGTCTTAATTCTTACTCTGGCCTAATAGCTAAGGTCTTAACTCTTACTCTGGCCTAATAGCTAAGGTCTAAGACTCGTACTATGGCCTACAGGTTAAGGTCTTAACTCTTACTCTGGCCTACTGGTTAAGATCTTAGCTCTTACTCTGGCCTAATAACTAAGGTCTTAACTCTTACTCTGGCCTAGTAGCTAAGGTCTTAGACTCATAGTATGGCCTACAGGTTTAGGTCTTAACTCCTACTCTGGCCTACAGGTTAAGGTCTTAACTCTTACTCTGGCCTACTGGTTAAGGTCTTAACTCGTACTCTGGCCTAATAGCTAAGGTCTTAACTCTTACTCTGGCCTAATAGCTAAGGTCTTAGAATCATACTCTGGCCTAATGGTTAAGGTCTTAACTCTTACACTGGCCTAATAGCTAAGGTCTTAGACTCGTACTCTGGCCTAATGGTTAAGGTCTTCACTCTTACTCTGGCCCAATAGCTAAGGTCTTAACTCTTTCTCTGGCCTAATAGCTAAGGTCTTAGACTCGTACTCTGGACTAATGGTTAAGGTCTTAACTCTTACTCTGGCCTACTGGTTAAGGTCTTAACTCTTACTCTGGCCCAATAGCTAAGGTCCTAGACTCATACTCTGGCCTAATAGCTAAGGTCTTAGACTCGTATTCTGGCCTAATGGTTAAGGTCTTAACTCTTACACGGGGCTACTGGTTAAGGTCTTAACTCTTACTCTGGCCTAATAGCTAAGGTCTTAGACTCATACTCTGGCCTAATGGTTAAGGTCTTAACTCTCACTCTGGCCTACTGGTTAAGGTCTTAACTTTTACTCTGGCCTAATAGCTAAGGTCTTAACTCTTACTCTGGCCTAATAGCTAAGTCCTTAGACTTGTACTTTGGCCTAATGGTTAAGGTCTTAACTCTTACTCTGGCCTAATAGCTAAGGTCTTAACTCTTACTCTGGCCTAATAGCTAAGGTCTTAGACTCGTACTATGGCCTACAGGTTCAGTTCTTAACTCTTACTCGGGCCTACTGGTTAAGGTCTTAACTCTTACTCTGGCCTAATAGCTAAGGTCTTAGACTCGTACTCTGGCCTACTGGTTAAGGTCTTAACTCTTACTCTGGCCTAATAGCTAAGGTCTTAGACTCGTACTATGGCCTACAGGTTAAGGTCTTAACTCTTACTCTGGCCTACTGGTTAAGGTCTTAACTCTTACTCTGGCCTAACAGCTAAGGTCTTAGACTCGTACTCTGGCCTACAGGTTAAGGTCTTAACTCTTACTCTGGCCTAATAGCTAAGGTCTTAGACTCATACTCTGGCCTTATGGTTAAGGTCTTAACTCTTACTCTGGCCTAATGGTTAAGGTATTAACTCTTACTCTGGCCTACTGGTTAAGGTCTTAACTCTTACTCTGGCCTAATAGCCAAGGTCTTAACTCTTACTCTGGCCTAATAGCTAAGGTCTTAGACTAATACTATGGCCTACAGGTTAAGGTCTTAACTCTCACTCTCGCCTACTGGTTAAGGTCTTAACTCTTACTCTGGCCTAATAGCTAAGGTCTTAACTCTTACTCTGGCCTAATAGCTTAGGTCTTAGACTCGTACTCTGGCCTAATGGTTAAGGTCTTAACTCTTACCCTGGCCTAATAGCTAAGGTCTTAACTCTTACTCTGGCCTAATAGCTAAGGTCTTAGACTCGTACTCTGGCCTACAGGTTAAGGTTTTAACTCTTACTCTGGCCTACTGGTTAAGGTCTTAACTCTTACTCTGGCCTAATAGCTAAGGTCTTAACTCTTACTCTGGCCTAGTAGCTAAGGTCTTAGACTCATAGTATGGCCTACAGGTTTCGGTCTTAACTCCTACTCTGGCCTACAGGTTAAGGTCTTAACTCTTACTCTGGCCTACTGGTTAAGGTCTTAACTCGTACTCTGGCCTCATAGCTAAGGTCTTAACTCTTACTCAGGCCTAATAGCTAAGGTCTTAATTCTTACTCTGGCCTAATAGCTAAGCTCTTAGACTCGTACTCTGGCCTAATGGTTAAGGTCTTAACTCTTACTCTGGCCTAATAGCTAAGGTCTTAGACTCGTACTCTGGCCTAATGGTTAAGGTCTTCACTCTTACTTTGGCCCGATAGCTAAGGTCTTAACTCTTTCTCTGGCCTAATAGCTAAGGTCTTAGACTCGTACTCTGGACTAATGGTTAAGGTCTTAACTCTTACTCTGGCCTACTGGTTAAGGTCTTAACTCTTACTCTGGCCTAATAGCTCAGGCCTTAGACTCATACTCCGGCCTAATGGTTAAGGTCTTAACTCTTACTCTGGCCTAATAGCTAAGGTCTTAACTCTTACTCTGGCATAATGGTTAAGGTCTTAACTCTTACTCTGGCCTAATGGTTAAGGTCCTAACTCTTACTCTGGCCTAATGGTTAAGGTCTTAGCTCTTACTCCGGCCTAATGGTTAAGGTCTTAGACTCTTTCTCTGGCCTAATGTTTAAGGTCTTTATTCTTACTCTGGCTTAATGGTTAACGTCTTAACTCTTACTCATGGCCTAATAGCTAAGGTCTTAACTCTTACTCTGGCCTAATAGCTAAGGTCTTAGACTCGTACTCTGGCCTACTGGTGAAGGTCTTAACTCTTACTCTGGCCTACTGGTTGAGGTCTTAACTCTTACTCTGGCCTAATAGCTAAGGTCTTAGACTCGTACTCTGGTCTAATGGTTAAGGTCTTAACTCTTTCTCTTGCCTACTGGTTAAGGTCTTAACTCTTACTCTGGCCTAATAGCTAAGGTGTTAGACTCGTACTCTGGCCTACTGGTTAAGGTCTTAACTCTTACTCTGGCCGACTGGTTAAGGTCTTAACTCTTACTCTGGCCTAATAGCTAAGGTCTTAGACTCGTACTATGGCCTACAGGTTAAGGTCTTAACTCTTACTTTGGCCTACTGGTTAAGGTCTTAACTCTTACTCTGGCCTAATAGCTAAGGTCTTAGACTCGTACTCTGGCCTAATGGTTAAGGTCTTAACTCTTACTCTGGCCTACTGGTTAAGGTCTTAACTCTTACTCTGGCCTACTGATTAAGGTCTTAACTCTCAGTCTGGCATAATAGCTCAGGTCTTAACACTTACTCTGGCCTAATAGCTAAGGTCTTAGACTCGTACTCTGGCATAATTGTTAAGGTCTTAACTCTTACTCTGGCCTAATAGCTAAGGTCTTAACTCTTACTCTGGCTAAATAGCTAAGGTCTTAGACTCGTACTCTGGCTTAATGGTTACGGTCTTAACTCTTACTCTGGCCTAATAGCTAAGGTCTTAACTCTTACTCTGGCCTAATAGCTAAGGTCTTAGACTCGTACTCTGGCCTAATGGTTAAGGTCTTAACTTTTACTCTGGCCTACTGGTTAAGGTCTTAACTCTTACTCTGGCCTACAGGTTAAGGTCTTAACTCTTACACTGGCGTACTGGTTAAGGTCTTAACTCTTACTCTGGCCTAATAGCTAAGGTGTAAGACTCGTACTATGGCCTGATAGCTAAGGTCTTAGACTCGTACTCTGGCCTAATAGCTAAGGTCTTATCTCTTACTCTGGCCTAATAGCTAAGGTCTTAACTCTTATTCTGGCCTAATAGCTAAGGTCTTAGACTCATACTCTGGCCTAATAGCTAAGGTCTTAGACTCGTACTCTGGCCTAATAGCTAAGGTCTTAACTCTTACTCTGGCCTAATAGCTAAGGTCTTAACTCTTACTCTGGCCTAATAGCTAAGGTCTTAGACTCGTACTCTGGCCTAATAGCTAAGGTCTTAGACTCGTACTCTGGCCTAATGGTTAAGGTCTTAACTCTTACACTGGCCTACTGGTTAAGGTCTTAACTCTTACTCTGGCCTAATAGCTAAGGTCTTAGACTCGTACTCTGGCCTAATAGCTAAGGTCTTAACTCTTAATCTGGCCTAATAGCTAAGGTCTTAACTCTTACTCTGGCCTAATAGCTAAGGTCTTAGACTCGTACGCTGGCCTAATAGCTAAGGTCTTAGACTCGTACTCTGGCCTAATAGCTAAGGTCTTAACTCTTACTCTGGCCCAATAGCTAAGGTCTTAACTCTTACTCTGGCCTAATAGCTAAGGTCTTAGACTCGTACTATGGCCTAATAGCTAAGGTCTTGGACTCGTACTCTGACCTAATGGTTAAGGTCTTAACTCTTACACTGGCCTACTGGTTAAGGTCTTAACTCTTACTCTGGCCTAATAGTTAAGGTCTTAGACTCGTACTCCGGCCTAATAGCTAAGGTCCTAAATCTTACTCTGGCCTAATAGCTAAGGTCTTAACTCTTACTCTGGCCTAATAGCTAAGGTCTTAGACTCGTACTCTGGCCTAATAGCTAAGGTCTTAGACTCGTACTCTGGCCTAATGGTTAAGGTCTTAACTCTTACACTGGCCTACTGGTTAAGGTCTTAACTCTTACTCTGGCCTAATAGCTAAGGTCTTAGACTCATACTCTGGCCTAATGGTTAAGGTCTTAACTCTTACACTGGCCTACTGGTTAAGGTCTTAACTCTTACTCTGGCCTAATAGCTAAGGTCTGAGACTCGTACTCTGGCCTAATGGTTAAGGTCTTAACTCTTACTCTGGCCTACTGGTTAAGGTCTTAACTTTTACTCTGGCCTAATAGCTAAGGTCTTAACTCTTACTCTGGCCTAATAGCTAAGGTCTTAGAGTCGTACTTTGGCCTAATGGTTAAGGTCTTAACTCTTACTCTGGCCTAATAGCTAAGGTCTTAACTCTTACTCTGGCCTAATAGCTAAGGTCTTAGACTCGTACTATGGCCTACAGGTTAAGTTCTTAACTCTTACTCTGGCCTACTGGTTAAGGTCTTAACTCTTACTCTGGCCTAATAGCTAAGGTCTTAGACTCGTACTCTGGCCTAATGGTTAAGGTCTTAACTCTTACTCTGGCCTAATAGCTAAGGTCTTAACTCTTACTCTGGCCTAATAGCTAAGGGCTTAGACTGGTACTCTGGCCTAATGGTTAAGGTCTTAACTCTTACTCTGGCCTACTGGTTTAGGTCTTAACTCTTACTCTGGCCTAATAGCTAAGGTCTTAGACTCGTACTCTGGCCTAATGGTGAAGGGCTTAACTCTTACTCTGGCCAACTGGTTAAGGTCTTAACTCTTACTCTGGCCTAATAGCTAAGGTCTTAACTCCTACTCTGGCCTAATAGCTAAGGTCTTAGACTCGTACTCTGGCCTAATGGTTAAGGTCTTAACTCTTACTCTGGCCTAATGGTTAAGGTCTTAACTCTTACTCTGGCCTAATAGCTAAGGTCTTAGACTCGTACTCTGGCCTAATGGTTAAGGTCTTAACTCTTACTCAGGCCTAATAGCTAAGGTCTTAACTCTTTCTCTGGCCTAATAGCTAAGGTCTTAGACTCGTACTATGGCCTACAGGTTAAGGTCTTAACTCTTACTCTGGCCTACTGGTTAAGGTCTTAACTCTTACTCTGGCCTAATAGCTAAGGTCTTAGACTCATACTCTGGCCTAATGGTTAATGTCTTAACTCTTACTCTGGCCTAATAGCTAAGGTGTTAGACTCGTACTCTGGCCTAATGGTTAAGGTCTTAACTCTTACTCTGGCCTAATAGCTAAGGTCTTAGACTCGTACTCTGGCCTAATGGTTAAGGTCTTAACTCTTAGTCTGGCCTAATAGCTAAGGTCTTAGACTCTTACTCTGATATAATGGTTAAGGTCTTAGACTCTTACTCTGGCCTAATGGTTAAGGTCTTAACTCTTACTCTGGCCTAATGGTTAAGGTCTTAGACTCTTAATCTGGCCTAATGGTAAAGGTCTTAACTCTTACTCTGGCCAGACTCTTACTCTGGCCTAATGGTTAAGGTCTTAACTCTTACTCTGGCCTAATGGTTAAGGTCTTAGACTCTTACTCTGGCCTAATGGTTAAGGTCTTAGCTCTTACTCCGGCCTAATGGTTAAGGTCTTAGACTCATTCTCTGGCCTAATCTTTAAGGTCTTTATTCTTACTCTGGCTTAATGGTTAAGGTCTTAGACTCTTAATCTGGCCTAATGGTAAAGGTCTTAACTCTTACTCTGATCAGACTCTTACTCTGGCCTAATGGTTAAGGTCTTAACTCTTACTCTGGCCTACTGGTTAAGGTCTTAACTCTTACTCTGGCCTAATAGCTAAGGTCTTAGACTCGTACTCTGGCCTAATGGTTAAGGTCTTAACTCATACTCTGGCCTACTGGTTAAGGTCTTAACTCTTACTCTGGCCTAATAGCTAAGGTCTTAGACTTGTACTATGGCCTACAGGTTAAGGTCTTAACTCTTACTCTGGCCTACTGGTTAAGGTCTTAATTATTACTCTGGCCTAATAGCTAAGGTCTTAACTCTTACTCTGGCCTAATAGCTAAGGTCTAAGACTCGTACTATGGCCTACAGGTTAAGGTCTTAACTCTTACTCTGGCCTACAGGTTAAGGTCTTAACTCTTACTCTGGCCTACTGGTTAAGATCTTAGCTCTTACTCTGGCCTAATAGCTAAGGTCTTAACTCTTACTCTGGCCTAGTAGCTAAGGTCTTAGACTCATAGTATGGCCTACAGGTTTAGGTCTTAACTCCTACTCTGGCCTACAGGTTAAGGTCTTAACTCTTATTCTGGCCTACTGGTTAAGGTCTTAACTCGTACTCTGGCCTAATAGCTAAGGTCTTAACTCTTACTCTGGCCTAATAGCTAAGGTCTTAGAATTGTACTCTGGCCTAATGGTTAAGGTCTTAACTCTTACACTGGCCTAATAGCTAAGGTCTTAGACTCGTACTCTGGCCTAATGTTTAAGGTCTTCACTCTTACTCCGGCCCAATAGCTAAGGTCTTAACTCTTTCTCTGGCCTAATAGCTAAGGTCTTAGACTCGTACTCTGGACTAATGGTTAAGGTCTTAACTCTTACTCTGGCCTACTGGTTAAGGTCTTAACTCTTACTCTGGCCTAATAGCTAAGGTCCTAGACTCGTACTCTGGCCTAATAGCTAAGGTCTTAGACTCGTATTCTGGCCTAATGGTTAAGGTCTTAACTCTTACACTGGGCTACTGGTTAAGGTCTTAACTCTTACTCTGGCCTAATAGCTAAGGTCTTAGACTCGTACTCTGGCCTAATGGTTAAGGTCTTAACTCTTACTCTGGCCTAATGGTTAAGGTCTTAACTCTTACTCTGGCCTAATAGCTAAGGTCTTAGACTCGTACTCTGGCCTAATGGTTAAGGTCTTAACTCTTACTCAGGCCTAATAGCTAAGGTCTTAACTCTTTCTCTGGCCTAATAGCTAAGGTCTTAGACTCGTACTATGGCCTACAGGTTAAGGTCTTAACTCTTACTCTGGCCTACTGCTTAAGGTCTTAACTCTTACTCTGGCCTAATAGCTAAGGTCTTAGACTCATACTCTGGCCTAATGGTTAATGTCTTAACTCTTACTCTGGCCTAATAGCTAAGGTGTTAGACTCGTACTCTGGCCTAATGGTTAAGGTCTTAACTCTTACTCTGGCCTAATAGCTAAGGTCTTAGACTCGTACTCTGGCCTAATGGTTAAGGTCTTAACTCTTAGTCTGGCCTAATAGCTAAGGTCTTAGACTCTTACTCTGATATAATGGTTAAGGTCTTAGACTCTTACTCTGGCCTAATGGTTAAGGTCTTAACTCTTACTCTGGCCTAATGGTTAAGGTCTTAGACTCTTAATCTGGCCTAATGGTAAAGGTCTTAACTCTTACTCTGGCCAGACTCTTACTCTGGCCTAATGGTTAAGGTCTTAACTCTTACTCTGGCCTAATGGTTAAGGTCTTAGACTCTTACTCTGGCCTAATGGTTAAGGTCTTAGCTCTTACTCCAGCCTAATGGTTAAGGTCTTAGACTCATTCTCTGGCCTAATGTTTAAGGTCTTTATTCTTACTCTGGCTTAATGGTTAAGGTCTTAGACTCTTAATCTGGCCTAATGGTAAAGGTCTTAACTCTTACTCTGATCAGACTCTTACTCTGGCCTAATGGTTAAGGTCTTAACTCTTACTCTGGCCTACTGGTTAAGGTCTTAACTCTTACTCTGGCCTAATAGCTAAGGTCTTAGACTCGTACTCTGGCCTAATGGTTAAGGTCTTAACTCATACTCTGGCCTACTGGTTAAGGTCTTAACTCTTACTCTGGCCTAATAGCTAAGGTCTTAGACTTGTACTATGGCCTACAGGTTAAGGTCTTAACTCTTACTCTGGCCTACTGGTTAAGGTCTTAATTATTACTCTGGCCTAATAGCTAAGGTCTTAACTCTTACTCTGGCCTAATAGCTAAGGTCTAAGACTCGTACTATGGCCTACAGGTTAAGGTCTTAACTCTTACTCTGGCCTACAGGTTAAGGTCTTAACTCTTACTCTGGCCTACTGGTTAAGATCTTAGCTCTTACTCTGGCCTAATAGCTAAGGTCTTAACTCTTACTCTGGCCTAGTAGCTAAGGTCTTAGGCTCATAGTATGGCCTACAGGTTTAGGTCTTAACTCCTACTCTGGCCTACAGGTTAAGGTCTTAACTCTTATTCTGGCCTACTGGTTAAGGTCTTAACTCGTACTCTGGCCTAATAGCTAAGGTCTTAACTCTTACTCTGGCCTAATAGCTAAGGTCTTAGAATCGTACTCTGGCCTAATGGTTAAGGTCTTAACTCTTACACTGGCCTAATAGCTAAGGTCTTAGACTCGTACTCTGGCCTAATGGTTAAGGTCTTCACTCTTACTCCGGCCCAATAGCTAAGGTCTTAACTCTTTCTCTGGCCTAATAGCTAAGGTCTTAGACTCGTACTCTGGACTAATGGTTAAGGTCTTAACTCTTACTCTGGCCTACTGGTTAAGGTCTTAACTCTTACTCTGGCCTAATAGCTAAGGTCCTAGACTCGTACTCTGGCCTAATAGCTAAGGTCTTAGACTCGTATTCTGGCCTAATGGTTAAGGTCTTAACTCTTACACTGGGCTACTGGTTAAGGTCTTAACTCTTACTCTGGCCTAATAGCTAAGGTCTTAGACTCGTACTCTGGCCTAATGGTGAAGGTCTTAACTCTCACTCTGGCCTACTGGTTAAGGTCTTAACTTTTACTCTGGCCTAATAACTAAGGTCTTAACTCTTACTCTGGCCTAATAGCTAAGGTCTTAGACTCGTACTTTGGCCTAATGGTTAAGGTCTTAACTCTTACTCTGGCCTAATAGCTAAGGTCTTAACTCTTACTCTGGCCTAATAGCTAAGGTCTTAGACTGGTACTCTGGCCTAATGGTTAAGGTCTTAACTCTTACTCTGGCCTACTGGTTAAGGTCTTAACTCTTACTCTGGCCTAATAGCTAAGGTCTTAGACTCGTACTCTGGCCTAATGGTTAAGGTCTTAACTCTTACTCTGGCCTAAATGTTAAGGTCTTAACTCTTACTCTGGCCTAATAGCTAAGGTCTTAGTCTCGTACTCTGGCCTAATGGTTAAGGTCTTAACTCTTACTCAGGCCTAATAGCTAAGGTCTTAACTCTTTCTCTGGCCTAATAGCTAAGGTCTTAGACTCGTACTATGGCCTACAGGTTAAGGTCTTAACTCTTACTCTGGCCTATTGGTTAAGGTCTTAACTCTTACTCTGGCCTAATAGCTAAGGTGTTAGACTCGTACTCTGGCCTAATGGTTAAGGTCTTAACTCTTACTCTGGCCTAATAGCTAAGGTCTTAGACTCGTACTCTGTCCTAATGGTTAAGGTCTTAACTCTTAGTCTGGCCTAATAGCTAAGGTCTTAGACTCTTACTCTGATATAATGGTTAAGGTCTTAGGCTCTTACTCTGGCCTAATGGTTAAGGTCTTAACTCTTACTCTGGCCTAATGGTTAAGGTCTTAGACTCTTAATCTGGCCTAATGGTAAAGGTCTTAACTCTTACTCTGGCCAGACTCTTACTCTGGCCTAATGGTTAAGGTCTTAACTCTTACTCTGGCCTAATGGTTAAGGTCTTAGACTCTTACTCTGGCCTAATGGTTAAGGTCTTAGCTCTTACTCCGGCCTAATGGTTAAGGTCTTAGACTCTTTCTCTGGCCTACGACCGGATATACTCTTTCTACGAGCATTTTGTTGCACATAAACGCTTCTCCTCGCTCAGCGACAGCAGCGAGGGCTTGTTAGCATAAAATTGTGTTCTAATCTTTTTGCTGCTATTTCTGTGTACTTTAATGTTGTAATTGTGTGGTTCAATTTTTTTAAATAACTTTACCTTTTAAAGAGTTGCTTTTCTTTTAATTCATCGTTCTGCCCTCTTACTTGCACCTTAAAACTCGAAGCCATTCACTCGCCTTGCGAGACTCCTCCCCTTTGTCCCGGTGCCTATCATTGGTCGCCATCTTTCATTGGGTCCCTGGAGGAGACTATTTGTCTCAGGCCAATGCAAGCGCGCAGTCCTACGACCGGATATACTCTTTCTACGAGCATTTTGTTGCACATAAACGCTTCTCCTCGCTCAGCGACAGCAGCGAGGGCTTGTTAGCATAAAATTGTGTTCTAATCTTTTTGCTGCTATTTCTGTGTACTTTAATGTTGTAATTGTGTGGTTCAATTTTTTTAAATAACTTTACCTTTTAAAGAGTTGCTTTTCTTTTAATTCATCGTTCTGCCCTCTTACTTGCACCTTAAAACTCGAAGCCATTCACTCGCCTTGCGAGACTCCTCCCCTTTGTCCCGGTGCCTATCATTGGTCGCCATCTTTGATTGGGTCCCTGGAGGAGACTATTTGTATCAGGCCAATGCAAGCGCGCAGTCCTACGACCGGATATACTCTTTTCAATTTTTTTAAATAACTTTACCTTTTAAAGAGTTGCTTTTCTTTTAATTCATCGTTCTGCCCTCTTACTTGCACCTTAAAACTCGAAGCCATCCACTCGCCTTGCGAGACTCCTCCCCTTTGTCCCGGTGCCTATCATTGGTCGCCATCTTTGATTGGGTCCCTGGAGGAGACTATTTGTATCAGGCCAATGCAAGCGCGCAGCGCGCGCGCGCAGCGGGCGCGCCGTTGGCGCGCCGGAGGCGCGCCAGAGGCAAGCCCGTCTCCGCCCGTCCGCGCCAGGACGGGCCGAGGGCGAGGACCCTCGCTCCCTACCGCAGACATTCGTCTGTTCTACTCTCGGGAGGAAATGCTGTCACTGCGCGCCTTGAAAAGTGCTGCATGTAAGTACGTGCATAAGGGGGTCGACCCCTTCACTGTCTGCTCGACCTGCAACACTACACAAGCGGACAGGGGCAAGCCTACACTGGCAATGGCCCTGCTTAACTGTCGTTCGCTGCCATGTCATGCAGTAGAGATTAATCTCCTGATACAAGACCACGATCTAGACATCCTGTTCTTAACTGAAACATGGATCACACCCAATTCAGGGGCGGGCGTGGTACGTGCCCTCCCCCCAGGCTTTCTCATTTACTATCTTGATCGACCCTCTGGTCGAGGGGGAGGCATAGCCATCATCTATAGAGATGTGTTTGTATGCAGGGCCTCTAACAGTGAGATTCAGGACTGTGAAAGCTGCCAGTTCTCTTTACGGATTTCCCCTACCGCGACAGCATCGGGTCTGCTAATATATCGCCCCCCAGGTCCTTCGGGGTTCTTTACTAACTCTCTTTTGGAAACCGTTATGCAGATGGCCACTTCTACCTCCAATTTCATGGTACTGGGGGATTTAAACCTTCATTTTAATGATCCTTCCGACTTTACAGCCACTGACTTGGGTTCGGACTTGAAGGCTTATAATCTGACCCTTAGCAATCAGGGAGCCTCTCACATTAAAGGTCATCTTCTCGACCCGATCTTTTCTAATATCCCGCATGTAGAAGTCCTACCGGCCTGCCCCCTGCCATGGTCAGACCACTTTTTGATACCTTTTTCCATGCAATGTGACACCAAGGCCAACCCGTCCCCTGGAGTTTATTCTTTGGAAAGGGCTTGGTCTAAACTTTCATTTGAAAGCTGGACAGCGCAGCTACAGAGCTCCTTCCCTCCCCTGGCCGATGATCCCTCCACGGCTGACCTGGCCTTTGATCAATGGCTTACCAACTCTCTTGATTCCATCTTGCCAAAAAAGAGAGTTGCTAAGAGTCGGAGCAGAACGGGTTCGGCCCCTTGGTACACCGCTGAACTACGCACCCTTAGGAGATGCTGTAAGAAGCTGGAGAGGACATGGAGAAGGGACTGGGAGGCGGCCAGTCGAGAGAACTATCGGGTAGCCATGAGGTCATATAAGAAAGCCCTTCGCGCTGCCAAGGCCAAATTTTTTGAGGAAAAAATTACTAGCGCCTCTAACTCTTCTAGAGAGACATTCAGAGTGATTAAGGAGCTTCTCAAAATCCCCGAGCCGCCAGTCATCCACGACAATCCCGCGGAAAAGTGCAGGGAACTCGCGGACTACTTCCATCTCAAAATCGAGAATATTCTTTCTCTGCTACCTCGGGCCACACAGAATACTTATGTAGCAGATCAAGGAAAAGGCACTCACGTTCTACTCGACTCTTTTGACCCGATAACTGAGATGGAAGTGACAAGGGAACTCAGCTCGATGAAGAGCGGCTCGCCAGACGACCCTGCTCCAATGAGATTCCTCAAACAAGTTGCCTCTGTGATCACGGCCCCTATCACGAACCTCATCAATCTTTCCCTTACTCAAGGGGTGGTTCCTCCAGGTTGGAAAAGGGCTGTGGTGAAGGCCCTCCTGAAAAAGCCTAGTCTGGATCCCTCGGACTTGGCTAATTTCAGGCCTATTTCTCTTCTGCCGGGACTTGGTAAGATCGCAGAAAGGCTGGTTAACTATCAACTTTCCAGCTTTCTGGAGTCCAACGGGCTGCTTCGAGAAACCCAAACCGGCTTCCGCCCAGGCCACGGCACGGACACCGCCCTCCTAGCAGTTGTGGACGAAGCCAGAAGCATGCTGGATTCGGGGGGGTCAGTGGCAGTGATCCTCCTGGATCTTAGCGCTGCCTTCGATACTGTTAACCATCAAGTACTGATCCAACAATTGTCCAACGTGGGAGTAAGAGGTGTTGTGTTGCAGTGGCTGCGCTCCTTTCTTACTGGCCGTACTTATCAGGTATGGGAAGGTAGTGCGCGGTCTTCTCCTATCCCCCTCCAGTGTGGGGTCCCACAGGGCTCCTCCTTGAGTCCCACTTTATTTAATGTGTATATGTCTCCCCTGGAGGATGTGGTTGCACCTTTCGGGATAAAAATCGTCAGCTATGCTGATGACACGCAATTGGTGGTGGCTCTCTCCCAATTGATGAAGAATCCGGAGGTTTTGCATCAATGCCTGTCTCATGTATACACCTGGATGTGCGACTCAGCGTTGAAACTCAACGGATCTAAAACTGATATTATGCTTCTGGGGCACAAGGCTCCCCCTCTCCCTCTGTCCAGCTGGCCTAGCTGCCTGGGAGATCTCCCCTGCTCCAAACAGGAGATCAAGAGCTTGGGAGTCTGGTTGGAGCAGGACCTTACCTTCAAGACGCAGGCAAAGAAGACGGCAGGGATCTGTTTTGGGCTTCTTCGCTCTGCCCGTAAGGTCCTGCCCCTTCTCCCCCCTACTTCCAGGAAGCTACTTATTCAGGGCCTGATTACATCTAGGTTAGATTACTGTAATGCGATCTTCCTTGGTGCCCCTGAAGCCACGCTGAACAAGCTCCAACAAGTGCAAAATGCCGCGGCCAGGGTACTAACCAATGCTCCTAGGAGGCAGTCAGCCAGACCAGCCTTGAAGATTTTGCATTGGCTCCCAGTACGAGAGAGAGTTAAGTTTAAGTCCCTCTGTATTGCCCATAAAATCCTGCAGGGCAAAGGCCCCCCTATTCTATCTAAATTAGTGGTACCCTATAAAGCTTCTAGACCCCTGCGTTCGGACCAGAAATCCCTTCTCAAGGTCCCCAGGGTGTGTAAGGCCCGCACTGGTGGCAGAAGATTCGCCGTGCATATCGCTACCCTCTGGAATGCGCTCCCGCTCGAGTTGCGTTCAGAAACAGGCACCCTGCGCTTCCGGAAACTGCTGAAAACCTATCTGTTCCCTCTTTGATGTGCCTTCTTGTTCCTGGTTAGGGTATGACTGATCAAGCGCTGGGATGCCCGAGGGTAACTGCGCGCTATACAAAACCGCCTACAATACAATACAATACAATAATGTTTAAGGTCTTTATTCTTACTCTGGCTTAATGGTTAAGGTTTTAGACTCTTAATCTGGCCTAATGGTAAAGGTCTTAACTCTTACTCTGGCCAGACTCTTACTCTGGCCTAATGGTTAAGGTCTTAACTCTTACTCTGGCCTACTGGTTAAGGTCTTAACTCTTACTCTGGCCTAATAGCTAAGGTCTTAGACTCGTACTCTGGCCTAATGGTTAAGGTCTTAACTCATACTCTGGCCTACTGGTTAAGGTCTTAACTCTTACTCTGGCCTAATAGCTAAGGTCTTAGACTTGTACTATGGCCTACTGGTTAAGGTCTTAACTCTTACTCTGGCCTAATAGCTAAGGTCTAAGACTCGTACTATGGCCTACAGGTTAAGGTCTTAACTCTTACTCTGGCCTACAGGTTAAGGTCTTAACTCTTACTCTGGCCTACTGGTTAGGATCTTAGCTCTTACTCTGGCCTAATAGCTAAGGTCTTAGACTCATAGTATGGCCTACAGGTTTAGGTCTTAACTCCTACTCTGGCCTACAGGTTAAGGTCTTAACTCTTACTCTGGCCTACTGGTTAAGGTCTTAACTCGTACTCTGGCCTAATAGCTAAGGTCTTAACTCTTACTCAGGCCTAATAGCTAAGGTCTTAATTCTTACTCTGGCCTAATAGCTAAGGTCTTAGAATCGTACTCTGGCCTAATGGTTAAGGTCTTAACTCTTACACTGGCCTAATAGCTAAGGTCTTAGACTCGTACTCTGGCCTAATGGTTAAGGTCTTCACTCTTACTCTGGCCCAATAGCTAAGGTCTTAACTCTTTCTCTGGCCTAATAGCTAAGGTCTTAGACTCGTACTCTGGACTAATGGTTAAGGTCTTAACTCTTACTCTGGCCTACTGGTTAAGGTCTTAACTCTTACTCTGGCCTAATAGCTAAGGTCTTAGACTCATACTCTGGCCTAATGGTTAAGGTCTTAACTCTTACTCTGGCCTAATAGCTATGGTCTTAACTCTTAATCTGGCATAATGGTTAAGGTCTTAACTCTTACTCTGGCCTAATGGTTAAGGTCTTAACTCTTACTCTGGCCTAATGGTTAAGGTCTTAGCTCTTACTCCGGCCTAATGGTTAAGGTCTTAGACTCTTTCTCTGGCCTAATGTTTAAGGTCTTTATTCTTACTCTGGCTTAATGGTTAACGTCTTAACTCTTACTCATGGCCTAATAGCTAAGGTCTTAACTCTTACTCTGGCCTAATAGCTAAGGTCTTAGACTCGTACTCTGGCCTAATGGTTAAGGTCTTAACTCTTACTCTGGCCTAATAGCTAAGGTCTTAGACTCGTACTCTGGCCTAATGGTTAAGGTCTTAACTCTTAGTCTGGCCTAATAGCTAAGGTCTTAGACTCTTACTCTGATATAATGGTTAAGGTCTTAGACTCTTACTCTGGCCTAATGGTTAAGGTCTTAACTCTTACTCTGGCCTAATGGTTAAGGTCTTAGACTCTTAATCTGGCCTAATGGTAAAGGTCTTAACTCTTACTCTGGCCAGACTCTTACTCTGGCCTAATGGTTAAGGTCTTAACTCTTACTCTGGCCTACTGGTTAAGGTCTTAACTCTTACTCTGGCCTAATAGCTAACGTCTTAGACTCGTACTCTGGCCTAATGGTTAAGGTCTTAACTCATACTCTGGCCTACTGGTTAAGGTCTTAACTCTTACTCTGGCCTAATAGCTAAGGTCTTAGACTTGTACTATGGCGTACTGGTTAAGGTCTTAACTCTTACTCTGGCCTACTGGTTAAGGTCTTAATTCTTACTCTGGCCTAATAGCTAAGGTCTTAACTCTTTCTCTGGCCTAATAGCTAAGGTCTAAGACTCATACTATGGCCTACAGGTTAAGGTCTTAACTCTTACTCTGGCCTACAGGTTAAGGTCTTAACTCTTACTCTGGCCTACTGGTTAAGATCTTAGCTCTTACTCTGGCCTAATAGCTAAGGTCTTAACTCTTACTCTGGCCTAGTAGCTAAGGTCTTAGACTCATAGTATGGCCTACAGGTTTAGGTCTTAACTCCTACTCTGGCCTACAGGTTAAGGTCTTAACTCTTACTCTGGCCTACTGGTTAAGGTCTTAACTCGTACTCTGGCCTAATAGCTAAGGTCTTAACTCTTACTCTGGCCTAATAGCTAAGGTCTTAGAATCGTACTCTGGCCTAATGGTTAAGGTCTTAACTCTTACACTGGCCTAATAGCTAAGGTCTTAGACTCATACTCTGGCCTAATGGTTAAGGTCTTCACTCTTACTCTGGCCCAATAGCTAAGGTCTTAACTCTTTCTCTGGCCTAATAGCTAAGGTCTTAGACTCGTACTCTGGACTAATGGTTAAGGTCTTAACTCTTACTCTGGCCTACTGGTTAAGGTCTTAACTCTTACTCTGGCCTAGTTGCTAAGGTCTTAGACTCATACTCTGGCCTAATGGTTAAGGTCTTAACTCTTACTCTGGCCTAATAGCTAAGGTCTTAACTCTTAATCTGGCATAATGGTTAAGGTCTTAACTCTTACTCTGGCCTAATGGTTAAGGTCTTAACTCTTACTCTGGCCTAATGGTTAAGGTCTTAGCTCTTACTCCGGCCTAATGGTTAAGGTCTTAGACTCTTTCTCTGGCCTAATGTTTAAGGTCTTTATTCTTACTCTGGCTTAATGGTTAACGTCTTAACTCTTACTCATGGCCTAATAGCTAAGGTCTTAACTCTTACTCTGGCCTAATAGCTAAGGTCTTAGACTCGTACTCTGGCCTACTGGTTAAGGTCTTAACTCCTACTCTGGCCTACTGGTTAAGGTCTTAACTCTTACTCTGGCCTAATAGCTAAGGTCTTAGACTCGTACTCTGGTCTAATGGTTAAGGTCTTAACTCTTTCTCTGGCCTACTGGTTAAGGTCTTAACTCTTACTCTGGCCTAATAGCTATGGTGTTAGACTCGTACTCTGGCCTACTGGTTAAGGTCTTAACTCTTACTCTGGCCGACTGGTTAAGGTCTTAACTCTTACTCTGGCCCAATAGCTAAGGTCTTAGACTCGTACTATGGCCTACAGGTTAAGGTCTTAACTCTTACTCTGGCCTACTGGTTAAGGTCTTAACTCTTACTCTGGCCTAATAGCTAAGGTCTTAGACTCGTACTCTGGCCTAATGGTTAAGGTCTTAACTCTTACTCTGGCCTACTGGTTAAGGTCTTAACTCTTACTCTGGCCTATTGATTAAGGTCTTAACTCTCAGTCTGGCATAATAGCTCAGGTCTTAACACTTACTCTGGCCTAATAGCTAAGGTCTTAGACTCGTACTCTGGCGTAATGGTTAAGGTCTTAACTCTTACTCTGGCCTAATAGCTAAGGTCTTAACTCTTACTCTGGCTAAATAGCTAAGGTCTTAGACTCGTACTCTGGCTTAATGGTTACGGTCTTAACTCTTACTCTGGCCTACTGGTTAAGGTCTTAACTCTTACTCTGGCCTAATAGCTAAGGTCTTAGACTCGTACTCTGGCCTAATGGTTAAGGTCTTAACTCTTACTCTGGCCTACTGGTTAAGGTCTTAACTCTTACTCTGGCCTATTGATTAAGGTCTTAACTCTCAGTCTGGCATAATAGCTCAGGTCTTAACACTTACTCTGGCCTAATAGCTAAGGTCTTAGACTCGTACTCTGGCGTAATGGTTAAGGTCTTAACTCTTACTCTGGCCTAATAGCTAAGGTCTTAACTCTTACTCTGGCTAAATAGCTAAGGTCTTAGACTCGTACTCTGGCTTAATGGTTACGGTCTTAACTCTTACTCTGGCCTAATAGCTAAGGTCTTAACTCTTACTCTGGCCTAATAGCTAAGGTCTTAGACTCGTACTCTGGCCTAATGGTTAAGGTCTTAACTCTTACTCTGGCCTACTGGTTAAGGTCTTAACTCTTACTCTGGCCTACTGATTAAGGTCTTAACTCTCAGTCTGGCATAATAGCTCAGGTCTTAACACTTACTCTGGCCTAATAGCTAAGGTCTTAGACTCGTACTCTGGCGTAATTGTTAAGGTCTTAACTCTTACTCTGGCCTAATAGCTAAGGTCTTAACTCTTACTCTGGCTAAATAGCTAAGGTCTTAGACTCGTACTCTGGCTTAATGGTTACGGTCTTAACTCTTACTCTGGCCTAATAGCTAAGGTCTTAACTCTTACTCTGGCCTAATAGCTAAGGTCTAAGACTCCTACTATGGCCTACAGGTTAAGGTCTTAACTCTTACTCTGGCTTACAGGTTAAGGTCTTAACTCTTACACTGGCGTACTGGTTAAGGTCTTAACTCTTACTCTGGCCTAATAGCTAAGGTGTAAGACTCGTACTATGGCCTGACAGCTAAGGTCTTAGACTCGTACTCCGGCCTAATAGCTAAGGTCTTATCTCTTACTCTGGCCTAATAGCTAAGGTCTTAACTCTTATTCTGGCCTAATAGCTAAGGTCTTAGACTCGTACTCTGGCCTAATAGCTAAGGTCTTAACTCTTACTCTGGCCTAATAGCTAAGGTCTTAGACTCGTACTTTGGCCTAATGGTTGAGGTCTTAACTCTTACTCTGGCCTAATAGCTAAGGTCTTAGACTCGTACTCTGGCCTAATAGCTAAGGTCTTAGACTCGTACTCTGGCCTAATAGCTAAGGTCTTAACTCTTACTCTGGCCTAATAGCTAAGGTCTTAACTCTTACTCTGGCCTAATAGCTAAGGTCTTAGACTCGTACTCTGGCCTAATAGCTAAGGTCTTAGACTCGTACTCTGGCCTAATGGTTAAGGTCTTAACTCTTACACTGGCCTACTGGTTAAGGTCTTAACTCTTACTCTGGCCTAATAGCTAAGGTCTTAGACTCGTACTCTGGCCTAATAGCTAAGGTCTTAACTCTTAATCTGGCCTAATAGCTAAGGTCTTAACTCTTACTCTGGCCTAATAGCTAAGGTCTTAGACTCGTACTCTGGCCTAATAGCTAAGGTCTTAGACTCGTACTCTGGCCTAATAGCTAAGGTCTTAACTCTTACTCTGGCCCAATAGCTAAGGTCTTAACTCTTACTCTGGCCTAATAGCTAAGGTCTTAGACTCGTACTATGGCCTAATAGCTAAGGTCTTAGACTCGTACTCTGACCTAATGGTTAAGGTCTTAACTCTTACACTGGCCTACTGGTTAAGGTCTTAACTCTTACTCTGGCCTAATAGCTAAGGTCTTAGACTCGTACTCTGGCCTAATAGCTAAGGTCTTAAGTCTTACTCTTGCCTAATAGCTAAGGTCTTAACTCTTACTATGGCCTAATAGCTAAGGTCTTAGACTCGTACTCTGGCCTAATAGCTAAGGTCTTAGACTCGAACTCTGGCCTAATGGTTAAGGTCTTAACTCTTACACTGGCCTACTGGTTAAGGTCTTAACTCTTACTCTGGCCTAATAGCTAAGGTCTTAGACTCATACTCTGGCCTAATGGTTAAGGTCTTAACTCTTACACTGGCCTACTGGTTAAGGTCTTAACTCTTACTCTGGCCTAATAGCTAAGGTCTTAGACTCGTACTCTGGCCTAATGGTTAAGGTCTTAACTCTTACTCTGGCCTACTGGTTAAGGTCTTAACTTTTACTCTGGCCTAATAGCTAAGGTCTTAACTCTTACTCTGGCCTAATAGCTAAGGTCTTAGACTCGTACTTTGGCCTAATGGTTAAGGTCTTAACTCTTACTCTGGCCTAATAGCTAAGGTCTTAACTCTTACTCTGGCCTAATAGCTAAGGTCTTAGACTCGTACTATGGCCTACAGGTTAAGTTCTTAACTCTTACTCTGGCCTACTTGTTAAGGTCTTAACTCTTACTCTGGCCTAATAGCTAAGGTCTTAGACTCGTACTCTGGCCTAATGGTTAAGGTCTTAACTCTTACTCTGGCCTAATAGCTAAGGTCTTAACTCTTACTCTGGCCTAATAGCTAAGGGCTTAGACTGGTACTCTGGCCTAATGTTTAAGGTCTTAACTCTTACTCTGGCCTACTGGTTTAGGTCTTAACTCTTACTCTGGCCTAATAGCTAAGGTCTTAGACTCGTACTCTGGCCTAATGGTGAAGGGCTTAACTCTTACTCTGGCCAACTGGTTAAGGTCTTAACTCTTACTCTGGCCTAATAGCTAAGGTCTTAAACTCGTACTCTGGCCTAATAGCTAAGGTCTTAAGTCTTACTCTTGCCTAATAGCTAAGGTCTTAACTCTTACTATGGCCTAATAGCTAAGGTCTTAGACTCGTACTCTGGCCTAATAGCTAAGGTCTTAGACTCGTACTCTGGCCTAATGGTTAAGGTCTTAACTCTTACACTGGCCTACTGGTTAAGGTCTTAACTCTTACTCTGGCCTAATAGCTAAGGTCTTAGACTCATACTCTGGCCTAATGGTTAAGGTCTTAACTCTTACACTGGCCTACTGGTTAAGGTCTTAACTCTTACTCTGGCCTAATAGCTAAGGTCTTAGACTCGTACTCTGGCCTAATGGTTAAGGTCTTAACTCTTACTCTGGCCTACTGGTTAAGGTCTTAACTTTTACTCTGGCCTAATAGCTAAGGTCTTAACTCTTACTCTGGCCTAATAGCTAAGGTCTTAGACTCGTACTTTGGCCTAATGGTTAAGGTCTTAACTCTTACTCTGGCCTAATAGCTAAGGTCTTAACTCTTACTCTGGCCTAATAGCTAAGGTCTTAGACTCGTACTATGGCCTACAGGTTAAGTTCTTAACTCTTACTCTGGCCTACTGGTTAAGGTCTTAACTCTTACTCTGGCCTAATAGCTAAGGTCTTAGACTCGTACTCTGGCCTAATGGTTAAGGTCTTAACTCTTACTCTGGCCTAATAGCTAAGGTCTTAACTCTTACTCTGGCCTAATAGCTAAGGGCTTAGACTGGTACTCTGGCCTAATGTTTAAGGTCTTAACTCTTACTCTGGCCTACTGGTTTAGGTCTTAACTCTTACTCTGGCCTAATAGCTAAGGTCTTAGACTCGTACTCTGGCCTAATGGTGAAGGGCTTAACTCTTACTCTGGCCAACTGGTTAAGGTCTTAACTCTTACTCTGGCCTAATAGCTAAGGTCTTAACTCCTACTCTGGCCTAATAGCTAAGTTCTTAGACTCGTACTCTGGCCTAATGGTTAAGGTCTTAACTCTTACTCTGGCCTAATGGTTAAGGTCTTAACTCTTACTCTGGCCTAATAGCTAAGGTCTTAGACTCGTACTCTGGCCTAATGGTTAAGGTCTTAACTCTTACTCAGGCCTAATAGCTAAGGTCTTAACTCTTTCTCTGGCCTAATAGCTAAGGTCTTAGACTCGTACTATGGCCTACAGGTTAAGGTCTTAACTCTTACTCTGGCCTACTGGTTAAGGTCTTAACTCTTACTCTGGCCTAATAGCTAAGGTCTTAGACTCATACTCTGGCCTAATGGTTAAGATCTTAACTCTTACTCTGGCCTAATGGTTAAGGTCTTAGACTCTTACTCTGGCCTAATGGTTAAGGTCTTAGCTCTTACTCCGGCCTAATGGTTAAGGTCTTAGACTCTTTCTCTGGCCTACGACCGGATATACTCTTTCTACGAGCATTTTGTTGCACATAAACGCTTCTCCTCGCTCAGCGACAGCAGCGAGGGCTTGTTAGCATAAAATTGTGTTCTAATCTTTTTGCTGCTATTTCTGTGTACTTTAATGTTGTAATTGTGTGGTTCAATTTTTTTAAATAACTTTACCTTTTAAAGAGTTGCTTTTCTTTTAATTCATTGTTCTGCCCTCTTACTTGCACCTTAAAACTCGAAGCCATTCACTCGCCTTGCGAGACTCCTCCCCTTTGTCCCGGTGCCTATCATTGGTCGCCATCTTTCATTGGGTCCCTGGAGGAGACTATTTGTCTCAGGCCAATGCAAGCGCGCAGTCCTACGACCGGATATACTCTTTCTACGAGCATTTTGTTGCACATAAACGCTTCTCCTCGCTCAGCGACAGCAGCGAGGGCTTGTTAGCATAAAATTGTGTTCTAATCTTTTTGCTGCTATTTCTGTGTACTTTAATGTTGTAATTGTGTGGTTCAATTTTTTTAAATAACTTTACCTTTTAAAGAGTTGCTTTTCTTTTAATTCATCGTTCTGCCCTCTTACTTGCACCTTAAAACTCGAAGCCATTCACTCGCCTTGCGAGACTCCTCCCCTTTGTCCCGGTGCCTATCATTGGTCGCCATCTTTGATTGGGTCCCTGGAGGAGACTATTTGTATCAGGCCAATGCAAGCGCGCAGTCCTATGACCGGATATACTCTTTTCAATTTTTTTAAATAACTTTACCTTTTAAAGAGTTGCTTTTCTTTTAATTCATCGTTCTGCCCTCTTACTTGCACCTTAAAACTCGAAGCCATCCACTCGCCTTGCGAGACTCCTCCCCTTTGTCCCGGTGCCTATCATTGGTCGCCATCTTTGATTGGGTCCCTGGAGGAGACTATTTGTATCAGGCCAATGCAAGCGCGCAGCGCGCGCGCGCAGCGGGCGCGCCGTTGGCGCGCCGGAGGCGCGCCAGAGGCAAGCCCGTCTCCGCCCGTCCGCGCCAGGACGGGCCGAGGGCGAGGACCCTCGCTCCCTACCGCAGACATTCGTCTGTTCTACTCTCGGGAGGAAATGCTGTCACTGCGCGCCTTGAAAAGTGCTGCATGTAAGTACGTGCATAAGGGGGTCGACCCCTTCACTGTCTGCTCGACCTGCAACACTACACAAGCGGACAGGGGCAAGCCTACACTGGCAATGGCCCTGCTTAACTGTCGTTCGCTGCCATGTCATGCAGTAGAGATTAATCTCCTGATACAAGACCACGATCTAGACATCCTGTTCTTAACTGAAACATGGATCACACCCAATTCAGGGGCGGGCGTGGTACGTGCCCTCCCCCCAGGCTTTCTCATTTACAATCTTGATCGACCCTCTGGTCGAGGGGGAGGCATAGCCATCATCTATAGAGATGTGTTTGTATGCAGGGCCTCTAACAGTGAGATTCAGGACTGTGAAAGCTGCCAGTTCTCTTTACGGATTTCCCCTACCGCGACAGCATCGGGTCTGCTAATATATCGCCCCCCAGGTCCTTCGGGGTTCTTTACTAACTCTCTTTTGGAAACCGTTATGCAGATGGCCACTTCTACCTCCAATTTCATGGTACTGGGGGATTTAAACCTTCATTTTAATGATCCTTCCGACTTTACAGCCACTGACTTGGGTTCGGACTTGAAGGCTTATAATCTGACCCTTAGCAATCAGGGAGCCTCTCACATTAAAGGTCATCTTCTCGACCCGATCTTTTCTAATATCCCGCATGTAGAAGTCCTACCGGCCTGCCCCCTGCCATGGTCAGACCACTTTTTGATACCTTTTTCCATGCAATGTGACACCAAGGCCAACCCGTCCCCTGGAGTTTATTCTTTGGAAAGGGCTTGGTCTAAACTTTCATTTGAAAGCTGGACAGCGCAGCTACAGAGCTCCTTCCCTCCCCTGGCCGATGATCCCTCCATGGCTGACCTGGCCTTTGATCAATGGCTTACCAACTCTCTTGATTCCATCTTGCCAAAAAAGAGAGTTGCTAAGAGTCGGAGCAGAACGGGTTCGGCCCCTTGGTACACCGCTGAACTACGCACCCTTAGGAGATGCTGTAAGAAGCTGGAGAGGACATGGAGAAGGGACTGGGAGGCGGCCAGTCGAGAGAACTATCGGGTAGCCATGAGGTCATATAAGAAAGCCCTTCGCGCTGCCAAGGCCAAATTTTTTGAGGAAAAAATTACTAGCGCCTCTAACTCTTCTAGAGAGACATTCAGAGTGATTAAGGAGCTTCTCAAAATCCCCGAGCCGCCAGTCATCCACGACAATCCCGCGGAAAAGTGCAGGGAACTCGCGGACTACTTCCATCTCAAAATCGAGAATATTCTTTCTCTGCTACCTCGGGCCACACAGAATACTTATGTAGCAGATCAAGGAAAAGGCACTCACGTTCTACTCGACTCTTTTGACCCGATAACTGAGATGGAAGTGACAAGGGAACTCAGCTCGATGAAGAGCGGCTCGCCAGACGACCCTGCTCCAATGAGATTCCTCAAACAAGTTGCCTCTGTGATCACGGCCCCTATCACGAACCTCATCAATCTTTCCCTTACTCAAGGGGTGGTTCCTCCAGGTTGGAAAAGGGCTGTGGTGAAGGCCCTCCTGAAAAAGCCTAGTCTGGATCCCTCGGACTTGGCTAATTTCAGGCCTATTTCTCTTCTGCCGGGACTTGGTAAGATCGCAGAAAGGCTGGTTAACTATCAACTTTCCAGCTTTCTGGAGTCCAACGGGCTGCTTCGAGAAACCCAAACCGGCTTCCGCCCAGGCCACGGCACGGACACCGCCCTCCTAGCAGTTGTGGACGAAGCCAGAAGCATGCTGGATTCGGGGGGGTCAGTGGCAGTGATCCTCCTGGATCTTAGCGCTGCCTTCGATACTGTTAACCATCAAGTACTGATCCAACAATTGTCCAACGTGGGAGTAAGAGGTGTTGTGTTGCAGTGGCTGCGCTCCTTTCTTACTGGCCGTACTTATCAGGTATGGGAAGGTAGTGCGCGGTCTTCTCCTATCCCCCTCCAGTGTGGGGTCCCACAGGGCTCCTCCTTGAGTCCCACTTTATTTAATGTGTATATGTCTCCCCTGGAGGATGTGGTTGCACCTTTCGGGATAAAAATCGTCAGCTATGCTGATGACACGCAATTGGTGGTGGCTCTCTCCCAATTGATGAAGAATCCGGAGGTTTTGCATCAATGCCTGTCTCATGTATACACCTGGATGTGCGACTCAGCGTTGAAACTCAACGGATCTAAAACTGATATTATGCTTCTGGGGCACAAGGCTCCCCCTCTCCCTCTGTCCAGCTGGCCTAGCTGCCTGGGAGATCTCCCCTGCTCCAAACAGGAGATCAAGAGCTTGGGAGTCTGGTTGGAGCAGGACCTTACCTTCAAGACGCAGGCAAAGAAGACGGCAGGGATCTGTTTTGGGCTTCTTCGCTCTGCCCGTAAGGTCCTGCCCCTTCTCCCCCCTACTTCCAGGAAGCTACTTATTCAGGGCCTGATTACATCTAGGTTAGATTACTGTAATGCGATCTTCCTTGGTGCCCCTGAAGCCACGCTGAACAAGCTCCAACAAGTGCAAAATGCCGCGGCCAGGGTACTAACCAATGCTCCTAGGAGGCAGTCAGCCAGACCAGCCTTGAAGATTTTGCATTGGCTCCCAGTACGAGAGAGAGTTAAGTTTAAGTCCCTCTGTATTGCCCATAAAATCCTGCAGGGCAAAGGCCCCCCTATTCTATCTAAATTAGTGGTACCCTATAAAGCTTCTAGACCCCTGCGTTCGGACCATAAATCCCTTCTCAAGGTCCCCAGGGTGTGTAAGGCCCGCACTGGTGGCAGAAGATTCGCCGTGCATATCGCTACCCTCTGGAATGCGCTCCCGCTCGAGTTGCGTTCAGAAACAGGCACCCTGCGCTTCCGGAAACTGCTGAAAACCTATCTGTTCCCTCTTTGATGTGCCTTCTTGTTCCTGGTTAGGGTATGACTGATCAAGCGCTGGGATGCCCGAGGGTAACTGCGCGCTATACAAAACCGCCTACAATACAATACAATACAATAATGTTTAAGGTCTTTATTCTTACTCTGGCTTAATGGTTAAGGTTTTAGACTCTTAATCTGGCCTAATGGTAAAGGTCTTAACTCTTACTCTGGCCAGACTCTTACTCTGGCCTAATGGTTAAGGTCTTAACTCTTACTCTGGCCTACTGGTTAAGGTCTTAACTCTTACTCTGGCCTAATAGCTAAGGTCTTAGACTCGTACTCTGGCCTAATGGTTAAGGTCTTAACTCATACTCTGGCCTACTGGTTAAGGTCTTAACTCTTACTCTGGCCTAATAGCTAAGGTCTTAGACTTGTACTATGGCCTACTGGTTAAGGTCTTAACTCTTACTCTGGCCTAATAGCTAAGGTCTAAGACTCGTACTATGGCCTACAGGTTAAGGTCTTAACTCTTACTCTGGCCTACAGGTTAAGGTCTTAACTCTTACTCTGGCCTACTGGTTAGGATCTTAGCTCTTACTCTGGCCTAATAGCTAAGGTCTTAGACTCATAGTATGGCCTACAGGTTTAGGTCTTAACTCCTACTCTGGCCTACAGGTTAAGGTCTTAACTCTTACTCTGGCCTACTGGTTAAGGTCTTAACTCGTACTCTGGCCTAATAGCTAAGGTCTTAACTCTTACTCAGGCCTAATAGCTAAGGTCTTAATTCTTACTCTGGCCTAATAGCTAAGGTCTTAGAATCGTACTCTGGCCTAATGGTTAAGGTCTTAACTCTTACACTGGCCTAATAGCTAAGGTCTTAGACTCGTACTCTGGCCTAATGGTTAAGGTCTTCACTCTTACTCTGGCCCAATAGCTAAGGTCTTAACTCTTTCTCTGGCCTAATAGCTAAGGTCTTAGACTCGTACTCTGGACTAATGGTTAAGGTCTTAACTCTTACTCTGGCCTACTGGTTAAGGTCTTAACTCTTACTCTGGCCTAATAGCTAAGGTCTTAGACTCATACTCTGGCCTATTGGTTAAGGTCTTAACTCTTACTCTGGCCTAATAGCTATGGTCTTAACTCTTAATCTGGCATAATGGTTAAGGTCTTAACTCTTACTCTGGCCTAATGGTTAAGGTCTTAACTCTTACTCTGGCCTAATGGTTAAGGTCTTAGCTCTTACTCCGGCCTAATGGTTAAGGTCTTAGACTCTTTCTCTGGCCTAATGTTTAAGGTCTTTATTCTTACTCTGGCTTAATGGTTAACGTCTTAACTCTTACTCATGGCCTAATAGCTAAGGTCTTAACTCTTACTCTGGCCTAATAGCTAAGGTCTTAGACTCGTACTCTGGCCTAATGGTTAAGGTCTTAACTCTTACTCTGGCCTAATAGCTAAGGTCTTAGACTCGTACTCTGGCCTAATGGTTAAGGTCTTAACTCTTAGTCTGGCCTAATAGCTAAGGTCTTAGACTCTTACTCTGATATAATGGTTAAGGTCTTAGACTCTTACTCTGGCCTAATGGTTAAGGTCTTAACTCTTACTCTGGCCTAATGGTTAAGGTCTTAGACTCTTAATCTGGCCTAATGGTAAAGGTCTTAACTCTTACTCTGGCCAGACTCTTACTCTGGCCTAATGGTTAAGGTCTTAACTCTTACTCTGGCCTACTGGTTAAGGTCTTAACTCTTACTCTGGCCTAATAGCTAACGTCTTAGACTCGTACTCTGGCCTAATGGTTAAGGTCTTAACTCATACTCTGGCCTACTGGTTAAGGTCTTAACTCTTACTCTGGCCTAATAGCTAAGGTCTTAGACTTGTACTATGGCGTACTGGTTAAGGTCTTAACTCTTACTCTGGCCTACTGGTTAAGGTCTTAATTCTTACTCTGGCCTAATAGCTAAGGTCTTAACTCTTTCTCTGGCCTAATAGCTAAGGTCTAAGACTCATACTATGGCCTACAGGTTAAGGTCTTAACTCTTACTCTGGCCTACAGGTTAAGGTCTTAACTCTTACTCTGGCCTACTGGTTAAGATCTTAGCTCTTACTCTGGCCTAATAGCTAAGGTCTTAACTCTTACTCTGGCCTAGTAGCTAAGGTCTTAGACTCATAGTATGGCCTACAGGTTTAGGTCTTAACTCCTACTCTGGCCTACAGGTTAAGGTCTTAACTCTTACTCTGGCCTACTGGTTAAGGTCTTAACTCGTACTCTGGCCTAATAGCTAAGGTCTTAACTCTTACTCTGGCCTAATAGCTAAGGTCTTAGAATCGTACTCTGGCCTAATGGTTAAGGTCTTAACTCTTACACTGGCCTAATAGCTAAGGTCTTAGACTCATACTCTGGCCTAATGGTTAAGGTCTTCACTCTTACTCTGGCCCAATAGCTAAGGTCTTAACTCTTTCTCTGGCCTAATAGCTAAGGTCTTAGACTCGTACTCTGGACTAATGGTTAAGGTCTTAACTCTTACTCTGGCCTACTGGTTAAGGTCTTAACTCTTACTCTGGCCTAGTTGCTAAGGTCTTAGACTCATACTCTGGCCTAATGGTTAAGGTCTTAACTCTTACTCTGGCCTAATAGCTAAGGTCTTAACTCTTAATCTGGCATAATGGTTAAGGTCTTAACTCTTACTCTGGCCTAATGGTTAAGGTCTTAACTCTTACTCTGGCCTAATGGTTAAGGTCTTAGCTCTTACTCCGGCCTAATGGTTAAGGTCTTAGACTCTTTCTCTGGCCTAATGTTTAAGGTCTTTATTCTTACTCTGGCTTAATGGTTAACGTCTTAACTCTTACTCATGGCCTAATAGCTAAGGTCTTAACTCTTACTCTGGCCTAATAGCTAAGGTCTTAGACTCGTACTCTGGCCTACTGGTTAAGGTCTTAACTCTTACTCTGGCCTACTGGTTAAGGTCTTAACTCTTACTCTGGCCTAATAGCTAAGGTCTTAGACTCGTACTCTGGTCTAATGGTTAAGGTCTTAACTCTTTCTCTGGCCTACTGGTTAAGGTCTTAACTCTTACTCTGGCCTAATAGCTATGGTGTTAGACTCGTACTCTGGCCTACTGGTTAAGGTCTTAACTCTTACTCTGGCCGACTGGTTAAGGTCTTAACTCTTACTCTGGCCCAATAGCTAAGGTCTTAGACTCGTACTATGGCCTACAGGTTAAGGTCTTAACTCTTACTCTGGCCTACTGGTTAAGGTCTTAACTCTTACTCTGGCCTAATAGCTAAGGTCTTAGACTCGTACTCTGGCCTAATGGTTAAGGTCTTAACTCTTACTCTGGCCTACTGGTTAAGGTCTTAACTCTTACTCTGGCCTATTGATTAAGGTCTTAACTCTCAGTCTGGCATAATAGCTCAGGTCTTAACACTTACTCTGGCCTAATAGCTAAGGTCTTAGACTCGTACTCTGGCGTAATGGTTAAGGTCTTAACTCTTACTCTGGCCTAATAGCTAAGGTCTTAACTCTTACTCTGGCTAAATAGCTAAGGTCTTAGACTCGTACTCTGGCTTAATGGTTACGGTCTTAACTCTTACTCTGGCCTACTGGTTAAGGTCTTAACTCTTACTCTGGCCTAATAGCTAAGGTCTTAGACTCGTACTCTGGCCTAATGGTTAAGGTCTTAACTCTTACTCTGGCCTACTGGTTAAGGTCTTAACTCTTACTCTGGCCTATTGATTAAGGTCTTAACTCTCAGTCTGGCATAATAGCTCAGGTCTTAACACTTACTCTGGCCTAATAGCTAAGGTCTTAGACTCGTACTCTGGCGTAATGGTTAAGGTCTTAACTCTTACTCTGGCCTAATAGCTAAGGTCTTAACTCTTACTCTGGCTAAATAGCTAAGGTCTTAGACTCGTACTCTGGCTTAATGGTTACGGTCTTAACTCTTACTCTGGCCTAATAGCTAAGGTCTTAACTCTTACTCTGGCCTAATAGCTAAGGTCTTAGACTCGTACTCTGGCCTAATGGTTAAGGTCTTAACTCTTACTCTGGCCTACTGGTTAAGGTCTTAACTCTTACTCTGGCCTACTGATTAAGGTCTTAACTCTCAGTCTGGCATAATAGCTCAGGTCTTAACACTTACTCTGGCCTAATAGCTAAGGTCTTAGACTCGTACTCTGGCGTAATTGTTAAGGTCTTAACTCTTACTCTGGCCTAATAGCTAAGGTCTTAACTCTTACTCTGGCTAAATAGCTAAGGTCTTAGACTCGTACTCTGGCTTAATGGTTACGGTCTTAACTCTTACTCTGGCCTAATAGCTAAGGTCTTAACTCTTACTCTGGCCTAATAGCTAAGGTCTAAGACTCCTACTATGGCCTACAGGTTAAGGTCTTAACTCTTACTCTGGCTTACAGGTTAAGGTCTTAACTCTTACACTGGCGTACTGGTTAAGGTCTTAACTCTTACTCTGGCCTAATAGCTAAGGTGTAAGACTCGTACTATGGCCTGACAGCTAAGGTCTTAGACTCGTACTCCGGCCTAATAGCTAAGGTCTTATCTCTTACTCTGGCCTAATAGCTAAGGTCTTAACTCTTATTCTGGCCTAATAGCTAAGGTCTTAGACTCGTACTCTGGCCTAATAGCTAAGGTCTTAGACTCGTACTCTGGCCTAATAGCTAAGGTCTTAACTCTTACTCTGGCCTAATAGCTAAGGTCTTAGACTCGTACTCTGGCCTAATAGCTAAGGTCTTAGACTCGTACTCTGGCCTAATAGCTAAGGTCTTAACTCTTACTCTGGCCTAATAGCTAAGGTCTTAACTCTTACTCTGGCCTAATAGCTAAGGTCTTAGACTCGTACTCTGGCCTAATAGCTAAGGTCTTAGACTCGTACTCTGGCCTAATGGTTAAGGTCTTAACTCTTACACTGGCCTACTGGTTAAGGTCTTAACTCTTACTCTGGCCTAATAGCTAAGGTCTTAGACTCGTACTCTGGCCTAATAGCTAAGGTCTTAACTCTTAATCTGGCCTAATAGCTAAGGTCTTAACTCTTACTCTGGCCTAATAGCTAAGGTCTTAGACTCGTACTCTGGCCTAATAGCTAAGGTCTTAGACTCGTACTCTGGCCTAATAGCTAAGGTCTTAACTCTTACTCTGGCCCAATAGCTAAGGTCTTAACTCTTACTCTGGCCTAATAGCTAAGGTCTTAGACTCGTACTATGGCCTAATAGCTAAGGTCTTAGACTCGTACTCTGACCTAATGGTTAAGGTCTTAACTCTTACACTGGCCTACTGGTTAAGGTCTTAACTCTTACTCTGGCCTAATAGCTAAGGTCTTAGACTCGTACTCTGGCCTAATAGCTAAGGTCTTAAGTCTTACTCTTGCCTAATAGCTAAGGTCTTAACTCTTACTATGGCCTAATAGCTAAGGTCTTAGACTCGTACTCTGGCCTAATAGCTAAGGTCTTAGACTCGTACTCTGGCCTAATGGTTAAGGTCTTAACTCTTACACTGGCCTACTGGTTAAGGTCTTAACTCTTACTCTGGCCTAATAGCTAAGGTCTTAGACTCATACTCTGGCCTAATGGTTAAGGTCTTAACTCTTACACTGGCCTACTGGTTAAGGTCTTAACTCTTACTCTGGCCTAATAGCTAAGGTCTTAGACTCGTACTCTGGCCTAATGGTTAAGGTCTTAACTCTTACTCTGGCCTACTGGTTAAGGTCTTAACTTTTACTCTGGCCTAATAGCTAAGGTCTTAACTCTTACTCTGGCCTAATAGCTAAGGTCTTAGACTCGTACTTTGGCCTAATGGTTAAGGTCTTAACTCTTACTCTGGCCTAATAGCTAAGGTCTTAACTCTTACTCTGGCCTAATAGCTAAGGTCTTAGACTCGTACTATGGCCTACAGGTTAAGTTCTTAACTCTTACTCTGGCCTACTGGTTAAGGTCTTAACTCTTACTCTGGCCTAATAGCTAAGGTCTTAGACTCGTACTCTGGCCTAATGGTTAAGGTCTTAACTCTTACTCTGGCCTAATAGCTAAGGTCTTAACTCTTACTCTGGCCTAATAGCTAAGGGCTTAGACTGGTACTCTGGCCTAATGTTTAAGGTCTTAACTCTTACTCTGGCCTACTGGTTTAGGTCTTAACTCTTACTCTGGCCTAATAGCTAAGGTCTTAGACTCGTACTCTGGCCTAATGGTGAAGGGCTTAACTCTTACTCTGGCCAACTGGTTAAGGTCTTAACTCTTACTCTGGCCTAATAGCTAAGGTCTTAAACTCGTACTCTGGCCTAATAGCTAAGGTCTTAAGTCTTACTCTTGCCTAATAGCTAAGGTCTTAACTCTTACTATGGCCTAATAGCTAAGGTCTTAGACTCGTACTCTGGCCTAATAGCTAAGGTCTTAGACTCGTACTCTGGCCTAATGGTTAAGGTCTTAACTCTTACACTGGCCTACTGGTTAAGGTCTTAACTCTTACTCTGGCCTAATAGCTAAGGTCTTAGACTCATACTCTGGCCTAATGGTTAAGGTCTTAACTCTTACACTGGCCTACTGGTTAAGGTCTTAACTCTTACTCTGGCCTAATAGCTAAGGTCTTAGACTCGTACTCTGGCCTAATGGTTAAGGTCTTAACTCTTACTCTGGCCTACTGGTTAAGGTCTTAACTTTTACTCTGGCCTAATAGCTAAGGTCTTAACTCTTACTCTGGCCTAATAGCTAAGGTCTTAGACTCGTACTTTGGCCTAATGGTTAAGGTCTTAACTCTTACTCTGGCCTAATAGCTAAGGTCTTAACTCTTACTCTGGCCTAATAGCTAAGGTCTTAGACTCGTACTATGGCCTACAGGTTAAGTTCTTAACTCTTACTCTGGCCTACTGGTTAAGGTCTTAACTCTTACTCTGGCCTAATAGCTAAGGTCTTAGACTCGTACTCTGGCCTAATGGTTAAGGTCTTAACTCTTACTCTGGCCTAATAGCTAAGGTCTTAACTCTTACTCTGGCCTAATAGCTAAGGGCTTAGACTGGTACTCTGGCCTAATGTTTAAGGTCTTAACTCTTACTCTGGCCTACTGGTTTAGGTCTTAACTCTTACTCTGGCCTAATAGCTAAGGTCTTAGACTCGTACTCTGGCCTAATGGTGAAGGGCTTAACTCTTACTCTGGCCAACTGGTTAAGGTCTTAACTCTTACTCTGGCCTAATAGCTAAGGTCTTAACTCCTACTCTGGCCTAATAGCTAAGTTCTTAGACTCGTACTCTGGCCTAATGGTTAAGGTCTTAACTCTTACTCTGGCCTAATGGTTAAGGTCTTAACTCTTACTCTGGCCTAATAGCTAAGGTCTTAGACTCGTACTCTGGCCTAATGGTTAAGGTCTTAACTCTTACTCAGGCCTAATAGCTAAGGTCTTAACTCTTTCTCTGGCCTAATAGCTAAGGTCTTAGACTCGTACTATGGCCTACAGGTTAAGGTCTTAACTCTTACTCTGGCCTACTGGTTAAGGTCTTAACTCTTACTCTGGCCTAATAGCTAAGGTCTTAGACTCATACTCTGGCCTAATGGTTAAGGTCTTAACTCTTACTCTGGCCTAATGGTTAAGGTCTTAGACTCTTACTCTGGCCTAATGGTTAAGGTCTTAGCTCTTACTCCGGCCTAATGGTTAAGGTCTTAGACTCTTTCTCTGGCCTACGACCGGATATACTCTTTCTACGAGCATTTTGTTGCACATAAACGCTTCTCCTCGCTCAGCGACAGCAGCGAGGGCTTGTTAGCATAAAATTGTGTTCTAATCTTTTTGCTGCTATTTCTGTGTACTTTAATGTTGTAATTGTGTGGTTCAATTTTTTTAAATAACTTTACCTTTTAAAGAGTTGCTTTTCTTTTAATTCATTGTTCTGC
The DNA here is from genome assembly GCF_964204655.1 of Triturus cristatus. Taxonomy (NCBI): domain Eukaryota; kingdom Metazoa; phylum Chordata; class Amphibia; order Caudata; family Salamandridae; genus Triturus; species Triturus cristatus. Next base: position 1,087,001,865 of record NC_140589.1, on the reverse strand, counting down.
CCTCTTACTTGCACCTTAAAACTCGAAGCCATTCACTCGCCTTGCGAGACTCCTCCCCTTTGTCCCGGTGCCTATCATTGGTCGCCATCTTTCATTGGGTCCCTGGAGGAGACTATTTGTCTCAGGCCAATGCAAGCGCGCAGTCCTACGACCGGATATACTCTTTCTACGAGCATTTTGTTGCACATAAACGCTTCTCCTCGCTCAGCGACAGCAGCGAGGGCTTGTTAGCATAAAATTGTGTTCTAATCTTTTTGCTGCTATTTCTGTGTACTTTAATGTTGTAATTGTGTGGTTCAATTTTTTTAAATAACTTTACCTTTTAAAGAGTTGCTTTTCTTTTAATTCATCGTTCTGCCCTCTTACTTGCACCTTAAAACTCGAAGCCATTCACTCGCCTTGCGAGACTCCTCCCCTTTGTCCCGGTGCCTATCATTGGTCGCCATCTTTGATTGGGTCCCTGGAGGAGACTATTTGTATCAGGCCAATGCAAGCGCGCAGTCCTATGACCGGATATACTCTTTTCAATTTTTTTAAATAACTTTACCTTTTAAAGAGTTGCTTTTCTTTTAATTCATCGTTCTGCCCTCTTACTTGCACCTTAAAACTCGAAGCCATCCACTCGCCTTGCGAGACTCCTCCCCTTTGTCCCGGTGCCTATCATTGGTCGCCATCTTTGATTGGGTCCCTGGAGGAGACTATTTGTATCAGGCCAATGCAAGCGCGCAGCGCGCGCGCGCAGCGGGCGCGCCGTTGGCGCGCCGGAGGCGCGCCAGAGGCAAGCCCGTCTCCGCCCGTCCGCGCCAGGACGGGCCGAGGGCGAGGACCCTCGCTCCCTACCGCAGACATTCGTCTGTTCTACTCTCGGGAGGAAATGCTGTCACTGCGCGCCTTGAAAAGTGCTGCATGTAAGTACGTGCATAAGGGGGTCGACCCCTTCACTGTCTGCTCGACCTGCAACACTACACAAGCGGACAGGGGCAAGCCTACACTGGCAATGGCCCTGCTTAACTGTCGTTCGCTGCCATGTCATGCAGTAGAGATTAATCTCCTGATACAAGACCACGATCTAGACATCCTGTTCTTAACTGAAACATGGATCACACCCAATTCAGGGGCGGGCGTGGTACGTGCCCTCCCCCCAGGCTTTCTCATTTACAATCTTGATCGACCCTCTGGTCGAGGGGGAGGCATAGCCATCATCTATAGAGATGTGTTTGTATGCAGGGCCTCTAACAGTGAGATTCAGGACTGTGAAAGCTGCCAGTTCTCTTTACGGATTTCCCCTACCGCGACAGCATCGGGTCTGCTAATATATCGCCCCCCAGGTCCTTCGGGGTTCTTTACTAACTCTCTTTTGGAAACCGTTATGCAGATGGCCACTTCTACCTCCAATTTCATGGTACTGGGGGATTTAAACCTTCATTTTAATGATCCTTCCGACTTTACAGCCACTGACTTGGGTTCGGACTTGAAGGCTTATAATCTGACCCTTAGCAATCAGGGAGCCTCTCACATTAAAGGTCATCTTCTCGACCCGATCTTTTCTAATATCCCGCATGTAGAAGTCCTACCGGCCTGCCCCCTGCCATGGTCAGACCACTTTTTGATACCTTTTTCCATGCAATGTGACACCAAGGCCAACCCGTCCCCTGGAGTTTATTCTTTGGAAAGGGCTTGGTCTAAACTTTCATTTGAAAGCTGGACAGCGCAGCTACAGAGCTCCTTCCCTCCCCTGGCCGATGATCCCTCCATGGCTGACCTGGCCTTTGATCAATGGCTTACCAACTCTCTTGATTCCATCTTGCCAAAAAAGAGAGTTGCTAAGAGTCGGAGCAGAACGGGTTCGGCCCCTTGGTACACCGCTGAACTACGCACCCTTAGGAGATGCTGTAAGAAGCTGGAGAGGACATGGAGAAGGGACTGGGAGGCGGCCAGTCGAGAGAACTATCGGGTAGCCATGAGGTCATATAAGAAAGCCCTTCGCGCTGCCAAGGCCAAATTTTTTGAGGAAAAAATTACTAGCGCCTCTAACTCTTCTAGAGAGACATTCAGAGTGATTAAGGAGCTTCTCAAAATCCCCGAGCCGCCAGTCATCCACGACAATCCCGCGGAAAAGTGCAGGGAACTCGCGGACTACTTCCATCTCAAAATCGAGAATATTCTTTCTCTGCTACCTCGGGCCACACAGAATACTTATGTAGCAGATCAAGGAAAAGGCACTCACGTTCTACTCGACTCTTTTGACCCGATAACTGAGATGGAAGTGACAAGGGAACTCAGCTCGATGAAGAGCGGCTCGCCAGACGACCCTGCTCCAATGAGATTCCTCAAACAAGTTGCCTCTGTGATCACGGCCCCTATCACGAACCTCATCAATCTTTCCCTTACTCAAGGGGTGGTTCCTCCAGGTTGGAAAAGGGCTGTGGTGAAGGCCCTCCTGAAAAAGCCTAGTCTGGATCCCTCGGACTTGGCTAATTTCAGGCCTATTTCTCTTCTGCCGGGACTTGGTAAGATCGCAGAAAGGCTGGTTAACTATCAACTTTCCAGCTTTCTGGAGTCCAACGGGCTGCTTCGAGAAACCCAAACCGGCTTCCGCCCAGGCCACGGCACGGACACCGCCCTCCTAGCAGTTGTGGACGAAGCCAGAAGCATGCTGGATTCGGGGGGGTCAGTGGCAGTGATCCTCCTGGATCTTAGCGCTGCCTTCGATACTGTTAACCATCAAGTACTGATCCAACAATTGTCCAACGTGGGAGTAAGAGGTGTTGTGTTGCAGTGGCTGCGCTCCTTTCTTACTGGCCGTACTTATCAGGTATGGGAAGGTAGTGCGCGGTCTTCTCCTATCCCCCTCCAGTGTGGGGTCCCACAGGGCTCCTCCTTGAGTCCCACTTTATTTAATGTGTATATGTCTCCCCTGGAGGATGTGGTTGCACCTTTCGGGATAAAAATCGTCAGCTATGCTGATGACACGCAATTGGTGGTGGCTCTCTCCCAATTGATGAAGAATCCGGAGGTTTTGCATCAATGCCTGTCTCATGTATACACCTGGATGTGCGACTCAGCGTTGAAACTCAACGGATCTAAAACTGATATTATGCTTCTGGGGCACAAGGCTCCCCCTCTCCCTCTGTCCAGCTGGCCTAGCTGCCTGGGAGATCTCCCCTGCTCCAAACAGGAGATCAAGAGCTTGGGAGTCTGGTTGGAGCAGGACCTTACCTTCAAGACGCAGGCAAAGAAGACGGCAGGGATCTGTTTTGGGCTTCTTCGCTCTGCCCGTAAGGTCCTGCCCCTTCTCCCCCCTACTTCCAGGAAGCTACTTATTCAGGGCCTGATTACATCTAGGTTAGATTACTGTAATGCGATCTTCCTTGGTGCCCCTGAAGCCACGCTGAACAAGCTCCAACAAGTGCAAAATGCCGCGGCCAGGGTACTAACCAATGCTCCTAGGAGGCAGTCAGCCAGACCAGCCTTGAAGATTTTGCATTGGCTCCCAGTACGAGAGAGAGTTAAGTTTAAGTCCCTCTGTATTGCCCATAAAATCCTGCAGGGCAAAGGCCCCCCTATTCTATCTAAATTAGTGGTACCCTATAAAGCTTCTAGACCCCTGCGTTCGGACCAGAAATCCCTTCTCAAGGTCCCCAGGGTGTGTAAGGCCCGCACTGGTGGCAGAAGATTCGCCGTGCATATCGCTACCCTCTGGAATGCGCTCCCGCTCGAGTTGCGTTCAGAAACAGGCACCCTGCGCTTCCGGAAACTGCTGAAAACCTATCTGTTCCCTCTTTGATGTGCCTTCTTGTTCCTGGTTAGGGTATGACTGATCAAGCGCTGGGATGCCCGAGGGTAACTGCGCGCTATACAAAACCGCCTACAATACAATACAATACAATAATGTTTAAGGTCTTTATTCTTACTCTGGCTTAATGGTTAAGGTTTTAGACTCTTAATCTGGCCTAATGGTAAAGGTCTTAACTCTTACTCTGGCCAGACTCTTACTCTGGCCTAATGGTTAAGGTCTTAACTCTTACTCTGGCCTACTGGTTAAGGTCTTAACTCTTACTCTGGCCTAATAGCTAAGGTCTTAGACTCGTACTCTGGCCTAATGGTTAAGGTCTTAACTCATACTCTGGCCTACTGGTTAAGGTCTTAACTCTTACTCTGGCCTAATAGCTAAGGTCTTAGACTTGTACTATGGCCTACTGGTTAAGGTCTTAACTCTTACTCTGGCCTAATAGCTAAGGTCTAAGACTCGTACTATGGCCTACAGGTTAAGGTCTTAACTCTTACTCTGGCCTACAGGTTAAGGTCTTAACTCTTACTCTGGCCTACTGGTTAGGATCTTAGCTCTTACTCTGGCCTAATAGCTAAGGTCTTAGACTCATAGTATGGCCTACAGGTTTAGGTCTTAACTCCTACTCTGGCCTACAGGTTAAGGTCTTAACTCTTACTCTGGCCTACTGGTTAAGGTCTTAACTCGTACTCTGGCCTAATAGCTAAGGTCTTAACTCTTACTCAGGCCTAATAGCTAAGGTCTTAATTCTTACTCTGGCCTAATAGCTAAGGTCTTAGAATCGTACTCTGGCCTAATGGTTAAGGTCTTAACTCTTACACTGGCCTAATAGCTAAGGTCTTAGACTCGTACTCTGGCCTAATGGTTAAGGTCTTCACTCTTACTCTGGCCCAATAGCTAAGGTCTTAACTCTTTCTCTGGCCTAATAGCTAAGGTCTTAGACTCGTACTCCGGACTAATGGTTAAGGTCTTAACTCTTACTCTGGCCTACTGGTTAAGGTCTTAACTCTTACTCTAGCCTAATAGCTAAGGTCTTAGACTCATACTCTGGCCTAATGGTTAAGGTCTTAACTCTTACTCTGGCCTAATAGCTATGGTCTTAACTCTTAATCTGGCATAATGGTTAAGGTCTTAACTCTTACTCTGGCCTAATGGTTAAGGTCTTAACTCTTACTCTGGCCTAATGGTTAAGGTCTTAGCTCTTACTCCGGCCTAATGGTTAAGGTCTTAGACTCTTTCTCTGGCCTAATGTTTAAGGTCTTTATTCTTACTCTGGCTTAATGGTTAACGTCTTAACTCTTACTCATGGCCTAATAGCTAAGGTCTTAACTCTTACTCTGGCCTAATAGCTAAGGTCTTAGACTCGTACTCTGGCCTAATGGTTAAGGTCTTAACTCTTACTCTGGCCTAATAGCTAAGGTCTTAGACTCGTACTCTGGCCTAATGGTTAAGGTCTTAACTCTTAGTCTGGCCTAATAGCTAAGGTCTTAGACTCTTACTCTGATATAATGGTTAAGGTCTTAGACTCTTACTCTGGCCTAATGGTTAAGGTCTTAACTCTTACTCTGGCCTAATGGTTAAGGTCTTAGACTCTTAATCTGGCCTAATGGTAAAGGTCTTAACTCTTACTCTGGCCAGACTCTTACTCTGGCCTAATGGTTAAGGTCTTAACTCTTACTCTGGCCTACTGGTTAAGGTCTTAACTCTTACTCTGGCCTAATAGCTAACGTCTTAGACTCGTACTCTGGCCTAATGGTTAAGGTCTTAACTCATACTCTGGCCTACTGGTTAAGGTCTTAACTCTTACTCTGGCCTAATAGCTAAGGTCTTAGACTTGTACTATGGCGTACTGGTTAAGGTCTTAACTCTTACTCTGGCCTACTGGTTAAGGTCTTAATTCTTACTCTGGCCTAATAGCTAAGGTCTTAACTCTTTCTCTGGCCTAATAGCTAAGGTCTAAGACTCATACTATGGCCTACAGGTTAAGGTCTTAACTCTTACTCTGGCCTACAGGTTAAGGTCTTAACTCTTACTCTGGCCTACTGGTTAAGATCTTAGCTCTTACTCTGGCCTAATAGCTAAGGTCTTAACTCTTACTCTGGCCTAGTAGCTAAGGTCTTAGACTCATAGTATGGCCTACAGGTTTAGGTCTTAACTCCTACTCTGGCCTACAGGTTAAGGTCTTAACTCTTACTCTGGCCTACTGGTTAAGGTCTTAACTCGTACTCTGGCCTAATAGCTAAGGTCTTAACTCTTACTCTGGCCTAATAGCTAAGGTCTTAGAATCGTACTCTGGCCTAATGGTTAAGGTCTTAACTCTTACACTGGCCTAATAGCTAAGGTCTTAGACTCGTACTCTGGCCTAATGGTTAAGGTCTTCACTCTTACTCTGGCCCAATAGCTAAGGTCTTAACTCTTTCTCTGGCCTAATAGCTAAGGTCTTAGACTCGTACTCTGGACTAATGGTTAAGGTCTTAACTCTTACTCTGGCCTACTGGTTAAGGTCTTAACTCTTACTCTGGCCTAATTGCTAAGGTCTTAGACTCATACTCTGGCCTAATGGTTAAGGTCTTAACTCTTACTCTGGCCTAATAGCTAAGGTCTTAACTCTTAATCTGGCATAATGGTTAAGGTCTTAACTCTTACTCTGGCCTAATGGTTAAGGTCTTAACTCTTACTCTGGCCTAATGGTTAAGGTCTTAGCTCTTACTCCGGCCTAATGGTTAAGGTCTTAGACTCTTTCTCTGGCCTAATGTTTAAGGTCTTTATTCTTACTCTGGCTTAATGGTTAACGTCTTAACTCTTACTCATGGCCTAATAGCTAAGGTCTTAACTCTTACTCTGGCCTAATAGCTAAGGTCTTAGACTCGTACTCTGGCCTACTGGTTAAGGTCTTAACTCTTACTCTGGCCTACTGGTTAAGGTCTTAACTCTTACTCTGGCCTAATAGCTAAGGTCTTAGACTCGTACTCTGGTCTAATGGTTAAGGTCTTAACTCTTTCTCTGGCCTACTGGTTAAGGTCTTAACTCTTACTCTGGCCTAATAGCTATGGTGTTAGACTCGTACTCTGGCCTACTGGTTAAGGTCTTAACTCTTACTCTGGCCGACTGGTTAAGGTCTTAACTCTTACTCTGGCCCAATAGCTAAGGTCTTAGACTCGTACTATGGCCTACAGGTTAAGGTCTTAACTCTTACTCTGGCCTACTGGTTAAGGTCTTAACTCTTACTCTGGCCTAATAGCTAAGGTCTTAGACTCGTACTCTGGCCTAATGGTTAAGGTCTTAACTCTTACTCTGGCCTACTGGTTAAGGTCTTAACTCTTACTCTGGCCTATTGATTAAGGTCTTAACTCTCAGTCTGGCATAATAGCTCAGGTCTTAACACTTACTCTGGCCTAATAGCTAAGGTCTTAGACTCGTACTCTGGCGTAATGGTTAAGGTCTTAACTCTTACTCTGGCCTAATAGCTAAGGTCTTAACTCTTACTCTGGCTAAATAGCTAAGGTCTTAGACTCGTACTCTGGCTTAATGGTTACGGTCTTAACTCCTACTCTGGCCTAATGGTTAAGGTCTTAACTCTTACTCTGGCCTAATGGTTAAGGTCTTAGACTCTTAATCTGGCCTAATGGTAAAGGTCTTAACTCTTACTCTGGCCAGACTCTTACTCTGGCCTAATGGTTAAGGTCTTAACTCTTACTCTGGCCTACTGGTTAAGGTCTTAACTCTTACTCTGGCCTAATAGCTAACGTCTTAGACTCGTACTCTGGCCTAATGGTTAAGGTCTTAACTCATACTCTGGCCTACTGGTTAAGGTCTTAACTCTTACTCTGGCCTAATAGCTAAGGTCTTAGACTTGTACTATGGCGTACTGGTTAAGGTCTTAACTCTTACTCTGGCCTACTGGTTAAGGTCTTAATTCTTACTCTGGCCTAATAGCTAAGGTCTTAACTCTTTCTCTGGCCTAATAGCTAAGGTCTAAGACTCATACTATGGCCTACAGGTTAAGGTCTTAACTCTTACTCTGGCCTACAGGTTAAGGTCTTAACTCTTACTCTGGCCTACTGGTTAAGATCTTAGCTCTTACTCTGGCCTAATAGCTAAGGTCTTAACTCTTACTCTGGCCTAGTAGCTAAGGTCTTAGACTCATAGTATGGCCTACAGGTTTAGGTCTTAACTCCTACTCTGGCCTACAGGTTAAGGTCTTAACTCTTACTCTGGCCTACTGGTTAAGGTCTTAACTCGTACTCTGGCCTAATAGCTAAGGTCTTAACTCTTACTCTGGCCTAATAGCTAAGGTCTTAGAATCGTACTCTGGCCTAATGGTTAAGGTCTTAACTCTTACACTGGCCTAATAGCTAAGGTCTTAGACTCGTACTCTGGCCTAATGGTTAAGGTCTTCACTCTTACTCTGGCCCAATAGCTAAGGTCTTAACTCTTTCTCTGGCCTAATAGCTAAGGTCTTAGACTCGTACTCTGGACTAATGGTTAAGGTCTTAACTCTTACTCTGGCCTACTGGTTAAGGTCTTAACTCTTACTCTGGCCTAATTGCTAAGGTCTTAGACTCATACTCTGGCCTAATGGTTAAGGTCTTAACTCTTACTCTGGCCTAATAGCTAAGGTCTTAACTCTTAATCTGGCATAATGGTTAAGGTCTTAACTCTTACTCTGGCCTAATGGTTAAGGTCTTAACTCTTACTCTGGCCTAATGGTTAAGGTCTTAGCTCTTACTCCGGCCTAATGGTTAAGGTCTTAGACTCTTTCTCTGGCCTAATGTTTAAGGTCTTTATTCTTACTCTGGCTTAATGGTTAACGTCTTAACTCTTACTCATGGCCTAATAGCTAAGGTCTTAACTCTTACTCTGGCCTAATAGCTAAGGTCTTAGACTCGTACTCTGGCCTACTGGTTAAGGTCTTAACTCTTACTCTGGCCTACTGGTTAAGGTCTTAACTCTTACTCTGGCCTAATAGCTAAGGTCTTAGACTCGTACTCTGGTCTAATGGTTAAGGTCTTAACTCTTTCTCTGGCCTACTGGTTAAGGTCTTAACTCTTACTCTGGCCTAATAGCTATGGTGTTAGACTCGTACTCTGGCCTACTGGTTAAGGTCTTAACTCTTACTCTGGCCGACTGGTTAAGGTCTTAACTCTTACTCTGGCCCAATAGCTAAGGTCTTAGACTCGTACTATGGCCTACAGGTTAAGGTCTTAACTCTTACTCTGGCCTACTGGTTAAGGTCTTAACTCTTACTCTGGCCTAATAGCTAAGGTCTTAGACTCGTACTCTGGCCTAATGGTTAAGGTCTTAACTCTTACTCTGGCCTACTGGTTAAGGTCTTAACTCTTACTCTGGCCTATTGATTAAGGTCTTAACTCTCAGTCTGGCATAATAGCTCAGGTCTTAACACTTACTCTGGCCTAATAGCTAAGGTCTTAGACTCGTACTCTGGCGTAATGGTTAAGGTCTTAACTCTTACTCTGGCCTAATAGCTAAGGTCTTAACTCTTACTCTGGCTAAATAGCTAAGGTCTTAGACTCGTACTCTGGCTTAATGGTTACGGTCTTAACTCCTACTCTGGCCTACTGGTTAAGGTCTTAACTCTTACTCTGGCCTAATAGCTAAGGTCTTAGACTCGTACTCTGGCCTAATGGTTAAGGTCTTAACTCTTACTCTGGCCTACTGGTTAAGGTCTTAACTCTTACTCTGGCCTATTGATTAAGGTCTTAACTCTCAGTCTGGCATAATAGCTCAGGTCTTAACACTTACTCTGGCCTAATAGCTAAGGTCTTAGACTCGTACTCTGGCGTAATGGTTAAGGTCTTAACTCTTACTCTGGCCTAATAGCTAAGGTCTTAACTCTTACTCTGGCTAAATAGCTAAGGTCTTAGACTCATACTCTGGCTTAATGGTTACGGTCTTAACTCTTACTCTGGCCTAATAGCTAAGGTCTTAACTCTTACTCTGGCCTAATAGCTAAGGTCTTAGACTCGTACTCTGGCCTAATGGTTAAGGTCTTAACTCTTACTCTGGCCTACTGGTTAAGGTCTTAACTCTTACTCTGGCCTACTGATTAAGGTCTTAACTCTCAGTCTGGCATAATAGCTCAGGTCTTAACACTTACTCTGGCCTAATAGCTAAGGTCTTAGACTCGTACTCTGGCGTAATTGTTAAGGTCTTAACTCTTACTCTGGCCTAATAGCTAAGGTCTTAACTCTTACTCTGGCTAAATAGCTAAGGTCTTAGACTCGTACTCTGGCTTAATGGTTACGGTCTTAACTCTTACTCTGGCCTAATAGCTAAGGTCTTAACTCTTACTCTGGCCTAATAGCTAAGGTCTAAGACTCCTACTATGGCCTACAGGTTAAGGTCTTAACTCTTACTCTGGCTTACAGGTTAAGGTCTTAACTCTTACACTGGCGTACTGGTTAAGGTCTTAACTCTTACTCTGGCCTAATAGCTAAGGTGTAAGACTCGTACTATGGCCTGACAGCTAAGGTCTTAGACTCGTACTCCGGCCTAATAGCTAAGGTCTTATCTCTTACTCTGGCCTAATAGCTAAGGTCTTAACTCTTATTCTGGCCTAATAGCTAAGGTCTTAGACTCGTACTCTGACCTAATAGCTAAGGTCTTAGACTCGTACTCTGGCCTAATAGCTAAGGTCTTAACTCTTACTCTGGCCTAATAGCTAAGGTCTTAGACTCGTACTTTGGCCTAATGGTTAAGGTCTTAACTCTTACTCTGGCCTAATAGCTAAGGTCTTAGACTCGTACTCTGGCCTAATAGCTAAGGTCTTAGACTCGTACTCTGGCCTAATAGCTAAGGTCTTAACTCTTACTCTGGCCTAATAGCTAAGGTCTTAACTCTTACTCTGGCCTAATAGCTAAGGTCTTAGACTCGTACTCTGGCCTAATAGCTAAGGTCTTAGACTCGTACTCTGGCCTAATGGTTAAGGTCTTAACTCTTACACTGGCCTACTGGTTAAGGTCTTAACTCTTACTCTGGCCTAATAGCTAAGGTCTTAGACTCGTACTCTGGCCTAATAGCTAAGGTCTTAACTCTTAATCTGGCCTAATAGCTAAGGTCTTAACTCTTACTCTGGCCTAATAGCTAAGGTCTTAGACTCGTACTCTGGCCTAATAGCTAAGGTCTTAGACTCGTACTCTGGCCTAATAGCTAAGGTCTTAACTCTTACTCTGGCCCAATAGCTAAGGTCTTAACTCTTACTCTGGCCTAATAGCTAAGGTCTTAGACTCGTACTATGGCCTAATAGCTAAGGTCTTAGACTCGTACTCTGACCTAATGGTTAAGGTCTTAACTCTTACACTGGCCTACTGGTTAAGGTCTTAACTCTTACTCTGGCCTAATAGCTAAGGTCTTAGACTCGTACTCTGGCCTAATAGCTAAGGTCTTAAGTCTTACTCTTGCCTAATAGCTAAGGTCTTAACTCTTACTATGGCCTAATAGCTAAGGTCTTAGACTCGTACTCTGGCCTAATAGCTAAGGTCTTAGACTCGTACTCTGGCCTAATGGTTAAGGTCTTAACTCTTACACTGGCCTACTGGTTAAGGTCTTAACTCTTACTCTGGCCTAATAGCTAAGGTCTTAGACTCATACTCTGGCCTAATGGTTAAGGTCTTAACTCTTACACTGGCCTACTGGTTAAGGTCTTAACTCTTACTCTGGCCTAATAGCTAAGGTCTTAGACTCGTACTCTGGCCTAATGGTTAAGGTCTTAACTCTTACTCTGGCCTACTGGTTAAGGTCTTAACTTTTACTCTGGCCTAATAGCTAAGGTCTTAACTCTTACTCTGGCCTAATAGCTAAGGTCTTAGACTCGTACTTTGGCCTAATGGTTAAGGTCTTAACTCTTACTCTGGCCTAATAGCTAAGGTCTTAACTCTTACTCTGGCCTAATAGCTAAGGTCTTAGACTCGTACTATGGCCTACAGGTTAAGTTCTTAACTCTTACTCTGGCCTACTGGTTAAGGTCTTAACTCTTACTCTGGCCTAATAGCTAAGGTCTTAGACTCGTACTCTGGCCTAATGGTTAAGGTCTTAACTCTTACTCTGGCCTAATAGCTAAGGTCTTAACTCTTACTCTGGCCTAATAGCTAAGGGCTTAGACTGGTACTCTGGCCTAATGTTTAAGGTCTTAACTCTTACTCTGGCCTACTGGTTTAGGTCTTAACTCTTACTCTGGCCTAATAGCTAAGGTCTTAGACTCGTACTCTGGCCTAATGGTGAAGGGCTTAACTCTTACTCTGGCCAACTGGTTAAGGTCTTAACTCTTACTCTGGCCTAATAGCTAAGGTCTTAAACTCGTACTCTGGCCTAATAGCTAAGGTCTTAAGTCTTACTCTTGCCTAATAGCTAAGGTCTTAACTCTTACTATGGCCTAATAGCTAAGGTCTTAGACTCGTACTCTGGCCTAATAGCTAAGGTCTTAGACTCGTACTCTGGCCTAATGGTTAAGGTCTTAACTCTTACACTGGCCTACTGGTTAAGGTCTTAACTCTTACTCTGGCCTAATAGCTAAGGTCTTAGACTCATACTCTGGCCTAATGGTTAAGGTCTTAACTCTTACACTGGCCTACTGGTTAAGGTCTTAACTCTTACTCTGGCCTAATAGCTAAGGTCTTAGACTCGTACTCTGGCCTAATGGTTAAGGTCTTAACTCTTACTCTGGCCTACTGGTTAAGGTCTTAACTTTTACTCTGGCCTAATAGCTAAGGTCTTAACTCTTACTCTGGCCTAATAGCTAAGGTCTTAGACTCGTACTTTGGCCTAATGGTTAAGGTCTTAACTCTTCCTCTGGCCTAATAGCTAAGGTCTTAACTCTTACTCTGGCCTAATAGCTAAGGTCTTAGACTCGTACTATGGCCTACAGGTTAAGTTCTTAACTCTTACTCTGGCCTACTGGTTAAGGTCTTAACTCTAACTCTGGCCTAATAGCTAAGGTCTTAGACTCGTACTCTGGCCTAATGGTTAAGGTCTTAACTCTTACTCTGGCCTAATAGCTAAGGTCTTAACTCTTACTCTGGCCTAATAGCTAAGGGCTTAGACTGGTACTCTGGCCTAATGTTTAAGGTCTTAACTCTTACTCTGGCCTACTGGTTTAGGTCTTAACTCTTACTCTGGCCTAATAGCTAAGGTCTTAGACTCGTACTCTGGCCTAATGGTGAAGGGCTTAACTCTTACTCTGGCCAACTGGTTAAGGTCTTAACTCTTACTCTGGCCTAATAGCTAAGGTCTTAACTCCTACTCTGGCCTAATAGCTAAGTTCTTAGACTCGTACTCTGGCCTAATGGTTAAGGTCTTAACTCTTACTCTGGCCTAATGGTTAAGGTCTTAACTCTTACTCTGGCCTAATAGCTAAGGTCTTAGACTCGTACTCTGGCCTAATGGTTAAGGTCTTAACTCTTACTCAGGCCTAATAGCTAAGGTCTTAACTCTTTCTCTGGCCTAATAGCTAAGGTCTTAGACTCGTACTATGGCCTACAGGTTAAGGTCTTAACTCTTACTCTGGCCTACTGGTTAAGGTCTTAACTCTTACTCTGGCCTAATAGCTAAGGTCTTAGACTCATACTCTGGCCTAATGGTTAAGGTCTTAACTCTTACTCTGGCCTAATGGTTAAGGTCTTAGACTCTTACTCTGGCCTAATGGTTAAGGTCTTAGCTCTTACTCCGGCCTAATGGTTAAGGTCTTAGACTCTTTCTCTGGCCTACGACCGGATATACTCTTTCTACGAGCATTTTGTTGCACATAAACGCTTCTCCTCGCTCAGCGACAGCAGCGAGGGCTTGTTAGCATAAAATTGTGTTCTAATCTTTTTGCTGCTATTTCTGTGTACTTTAATGTTGTAATTGTGTGGTTCAATTTTTTTAAATAACTTTACCTTTTAAAGAGTTGCTTTTCTTTTAATTCATTGTTCTGCCCTCTTACTTGCACCTTAAAACTCGAAGCCATTCACTCGCCTTGCGAGACTCCTCCCCTTTGTCCCGGTGCCTATCATTGGTCGCCATCTTTCATTGGGTCCCTGGAGGAGACTATTTGTCTCAGGCCAATGCAAGCGCGCAGTCCTACGACCGGATATACTCTTTCTACGAGCATTTTGTTGCACATAAACGCTTCTCCTCGCTCAGCGACAGCAGCGAGGGCTTGTTAGCATAAAATTGTGTTCTAATCTTTTTGCTGCTATTTCTGTGTACTTTAATGTTGTAATTGTGTGGTTCAATTTTTTTAAATAACTTTACCTTTTAAAGAGTTGCTTTTCTTTTAATTCATCGTTCTGCCCTCTTACTTGCACCTTAAAACTCGAAGCCATTCACTCGCCTTGCGAGACTCCTCCCCTTTGTCCCGGTGCCTATCATTGGTCGCCATCTTTGATTGGGTCCCTGGAGGAGACTATTTGTATCAGGCCAATGCAAGCGCGCAGTCCTATGACCGGATATACTCTTTTCAATTTTTTTAAATAACTTTACCTTTTAAAGAGTTGCTTTTCTTTTAATTCATCGTTCTGCCCTCTTACTTGCACCTTAAAACTCGAAGCCATCCACTCGCCTTGCGAGACTCCTCCCCTTTGTCCCGGTGCCTATCATTGGTCGCCATCTTTGATTGGGTCCCTGGAGGAGACTATTTGTATCAGGCCAATGCAAGCGCGCAGCGCGCGCGCGCAGCGGGCGCGCCGTTGGCGCGCCGGAGGCGCGCCAGAGGCAAGCCCGTCTCCGCCCGTCCGCGCCAGGACGGGCCGAGGGCGAGGACCCTCGCTCCCTACCGCAGACATTCGTCTGTTCTACTCTCGGGAGGAAATGCTGTCACTGCGCGCCTTGAAAAGTGCTGCATGTAAGTACGTGCATAAGGGGGTCGACCCCTTCACTGTCTGCTCGACCTGCAACACTACACAAGCGGACAGGGGCAAGCCTACACTGGCAATGGCCCTGCTTAACTGTCGTTCGCTGCCATGTCATGCAGTAGAGATTAATCTCCTGATACAAGACCACGATCTAGACATCCTGTTCTTAACTGAAACATGGATCACACCCAATTCAGGGGCGGGCGTGGTACGTGCCCTCCCCCCAGGCTTTCTCATTTACAATCTTGATCGACCCTCTGGTCGAGGGGGAGGCATAGCCATCATCTATAGAGATGTGTTTGTATGCAGGGCCTCTAACAGTGAGATTCAGGACTGTGAAAGCTGCCAGTTCTCTTTACGGATTTCCCCTACCGCGACAGCATCGGGTCTGCTAATATATCGCCCCCCAGGTCCTTCGGGGTTCTTTACTAACTCTCTTTTGGAAACCGTTATGCAGATGGCCACTTCTACCTCCAATTTCATGGTACTGGGGGATTTAAACCTTCATTTTAATGATCCTTCCGACTTTACAGCCACTGACTTGGGTTCGGACTTGAAGGCTTATAATCTGACCCTTAGCAATCAGGGAGCCTCTCACATTAAAGGTCATCTTCTCGACCCGATCTTTTCTAATATCCCGCATGTAGAAGTCCTACCGGCCTGCCCCCTGCCATGGTCAGACCACTTTTTGATACCTTTTTCCATGCAATGTGACACCAAGGCCAACCCGTCCCCTGGAGTTTATTCTTTGGAAAGGGCTTGGTCTAAACTTTCATTTGAAAGCTGGACAGCGCAGCTACAGAGCTCCTTCCCTCCCCTGGCCGATGATCCCTCCATGGCTGACCTGGCCTTTGATCAATGGCTTACCAACTCTCTTGATTCCATCTTGCCAAAAAAGAGAGTTGCTAAGAGTCGGAGCAGAACGGGTTCGGCCCCTTGGTACACCGCTGAACTACGCACCCTTAGGAGATGCTGTAAGAAGCTGGAGAGGACATGGAGAAGGGACTGGGAGGCGGCCAGTCGAGAGAACTATCGGGTAGCCATGAGGTCATATAAGAAAGCCCTTCGCGCTGCCAAGGCCAAATTTTTTGAGGAAAAAATTACTAGCGCCTCTAACTCTTCTAGAGAGACATTCAGAGTGATTAAGGAGCTTCTCAAAATCCCCGAGCCGCCAGTCATCCACGACAATCCCGCGGAAAAGTGCAGGGAACTCGCGGACTACTTCCATCTCAAAATCGAGAATATTCTTTCTCTGCTACCTCGGGCCACACAGAATACTTATGTAGCAGATCAAGGAAAAGGCACTCACGTTCTACTCGACTCTTTTGACCCGATAACTGAGATGGAAGTGACAAGGGAACTCAGCTCGATGAAGAGCGGCTCGCCAGACGACCCTGCTCCAATGAGATTCCTCAAACAAGTTGCCTCTGTGATCACGGCCCCTATCACGAACCTCATCAATCTTTCCCTTACTCAAGGGGTGGTTCCTCCAGGTTGGAAAAGGGCTGTGGTGAAGGCCCTCCTGAAAAAGCCTAGTCTGGATCCCTCGGACTTGGCTAATTTCAGGCCTATTTCTCTTCTGCCGGGACTTGGTAAGATCGCAGAAAGGCTGGTTAACTATCAACTTTCCAGCTTTCTGGAGTCCAACGGGCTGCTTCGAGAAACCCAAACCGGCTTCCGCCCAGGCCACGGCACAGACACCGCCCTCCTAGCAGTTGTGGACGAAGCCAGAAGCATGCTGGATTCGGGGGGGTCAGTGGCAGTGATCCTCCTGGATCTTAGCGCTGCCTTCGATACTGTTAACCATCAAGTACTGATCCAACAATTGTCCAACGTGGGAGTAAGAGGTGTTGTGTTGCAGTGGCTGCGCTCCTTTCTTACTGGCCGTACTTATCAGGTATGGGAAGGTAGTGCGCGGTCTTCTCCTATCCCCCTCCAGTGTGGGGTCCCACAGGGCTCCTCCTTGAGTCCCACTTTATTTAATGTGTATATGTCTCCCCTGGAGGATGTGGTTGCACCTTTCGGGATAAAAATCGTCAGCTATGCTGATGACACGCAATTGGTGGTGGCTCTCTCCCAATTGATGAAGAATCCGGAGGTTTTGCATCAATGCCTGTCTCATGTATACACCTGGATGTGCGACTCAGCGTTGAAACTCAACGGATCTAAAACTGATATTATGCTTCTGGGGCACAAGGCTCCCCCTCTCCCTCTGTCCAGCTGGCCTAGCTGCCTGGGAGATCTCCCCTGCTCCAAACAGGAGATCAAGAGCTTGGGAGTCTGGTTGGAGCAGGACCTTACCTTCAAGACGCAGGCAAAGAAGACGGCAGGGATCTGTTTTGGGCTTCTTCGCTCTGCCCGTAAGGTCCTGCCCCTTCTCCCCCCTACTTCCAGGAAGCTACTTATTCAGGGCCTGATTACATCTAGGTTAGATTACTGTAATGCGATCTTCCTTGGTGCCCCTGAAGCCACGCTGAACAAGCTCCAACAAGTGCAAAATGCCGCGGCCAGGGTACTAACCAATGCTCCTAGGAGGCAGTCAGCCAGACCAGCCTTGAAGATTTTGCATTGGCTCCCAGTACGAGAGAGAGTTAAGTTTAAGTCCCTCTGTATTGCCCATAAAATCCTGCAGGGCAAAGGCCCCCCTATTCTATCTAAATTAGTGGTACCCTATAAAGCTTCTAGACCCCTGCGTTCGGACCAGAAATCCCTTCTCAAGGTCCCCAGGGTGTGTAAGGCCCGCACTGGTGGCAGAAGATTCGCCGTGCATATCGCTACCCTCTGGAATGCGCTCCCGCTCGAGTTGCGTTCAGAAACAGGCACCCTGCGCTTCCGGAAACTGCTGAAAACCTATCTGTTCCCTCTTTGATGTGCCTTCTTGTTCCTGGTTAGGGTATGACTGATCAAGCGCTGGGATGCCCGAGGGTAACTGCGCGCTATACAAAACCGCCTACAATACAATACAATACAATAATGTTTAAGGTCTTTATTCTTACTCTGGCTTAATGGTTAAGGTTTTAGACTCTTAATCTGGCCTAATGGTAAAGGTCTTAACTCTTACTCTGGCCAGACTCTTACTCTGGCCTAATGGTTAAGGTCTTAACTCTTACTCTGGCCTACTGGTTAAGGTCTTAACTCTTACTCTGGCCTAATAGCTAAGGTCTTAGACTCGTACTCTGGCCTAATGGTTAAGGTCTTAACTCATACTCTGGCCTACTGGTTAAGGTCTTAACTCTTACTCTGGCCTAATAGCTAAGGTCTTAGACTTGTACTATGGCCTACTGGTTAAGGTCTTAACTCTTACTCTGGCCTAATAGCTAAGGTCTAAGACTCGTACTATGGCCTACAGGTTAAGGTCTTAACTCTTACTCTGGCCTACAGGTTAGGTCTTAACTCTTACTCTGGCCTACTGGTTAGGATCTTAGCTCTTACTCTGGCCTAATAGCTAAGGTCTTAGACTCATAGTATGGCCTACAGGTTTAGGTCTTAACTCCTACTCTGGCCTACAGGTTAAGGTCTTAACTCTTACTCTGGCCTACTGGTTAAGGTCTTAACTCGTACTCTGGCCTAATAGCTAAGGTCTTAACTCTTAATCAGGCCTAATAGCTAAGGTCTTAATTCTTACTCTGGCCTAATAGCTAAGGTCTTAGAATCGTACTCTGGCCTAATGGTTAAGGTCTTAACTCTTACACTGGCCTAATAGCTAAGGTCTTAGACTCGTACTCTGGCCTAATGGTTAAGGTCTTCACTCTTACTCTGGCCCAATAGCTAAGGTCTTAACTCTTTCTCTGGCCTAATAGCTAAGGTCTTAGACTCGTACTCTGGACTAATGGTTAAGGTCTTAACTCTTACTCTGGCCTACTGGTTAAGGTCTTAACTCTTACTCTAGCCTAATAGCTAAGGTCTTAGACTCATACTCTGGCCTAATGGTTAAGGTCTTAACTCTTACTCTGGCCTAATAGCTATGGTCTTAACTCTTAATCTGGCATAATGGTTAAGGTCTTAACTCTTACTCTGGCCTAATGGTTAAGGTCTTAACTCTTACTCTGGCCTAATGGTTAAGGTCTTAGCTCTTACTCCGGCCTAATGGTTAAGGTCTTAGACTCTTTCTCTGGCCTAATGTTTAAGGTCTTTATTCTTACTCTGGCTTAATGGTTAACGTCTTAACTCTTACTCATGGCCTAATAGCTAAGGTCTTAACTCTTACTCTGGCCTAATAGCTAAGGTCTTAGACTCGTACTCTGGCCTAATGGTTAAGGTCTTAACTCTTACTCTGGCCTAATAGCTAAGGTCTTAGACTCGTACTCTGGCCTAATGGTTAAGGTCTTAACTCTTAGTCTGGCCTAATAGCTAAGGTCTTAGACTCTTACTCTGATATAATGGTTAAGGTCTTAGACTCTTACTCTGGCCTAATGGTTAAGGTCTTAACTCTTACTCTGGCCTAATGGTTAAGGTCTTAGACTCTTAATCTGGCCTAATGGTAAAGGTCTTAACTCTTACTCTGGCCAGACTCTTACTCTGGCCTAATGGTTAAGGTCTTAACTCTTACTCTGGCCTACTGGTTAAGGTCTTAACTCTTACTCTGGCCTAATAGCTAACGTCTTAGACTCGTACTCTGGCCTAATGGTTAAGGTCTTAACTCATACTCTGGCCTACTGGTTAAGGTCTTAACTCTTACTCTGGCCTAATAGCTAAGGTCTTAGACTTGTACTATGGCGTACTGGTTAAGGTCTTAACTCTTACTCTGGCCTACTGGTTAAGGTCTTAATTCTTACTCTGGCCTAATAGCTAAGGTCTTAACTCTTTCTCTGGCCTAATAGCTAAGGTCTAAGACTCATACTATGGCCTACAGGTTAAGGTCTTAACTCTTACTCTGGCCTACAGGTTAAGGTCTTAACTCTTACTCTGGCCTACTGGTTAAGATCTTAGCTCTTACTCTGGCCTAATAGCTAAGGTCTTAACTCTTACTCTGGCCTAGTAGCTAAGGTCTTAGACTCATAGTATGGCCTACAGGTTTAGGTCTTAACTCCTACTCTGGCCTACAGGTTAAGGTCTTAACTCTTACTCTGGCCTACTGGTTAAGGTCTTAACTCGTACTCTGGCCTAATAGCTAAGGTCTTAACTCTTACTCTGGCCTAATAGCTAAGGTCTTAGAATCGTACTCTGGCCTAATGGTTAAGGTCCTAACTCTTACACTGGCCTAATAGCTAAGGTCTTAGACTCGTACTCTGGCCTAATGGTTAAGGTCTTCACTCTTACTCTGGCCCAATAGCTAAGGTCTTAACTCTTTCTCTGGCCTAATAGCTAAGGTCTTAGACTCGTACTCTGGACTAATGGTTAAGGTCTTAACTCTTACTCTGGCCTACTGGTTAAGGTCTTAACTCTTACTCTGGCCTAATTGCTAAGGTCTTAGACTCATACTCTGGCCTAATGGTTAAGGTCTTAACTCTTACTCTGGCCTAATAGCTAAGGTCTTAACTCTTAATCTGGCATAATGGTTAAGGTCCTAACTCTTACTCTGGCCTAATGGTTAAGGTCTTAACTCTTACTCTGGCCTAATGGTTAAGGTCTTAGCTCTTACTCCGGCCTAATGGTTAAGGTCTTAGACTCTTTCTCTGGCCTAATGTTTAAGGTCTTTATTCTTACTCTGGCTTAATGGTTAACGTCTTAACTCTTACTCATGGCCTAATAGCTAAGGTCTTAACTCTTACTCTGGCCTAATAGCTAAGGTCTTAGACTCGTACTCTGGCCTACTGGTTAAGGTCTTAACTCTTACTCTGGCCTACTGGTTAAGGTCTTAACTCTTACTCTGGCCTAATAGCTAAGGTCTTAGACTCGTACTCTGGTCTAATGGTTAAGGTCTTAACTCTTTCTCTGGCCTACTGGTTAAGGTCTTAACTCTTACTCTGGCCTAATAGCTATGGTGTTAGACTCGTACTCTGGCCTACTGGTTAAGGTCTTAACTCTTACTCTGGCCGACTGGTTAAGGTCTTAACTCTTACTCTGGCCCAATAGCTAAGGTCTTAGACTCGTACTATGGCCTACAGGTTAAGGTCTTAACTCTTACTCTGGCCTACTGGTTAAGGTCTTAACTCTTACTCTGGCCTAATAGCTAAGGTCTTAGACTCGTACTCTGGCCTAATGGTTAAGGTCTTAACTCTTACTCTGGCCTACTGGTTAAGGTCTTAACTCTTACTCTGGCCTATTGATTAAGGTCTTAACTCTCAGTCTGGCATAATAGCTCAGGTCTTAACACTTACTCTGGCCTAATAGCTAAGGTCTTAGACTCGTACTCTGGCGTAATGGTTAAGGTCTTAACTCTTACTCTGGCCTAATAGCTAAGGTCTTAACTCTTACTCTGGCTAAATAGCTAAGGTCTTAGACTCGTACTCTGGCTTAATGGTTACGGTCTTAACTCCTACTCTGGCCTACTGGTTAAGGTCTTAACTCTTACTCTGGCCTAATAGCTAAGGTCTTAGACTCGTACTCTGGCCTAATGGTTAAGGTCTTAACTCTTACTCTGGCCTACTGGTTAAGGTCTTAACTCTTACTCTGGCCTATTGATTAAGGTCTTAACTCTCAGTCTGGCATAATAGCTCAGGTCTTAACACTTACTCTGGCCTAATAGCTAAGGTCTTAGACTCGTACTCTGGCGTAATGGTTAAGGTCTTAACTCTTACTCTGGCCTAATAGCTAAGGTCTTAACTCTTACTCTGGCTAAATAGCTAAGGTCTTAGACTCATACTCTGGCTTAATGGTTACGGTCTTAACTCTTACTCTGGCCTAATAGCTAAGGTCTTAACTCTTACTCT
Organism: Triturus cristatus; assembly: GCF_964204655.1. Lineage (NCBI taxonomy): Eukaryota > Metazoa > Chordata > Amphibia > Caudata > Salamandridae > Triturus > Triturus cristatus. Next base: position 1,086,980,413 of record NC_140589.1, on the reverse strand, counting down.
GGCCTAATAGCTAAGGTCTTAGACTCGTACTCTGGCCTAATGGTTAAGGTCTTAACTCTTACTCTGGCCTACTGGTTAAGGTCTTAACTCTTACTCTGGCCTACTGATTAAGGTCTTAACTCTCAGTCTGGCATAATAGCTCAGGTCTTAACACTTACTCTGGCCTAATAGCTAAGGTCTTAGACTCGTACTCTGGCGTAATTGTTAAGGTCTTAACTCTTACTCTGGCCTAATAGCTAAGGTCTTAACTCTTACTCTGGCTAAATAGCTAAGGTCTTAGACTCGTACTCTGGCTTAATGGTTACGGTCTTAACTCTTACTCTGGCCTAATAGCTAAGGTCTTAACTCTTACTCTGGCCTAATAGCTAAGGTCTAAGACTCCTACTATGGCCTACAGGTTAAGGTCTTAACTCTTACTCTGGCTTACAGGTTAAGGTCTTAACTCTTACACTGGCGTACTGGTTAAGGTCTTAACTCTTACTCTGGCCTAATAGCTAAGGTGTAAGACTCGTACTATGGCCTGACAGCTAAGGTCTTAGACTCGTACTCCGGCCTAATAGCTAAGGTCTTATCTCTTACTCTGGCCTAATAGCTAAGGTCTTAACTCTTATTCTGGCCTAATAGCTAAGGTCTTAGACTCGTACTCTGGCCTAATAGCTAAGGTCTTAGACTCGTACTCTGGCCTAATAGCTAAGGTCTTAACTCTTACTCTGGCCTAATAGCTAAGGTCTTAGACTCGTACTTTGGCCTAATGGTTAAGGTCTTAACTCTTACTCTGGCCTAATAGCTAAGGTCTTAGACTCGTACTCTGGCCTAATAGCTAAGGTCTTAGACTCGTACTCTGGCCTAATAGCTAAGGTCTTAACTCTTACTCTGGCCTAATAGCTAAGGTCTTAACTCTTACTCTGGCCTAATAGCTAAGGTCTTAGACTCGTACTCTGGCCTAATAGCTAAGGTCTTAGACTCGTACTCTGGCCTAATGGTTAAGGTCTTAACTCTTACACTGGCCTACTGGTTAAGGTCTTAACTCTTACTCTGGCCTAATAGCTAAGGTCTTAGACTCGTACTCTGGCCTAATAGCTAAGGTCTTAACTCTTAATCTGGCCTAATAGCTAAGGTCTTAACTCTTACTCTGGCCTAATAGCTAAGGTCTTAGACTCGTACTCTGGCCTAATAGCTAAGGTCTTAGACTCGTACTCTGGCCTAATAGCTAAGGTCTTAACTCTTACTCTGGCCCAATAGCTAAGGTCTTAACTCTTACTCTGGCCTAATAGCTAAGGTCTTAGACTCGTACTATGGCCTAATAGCTAAGGTCTTAGACTCGTACTCTGACCTAATGGTTAAGGTCTTAACTCTTACACTGGCCTACTGGTTAAGGTCTTAACTCTTACTCTGGCCTAATAGCTAAGGTCTTAGACTCGTACTCTGGCCTAATAGCTAAGGTCTTAAGTCTTACTCTTGCCTAATAGCTAAGGTCTTAACTCTTACTATGGCCTAATAGCTAAGGTCTTAGACTCGTACTCTGGCCTAATAGCTAAGGTCTTAGACTCGTACTCTGGCCTAATGGTTAAGGTCTTAACTCTTACACTGGCCTACTGGTTAAGGTCTTAACTCTTACTCTGGCCTAATAGCTAAGGTCTTAGACTCATACTCTGGCCTAATGGTTAAGGTCTTAACTCTTACACTGGCCTACTGGTTAAGGTCTTAACTCTTACTCTGGCCTAATAGCTAAGGTCTTAGACTCGTACTCTGGCCTAATGGTTAAGGTCTTAACTCTTACTCTGGCCTACTGGTTAAGGTCTTAACTTTTACTCTGGCCTAATAGCTAAGGTCTTAACTCTTACTCTGGCCTAATAGCTAAGGTCTTAGACTCGTACTTTGGCCTAATGGTTAAGGTCTTAACTCTTACTCTGGCCTAATAGCTAAGGTCTTAACTCTTACTCTGGCCTAATAGCTAAGGTCTTAGACTCGTACTATGGCCTACAGGTTAAGTTCTTAACTCTTACTCTGGCCTACTGGTTAAGGTCTTAACTCTTACTCTGGCCTAATAGCTAAGGTCTTAGACTCGTACTCTGGCCTAATGGTTAAGGTCTTAACTCTTACTCTGGCCTAATAGCTAAGGTCTTAACTCTTACTCTGGCCTAATAGCTAAGGGCTTAGACTGGTACTCTGGCCTAATGTTTAAGGTCTTAACTCTTACTCTGGCCTACTGGTTTAGGTCTTAACTCTTACTCTGGCCTAATAGCTAAGGTCTTAGACTCGTACTCTGGCCTAATGGTGAAGGGCTTAACTCTTACTCTGGCCAACTGGTTAAGGTCTTAACTCTTACTCTGGCCTAATAGCTAAGGTCTTAAACTCGTACTCTGGCCTAATAGCTAAGGTCTTAAGTCTTACTCTTGCCTAATAGCTAAGGTCTTAACTCTTACTATGGCCTAATAGCTAAGGTCTTAGACTCGTACTCTGGCCTAATAGCTAAGGTCTTAGACTCGTACTCTGGCCTAATGGTTAAGGTCTTAACTCTTACACTGGCCTACTGGTTAAGGTCTTAACTCTTACTCTGGCCTAATAGCTAAGGTCTTAGACTCATACTCTGGCCTAATGGTTAAGGTCTTAACTCTTACACTGGCCTACTGGTTAAGGTCTTAACTCTTACTCTGGCCTAATAGCTAAGGTCTTAGACTCGTACTCTGGCCTAATGGTTAAGGTCTTAACTCTTACTCTGGCCTACTGGTTAAGGTCTTAACTTTTACTCTGGCCTAATAGCTAAGGTCTTAACTCTTACTCTGGCCTAATAGCTAAGGTCTTAGACTTGTACTTTGGCCTAATGGTTAAGGTCTTAACTCTTACTCTGGCCTAATAGCTAAGGTCTTAACTCTTACTCTGGCCTAATAGCTAAGGTCTTAGACTCGTACTATGGCCTACAGGTTAAGTTCTTAACTCTTACTCTGGCCTACTGGTTAAGGTCTTAACTCTTACTCTGGCCTAATAGCTAAGGTCTTAGACTCGTACTCTGGCCTAATGGTTAAGGTCTTAACTCTTACTCTGGCCTAATAGCTAAGGTCTTAACTCTTACTCTGGCCTAATAGCTAAGGGCTTAGACTGGTACTCTGGCCTAATGTTTAAGGTCTTAACTCTTACTCTGGCCTACTGGTTTAGGTCTTAACTCTTACTCTGGCCTAATAGCTAAGGTCTTAGACTCGTACTCTGGCCTAATGGTGAAGGGCTTAACTCTTACTCTGGCCAACTGGTTAAGGTCTTAACTCTTACTCTGGCCTAATAGCTAAGGTCTTAACTCCTACTCTGGCCTAATAGCTAAGTTCTTAGACTCGTACTCTGGCCTAATGGTTAAGGTCTTAACTCTTACTCTGGCCTAATGGTTAAGGTCTTAACTCTTACTCTGGCCTAATAGCTAAGGTCTTAGACTCGTACTCTGGCCTAATGGTTAAGGTCTTAACTCTTACTCTGGCCTACTGGTTAAGGTCTTAACTCTTACTCTGGCCTACTGATTAAGGTCTTAACTCTCAGTCTGGCATAATAGCTCAGGTCTTAACACTTACTCTGGCCTAATAGCTAAGGTCTTAGACTCGTACTCTGGCGTAATTGTTAAGGTCTTAACTCTTACTCTGGCCTAATAGCTAAGGTCTTAACTCTTACTCTGGCTAAATAGCTAAGGTCTTAGACTCGTACTCTGGCTTAATGGTTACGGTCTTAACTCTTACTCTGGCCTAATAGCTAAGGTCTTAACTCTTACTCTGGCCTAATAGCTAAGGTCTAAGACTCCTACTATGGCCTACAGGTTAAGGTCTTAACTCTTACTCTGGCTTACAGGTTAAGGTCTTAACTCTTACACTGGCGTACTGGTTAAGGTCTTAACTCTTACTCTGGCCTAATAGCTAAGGTGTAAGACTCGTACTATGGCCTGACAGCTAAGGTCTTAGACTCGTACTCTGGCCTAATAGCTAAGGTCTTATCTCTTACTCTGGCCTAATAGCTAAGGTCTTAACTCTTATTCTGGCCTAATAGCTAAGGTCTTAGACTCGTACTCTGGCCTAATAGCTAAGGTCTTAGACTCGTACTCTGGCCTAATAGCTAAGGTCTTAACTCTTACTCTGGCCTAATAGCTAAGGTCTTAGACTCGTACTTTGGCCTAATGGTTAAGGTCTTAACTCTTACTCTGGCCTAATAGCTAAGGTCTTAGACTCGTACTCTGGCCTAATAGCTAAGGTCTTAGACTCGTACTCTGGCCTAATAGCTAAGGTCTTAACTCTTACTCTGGCCCAATAGCTAAGGTCTTAACTCTTACTCTGGCCTAATAGCTAAGGTCTTAGACTCGTACTCTGGCCTAATAGCTAAGGTCTTAGACTCGTACTCTGGCCTAATGGTTAAGGTCTTAACTCTTACACTGGCCTACTGGTTAAGGTCTTAACTCTTACTCTGGCCTAATAGCTAAGGTCTTAGACTCGTACTCTGGCCTAATAGCTAAGGTCTTAACTCTTAATCTGGCCTAATAGCTAAGGTCTTAACTCTTACTCTGGCCTAATAGCTAAGGTCTTAGACTCGTACTCTGGCCTAATAGCTAAGGTCTTAGACTCGTACTCTGGCCTAATAGCTAAGGTCTTAACTCTTACTCTGGCCCAATAGCTAAGGTCTTAACTCTTACTCTGGCCTAATAGCTAAGGTCTTAGACTCGTACTATGGCCTAATAGCTAAGGTCTTAGACTCGTACTCTGACCTAATGGTTAAGGTCTTAACTCTTACACTGGCCTACTGGTTAAGGTCTTAACTCTTACTCTGGCCTAATAGCTAAGGTCTTAGACTCATACTCTGGCCTAATGGTTAAGGTCTTAACTCTTACACTGGCCTACTGGTTAAGGTCTTAACTCTTACTCTGGCCTAATAGCTAAGGTCTTAGACTCGTACTCTGGCCTAATGGTTAAGGTCTTAACTCTTACTCTGGCCTACTGGTTAAGGTCTTAACTTTTACTCTGGCCTAATAGCTAAGGTCTTAACTCTTACTCTGGCCTAATAGCTAAGGTCTTAGACTCGTACTTTGGCCTAATGGTTAAGGTCTTAACTCTTACTCTGGCCTAATAGCTAAGGTCTTAACTCTTACTCTGGCCTAATAGCTAAGGTCTTAGACTCGTACTATGGCCTACAGGTTAAGTTCTTAACTCTTACTCTGGCCTACTGGTTAAGGTCTTAACTCTTACTCTGGCCTAATAGCTAAGGTCTTAGACTCGTACTCTGGCCTAATGGTTAAGGTCTTAACTCTTACTCTGGCCTAATAGCTAAGGTCTTAACTCTTACTCTGGCCTAATAGCTAAGGGCTTAGACTGGTACTCTGGCCTAATGTTTAAGGTCTTAACTCTTACTCTGGCCTACTGGTTTAGGTCTTAACTCTTACTCTGGCCTAATAGCTAAGGTCTTAGACTCGTACTCTGGCCTAATGGTGAAGGGCTTAACTCTTACTCTGGCCAACTGGTTAAGGTCTTAACTCTTACTCTGGCCTAATAGCTAAGGTCTTAACTCCTACTCTGGCCTAGTAGCTAAGTTCTTAGACTCGTACTCTGGCCTAATGGTTAAGGTCTTAACTCTTACTCTGGCCTAATGGTTAAGGTCTTAACTCTTACTCTGGCCTAATAGCTAAGGTCTTAGACTCGTACTCTGGCCTAATGGTTAAGGTCTTAACTCTTACTCAGGCCTAATAGCTAAGGTCTTAACTCTTTCTCTGGCCTAATAGCTAAGGTCTTAGACTCGTACTATGGCCTACAGGTTAAGGTCTTAACTCTTACTCTGGCCTACTGGTTAAGGTCTTAACTCTTACTCTGGCCTAATAGCTAAGGTCTTAGACTCATACTCTGGCCTAATGGTTAAGGTCTTAACTCTTACACTGGCCTAATAGCTAAGGTCTTAGACTCATACTCTGGCCTAATGGTTAAGGTCTTAACTCTTACTCTGGCCTAATAGCTAAGGTCTTAGCTCTTACTCTGGCCTAATAGCTAAGGGCTTAGACTGGTACTCTGGCCTAATGTTTAAGGTCTTAACTCTTACTCTGGCCTACTGGTTTAGGTCTTAACTCTTACTCTGGCCTAATAGCTAAGGTCTTAGACTCGTACTCTGGCCTAATGGTGAAGGGCTTAACTCTTACTCTGGCCAACTGGTTAAGGTCTTAACTCTTACTCTGGCCTAATAGCTAAGGTCTTAACTCCTACTCTGGCCTAATAGCTAAGTTCTTAGACTCGTACTCTGGCCTAATGGTTAAGGTCTTAACTCTTACTCTGGTCTAATGGTTAAGGTCTTAACTCTTACTCTGGCCTAATAGCTAAGGTCTTAGACTCGTACTCTGGCCTAATGGTTAAGGTCTTAACTCTTACTCAGGCCTAATAGCTAAGGTCTTAACTCTTTCTGTGGCCTAATAGCTAAGGTCTTAGACTCGTACTATGGCCTACAGGTTAAGGTCTTAACTCTTACTCTGGCCTACTGGTTAAGGTCTTAACTCTTACTCTGGCCTAATAGCTAAGGTCTTAGACTCATACTCTGGCCTAATGGTTAAGGTCTTAACTCTTACACTGGCCTAATAGCTAAGGTCTTAGACTCATACTCTGGCCTAATGGTTAAGGTCTTAACTCTTAGTCTGGCCTAATAGCTAAGGTCTTAGACTCTTACTCTAATATAATGGTTAAGGTCTTAGACTCTTACTCTGGCCTAATGGTTAAGGTCTTAACTCTTACTCTGGCCTAATGGTTAAGGTCTTAGACTCTTAATCTGGCCTAATGGTAAAGGTCTTAACTCTTACTCTAGCCAGACTCTTACTCTGGCCTAATGGTTAAGGTCTTAACTCTTACTCTGGCCTAATGGTTAAGGTCTTAGACTCTTACTCTGGCCTAATGGTTAAGGTCTTAGCTCTTACTCCGGCCTAATGGTTAAGGTCTTAGACTCTTTCTCTGGCCTAATGTTTAAGGTCTTTATTCTTACTCTGGCTTAATGGTTAAGGTCTTAGACTCTTAATCTGGCCTAATGGTAAAGGTCTTAACTCTTACTCTGGCCAGACTCTTACTCTGGCCTAATGGTTAAGGTCTTATCTCTTACTCTGGCCTACTGGTTAAGGTCTTAACTCTTACTCTGGCCTAATAGCTAAGGTCTTAGACTCGTACTCTGGCCTAATGGTTAAGGTGTTAACTCATACTCTGGCCTACTGGTTAAGGTCTTAACTCTTACTCTGGCCTAATAGCTAAGGTCTTAGACTTGTACTATGGCCTACAGGTTAAGGTCTTAACTCTTACTCTGGCCTACTGGTTAAGGTCTTAATTCTTACTCTGGCCTAATAGCTAAGGTCTTAACTCTTACTCTGGCCTAATAGCTAAGGTATAAGACTTGTACTATGGCCTACAGGTTAAGGTCTTAACTCTTACTCTGGCCTACAGGTTAAGGTCTTAACTCTTACTCTGGCCTACTGGTTAAGATCTTAGCTCTTACTCTGGCCTAATAGCTAAGGTCTTAACTCTTACTCTGGCCTAGTAGCTAAGGTCTTAGACTCATAGTATGGCCTACAGGTTTAGGTCTTAACTCCTACTCTGGCCTACAGGTTAAGGTCTTAACTCTTACTCTGGCCTACTGGTTAAGGTCTTAACTCGTACTCTGGCCTAATAGCTAAGGTCTTAACTCTTACTCTGGCCTAATAGCTAAGGTCTTAGAATCGTACTCTGGCCTAATGGTTAAGGTCCTAACTCTCACACTGGCCTAATAGCTAAGGTCTTAGACTCGTACTCTGGCCTAATGGTTAAGGTCTTCACTCTTACTCTGGCCCAATAGCTAAGGTCTTAACTCTTTCTCTGGCCTAATAGCTAAGGTCTTAGACTCGTACTCTGGACTAATGGTTAAGGTCTTAACTCTTACTCTGGCCTACTGGTTAAGGTCTTAACTCTTACTCTGGCCTAATAGCTAAGGTCTTAGACTCATACTCTGGCCTAATGGTTAAGGTCTTAACTCTTACTCTGGCCTAATAGCTAAGGTCTTAACTCTTAATCTGGCATAATGGTTAAGGTCTTAACTCTTACTCTGGCCTAATGGTTAAGGTCTTAACTTTTACTCTGGCCTAATGGTTAAGGTCTTAGCTCTTACTCCGGCCTAATGGTTAAGGTCTTAGACTCTTTCTCTGGCCTAATGTTTAAGGTCTTTATTCTTACTCTGGCTTAATGGTTAACGTCTTAACTCTTACTCATGGCCTAATAGCTAAGGTCTTAACTCTTACTCTGGCCTAATAGCTAAGGTCTTAGACTCGTACTCTGGCCTAATGGTTAAGGTCTTAACTCTTACTCTGGCCTAATAGCTAAGGTCTTAGACTCTTACTCTGATATAATGGTTAAGGTCTTAGACTCTTACTCTGGCCTAATGGTTAAGGTCTTAACTCTTACTCTGGCCTAATGGTTAAGGTCTTAGACTCTTAATCTGGCCTAATGGTAAAGGTCTTAACTCTTACTCTGGCCAGACTCTTACTCTGGCCTAATGCTTAAGGTCTTAACTCTTACTCTGGCCTAATGGTTAAGGTCTTAGACTCTTACTCTGGCCTAATGGTTAAGGTCTTAGCTCTTACTCCGGCCTAATGGTTAAGGTCTTAGACTCTTTCTATGGCCTAATGTTTAAGGTCTTTATTCTTACTCTGGCTTAATGGTTAAGGTCTTAGACTCTTAATCTGGCCTAATGGTAAAGGTCTTAACTCTTACTCTGGCCAGACTCTTACTCTGGCCTAATGGTTAAGGTCTTAACTCTTACTCTGGCCTACTGGTTAAGGTCTTAACTCTTACTCTGGCCTAATAGCTAAGGTCTTAGACTCGTACTCTGGCCTAATGGTTAAGGTCTTAACTCATACTCTGGCCTACTGGTTAAGGTCTTAACTCTTACTCTGGCCTAATAGCTAAGGTCTTAGACTCGTACTCTGGCCTACTGGTTAAGGTCTTAACTCTTACTCTGGCCTAATAGCTAAGGTCTTAGACTCGTACTATGGCCTACAGGTTAAGGTCTTAACTCTTACTCTGGCCTACTGGTTAAGGTCTTAACTCTTACTCTGGCCTAACAGCTAAGGTCTTAGACTCGTACTCTGGCCTACAGGTTAAGGTCTTAACTCTTACTCTGGCCTAATAGCTAAGGTCTTAGACTCATACTCTGGCCTTATGGTTAAGGTCTTAACTCTTACTCTGGCCTAATGGTTAAGGTATTAACTCTTACTCTGGCCTACTGGTTAAGGTCTTAACTCTTACTCTGGCCTAATAGCCAAGGTCTTAACTCTTACTCTGGCCTAATAGCTAAGGTCTTAGACTAATACTATGGCCTACAGGTTAAGGTCTTAACTCTCACTCTCGCCTACTGGTTAAGGTCTTAACTCTTACTCTGGCCTAATAGCTAAGGTCTTAACTCTTACTCTGGCCTAATAGCTTAGGTCTTAGACTCGTACTCTGGCCTAATGGTTAAGGTCTTAACTCTTACTCTGGCCTAATAGCTAAGGTCTTAACTCTTACTCTGGCCTAATAGCTAAGGTCTTAGACTCGTACTCTGGCCTACAGGTTAAGGTTTTAACTCTTACTCTGGCCTACTGGTTAAGGTCTTAACTCTTACTCTGGCCTAATAGCTAAGGTCTTAACTCTTACTCTGGCCTAGTAGCTAAGGTCTTAGACTCATAGTATGGCCTACAGGTTTTGGTCTTAACTCCTACTCTGGCCTACAGGTTAAGGTCTTAACTCTTACTCTGGCCTACTGGTTAAGGTCTTAACTCGTACTCTGGCCTCATAGCTAAGGTCTTAACTCTTACTCAGGCCTAATAGCTAAGGTCTTAATTCTTACTCTGGCCTAATAGCTAAGCTCTTAGACTCGTACTCTGGCCTAATGGTTAAGGTCTTAACTCTTACTCTGGCCTAATAGCTAAGGTCTTAGACTCGTACTCTGGCCTAATGGTTAAGGTCTTCACTCTTACTTTGGCCCGATAGCTAAGGTCTTAACTCTTTCTCTGGCCTAATAGCTAAGGTCTTAGACTCGTACTCTGGACTAATGGTTAAGGTCTTATTTCTTACTCTGGCCTACTGGTTAAGGTCTTAACTCTTACTCTGGCCTAATAGCGAAGGTCTTAGACTCATACTCTGGCCTAATGGTTAAGGTCTTAACTCTTACTCTGGCCTAATAGCTAAGGTCTTAACTCTTACTCTGGCATAATGGTTAAGGTCTTAACTCTTACTCTGGCCTAATGGTTAAGGTCCTAACTCTTACTCTGGCCTAATGGTTAAGGTCTTAGCTCTTACTCCGGCCTAATGGTTAAGGTCTTAGACTCTTTCTCTGGCCTAATGTTTAAGGTCTTTATTCTTACTCTGGCTTAATGGTTAACGTCTTAACTCTTACTCATGGCCTAATAGCTAAGGTCTTAACTCTTACTCTGGCCTAATAGCTAAGGTCTTAGACTCGTACTCTGGCCTACTGGTTAAGGTCTTAACTCTTACTCTGGCCTACTGGTTAAGGTCTTAACTCTTACTCTGGCCTAATAGCTAAGGTCTTAGACTCGTACTCTGGTCTAATGGTTAAGGTCTTGACTCTTTCTCTTGCCTACTGGTTAAGGTCTTAACTCTTACTCTGGCCTAATAGCTAAGGTGTTAGACTCGTACTCTGGCCTACTGGTTAAGGTCTTAACTCTTACTCTGGCCGACTGGTTAAGGTCTTAACTCTTACTCTGGCCTAATAGCTAAGGTCTTAGACTCGTACTATGGCCTACAGGTTAAGGTCTTAACTCTTACTTTGGCCTACTGGTTAAGGTCTTAACTCTTACTCTGGCCTAATAGCTAAGGTCTTAGACTCGTACTCTGGCCTAATGGTTAAGGTCTTAACTCTTACTCTGGCCTACTGGTTAAGGTCTTAACTCTTACTCTGGCCTACTGATTAAGGTCTTAACTCTCAGTCTGGCATAATAGCTCAGGTCTTAACACTTACTCTGGCCTAATAGCTAAGGTCTTAGACTCGTACTCTGGCGTAATTGTTAAGGTCTTAACTCTTACTCTGGCCTAATAGCTAAGGTCTTAACTCTTACTCTGGCTAAATAGCTAAGGTCTTAGACTCGTACTCTGGCTTAATGGTTACGGTCTTAACTCTTACTCTGGCCTAATAGCTAAGGTCTTAACTCTTACTCTGGCCTAATAGCTAAGGTCTTAGACTCGTACTCTGGCCTTATGGTTAAGGTCTTAACTTTTACTCTGGCCTACTGGTTAAGGTCTTAACTCTTACTCTGGCCTAATAGCTAAGGTCTAAGACTCCTACTATGGCCTACAGGTTAAGGTCTTAACTCTTACTCTGGCCTACAGGTTAAGGTCTTAACTCTTACACTGGCGTACTGCTTAAGGTCTTAACTCTTACTCTGGCCTAATAGCTAAGGTGTAAGACTCGTACTATGGCCTGATAGCTAAGGTCTTAGACTCGTACTCTGGCCTAATAGCTAAGGTCTTATCTCTTACTCTGGCCTAATAGCTAAGGTCTTAACTCTTATTCTGGCCTAATAGCTAAGGTCTTAGACTCATACTCTGGCCTAATAGCTAAGGTCTTAGACTCGTACTCTGGCCTAATAGCTAAGGTCTTAACTCTTACTCTGGCCTAATAGCTAAGGTCTTAACTCTTACTCTGGCCTAATAGCTAAGGTCTTAGACTCGTACTCTGGCCTAATAGCTAAGATCTTAGACTCGTACTCTGGCCTAATGGTTAAGGTCTTAACTCTTACACTGGCCTACTGGTTAAGGTCTTAACTCTTACTCTGGCCTAATAGCTAAGGTCTTAGACTCGTACTCTGGCCTAATAGCTAAGGTCTTAACTCTTAATCTGGCCTAATAGCTAAGGTCTTATTTCTTACTCTGGCCTAATAGCTAAGGTCTTAGACTTGTACGCTGGCCTAATAGCTAAGGTCTTAGACTCGTACTCTGGCCTAATAGCTAAGGTCTTAACTCTTACTCTGGCCCAATAGCTAAGGTCTTAACTCTTACTCTGGCCTAATAGCTAAGGTCTTAGACTCGTACTATGGCCTAATAGCTAAGGTCTTAGACTCGTACTCTGACCTAATGGTTAAGGTCTTAACTCTTACACTGGCCTACTGGTTAAGGTCTTAACTCTTACTCTGGCCTAATAGCTAAGGTCTTAGACTCGTACTCTGGCCTAATAGCTAAGGTCTTAAATCTTACTCTGGCCTAATAGCTAAGGTCTTAACTCTTACTCTGGCCTAATAGCTAAGGTCTTAGACTCGTACTCTGGCCTAATAGCTAAGGTCTTAGAATCGTACTCTGGCCTAATGGTTAAGGTCCTAACTCTCACACTGGCCTAATAGCTAAGGTCTTAGACTCGTACTCTGGCCTAATGGTTAAGGTCTTCACTCTTACTCTGGCCCAATAGCTAAGGTCTTAACTCTTTCTCTGGCCTAATAGCTAAGGTCTTAGACTCGTACTCTGGACTAATGGTTAAGGTCTTAACTCTTACTCTGGCCTACTGGTTAAGGTCTTAACTCTTACTCTGGCCTAATAGCTAAGGTCTTAGACTCATACTCTGGCCTAATGGTTAAGGTCTTAACTCTTACTCTGGCCTAATAGCTAAGGTCTTAACTCTTAATCTGGCATAATGGTTAAGGTCTTAACTCTTACTCTGGCCTAATGGTTAAGGTCTTAACTTTTACTCTGGCCTAATGGTTAAGGTCTTAGCTCTTACTCCGGCCTAATGGTTAAGGTCTTAGACTCTTTCTCTGGCCTAATGTTTAAGGTCTTTATTCTTACTCTGGCTTAATGGTTAACGTCTTAACTCTTACTCATGGCCTAATAGCTAAGGTCTTAACTCTTACTCTGGCCTAATAGCTAAGGTCTTAGACTCGTACTCTGGCCTAATGGTTAAGGTCTTAACTCTTACTCTGGCCTAATAGCTAAGGTCTTAGACTCTTACTCTGATATAATGGTTAAGGTCTTAGACTCTTACTCTGGCCTAATGGTTAAGGTCTTAACTCTTACTCTGGCCTAATGGTTAAGGTCTTAGACTCTTAATCTGGCCTAATGGTAAAGGTCTTAACTCTTACTCTGGCCAGACTCTTACTCTGGCCTAATGCTTAAGGTCTTAACTCTTACTCTGGCCTAATGGTTAAGGTCTTAGACTCTTACTCTGGCCTAATGGTTAAGGTCTTAGCTCTTACTCCGGCCTAATGGTTAAGGTCTTAGACTCTTTCTATGGCCTAATGTTTAAGGTCTTTATTCTTACTCTGGCTTAATGGTTAAGGTCTTAGACTCTTAATCTGGCCTAATGGTAAAGGTCTTAACTCTTACTCTGGCCAGACTCTTACTCTGGCCTAATGGTTAAGGTCTTAACTCTTACTCTGGCCTACTGGTTAAGGTCTTAACTCTTACTCTGGCCTAATAGCTAAGGTCTTAGACTCGTACTCTGGCCTAATGGTTAAGGTCTTAACTCATACTCTGGCCTACTGGTTAAGGTCTTAACTCTTACTCTGGCCTAATAGCTAAGGTCTTAGACTCGTACTCTGGCCTACTGGTTAAGGTCTTAACTCTTACTCTGGCCTAATAGCTAAGGTCTTAGACTCGTACTATGGCCTACAGGTTAAGGTCTTAACTCTTACTCTGGCCTACTGGTTAAGGTCTTAACTCTTACTCTGGCCTAACAGCTAAGGTCTTAGACTCGTACTCTGGCCTACAGGTTAAGGTCTTAACTCTTACTCTGGCCTAATAGCTAAGGTCTTAGACTCATACTCTGGCCTTATGGTTAAGGTCTTAACTCTTACTCTGGCCTAATGGTTAAGGTATTAACTCTTACTCTGGCCTACTGGTTAAGGTCTTAACTCTTACTCTGGCCTAATAGCCAAGGTCTTAACTCTTACTCTGGCCTAATAGCTAAGGTCTTAGACTAATACTATGGCCTACAGGTTAAGGTCTTAACTCTCACTCTCGCCTACTGGTTAAGGTCTTAACTCGTACTCTGGCCTAATAGCTAAGGTCTTAACTCTTACTCTGGCCTAATAGCTTAGGTCTTAGACTCGTACTCTGGCCTAATGGTTAAGGTCTTAACTCTTACTCTGGCCTAATAGCTAAGGTCTTAACTCTTACTCTGGCCTAATAGCTAAGGTCTTAGACTCGTACTCTGGCCTACAGGTTAAGGTTTTAACTCTTACTCTGGCCTACTGGTTAAGGTCTTAACTCTTACTCTGGCCTAATAGCTAAGGTCTTAACTCTTACTCTGGCCTAGTAGCTAAGGTCTTAGACTCATAGTATGGCCTACAGGTTTTGGTCTTAACTCCTACTCTGGCCTACAGGTTAAGGTCTTAACTCTTACTCTGGCCTACTGGTTAAGGTCTTAACTCGTACTCTGGCCTCATAGCTAAGGTCTTAACTCTTACTCAGGCCTAATAGCTAAGGTCTTAATTCTTACTCTGGCCTAATAGCTAAGCTCTTAGACTCGTACTCTGGCCTAATGGTTAAGGTCTTAACTCTTACTCTGGCCTAATAGCTAAGGTCTTAGACTCGTACTCTGGCCTAATGGTTAAGGTCTTCACTCTTACTTTGGCCCGATAGCTAAGGTCTTAACTCTTTCTCTGGCCTAATAGCTAAGGTCTTAGACTCGTACTCTGGACTAATGGTTAAGGTCTTATTTCTTACTCTGGCCTACTGGTTAAGGTCTTAACTCTTACTCTGGCCTAATAGCGAAGGTCTTAGACTCATACTCTGGCCTAATGGTTAAGGTCTTAACTCTTACTCTGGCCTAATAGCTAAGGTCTTAACTCTTACTCTGGCATAATGGTTAAGGTCTTAACTCTTACTCTGGCCTAATGGTTAAGGTCCTAACTCTTACTCTGGCCTAATGGTTAAGGTCTTAGCTCTTACTCCGGCCTAATGGTTAAGGTCTTAGACTCTTTCTCTGGCCTAATGTTTAAGGTCTTTATTCTTACTCTGGCTTAATGGTTAACGTCTTAACTCTTACTCATGGCCTAATAGCTAAGGTCTTAACTCTTACTCTGGCCTAATAGCTAAGGTCTTAGACTCGTACTCTGGCCTACTGGTTAAGGTCTTAACTCTTACTCTGGCCTACTGGTTAAGGTCTTAACTCTTACTCTGGCCTAATAGCTAAGGTCTTAGACTCGTACTCTGGTCTAATGGTTAAGGTCTTGACTCTTTCTCTTGCCTACTGGTTAAGGTCTTAACTCTTACTCTGGCCTAATAGCTAAGGTGTTAGACTCGTACTCTGGCCTACTGGTTAAGGTCTTAACTCTTACTCTGGCCGACTGGTTAAGGTCTTAACTCTTACTCTGGCCTAATAGCTAAGGTCTTAGACTCGTACTATGGCCTACAGGTTAAGGTCTTAACTCTTACTTTGGCCTACTGGTTAAGGTCTTAACTCTTACTCTGGCCTAATAGCTAAGGTCTTAGACTCGTACTCTGGCCTAATGGTTAAGGTCTTAACTCTTACTCTGGCCTACTGGTTAAGGTCTTAACTCTTACTCTGGCCTACTGATTAAGGTCTTAACTCTCAGTCTGGCATAATAGCTCAGGTCTTAACACTTACTCTGGCCTAATAGCTAAGGTCTTAGACTCGTACTCTGGCGTAATTGTTAAGGTCTTAACTCTTACTCTGGCCTAATAGCTAAGGTCTTAACTCTTACTCTGGCTAAATAGCTAAGGTCTTAGACTCGTACTCTGGCTTAATGGTTACGGTCTTAACTCTTACTCTGGCCTAATAGCTAAGGTCTTAACTCTTACTCTGGCCTAATAGCTAAGGTCTTAGACTCGTACTCTGGCCTTATGGTTAAGGTCTTAACTTTTACTCTGGCCTACTGGTTAAGGTCTTAACTCTTACTCTGGCCTAATAGCTAAGGTCTAAGACTCCTACTATGGCCTACAGGTTAAGGTCTTAACTCTTACTCTGGCCTACAGGTTAAGGTCTTAACTCTTACACTGGCGTACTGCTTAAGGTCTTAACTCTTACTCTGGCCTAATAGCTAAGGTGTAAGACTCGTACTATGGCCTGATAGCTAAGGTCTTAGACTCGTACTCTGGCCTAATAGCTAAGGTCTTATCTCTTACTCTGGCCTAATAGCTAAGGTCTTAACTCTTATTCTGGCCTAATAGCTAAGGTCTTAGACTCATACTCTGGCCTAATAGCTAAGGTCTTAGACTCGTACTCTGGCCTAATAGCTAAGGTCTTAACTCTTACTCTGGCCTAATAGCTAAGGTCTTAACTCTTACTCTGGCCTAATAGCTAAGGTCTTAGACTCGTACTCTGGCCTAATAGCTAAGGTCTTAGACTCGTACTCTGGCCTAATGGTTAAGGTCTTAACTCTTACACTGGCCTACTGGTTAAGGTCTTAACTCTTACTCTGGCCTAATAGCTAAGGTCTTAGACTCGTACTCTGGCCTAATAGCTAAGGTCTTAACTCTTAATCTGGCCTAATAGCTAAGGTCTTATTTCTTACTCTGGCCTAATAGCTAAGGTCTTAGACTTGTACGCTGGCCTAATAGCTAAGGTCTTAGACTCGTACTCTGGCCTAATAGCTAAGGTCTTAACTCTTACTCTGGCCCAATAGCTAAGGTCTTAACTCTTACTCTGGCCTAATAGCTAAGGTCTTAGACTCGTACTATGGCCTAATAGCTAAGGTCTTAGACTCGTACTCTGACCTAATGGTTAAGGTCTTAACTCTTACACTGGCCTACTGGTTAAGGTCTTAACTCTTACTCTGGCCTAATAGCTAAGGTCTTAGACTCGTACTCTGGCCTAATAGCTAAGGTCTTAAATCTTACTCTGGCCTAATAGCTAAGGTCTTAACTCTTACTCTGGCCTAATAGCTAAGGTCTTAGACTCGTACTCTGGCCTAATAGCTAAGGTCTTAGACTCGTACTCTGGCCTAATGGTTAAGGTCTTAACTCTTACACTGGCCTACTGGTTAAGGTCTTAACTCTTACTCTGGCCTAATAGCTAAGGTCTTAGACTCATACTCTGGCCTAATGGTTAAGGTCTTAACTCTTACACTGGCCTACTGGTTAAGGTCTTAACTCTTACTCTGGCCTAATAGCTAAGGTCTGAGACTCGTACTCTGGCCTAATGGTTAAGGTCTTAACTCTTACTCTGGCCTACTGGTTAAGGTCCTAACTTTTACTCTGGCCTAATAGCTAAGGTCTTAACTCTTACTCTGGCCTAATAGCTAAGGTCTTAGAGTCGTACTTTGGCCTAATGGTTAAGGTCTTAACTCTTACTCTGGCCTAATAGCTAAGGTCTTAACTCTTACTCTGGCCTAATAGCTAAGGTCTTAGACTCGTACTATGGCCTACAGGTTAAGTTCTTAACTCTTACTCTGGCCTACTGGTTAAGGTCTTAACTCTTACTCTGGCCTAATAGCTAAGGTCTTAGACTCGTACTCTGGCCTAATGGTTAAGGTCTTAACTCTTACTCTGGCCTAATAGCTAAGGTCTTAACTCTTACTCTGGCCTAATAGCTAAGGGCTTAGACTGGAAGTCTGGCCTAATGGTTAAGGTCTTAACTCTTACTCTGGCCTACTGGTTTAGGTTTTAACTCTTACTCTGGCCTAATAGCTAAGGTCTTAGACTCGTACTCTGGCCTAATGGTGAAGGGCTTAACTCTTACTCTGGCCAACTGGTTAAGGTCTTAACTCTTACTCTGGCCTAATAGCTAAGGTCTTAACTCCTACTCTGGCCTAATAGCTAAGGTCTTAGACTCGTACTCTGGCCTAATGGTTAAGGTCTTAACTCTTACTCTGGCCTAATGGTTAAGGTCTTAACTCTTACTCTGGCCTAATAGCTAAGGTCTTAGACTCGTACTCTGGCCTGATGGTTAAGGTCTTAACTCTTACTCAGGCCTAATAGCTAAGGTCTTACCTCTTTCTCTGGCCTAATAGCTAAGGTCTTAGACTCGTACTATGGCCTACAGGTTAAGGTCTTAACTCTTACTCTGGCCTACTGGTTAAGGTCTTAACTCTTACTCTGGCCTAATAGCTAAGGTCTTAGACTCATACTCTGGCCTAATGGTTAAGGTCTTAACTCTTACTCTGGCCTAATAGCTAAGGTGTTAGACTCGTACTCTGGCCTAATGGTTAAGGTCTTAACTCTTACTCTGGCCTAATAGCTAAGGTCTTAGACTCATACTCTGGCCTAATGGTTAAGGTCTTAACTCTTAGTCTGGCCTAATAGCTAAGGTCTTAGACTCTTACTCTGATATAATGGTTAAGGTCTTAGACTCTTACTCTGGCCTAATGGTTAAGGTCTTAACTCTTAATCTGGCCTAATGGTAAAGGTCTTAACTCTTACTCTGGCCAGACTCTTACTCTGGCCTAATGGTTAAGGTCTTAACTCTTACTCTGGCCTAATGGTTAAGGTCTTAGACTCTTACTCTGGCCTAATGGTTAAGGTCTTAGCTCTTACTCCGGCCTAATGGTTAAGGTCTTAGACTCTTTCTCTGGCCTAATGTTTAAGGTCTTTAATCTTACTCTGGCTTAATGGTTAAGGTCTTAGACTCTTAATCTGGCCTAATGGTAAAGGTCTTAACTCTTACTCTGGCCAGACTCTTACTCTGGCCTAATGGTTAAGGTCTTAACTCTTACCCTGGCCTACTGGTTAAGGTCTTAGACTCTTAATCTGGCCTAATGGTAAAGGTCTTAACTCTTACTCTGGCCAGACTCTTACTCTGGCCTAATGGTTAAGGTCTTAACTCTTACTCTGGCCTAATGGTTAAGGTCTTAGACTCTTACTCTGGCCTAATGGTTAAGGTCTTAGCTCTTACTCCGGCCTAATGGTTAAGGTCTTACACTCTTTCTCTGGCCTAATGTTTAAGGTCTTTATTATTACTCTGGCTTAATGGTTAAGGTCTTAGACTCTTAATCTGGCCTAATGGTAAAGGTCTTAACTCTTACTCTGGCCAGACTCTTACTCTGGCCTAATGGTTAAGGTCTTAACTCTTACTCTGGCCTACTGGTTAAGGTCTTAACTCTTACTCTGGCCTAATAGCTAAGGTCTTAGACTCGTACTCTGGCCTAATGGTTAAGGTCTTAACTCATACTCTGGCCTACTGGTTAAGGTCTTAAATCTTACTCTGGCCTAATAGCTAAGGTCTTAGACTTGTACTATGGCCTACAGGTTAAGGTCTTAACTCTTACTCTGGCCTACTGGTTAAGGTCTTAATTCTTACTCTGGCCTAATAGCTAAGGTCGTAACTCTTACTCTGGCCTAATAGCTAAGGTCTAAGACTCGTACTATGGCCTACAGGTTAAGGTCTTAACTCTTACTCTGGCCTACAGGTTAAGGTCTGAACTCTTACTCTGGCCTACTGGTTAAGATCTTAGCTCTTACTCTGGCCTAATAGCTAAGGTCTTAACTCTTACTCTGGCCTACTAGCTAAGGTCTTAGACTCATAGTATGGCCTACAGGTTTAGGTCTTAACTCCTACTCTGGCCTACAGGTTAAGGTCTTAACTCTTACTCTGGCCTACTGGTTAAGGTCTTAACTCGGACTCTGGCCTAATAGCTAAGGTCTTAACTCTTACTCAGGCCTAATAGCTAAGGTCTTAATTCTTACTCTGGCCTAATAGCTAAGGTCTTAGAATCGTACTCTGGCCTAATGGTTAAGGTCTTAACTCTTACACTGGCCTAATAGCTAAGGTCTTAGACTCGTACTCTGGCCTAATGGTTAAGGTCTTCACTCTTACTCTGGCCCAATAGCTAAGGTCTTAACTCTTTCTCTGGCCTAATAGCTAAGGTCTTAGACTCGTACTCTGGACTAATGGTTAAGGTCTTAACTCTTACTCTGGCCTACTGGTTAAGGTCTTAACTCTTACTCTGGCCTAATAGCTAAGGTCTTAGACTCATACTCTGGCATAATGGTTAAGGTCTTAACTCTTACTCTGGCCTAATAGCTAAGGTCTTAGACTTGTACTATGGCCTACAGGTTAAGGTCTTAACTCTTACTCTGGCCTACTGGTTAAGGTCTTAATTCTTACTCTGGCCTAATAGCTAAGGTCTTAACTCTTACTCTGGCCTAATAGCTAAGGTCTAAGACTCGTACTATGGCCTACAGGTTAAGGTCTTAACTCTTACTCTGGCCTACAGGTTAAGGTCTTAACTCTTACTCTGGCCTACTGGTTAAGATCTTAGCTCTTACTCTGGCCTAATAGCTAAGGTCTTAACTCTTACTCTGGCCTAGTAGCTAAGGTCTTAGACTCATAGTATGGCCTACAGGTTTAGGTCTTAACTCCTACTCTGGCCTACAGGTTAAGGTCTTAACTCTTACTCTGGCCTACTGGTTAAGGTCTTAACTCGTACTCTGGCCTAATAGCTAAGGTCTTAACTCTTACTCTGGCCTAATAGCTAAGGTCTTAGAATCGTACTCTGGCCTAATGGTTAAGGTCTTAACTCTTACACTGGCCTAATAGCTAAGGTCTTAGACTCGTACTCTGGCCTAATGGTTAAGGTCTTCACTCTTACTCTGGCCCAATAGCTAAGGTCTTAACTCTTTCTCTGGCCTAATAGCTAAGGTCTTAGACTCGTACTCTGGACTAATGGTTAAGGTCTTAACTCTTACTCTGGCCTACTGGTTAAGGTCTTAACTCTTACTCTGGCCTAATAGCTAAGGTCTTAGACTCATACTCTGGCCTAATGGTTAAGGTCTTAACTCTTACTCTGGCCTAATAGCTAAGGTCTTAACTCTTAATCTGGCATAATGGTTAAGGTCTTAACTCTTACTCTGGCCTAATGGTTAAGGTCTTAACTCATACTCTGGCCTAATGGTTAAGGTCTTAGCTCTTACTCCGGCCTAATGGTTAAGGTCTTAGACTCTTTCTCTGGCCTAATGTTTAAGGTCTTTATTCTTACTCTGGCTTAATGGTTAACGTCTTAACTCTTACTCATGGCCTAATAGCTAAGGTCTTAACTCTTACTCTGGCCTAATAGCTAAGGTCTTAGACTCGTACTCTGGCCTAATGGTTAAGGTCTTAACTCTTACTCTGGCCTAATAGCTAAGGTCTTAGACTCGTACTCTGGCCTAATGGTTAAGGTCTTAACTCTTACTCTGGCCTACTGGTTAAGGTCTTAATTCTTACTCTGGCCTAATAGCTAAGGTCTTAACTCTTACTCTGGCCTAATAGCTAAGGTCTAAGACTCGTACTATGGCCTACAGGTTAAGGTCTTCACTCTTACTCTGGCCCAATAGCTAAGGTCTTAACTCTTTCTCTGGCCTAATAGCTAAGGTCTTAGACTCGTACTCTGGACTAATGGTTAAGGTCTTAACTCTTACTCTGGCCTACTGGTTAAGGTCTTAACTCTTACTCTGGCCTAATAGCTAAGGTCTTAGACTCATACTCTGGCATAATGGTTAAGGTCTTAACTCTTACTCTGGCCTAATAGCTAAGGTCTTAGACTTGTACTATGGCCTACAGGTTAAGGTCTTAACTCTTACTCTGGCCTACTGGTTAAGGTCTTAATTCTTACTCTGGCCTAATAGCTAAGGTCTTAACTCTTACTCTGGCCTAATAGCTAAGGTCTAAGACTCGTACTATGGCCTACAGGTTAAGGTCTTAACTCTTACTCTGGCCTACAGGTTAAGGTCTTAACTCTTACTCTGGCCTACTGGTTAAGATCTTAGCTCTTACTCTGGCCTAATAGCTAAGGTCTTAACTCTTACTCTGGCCTAGTAGCTAAGGTCTTAGACTCATAGTATGGCCTACAGGTTTAGGTCTTAACTCCTACTCTGGCCTACAGGTTAAGGTCTTAACTCTTACTCTGGCCTACTGGTTAAGGTCTTAACTCGTACTCTGGCCTAATAGCTAAGGTCTTAACTCTTACTCTGGCCTAATAGCTAAGGTCTTAGAATCGTACTCTGGCCTAATGGTTAAGGTCTTAACTCTTACACTGGCCTAATAGCTAAGGTCTTAGACTCGTACTCTGGCCTAATGGTTAAGGTCTTCACTCTTACTCTGGCCCAATAGCTAAGGTCTTAACTCTTTCTCTGGCCTAATAGCTAAGGTCTTAGACTCGTACTCTGGACTAATGGTTAAGGTCTTAACTCTTACTCTGGCCTACTGGTTAAGGTCTTAACTCTTACTCTGGCCTAATAGCTAAGGTCTTAGACTCATACTCTGGCCTAATGGTTAAGGTCTTAACTCTTACTCTGGCCTAATAGCTAAGGTCTTAACTCTTAATCTGGCATAATGGTTAAGGTCTTAACTCTTACTCTGGCCTAATGGTTAAGGTCTTAACTCATACTCTGGCCTAATGGTTAAGGTCTTAGCTCTTACTCCGGCCTAATGGTTAAGGTCTTAGACTCTTTCTCTGGCCTAATGTTTAAGGTCTTTATTCTTACTCTGGCTTAATGGTTAACGTCTTAACTCTTACTCATGGCCTAATAGCTAAGGTCTTAACTCTTACTCTGGCCTAATAGCTAAGGTCTTAGACTCGTACTCTGGCCTAATGGTTAAGGTCTTAACTCTTACTCTGGCCTAATAGCTAAGGTCTTAGACTCGTACTCTGGCCTAATGGTTAAGGTCTTAACTCTTAGTCTGGCCTAATAGCTAAGGTCTTAGACTCTTACTCTGATATAATGGTTAAGGTCTTAGACTCTTACTCTGGCCTAATGGTTAAGGTCTTAACTCTTACTCTGGCCTAATGGTTAAGGTCTTAGACTCTTAATCTGGCCTAATGGTAAGGGTCTTAACTCTTACTCTGGCCAGACTCTTACTCTGGCCTAATGGTTAAGGTCTTAACTCCTACTCTGGCCTAATGGTTAAGGTCTTAGACTCTTACTCTGGCCTAATGGTTAAGGTCTTAGCTCTCACTCCGGCCTAATGGTTAAGGTCTTAGACTTGTACTATGGCCTACTGGTTAAGGTCTTAACTCTTACTCTGGCCTACTGGTTAAGGTCTTAATTCTTACTCTGGCCTAATAGCTAAGGTCTTAACTCTTTCTCTGGCCTAATAGCTAAGGTCTAAGACTCGTACTATGGCCTACAGGTTACGGTCTTAACTCTTACTCTGGCCTACAGGTTAAGGTCTTAACTCTTACTCTGGCCTACTGGTTAAGATCTTAGCTCTTACTCTGGCCTAATAGCTAAGGTCTTAGACTCATAGTATGGCCTACAGGTTTAGGTCTTAACTCCTACTCTGGCCTACAGGTTAAGGTCTTAACTCTTACTCTGGCCTACTGGTTAAGGTCTTAACTCGTACTCTGGCCTAATAGCTAAGGTCTTAACTCTTACTCAGGCCTAATAGCTAAGGTCTTAATTCTTACTCTGGCCTAATAGCTAAGGTCTTAGAATCGTACTCTGGCCTAATGGTTAAGGTCTTAACTCTTACACTGGCCTAATAGCTAAGGTCTTATACTCGTACTCTGGCCTAATGGTTAAGGCCTTCACTCTTACTCTGGCCCAATAGCTAAGGTCTTAACTCTTTCTCTGGCCTAATAGCTAAGGTCTTAGACTCGTACTCTGGACTAATGGTTAAGGTCTTAACTCTTACTCTGGCCTACTGGTTAAGGTCTTAACTCTTACTCTGGCCTAATAGCTAAGGTCTTAGACTCATACTCTGGCCTAATGGTTAAGGTCTTAACTCTTACTCTGGCCTAATAGCTAAGGTCTTAACTCTTACTCTGGCATAATTGTTAAGGTCTTAACTCTTACTCTGGCCTAATGGTTAAGGTCTTAACTCTTACTCTGGCCTAATGGTTAAGGTCTTAGCTCTTACTCCGGCCTAATGGTTAAGGTCTTAGACTCTTTCTCTGGCCTAATGTTTAAGGTCTTTATTCTTACTCTGGCTTAATGGTTAACGTCTTAACTCTTACTCATGGCCTAATAGCTAAGGTCTTAACTCTTACTCTGGCCTAAGAGCTAAGGTCTTAGACTCGTACTATGGCCTACTGGTTAATGTCTTAACTCTTACTCTGGCCTAATAGCTATGGTGTTAGACTCGTACTCTGGTCTACTGGTTAAGGTCTTAACTCTTACTCTGGCTGACTGGTTAAGGTCTTAACTCTTACTCTGGCCCAATAGCTAAGGTCTTAGACTTGTACTATGGCCTACAGGTTAAGGTCTTAACTCTTACTCTGGCCTGCTGGTTAAGGTCTTAACTCTTACTCTGGCCTAATAGCTAAGGTCTTAGACTCGTACTCTGGCCTAATGGTTAAGGTCTTAACTCTTACTCTGGCCTACTGGTTAAGGTCTTAACTCTTACTCTGGCCTACTGATTAAGGTCTTAACTCTCAGTCTGGCATAATAGCTCAGGTCTTAACACTTACTCTGGCCTAATAGCTAAGGTCTTAGACTCGTACTCTGGCGTAATGGTTAAGGTCTTAACTCTTACTCTGGCCTAATAGCTAAGGTCTTAACTCTTACTCTGGCTAAAGAGCTAAGGTCTTAGACTCGTACTCTGGCTTAATGGTTACGGTCTTAATTCTTACTCTGGCCTAATAGCTAAGGTCTTAACTCTTACTCTGGCCTAATAGCTAAGGTCTTAGACTCGTACTCTGGCCTAATGGTTAAGGTCTTAACTCTTACTCTGGCCTATCGGTTAAGGTCTTAACTCTTACTCTGGCCTAATAGCTAAGGTCTAAGACTCCTACTATGGCCTACAGGTTAAGGTCTTAACTCTTACTCTGGCCTACAGGTTAAGGTCTTAACTCTTACACTGGTGTACTGGTTAAGGTCTTAACTCTTACTTTGGCCTAATAGCTAAGGTGTAAGACTCCTACTATGGCCTGATAGCTAAGGTCTTAGACTCGTACTCTGGCCTAATAGCTAAGGTCTTAACTCTTACTCTGGCCTAATAGCTAAGGTCTTAACTCTTATTCTGGCCTAATAGCTAAGGTCTTAGACTCGTACTCTGGCCTAATAGCTAAGGTCTTAGACTCGTACCCTGGCCTAATAGCTAAGGTCTTAACTCTTACTCTGGCCTAATAGCTAAGGTCTTAACTCTTACTCTGGCCTAATAGCTAAGGTCTTAGACTCGTACTCTGGCCTAATAGCTAAGGTCTTAGACTCGTACTCTGGCCTAATAGCTAAGGTCTTAGACTCGTACTCTGGCCTAATAGCTAAGGTCTTAACTCTTACTCTGGCCTAATAGCTAAGGTCTTAGACTCGTACTATGGCCTAATAGCTAAGGTCTTAGACTCGTACTCTGGCCTAATAGCTAAGGTCTTAACTCTTACTCTGGCCTAATAGCTAAGGTCTTAGACTTGTACTATGGCCTAATAGCTAAGGTCTTAGACTCGTACTCTGACCTAATGGTTAAGGTCTTAACTCTTACACTGGCCTACTGGTTAAGGTCTTAACTCTTACTCTGGCCTAATAGCTAAGGTCTTAGACTCGTACTCTGGCCTAATAGCTAAGGTCTTAGACTCGTACTCTGGCCTAATGGTTAAGGTCTTAACTCTTACTCTGGCCTACTGGTTAAGGTCTTAACTCTTACTCTGGCCTAATAGCTAAGGTCTTTGACTCTTACTCTGAAATAATGGTTAAGGTCTTAGACTCTTACTCTGGCCTAATGGTTAAGGTCTTAACTCTTACTCTGGCCTAATGGTTAAGGTCTTAGACTCTTAATCTGGCCTAATGGTAAACGTCTTAACTCTTACTCTGGCCAGACTCTTACTCTGGCCTAATGGTTAAGGTCTTAACTCTTACTCTGGCCTAATGGTTAAGGTCTTACACTCTTTCTCTGGCCTAACGTTTAAGGTCTTTATTATTACTCCGGCTTAATGGTTAAGGTCTTAGACTCTTAATCTGGCCTAATGGTAAAGGTCTTAACTCTTACTCTGGCCAGACTCTTACTCTGGCCTAATGGTTAAGGTCTTAACTCTTACTCTGGCCTACTGGTTAAGGTCTTAACTCTTACTCTGGCCTAATAGCTAAGGTCTTAGACTCGTACTATGGCCTAATGGTTAAGGTCTTAACTCACACTCTGGCCTACTGGTTAAGGTCTTAACTCTTACTCTGGCCTAATAGCTAAGGTCTTAGACTTGTACTATGGCCTACAGGTTAAGGTCTTAACTCTTACTCTGGCCTACTGGTTAAGGTCTTAATTCTTACTCTGGCCTAATAGCTAAGGTCTTAACTCTTACTCTGGCCTAATAGCTAAGGTCTAAGACTCGTACTATGGCCTACAGGTTAAGGTCTTAACTCTTACTCTGGCCTACAGGTTAAGGTCTGAACTCTTACTCTGGCCTACTGGTTAAGATCTTAGCTCTTACTCTGGCCTAATAGCTAAGGTCTTAACTCTTACTCTGGCCTACTAGCTAAGGTCTTAGACTCATAGTATGGCCTACAGGTTTAGGTCTTAACTCCTACTCTGGCCTACAGGTTAAGGTCTTAACTCTTACTCTGGCCTACTGGTTAAGGTCTTAACTCGTACTCTGGCCTAATAGCTAAGGTCTTAACTCTTACTCAGGCCTAATAGCTAAGGTCTTAATTCTTACTCTGGCCTAATAGCTAAGGTCTTAGAATCGTACTCTGGCCTAATGGTTAAGGTCTTAACTCTTACACTGGCCTAATAGCTAAGGTCTTAGACTCGTACTCTGGCCTAATGGTTAAGGTCTTCACTCTTACTCTGGCCCAATAGCTAAGGTCTTAACTCTTTCTCTGGCCTAATAGCTAAGGTCTTAGACTCGTACTCTGGACTAATGGTTAAGGTCTTAACTCTTACTCTGGCCTACTGGTTAAGGTCTTAACTCTTACTCTGGCCTAATAGCTAAGGTCTTAGACTCATACTCTGGCCTAATGGTTAAGGTCTTAACTCTTACTCTGGCCCCTAATAGCTAAGGTCTTTACTCTTACTCTGGCATAATTGTTAAGGTCTTAACTCTTACTCTGGCCTAATGGTTAAGGTCTTAACTCTTACTCTGGCCTAATGGTTAAGGTCTTAGCTCTTACTCCGGCCTAATGGTTAAGGTCTTAGACTCTTTCTCTGGCCTAATGTTTAAGGTCTTTATTCTTACTCTGGCTTAATGGTTAACGTCTTAACTCTTACTCATGGCCTAATAGCTAAGGTCTTAACTCTTACTCTGGCCTAATAGCTAAGGTCTTAGACTCGTACTCTGGCCTACTGGTTAAGGTCTTAACTCTTACTCTGGCCTACTGGTTAAGGTCTTAACTCTTACTCTGGCCTAATAGCTAAGGTCTTAGACTCGTACTCTGGTCTAATGGTTAAGGTCTTAACTCTTTCTCTGGCCTACTGGTTAAGGTCTTAACTCTTACTCTGGCCTAATAGCTATGGTGTTAGACTCGTACTCTGGCCTACTGGTTAAGGTCTTAACTCTTACTCTGGCCGACTGGTTAAGGTCTTAACTCTTACTCTGGCCTAATAGCTAAGGTCTTAGACTCGTACTATGGCCTACAGGTTAAGGTCTTAACTCTTACTCTGGCCTACTGGTTAAGGTCCTAACTCTTACTCTGGCCTAATAGCTAAGGTCTTAGACTCGTACTCTGGCCTACTGGTTAAGGTCTTAACTCTCACTCTGGCCTACTGATTAAGGTCTTAACTCTGAGTCTGGCATAATAGCTCAGGTCTTAACACTTACTCTGGCCTAATAGCTAAGGTCTTAGACTCGTACTCTGGCGTAATGGTTAAGGTCTTAACTCTTACTCTGGCCTAATAGCTAAGGTCTTAACTCTTACTCTGGCTAAATAGCTAAGGTCTTAGACTCGTACTCTGGCTTAATGGTTACGGTCTTAACTCTTACTCTGGCCTAATAGCTAAGGTCTTAACTCTTATTCTGGCCTAATAGCTAAGGTCTTAGACTCGTACTCTGGCCTAATAGCTAAGGTCTTAGACTCGTACTCTGGACTAATAGCTAAGGTCTTAACTCTTACTCTGGCCTAATAGCTAAGGTCTTAACTCTTACTCTGGCCTAATAGCTAAGGTCTTAGACTCGTACGCTGGCCTAATAGCTAAGGTCTTGGACTCGTACTCTGGCCTAATAGCTAAGGTCTAAGACTCCTACTATGGCCTACAGGTTAAGGTCTTAACTCTTACTCTGGCCTACAGGTTAAGGTCTTAACTCTTACACTGGCGTACTGGTTAAAGTCTTAACTCTTACTCTGGCCTAATAGCTAAGGTGTAAGACTCGTACTATGGCCTGATAGCTAAGGTCTTAGACTCGTACTCTGGCCTAATAGCTAAGGTCTTAACTCTTACTCTGGCCTAATAGCTAAGGTCTTAACTCTTATTCTGGCCTAATAGCTAAGGTCTTAGACTCGTACTCTGGCCTAATAGCTAAGGTCTTAGACTCGTACTCTGGACTAATAGCTAAGGTCTTAACTCTTACTCTGGCCTAATAGCTAAGGTCTTAACTCTTACTCTGGCCTAATAGCTAAGGTCTTAGACTCGTACGCTGGCCTAATAGCTAAGGTCTTAGACTCGTACTCTGGCCTAATAGCTAAGGTCTTAACTCTTACTCTGGCCTAATAGCTAAGGTCTTAACTCTTACTCTGGCCTAATAGCTAAGGTCTTAGACTCATACTCTGGCCTAATAGCTAAGGTCTTAACTCTTACTCTGGCCTAATAGCTAAGGTCTTAACTCTTACACTGGCCTACTGGTTAAGGTCTTAACTCTTACTCTGGCCTAATAGCTAAGGTCTTAGACTCATACTCTGGCCTAATAGCTAAGGTCTTAACTCTTACTCTGGCCTAATAGCTAAGGTCTTAACTCTTACTCTGGCCTAATAGCTAAGGTCTTAGACTCGTACTCTGGCCTAATAGCTAAGGTCTTAGACTCGTACTCTGGCCTAATAGCTAAGGTCTTAACTCTTACTCTGGCCTAATAGCTAAGGTCTTAACTCTTACTCTGGCCTAATAGCTAAGGTCTTAGACTCGTACTATGGCCTAATAGCTAAGGTCTTGGACTCGTACTCTGACCTAATGGTTAAGGTCTTAACTCTTACACTGGCCTACTCGTTAAGGTCTTAACTCTTACTCTGGCCTAATAGCTAAGGTCTTAGACTCGTACTCTGGCCTAATAGCTAAGGTCTTAACTCTTACTCTGGCCTAATAGCTAAGGTCTTAACTCTTACTCTGGCCTAATAGCTAAGGTCTTAGACTCGTACTCTGGCCTAATAGCTAAGGTCTTAGACTCGTACTCTGGCCTAATGGTTAAGGTCTTAACTCTTACACTGGCCTACTGGTTAAGGTCTTAACTCTTACTCTGGCCTAATAGCTAAGGTCTTAGACTCGTACTCTGGCCTAATGGTTAAGGTCTTAACTCTTACACTGGCCTACTGGTTAAGGTCTTAACTCTTACTCTGGCCTAATAGCTAAGGTCTTAGACTCGTACTCTGGCCTAATGGTTAAGGTCTTAACTCTTACTCTGGCCTACTGGTTAAGGTCTTAACTTTTACTCTGGCCTAATAGCTAAGGTCTTAACTATTACTCTGGCCTAATAGCTAAGGTCTTAGACTCGTACTCTGGCCTAATAGCTAAGGTCTTAACTCTTACTCAGGCCTAATAGCTAAGGTCTTAATTCTTACTCTGGCCCAATAGCTAAGGTCTTAGAATCGTACTCTGGCCTAATGGTTAAGGTCTTAACTCTTACACTGGCCTAATAGCTAAGGTCTTAGACTCGTACTCTGGCCTAATGGTTAAGGTCTTCACTCTTACTCTGGCCCAATAGCTAAGGTCTTAACTCTTTCTCTGGCCTAATAGCTAAGGTCTTAGACTCGTACTCTGGACTAATGGTTAAGGTCTTAACTCTTACTCTGGCCTACTGGTTAAGGTCTTAACTCTTACTCTGGCCTAATAGCTAAGGTCTTAGACTCATACTCTGGCCTAATGGTTAAGGTCTTAACTCTTACTCTGGCCTAATAGCTAAGGTCTTAACTCTTACTCTGGCATAATTGTTAAGGTCTTAACTCTTACTCTGGCCTAATGGTTAAGGTCTTAACTCTTACTCTGGCCTAATGGTTAAGGTCTTAGCTCTTACTCCGGCCTAATGGTTAAGGTCTTAGACTCTTTCTCTGGCCTAATGTTTAAGGTCTTAATTCTTACTCTGGCTTAATGGTTAACGTCTTAACTCTTACTCATGGCCTAATAGCTAAGGTCTTAACTCTTACTCTGGCCTAATAGCTAAGGTCTTAGACTCGTACTCTGGCCTACTGGTTAAGGTCTTAACTCTTACTCTGGCCTACTGGTTAAGGTCTTAACTCTTACTCTGGCCTAATAGCTAAGGTCTTAGACTCGTACTCTGGTCTAATGGTTAAGGTCTTAACTCTTTCTCTGGCCTACTGGTTAAGGTCTTAACTCTTACTCTGGCCTAATAGCTATGGTGTTAGACTCGTACTCTGGCCTACTGGTTAAGGTCTTAACTCTTACTCTGGCCGACTGGTTAAGGTCTTAACTCTTACTCTGGCCTAATAGCTAAGGTCTTAGACTCGTACTATGGCCTACAGGTTAAGGTCTTAACTCTTACTCTGGCCTACTGGTTAAGGTCCTAACTCTTACTCTGGCCTAATAGCTAAGGTCTTAGACTCGTACTCTGGCCTACTGGTTAAGGTCTTAACTCTTACTCTGGCCTACTGATTAAGGTCTTAGCTCTCAGTCTGGCATAATAGTTCAGGTCTTAACACTTACTCTGGCCTAATAGCTAAGGTCTTAGACTCGTACTCTGGCGTAATGGTTAAGGTCTTAACTCTTACTCTGGCCTAATAGCTAAGGTCTTAACTCTTACTCTGGCTAAATAGCTAAGGTCTTAGACTCATACTCTGGCTTAATGGTTACGGTCTTAACTCTTACTCTGGCCTAATAGCTAAGGTCTTAACTCTTACTCTGGCCTAATAGCTAAGGTCTTAGACTCGTACTCTGGCCTAATGGTTAAGGTCTTAACTCTTACTCTGGCCTACTGGTTAAGGTCTTAACTCTTACTCTGGCCTAATAGCTAAGGTCTAAGACTCCTACTATGGCCTACAGGTTAAGGTCTTAACTCTTACTCTGGCCTACAGGTTAAGGTCTTAACTCTTACACTGGCGTACTGGTTAAAGTCTTAACTCTTACTCTGGCCTAATAGCTAAGGTGTAAGACTCGTACTATGGCCTGATAGCTAAGGTCTTAGACTCGTACTCTGGCCTAATAGCTAAGGTCTTAACTCTTACTCTGGCCTAATAGCTAAGGTCTTAACTCTTATTCTGGCCTAATAGCTAAGGTCTTAGACTCGTACTCTGGCCTAATAGCTAAGGTCTTAGACTCGTACTCTGGACTAATAGCTAAGGTCTTAACTCTTACTCTGGCCTAATAGCTAAGGTCTTAACTCTTACTCTGGCCTAATAGCTAAGGTCTTAGACTCGTACTCTGGCCTAATAGCTAAGGTCTTAGACTCGTACTCTGGCCTAATAGCTAAGGTCTTAACTCTTACTCTGGCCTAATAGCTAAGGTCTTAACTCTTACTCTGGCCTAATAGCTAAGGTCTTAGACTCGTACTCTGGCCTAATAGCTAAGGTCTTAGACTCGTACTCTGGCCTAATAGCTAAGGTCTTAACTCTTACTCTGGCCTAATAGCTAAGGTCTTAACTCTTACACTGGCCTACTGGTTAAGGTCTTAACTCTTACTCTGGCCTAATAGCTAAGGTCTTAGACTCGTACTCTGGCCTAATAGCTAAGGTCTTAACTCTTACTCTGGCCTAATAGCTAAGGTCTTAACTCTTACTCTGGCCTAATAGCTAAGGTCTTAGACTCGTACTCTGGCCTAATAGCTAAGGTCTTAGACTCGTACTCTGGCCTAATGGTTAAGGTCTTAACTCTTACACTGGCCTACTGGTTAAGGTCTTAACTCTTACTCTGGCCTAATAGCTAAGGTCTTAGACTCGTACTCTGGCCTAATGGTTAAGGTCTTAACTTTTACACTGGCCTACTGGTTAAGGTCTTAACTCTTACTCTGGCCTAATAGCTAAGGTCTTAGACTCGTACTCTGGCCTAATGGTTAAGGTCTTAACTCTTACTCTGGCCTACTGGTTAAGGTCTTAACTTTTACTCTGGCCTAATAGCTAAGGTCTTAACTATTACTCTGGCCTAATAGCTAAGGTCTTAGACTCGTACTCTGGCCTAATAGCTAAGGTCTTAACTCTTACTCAGGCCTAATAGCTAAGGTCTTAATTCTTACTCTGGCCCAATAGCTAAGGTCTTAGAATCGTACTCTGGCCTAATGGTTAAGGTCTTAACTCTTACACTGGCCTAATAGCTAAGGTCTTAGACTCGTACTCTGGCCTAATGGTTAAGGTCTTCACTCTTACTCTGGCCCAATAGCTAAGGTCTTAACTCTTTCTCTGGCCTAATAGCTAAGGTCTTAGACTCGTACTCTGGACTAATGGTTAAGGTCTTAACTCTTACTCTGGCCTACTGGTTAAGGTCTTAACTCTTACTCTGGCCTAATAGCTAAGGTCTTAGACTCATACTCTGGCCTAATGGTTAAGGTCTTAACTCTTACTCTGGCCTAATAGCTAAGGTCTTAACTCTTACTCTGGCATAATTGTTAAGGTCTTAACTCTTACTCTGGCCTAATGGTTAAGGTCTTAACTCTTACTCTGGCCTAATGGTTAAGGTCTTAGCTCTTACTCCGGCCTAATGGTTAAGGTCTTAGACTCTTTCTCTGGCCTAATGTTTAAGGTCTTAATTCTTACTCTGGCTTAATGGTTAACGTCTTAACTCTTACTCATGGCCTAATAGCTAAGGTCTTAACTCTTACTCTGGCCTAATAGCTAAGGTCTTAGACTCGTACTCTGGCCTACTGGTTAAGGTCTTAACTCTTACTCTGGCCTACTGGTTAAGGTCTTAACTCTTACTCTGGCCTAATAGCTAAGGTCTTAGACTCGTACTCTGGTCTAATGGTTAAGGTCTTAACTCTTTCTCTGGCCTACTGGTTAAGGTCTTAACTCTTACTCTGGCCTAATAGCTATGGTGTTAGACTCGTACTCTGGCCTACTGGTTAAGGTCTTAACTCTTACTCTGGCCGACTGGTTAAGGTCTTAACTCTTACTCTGGCCTAATAGCTAAGGTCTTAGACTCGTACTATGGCCTACAGGTTAAGGTCTTAACTCTTACTCTGGCCTACTGGTTAAGGTCCTAACTCTTACTCTGGCCTAATAGCTAAGGTCTTAGACTCGTACTCTGGCCTACTGGTTAAGGTCTTAACTCTTACTCTGGCCTACTGATTAAGGTCTTAACTCTCAGTCTGGCATAATAGTTCAGGTCTTAACACTTACTCTGGCCTAATAGCTAAGGTCTTAGACTCGTACTCTGGCGTAATGGTTAAGGTCTTAACTCTTACTCTGGCCTAATAGCTAAGGTCTTAACTCTTACTCTGGCTAAATAGCTAAGGTCTTAGACTCGTACTCTGGCTTAATGGTTACGGTCTTAACTCTTACTCTGGCCTAATAGCTAAGGTCTTAACTCTTACTCTGGCCTAATAGCTAAGGTCTTAGACTCGTACTCTGGCCTAATGGTTAAGGTCTTAACTCTTACTCTGGCCTACTGGTTAAGGTCTTAACTCTTACTCTGGCCTAATAGCTAAGGTCTAAGACTCCTACTATGGCCTACAGGTTAAGGTCTTAACTCTTACTCTGGCCTACAGGTTAAGGTCTTAACTCTTACACTGGCGTACTGGTTAAAGTCTTAACTCTTACTCTGGCCTAATAGCTAAGGTGTAAGACTCGTACTATGGCCTGATAGCTAAGGTCTTAGACTCGTACTCTGGCCTAATAGCTAAGGTCTTAACTCTTACTCTGGCCTAATAGCTAAGGTCTTAACTCTTATTCTGGCCTAATAGCTAAGGTCTTAGACTCGTACTCTGGCCTAATAGCTAAGGTCTTAGACTCGTACTCTGGACTAATAGCTAAGGTCTTAACTCTTACTCTGGCCTAATAGCTAAGGTCTTAACTCTTACTCTGGCCTAATAGCTAAGGTCTTAGACTCGTACTCTGGCCTAATAGCTAAGGTCTTAGACTCGTACTCTGGCCTAATAGCTAAGGTCTTAACTCTTACTCTGGCCTAATAGCTAAGGTCTTAACTCTTACTCTGGCCTAATAGCTAAGGTCTTAGACTCGTACTCTGGCCTAATAGCTAAGGTCTTAGACTCGTACTCTGGCCTAATAGCTAAGGTCTTAACTCTTACTCTGGCCTAATAGCTAAGGTCTTAACTCTTACACTGGCCTACTGGTTAAGGTCTTAACTCTTACTCTGGCCTAATAGCTAAGGTCTTAGACTCATACTCTGGCCTAATAGCTAAGGTCTTAACTCTTACTCTGGCCTAATAGCTAAGGTCTTAACTCTTACTCTGGCCTAATAGCTAAGGTCTTAGACTCGTACTCTGGCCTAATAGCTAAGGTCTTAGACTCGTACTCTGGCCTAATAGCTAAGGTCTTAACTCTTACTCTGGCCTAATAGCTAAGGTCTTAACTCTTACTCTGGCCTAATAGCTAAGGTCTTAGACTCGTACTATGGCCTAATAGCTAAGGTCTTAGACTCGTACTCTGACCTAATGGTTAAGGTCTTAACTCTTACACTGGCCTACTCGTTAAGGTCTTAACTCTTACTCTGGCCTAATAGCTAAGGTCTTAGACTCGTACTCTGGCCTAATAGCTAAGGTCTTAACTCTTACTCTGGCCTAATAGCTAAGGTCTTAGACTCGTACTCTGGCCTAATAGCTAAGGTCTTAGACTCGTACTCTGGCCTAATGGTTAAGGTCTTAACTCTTACACTGGCCTACTGGTTAAGGTCTTAACTCTTACTCTGGCCTAATAGCTAAGGTCTTAGACTCGTACTCTGGCCTAATGGTTAAGGTCTTAACTCTTACACTGGCCTACTGGTTAAGGTCTTAACTCTTACTCTGGCCTAATAGCTAAGGTCTTAGACTCGTACTCTGGCCTAATGGTTAAGGTCTTAACTCTTACTCTGGCCTACTGGTTAAGGTCTTAACTTTTACTCTGGCCTAATAGCTAAGGTCTTAACTATTACTCTGGCCTAATAGCTAAGGTCTTAGACTCGTACTTTGGCCTAATGGTTAAGGTCTTAACTCTTACTCTGGCCTAATGGCTAAGGTCTTAACTCTTACTCTGGCCTAATAGCTAAGGTCTTAGTCTCGTACTATGGCCTACAGGTTAAGTTCTTAACTCTTACTCTGGCCTACTGGTTAAGGTCTTAACTCTTACTCTGGCCTAATAGCTAAGGTCTTAGACTCGTACTCTGGCCTAATGGTTAAGGTCTTAACTCTTACTCTGGCCAAAAAACTAAGGTATTAACTCTTACTCTGGCCTAATAGCTAAGGTCTTAGACTGGTACTCTGGCCTAATGGTTAAGGTCTTAACTCTTACTCTGGCCTACTGGTTAAGGTCTTAACTCTTACTCTGGCCTAATAGCTAAGGTCTTAGACTCGTACTCTGGCCTAATGGTTAAGGTCTTAACTCTTACCCTGGCCTACTGGTTAAGGTCTTAACTCTTACTCTGGCCTAATAGCTAAGGTCTTAGACTCGTACTCTGGCCTAATGGTTAAGGTCTTAACTCTTACTCTTGCCTACTGGTTAAGGTCTTAACTTTTACTCTGGCCTAATAGCTAAGGTCTTAATTCTTACTCTGGCCTAATAGCTAAGGTTTTAGACTCGTACTTTGGCCTAATAGTTAAGGTCTTAACTCTTACTCTGGCCTAATAGCTAAGGTCTTAACTCTTACTCTGGCCTAATAGCTAAGGTCTTAGACTCGTACTATGGCCTACAGGTTAAGGTCTTAACTCTTACTCTGGCCTACTGGTTAAGGTCTTAACTCTTACTCTGGCCTAATAGCTAAGGTGTTAGACTCGTACTCTGGCCTAATGGTTAAGGTCTTAACTCTTACTCTGGCCTAATAGCTAAGGTCTTAGACTCGTACTCTGGCCTAATGGTTAAGGTCTTAACTCTTAGTCTGGCCTAATAGCTAAGGTCTTAGACTCTTACTCTGATATAATGAATAAGGTCTTAGACTCTTACTCTGGCCTAATGGTTAAGGTCTTAACTCTTACTCTGGCCTAATGGTTAAGGTCTTAGACTCTTAATCTGGCCTACTGGTAAAGGTCTTAACTCTTACTCTGGCCAGACTCTTACTCTGGCCTAATGGTTAAGGTCTTAACTCTTACTCTGGCCTAATGGTTAAGGTCTTAGACTCTTACTCTGGCCTAATGGTTAAGGTCTTAGCTCTTACTCCGGCCTAATGGTTAAGGTCTTAGACTCATACTCTGGCCTAATGGTTAAGGTCTTAACTCTTACTCTGGCCTAATAGCTAAGGTCTTAACTCTTAATCTGGCATAATGGTTAAGGTCTTAACTCTTACTCTGGCCTAATGGTTAAGGTCTTAACTCTTACTCTGGCCTAATGGTTAAGGTCTTAGCTCTTACTCCGGCCTAATGGTTAAGGTCTTAGACTCTTTCTCTGGCCTAATGTTTAAGGTCTTTATTCTTACTCTGGCTTAATGGTTAACGTCTTAACTCTTACTCATGGCCTAATAGCTAAGGTCTTAACTCTTACTCTGGCCTAATAGCTAAGGTCTTAGACTCGTACTCTGGCCTACTGGTTAAGGTCTTAACTCTTACTCTGGCCTACTGGTGAAGGTCTTAACTCTTACTCTGGCCTAATAGCTAAGGTCTTAGACTCGTACTCTGGTCTAATGGTTAAGGTCTTAACTCTTTCTCTGGCCTACTGGTTAAGGTCTTAACTCTTACTCTGGCCTAATAGCTATGGTGTTAGACTCGTACTCTGGCCTACTGGTTAAGGTCTTAACTCTTACTCTGGCCGACTGGTTAAGGTCTTAATTCTTACTCTGGCCCAATAGCTAAGGTCTTAGACTCGTACTATGGCCTACAGGTTAAGGTCTTAACTCTTACTCTGGCCTACTGGTTAAGGTCTTAACTCTTACTCTGGCCTAATAGCTAAGGTCTTAGACTCGTACTCTGGCCTAATGGTTAAGGTCTTAACTCTTACTCTGGCCTACTGGTTAAGGTCTTAACTCTTACTCTGGCCTAATAGCTAAGGTCTTAGACTCATACTCTGGCCTAATGGTTAAGGTCTTAACTCTTACTCTGGCCTAATAGCTAAGGTCTTAACTCTTACTCTGGCATAATTGTTAAGGTCTTAACTCTTACTCTGGCCTATCGGTTAAGGTCTTAACTCTTACTCTTGCCTAATAGCTAAGGTCTAAGACTCCTACTATGGCCTACAGGTTAAGGTCTTAACTCTTACTCTTGCCTAAAGGTTAAGGTCTTAACTCTTACACTGGTGTACTGGTTAAGGTCTTAACTCTTACTCTGGCCTAATAGCTAAGGTGTAAGACTCCTACTATGGCCTGATAGCTAAGGTCTTAGACTCGTACTCTGGCCTAATAGCTAAGGTCTTAACTCTTACTCTGGCCTAATAGCTAAGGTCTTAACTCTTATTCTGGCCTAATAGCTAAGGTCTTAGACTCGTACTCTGGCCTAATAGCTAAGGTCTTAACTCTTACTCTGGCCTAATAGCTAAGGTCTTAACTCTTACTCTGGCCTAATTGCTAAGGTCTTAGACTCGTACTATGGCCTAATAGCTAAGGTCTTAGACTCGTACTCTGGCCTAATAGCTAAGGTCTTAACTCTTACTCTGGCCTAATAGCTAAGGTCTTAACTCTTACTCTGGCCTAATAGCTAAGGTCTTAGACTCGTACTATGGCCTAATAGCTAAGGTCTTAGACTCGTACTCTGACCTAATGGTTAAGGTCTTAACTCTTACACTGGCCTACTGGTTAAGGTCTTAACTCTTACTCTGGCCTAATAGCTAAGGTCTTAGACTCGTACTCTGGCCTAATAGCTAAGGTCTTAACTCTTACTCTGGCCTAATAGCTAAGGTCTTAACTCTTACTCTGGCCTAATAGCTAAGGTCTTAGACTCGTACTCTGGCCTAATAGCTAAGGTCTTAGACTCGTACTCTGGCCTAATGGTTAAGGTCTTAACTCTTACTCTGGCCTACTGGTTAAGGTCTTAACTCTTACTCTGGCCTAATAGCTAAGGTGTTAGACTCTTACTCTGAAATAATGGTTAAGGTCTTAGACTCTTACTCTGGCCTAATGGTTAAGGTCTTAACTCTTACTCTGGCCTAATGGTTAAGGTCTTAGACTCTTAATCTGGCCTAATGGTAAAGGTCTTAACTCTTACTCTGGCCAGACTCTTACTCTGGCCTAATGGTTAAGGTCTTAACTCTTACTCTGGCCTAATGGTTAAGGTCTTAGACTCTTACTCTGGCCTAATGGTTAAGGTCTTAGCTCTTACTCCGGCCTAATGGTTAAGGTCTTACACTCTTTCTCTGGCCTAATGTTTAAGGTCTTTATTATTACTCTGGCTTAATGGTTAAGGTCTTACCCTCTTAATCTGGCCTAATGGTAAAGGTCTTAACTCTTACTCTGGCCAGACTCTTACTCTGGCCTAATGGTTAAGGTCTTAACTCTTACTCTGGCCTACTGGTTAAGGTCTTCACTCTTACTCTGGCCTAATAGCTAAGGTCTTAGACTCGTACTCTGGCCTAATGGTGAAGGGCTTAACTCTTACTCTGGCCAACTGGTTAAGGTCTTAACTCTTACTCTGGCCTAATAGCTAAGGTCTTAACTCCTACTCTGGCCTAATAGCTAAGTTCTTAGACTCGTACTCTGGCCTAATGGTTAAGGTCTTAACTCTTACTCTGGCCTAATGGTTAAGGTCTTAACTCTTACTCTGGCCTAATAGCTAAGGTCTTAGACTCGTACTCTGGCCTAATGGTTAAGGTCTTAACTCTTACTCAGGCCTAATAGCTAAGGTCTTAACTCTTTCTCTGGCCTAATAGCTAAGGTCTTAGACTCGTACTATGGCCTACAGGTTAAGGTCTTAACTCTTACTCTGGCCTACTGGTTAAGGTCTTAACTCTTACTCTGGCCTAATAGCTAAGGTCTTAGACTCATACTCTGGCCTAATGGTTAAGGTCTTAACTCTTACACTGGCCTAATAGCTAAGGTCTTAGACTCATACTCTGGCCTAATGGTTAAGGTCTTAACTCTTAGTCTGGCCTAATAGCTAAGGTCTTAGACTCTTACTCTAATATAATGGTTAAGGTCTTAGACTCTTACTCTGGCCTAATGGTTAAGGTCTTAACTCTTACTCTGGCCTAATGGTTAAGGTCTTAGACTCTTAATCTGGCCTAATGGTAAAGGTCTTAACTCTTACTCTGGCCAGACTCTTACTCTGGCCTAATGGTTAAGGTCTTAACTCTTACTCTGGCCTAATGGTTAAGGTCTTAGACTCTTACTCTGGCCTAATGGTTAAGGTCTTAGCTCTTACTCCGGCCTAATGGTTAAGGTCTTAGACTCTTTCTCTGGCCTAATGTTTAAGGTCTTTATTCTTACTCTGGCTTAATGGTTAAGGTCTTAGACTCTTAATCTGGCCTAATGGTAAAGGTCTTAACTCTTACTCTGGCCAGACTCTTACTCTGGCCTAATGGTTAAGGTCTTATCTCTTACTCTGGCCTACTGGTTAAGGTCTTAACTCTTACTCTGGCCTAATAGCTAAGGTCTTAGACTCGTACTCTGGCCTAATGGTTAAGGTGTTAACTCATACTCTGGCCTACTGGTTAAGGTCTTAACTCTTACTCTGGCCTAATAGCTAAGGTCTTAGACTTGTACTATGGCCTACAGGTTAAGGTCTTAACTCTTACTCTGGCCTACTGGTTAAGGTCTTAATTCTTACTCTGGCCTAATAGCTAAGGTCTTAACTCTTACTCTGGCCTAATAGCTAAGGTCTAAGACTTGTACTATGGCCTACTGGTTAAGGTCTTAACTCTTACTCTGGCCTAATAGCTAAGGTCTTAGACTCGTACTCTGGTCTAATGGTTAAGGTCTTAACTCTTTCTCTGGCCTACTGGTTAAGGTCTTAACTCTTACTCTGGCCTAATAGCTATGGTGTTAGACTCGTACTCTGGCCTACTGGTTAAGGTCTTAACTCTTACTCTGGCCGACTGGTTAAGGTCTTAACTCTTACTCTGGCCCAATAGCTAAGGTCTTAGACTCGTACTATGGCCTACAGGTTAAGGTCTTAACTCTTACTCTGGCCTACTGATTAAGGTCTTAACTCTTACTCTGGCCTAATAGCTAAGGTCTTAGACTCGTACTCTGGCCTAATGGTTAAGGTCTTAACTCTTACTCTGGCCTACTGGTTAAGGTCTTAACTCTTACTCTGGCCTATTGATTAAGGTCTTAACTCTCAGTCTGGCATAATAGCTCAGGTCTTAACACTTACTCTGGCCTAATAGCTAAGGTCTTAGACTCGTACTCTGGCGTAATGGTTAAGGTCTTAACTCTTACTCTGGCCTAATAGCTAAGGTCTTAACTCTTACTCTGGCTAAATAGCTAAGGTCTTAGACTCGTACTCTGGCTTAATGGTTACGGTCTTAACTCTTACTCTGGCCTACTGGTTAAGGTCTTAACTCTTACTCTGGCCTAATAGCTAAGGTCTTAGACTCGTACTCTGGCCTAATGGTTAAGGTCTTAACTCTTACTCTGGCCTACTGGTTAAGGTCTTAACTCTTACTCTGGCCTATTGATTAAGGTCTTAACTCTCAGTCTGTCATAATAGCTCAGGTCTTAACACTTACTCTGGCCTAATAGCTAAGGTCTTAGACTCGTACTCTGGCGTAATGGTTAAGGTCTTAACTCTTACTCTGGCCTAATAGCTAAGGTCTTAACTCTTACTCTGGCTAAATAGCTAAGGTCTTAGACTCGTACTCTGGCTTAATGGTTACGGTCTTAACTCTTACTCTGGCCTAATAGCTAAGGTCTTAACTCTTACTCTGGCCTAATAGCTAAGGTCTTAGACTCGTACTCTGGCCTAATGGTTAAGGTCTTAACTCTTACTCTGGCCTACTGGTTAAGGTCTTAACTCTTACTCTGGCCTACTGATTAAGGTCTTAACTCTCAGTCTGGCATAATAGCTCAGGTCTTAACACTTACTCTGGCCTAATAGCTAAGGTCTTAGACTCGTACTCTGGCGTAATTGTTAAGGTCTTAACTCTTACTCTGGCCTAATAGCTAAGGTCTTAACTCTTACTCTGGCTAAATAGCTAAGGTCTTAGACTCGTACTCTGGCTTAATGGTTACGGTCTTAACTCTTACTCTGGCCTAATAGCTAAGGTCTTAACTCTTACTCTGGCCTAATAGCTAAGGTCTAAGACTCCTACTATGGCCTACAGGTTAAGGTCTTAACTCTTACTCTGGCTTACAGGTTAAGGTCTTAACTCTTACACTGGCGTACTGGTTAAGGTCTTAACTCTTACTCTGGCCTAATAGCTAAGGTGTAAGACTCGTACTATGGCCTGACAGCTAAGGTCTTAGACTCGTACTCTGGCTTAATAGCTAAGGTCTTATCTCTTACTCTGGCCTAATAGCTAAGGTCTTAACTCTTATTCTGGCCTAATAGCTAAGGTCTTAGACTCGTACTCTGGCCTAATAGCTAAGGTCTTAGACTCGTACTCTGGCCTAATAGCTAAGGTCTTAACTCTTACTCTGGCCTAATAGCTAAGGTCTTAGACTCGTACTTTGGCCTAATGGTTAAGGTCTTAACTCTTACTCTGGCCTAATAGCTAAGGTCTTAGACTCGTACTCTGGCCTAATAGCTAAGGTCTTAGACTCGTACTCTGGCCTAATAGCTAAGGTCTTAACTCTTACTCTGGCCTAATAGCTAAGGTCTTAACTCTTACTCTGGCCTAATAGCTAAGGTCTTAGACTCGTACTCTGGCCTAATAGCTAAGGTCTTAGACTCGTACTCTGGCCTAATGGTTAAGGTCTTAACTCTTACACTGGCCTACTGGTTAAGGTCTTAACTCTTACTCTGGCCTAATAGCTAAGGTCTTAGACTCGTACTCTGGCCTAATAGCTAAGGTCTTAACTCTTAATCTGGCCTAATAGCTAAGGTCTTAACTCTTACTCTGGCCTAATAGCTAAGGTCTTAGACTCGTACTCTGGCCTAATAGCTAAGGTCTTAGACTCGTACTCTGGCCTAATAGCTAAGGTCTTAACTCTTACTCTGGCCCAATAGCTAAGGTCTTAACTCTTACTCTGGCCTAATAGCTAAGGTCTTAGACTCGTACTATGGCCTAATAGCTAAGGTCTTAGACTCGTACTCTGACCTAATGGTTAAGGTCTTAACTCTTACACTGGCCTACTGGTTAAGGTCTTAACTCTTACTCTGGCCTAATAGCTAAGGTCTTAGACTCATACTCTGGCCTAATGGTTAAGGTCTTAACTCTTACACTGGCCTACTGGTTAAGGTCTTAACTCTTACTCTGGCCTAATAGCTAAGGTCTTAGACTCGTACTCTGGCCTAATGGTTAAGGTCTTAACTCTTACTCTGGCCTACTGGTTAAGGTCTTAACTTTTACTCTGGCCTAATAGCTAAGGTCTTAACTCTTACTCTGGCCTAATAGCTAAGGTCTTAGACTCGTACTTTGGCCTAATGGTTAAGGTCTTAACTCTTACTCTGGCCTAATAGCTAAGGTCTTAACTCTTACTCTGGCCTAATAGCTAAGGTCTTAGACTCGTACTATGGCCTACAGGTTAAGTTCTTAACTCTTACTCTGGCCTACTGGTTAAGGTCTTAACTCTTACTCTGGCCTAATAGCTAAGGTCTTAGACTCGTACTCTGGCCTAATGGTTAAGGTCTTAACTCTTACTCTGGCCTAATAGCTAAGGTCTTAACTCTTACACTGGCCTAATAGCTAAGGGCTTAGACTGGTACTCTGGCCTAATGTTTAAGGTCTTAACTCTTACTCTGGCCTACTGGTTTAGGTCTTAACTCTTACTCTGGCCTAATAGCTAAGGTCTTAGACTCGTACTCTGGCCTAATGGTGAAGGGCTTAACTCTTACTCTGGCCAACTGGTTAAGG
Source organism: Triturus cristatus (assembly GCF_964204655.1). Taxonomy (NCBI): domain Eukaryota; kingdom Metazoa; phylum Chordata; class Amphibia; order Caudata; family Salamandridae; genus Triturus; species Triturus cristatus. The sequence goes on along the minus strand of NC_140589.1, from coordinate 1,086,937,505 downwards.
TCTTAACTCTTACTCTGGCCTAATAGCTAAGGTCTTAACTCCTACTCTGGCCTAGTAGCTAAGTTCTTAGACTCGTACTCTGGCCTAATGGTTAAGGTCTTAACTCTTACTCTGGCCTAATGGTTAAGGTCTTAACTCTTACTCTGGCCTAATAGCTAAGGTCTTAGACTCGTACTCTGGCCTAATGGTTAAGGTCTTAACTCTTACTCAGGCCTAATAGCTAAGGTCTTAACTCTTTCTCTGGCCTAATAGCTAAGGTCTTAGACTCGTACTATGGCCTACAGGTTAAGGTCTTAACTCTTACTCTGGCCTACTGGTTAAGGTCTTAACTCTTACTCTGGCCTAATAGCTAAGGTCTTAGACTCATACTCTGGCCTAATGGTTAAGGTCTTAAATCTTACACTGGCCTAATAGCTAAGGTCTTAGACTCATACTCTGGCCTAATGGTTAAGGTCTTAACTCTTAGTCTGGCCTAATAGCTAAGGTCTTAGACTCTTACTCTAATATAATGGTTAAGGTCTTAGACTCTTACTCTGGCCTAATGGTTAAGGTCTTAACTCTTACTCTGGCCTAATGGTTAAGGTCTTAGACTCTTAATCTGGCCTAATGGTAAAGGTCTTAACTCTTACTCTAGCCAGACTCTTACTCTGGCCTAATGGTTAAGGTCTTAACTCTTACTCTGGCCTAATGGTTAAGGTCTTAGACTCTTACTCTGGCCTAATGGTTAAGGTCTTAGCTCTTACTCCGGCCTAATGGTTAAGGTCTTAGACTCTTTCTCTGGCCTAATGTTTAAGATCTTTATTCTTACTCTGGCTTAATGGTTAAGGTCTTAGACTCTTAATCTGGCCTAATGGTAAAGGTCTTAACTCTTACTCTGGCCAGACTCTTACTCTGGCCTAATGGTTAAGGTCTTATCTCTTACTCTGGCCTACTGGTTAAGGTCTTAACTCTTACTCTGGCCTAATAGCTAAGGTCTTAGACTCGTACTCTGGCCTAATGGTTAAGGTGTTAACTCATACTCTGGCCTACTGGTTAAGGTCTTAACTCTTACTCTGGCCTAATAGCTAAGGTCTTAGACTTGTACTATGGCCTACAGGTTAAGGTCTTAACTCTTACTCTGGCCTACTGGTTAAGGTCTTAATTCTTACTCTGGCCTAATAGCTAAGGTCTTAACTCTTACTCTGGCCTAATAGCTAAGGTCTAAGACTTGTACTATTGCCTACAGGTTAAGGTCTTAACTCTTACTCTGGCCTACAGGTTAAGGTCTTAACTCTTACTCTGGCCTACTGGTTAAGATCTTAGCTCTTACTCTGGCCTAATAGCTAAGGTCTTAACTCTTACTCTGGCCTAGTAGCTAAGGTCTTAGACTCATAGTATGGCCTACAGGTTTAGGTCTTAACTCCTACTCTGGCCTACAGGTTAAGGTCTTAACTCTTACTCTGGCCTACTGGTTAAGGTCTTAACTCGTACTCTGGCCTAATAGCTAAGGTCTTAACTCTTACTCTGGCCTAATAGCTAAGGTCTTAGAATCGTACTCTGGCCTAATGGTTAAGGTCCTAACTCTCACACTGGCCTAATAGCTAAGGTCTTAGACTCGTACTCTGGCCTAATGGTTAAGGTCTTCACTCTTACTCTGGCCCAATAGCTAAGGTCTTAACTCTTTCTCTGGCCTAATAGCTAAGGTCTTAGACTCGTACTCTGGACTAATGGTTAAGGTCTTAACTCTTACTCTGGCCTACTGGTTAAGGTCTTAACTCTTACTCTGGCCTAATAGCTAAGGTCTTAGACTCATACTCTGGCCTAATGGTTAAGGTCTTAACTCTTACTCTGGCCTAATAGCTAAGGTCTTAACTCTTAATCTGGCATAATGGTTAAGGTCTTAACTCTTACTTTGGCCTAATGGTTAAGGTCTTAACTTTTACTCTGGCCTAATGGTTAAGGTCTTAGCTCTTACTCCGGCCTAATGGTTAAGGTCTTAGACTCTTTCTCTGGCCTAATGTTTAAGGTCTTTATTCTTACTCTGGCTTAATGGTTAACGTCTTAACTCTTACTCATGGCCTAATAGCTAAGGTCTTAACTCTTACTCTGGCCTAATAGCTAAGGTCTTAGACTCGTACTCTGGCCTAATGGTTAAGGTCTTAACTCTTACTCTGGCCTAATAGCTAAGGTCTTAGACTCTTACTCTGATATAATGGTTAAGGTCTTAGACTCTTACTCTGGCCTAATGGTTAAGGTCTTAACTCTTACTCTGGCCTAATGGTTAAGGTCTTAGACTCTTAATCTGGCCTAATGGTAAAGGTCTTAACTCTTACTCTGGCCAGACTCTTACTCTGGCCTAATGCTTAAGGTCTTAACTCTTACTCTGGCCTAATGGTTAAGGTCTTAGACTCTTACTCTGGCCTAATGGTTAAGGTCTTAGCTCTTACTCCAGCCTAATGGTTAAGGTCTTAGACTCTTTCTATGGCCTAATGTTTAAGGTCTTTATTCTTACTCTGGCTTAATGGTTAAGGTCTTAGACTCTTAATCTGGCCTAATGGTAAAGGTCTTAACTCTTACTCTGGCCAGACTCTTACTCTGGCCTAATGGTTAAGGTCTTAACTCTTACTCTGGCCTACTGGTTAAGGTCTTAACTCTTACTCTGGCCTAATAGCTAAGGTCTTAGACTCGTACTCTGGCCTAATGGTTAAGGTCTTAACTCATACTCTGGCCTACTGGTTAAGGTCTTAACTCTTACTCTGGACTAATAGCTAAGGTCTTAGACTCGTACTCTGGCCTACTGGTTAAGGTCTTAACTCTTACTCTGGCCTAATAGCTAAGGTCTTAGACTCGTACTATGGCCTACAGGTTAAGGTCTTAACTCTTACTCTGGCCTACTGGTTAAGGTCTTAACTCTTACTCTGGCCTAACAGCTAAGGTCTTAGACTCGTACTCTGGCCTACAGGTTAAGGTCTTAACTCTTACTCTGGCCTAATAGCTAAGGTCTTAGACTCATACTCTGGCCTTATGGTTAAGGTCTTAACTCTTACTCTGGCCTAATGGTTAAGGTATTAACTCTTACTCTGGCCTACTGGTTAAGGTCTTAACTCTTACTCTGGCCTAATAGCCAAGGTCTTAACTCTTACTCTGGCCTAATAGCTAAGGTCTTAGACTAATACTATGGCCTACAGGTTAAGGTCTTAACTCTCACTCTCCCCTACTGGTTAAGGTCTTAACTCTTACTCTGGCCTAATAGCTAAGGTCTTAACTCTTACTCTGGCCTAATAGCTTAGGTCTTAGACTCGTACTCTGGCCTAATGGTTAAGGTCTTAACTCTTACTCTGGCCTAATAGCTAAGGTCTTAACTCTTACTCTGGCCTAATAGCTAAGGTCTTAGACTCGTACTCTGGCCTACAGGTTAAGGTTTTAACTCTTACTCTGGCCCAATAGCTAAGGTCTTAACTCTTTCTCTGGCCTAATAGCTAAGGTCTTAGACTCGTACTCTGGACTAATGGTTAAGGTCTTAACTCTTACTCTGGCCTACTGGTTAAGGTCTTAACTCTTACTCTGGCCTAATAGCGAAGGTCTTAGACTCATACTCTGGCCTAATGGTTAAGGTCTTAACTCTTACTCTGGCCTAATAGCTAAGGTCTTAACTCTTACTCTGGCATAATGGTTAAGGTCTTAACTCTTACTCTGGCCTAATGGTTAAGGTCCTAACTCTTACTCTGGCCTAATGGTTAAGGTCTTAGCTCTTACTCCGGCCTAATGGTTAAGGTCTTAGACTCTTTCTCTGGCCTAATGTTTAAGGTCTTTATTCTTACTCTGGCTTAATGGTTAACGTCTTAACTCTTACTCATGGCCTAATAGCTAAGGTCTTAACTCTTACTCTGGCCTAATAGCTAAGGTCTTAGACTCGTACTCTGGCCTACTGGTTACGGTCTTAACTCTTACTCTGGCCTACTGGTTAAGGTCTTAACTCTTACTCTGGCCTAATAGCTAAGGTCTTAGACTCGTACTCTGGTCTAATGGTTAAGGTCTTGACTCTTTCTCTTGCCTACTGGTTAAGGTCTTAACTCTTACTCTGGCCTAATAGCTAAGGTGTTAGACTCGTACTCTGGCCTACTGGTTAAGGTCTTAACTCTTACTCTGGCCGACTGGTTAAGGTCTTAACTCTTACTCTGGCCTAATAGCTAAGGTCTTAGACTCGTACTATGGCCTACAGGTTAAGGTCTTAACTCTTACTTTGGCCTACTGGTTAAGGTCTTAACTCTTACTCTGGCCTAATAGCTAAGGTCTTAGACTCGTACTCTGGCCTAATGGTTAAGGTCTTAACTCTTACTCTGGCCTACTGGTTAAGGTCTTAACTCTTACTCTGGCCTACTGATTAAGGTCTTAACTCTCAGTCTGGCATAATAGCTCAGGTCTTAACACTTACTCTGGCCTAATAGCTAAGGTCTTAGACTCGTACTCTGGCGTAATTGTTAAGGTCGTAACTCTTACTCTGGCCTAATAGCTAAGGTCTTAACTCTTACTCTGGCTAAATAGCTAAGGTCTTAGACTCGTACTCTGGCTTAATGGTTACGGTCTTAACTCTTACTCTGGCCTAATAGCTAAGGTCTTAACTCTTACTCTGGCCTAATAGCTAAGGTCTTAGACTCGTACTCTGGCCTTATGGTTAAGGTCTTAACTTTTACTCTGGCCTACTGGTTAAGGTCTTAACTCTTACTCTGGCCTAATAGCTAAGGTCTAAGACTCCTACTATGGCCTACAGGTTAAGGTCTTAACTCTTACTCTGGCCTACAGGTTAAGGTCTTAACTCTTACACTGGCGTACTGCTTAAGGTCTTAACTCTTACTCTGGCCTAATAGCTAAGGTGTAAGACTCGTACTATGGCCTGATAGCTAAGGTCTTAGACTCGTACTCTGGCCTAATAGCTAAGGTCTTATCTCTTACTCTGGCCTAATAGCTAAGGTCTTAACTCTTATTCTGGCCTAATAGCTAAGGTCTTAGACTCATACTCTGGCCTAATAGCTAAGGTCTTAGACTCGTACTCTGGCCTAATAGCTAAGGTCTTAACTCTTACTCTGGCCTAATAGCTAAGGTCTTAACTCTTACTCTGGCCTAATAGCTAAGGTCTTAGACTCGTACTCTGGCCTAATAGCTAAGGTCTTAGACTCGTACTCTGGCCTAATGGTTAAGGTCTTAACTCTTACACTGGCCTACTGGTTAAGGTCTTAACTCTTACTCTGGCCTAATAGCTAAGGTCTTAGACTCGTACTCTGGCCTAATAGCTAAGGTCTTAACTCTTAATCTGGCCTAATAGCTAAGGTCTTATTTCTTACTCTGGCCTAATAGCTAAGGTCTTAGACTTGTACGCTGGCCTAATAGCTAAGGTCTTAGACTCGTACTCTGGCCTAATAGCTAAGGTCTTAACTCTTACTCTGGCCCAATAGCTAAGGTCTTAACTCTTACTCTGGCCTAATAGCTAAGGTCTTAGACTCGTACTATGGCCTACAGGTTAAGGTCTTAACTCTTACTCTGGCCTACTGGTTAAGGTCTTAACTCTTACTCTGGCCTAATAGCTAAGGTGTTAGACTCGTACTCTGGCCTAATGGTTAAGGTCTTAACTCTTACTCTGGCCTAATAGCTAAGGTCTTAGACTCGTACTCTGGCCTAATGGTTAAGGTCTTAACTCTTAGTCTGGCCTAATAGCTAAGGTCTTAGACTCTTACTCTGATATAATGAATAAGGTCTTAGACTCTTACTCTGGCCTAATGGTTAAGGTCTTAACTCTTACTCTGGCCTAATGGTTAAGGTCTTAGACTCTTAATCTGGCCTACTGGTAAAGGTCTTAACTCTTACTCTGGCCAGACTCTTACTCTGGCCTAATGGTTAAGGTCTTAACTCTTACTCTGGCCTAATGGTTAAGGTCTTAGACTCTTACTCTGGCCTAATGGTTAAGGTCTTAGCTCTTACTCCGGCCTAATGGTTAAGGTCTTAGACTCATACTCTGGCCTAATGGTTAAGGTCTTAACTCTTACTCTGGCCTAATAGCTAAGGTCTTAACTCTTAATCTGGCATAATGGTTAAGGTCTTAACTCTTACTCTGGCCTAATGGTTAAGGTCTTAACTCTTACTCTGGCCTAATGGTTAAGGTCTTAGCTCTTACTCCGGCCTAATGGTTAAGGTCTTAGACTCTTTCTCTGGCCTAATGTTTAAGGTCTTTATTCTTACTCTGGCTTAATGGTTAACGTCTTAACTCTTACTCATGGCCTAATAGCTAAGGTCTTAACTCTTACTCTGGCCTAATAGCTAAGGTCTTAGACTCGTACTCTGGCCTACTGGTTAAGGTCTTAACTCTTACTCTGGCCTACTGGTGAAGGTCTTAACTCTTACTCTGGCCTAATAGCTAAGGTCTTAGACTCGTACTCTGGTCTAATGGTTAAGGTCTTAACTCTTTCTCTGGCCTACTGGTTAAGGTCTTAACTCTTACTCTGGCCTAATAGCTATGGTGTTAGACTCGTACTCTGGCCTACTGGTTAAGGTCTTAACTCTTACTCTGGCCGACTGGTTAAGGTCTTAATTCTTACTCTGGCCCAATAGCTAAGGTCTTAGACTCGTACTATGGCCTACAGGTTAAGGTCTTAACTCTTACTCTGGCCTACTGGTTAAGGTCTTAACTCTTACTCTGGCCTAATAGCTAAGGTCTTAGACTCGTACTCTGGCCTAATGGTTAAGGTCTTAACTCTTACTCTGGCCTACTGGTTAAGGTCTTAACTCTTACTCTGGCCTAATAGCTAAGGTCTTAGACTCATACTCTGGCCTAATGGTTAAGGTCTTAACTCTTACTCTGGCCTAATAGCTAAGGTCTTAACTCTTACTCTGGCATAATTGTTAAGGTCTTAACTCTTACTCTGGCCTATCGGTTAAGGTCTTAACTCTTACTCTTGCCTAATAGCTAAGGTCTAAGACTCCTACTATGGCCTACAGGTTAAGGTCTTAACTCTTACTCTTGCCTAAAGGTTAAGGTCTTAACTCTTACACTGGTGTACTGGTTAAGGTCTTAACTCTTACTCTGGCCTAATAGCTAAGGTGTAAGACTCCTACTATGGCCTGATAGCTAAGGTCTTAGACTCGTACTCTGGCCTAATAGCTAAGGTCTTAACTCTTACTCTGGCCTAATAGCTAAGGTCTTAACTCTTATTCTGGCCTAATAGCTAAGGTCTTAGACTCGTACTCTGGCCTAATAGCTAAGGTCTTAACTCTTACTCTGGCCTAATAGCTAAGGTCTTAACTCTTACTCTGGCCTAATTGCTAAGGTCTTAGACTCGTACTATGGCCTAATAGCTAAGGTCTTAGACTCGTACTCTGGCCTAATAGCTAAGGTCTTAACTCTTACTCTGGCCTAATAGCTAAGGTCTTAACTCTTACTCTGGCCTAATAGCTAAGGTCTTAGACTCGTACTATGGCCTAATAGCTAAGGTCTTAGACTCGTACTCTGACCTAATGGTTAAGGTCTTAACTCTTACACTGGCCTACTGGTTAAGGTCTTAACTCTTACTCTGGCCTAATAGCTAAGGTCTTAGACTCGTACTCTGGCCTAATAGCTAAGGTCTTAACTCTTACTCTGGCCTAATAGCTAAGGTCTTAACTCTTACTCTGGCCTAATAGCTAAGGTCTTAGACTCGTACTCTGGCCTAATAGCTAAGGTCTTAGACTCGTACTCTGGCCTAATGGTTAAGGTCTTAACTCTTACTCTGGCCTACTGGTTAAGGTCTTAACTCTTACTCTGGCCTAATAGCTAAGGTGTTAGACTCTTACTCTGAAATAATGGTTAAGGTCTTAGACTCTTACTCTGGCCTAATGGTTAAGGTCTTAACTCTTACTCTGGCCTAATGGTTAAGGTCTTAGACTCTTAATCTGGCCTAATGGTAAAGGTCTTAACTCTTACTCTGGCCAGACTCTTACTCTGGCCTAATGGTTAAGGTCTTAACTCTTACTCTGGCCTAATGGTTAAGGTCTTAGACTCTTACTCTGGCCTAATGGTTAAGGTCTTAGCTCTTACTCCGGCCTAATGGTTAAGGTCTTACACTCTTTCTCTGGCCTAATGTTTAAGGTCTTTATTATTACTCTGGCTTAATGGTTAAGGTCTTACCCTCTTAATCTGGCCTAATGGTAAAGGTCTTAACTCTTACTCTGGCCAGACTCTTACTCTGGCCTAATGGTTAAGGTCTTAACTCTTACTCTGGCCTACTGGTTAAGGTCTTCACTCTTACTCTGGCCTAATAGCTAAGGTCTTAGACTCGTACTCTGGCCTAATGGTGAAGGGCTTAACTCTTACTCTGGCCAACTGGTTAAGGTCTTAACTCTTACTCTGGCCTAATAGCTAAGGTCTTAACTCCTACTCTGGCCTAATAGCTAAGTTCTTAGACTCGTACTCTGGCCTAATGGTTAAGGTCTTAACTCTTACTCTGGCCTAATGGTTAAGGTCTTAACTCTTACTCTGGCCTAATAGCTAAGGTCTTAGACTCGTACTCTGGCCTAATGGTTAAGGTCTTAACTCTTACTCAGGCCTAATAGCTAAGGTCTTAACTCTTTCTCTGGCCTAATAGCTAAGGTCTTAGACTCGTACTATGGCCTACAGGTTAAGGTCTTAACTCTTACTCTGGCCTACTGGTTAAGGTCTTAACTCTTACTCTGGCCTAATAGCTAAGGTCTTAGACTCATACTCTGGCCTAATGGTTAAGGTCTTAACTCTTACACTGGCCTAATAGCTAAGGTCTTAGACTCATACTCTGGCCTAATGGTTAAGGTCTTAACTCTTAGTCTGGCCTAATAGCTAAGGTCTTAGACTCTTACTCTAATATAATGGTTAAGGTCTTAGACTCTTACTCTGGCCTAATGGTTAAGGTCTTAACTCTTACTCTGGCCTAATGGTTAAGGTCTTAGACTCTTAATCTGGCCTAATGGTAAAGGTCTTAACTCTTACTCTGGCCAGACTCTTACTCTGGCCTAATGGTTAAGGTCTTAACTCTTACTCTGGCCTAATGGTTAAGGTCTTAGACTCTTACTCTGGCCTAATGGTTAAGGTCTTAGCTCTTACTCCGGCCTAATGGTTAAGGTCTTAGACTCTTTCTCTGGCCTAATGTTTAAGGTCTTTATTCTTACTCTGGCTTAATGGTTAAGGTCTTAGACTCTTAATCTGGCCTAATGGTAAAGGTCTTAACTCTTACTCTGGCCAGACTCTTACTCTGGCCTAATGGTTAAGGTCTTATCTCTTACTCTGGCCTACTGGTTAAGGTCTTAACTCTTACTCTGGCCTAATAGCTAAGGTCTTAGACTCGTACTCTGGCCTAATGGTTAAGGTGTTAACTCATACTCTGGCCTACTGGTTAAGGTCTTAACTCTTACTCTGGCCTAATAGCTAAGGTCTTAGACTTGTACTATGGCCTACAGGTTAAGGTCTTAACTCTTACTCTGGCCTACTGGTTAAGGTCTTAATTCTTACTCTGGCCTAATAGCTAAGGTCTTAACTCTTACTCTGGCCTAATAGCTAAGGTCTAAGACTTGTACTATGGCCTACTGGTTAAGGTCTTAACTCTTACTCTGGCCTAATAGCTAAGGTCTTAGACTCGTACTCTGGTCTAATGGTTAAGGTCTTAACTCTTTCTCTGGCCTACTGGTTAAGGTCTTAACTCTTACTCTGGCCTAATAGCTATGGTGTTAGACTCGTACTCTGGCCTACTGGTTAAGGTCTTAACTCTTACTCTGGCCGACTGGTTAAGGTCTTAACTCTTACTCTGGCCCAATAGCTAAGGTCTTAGACTCGTACTATGGCCTACAGGTTAAGGTCTTAACTCTTACTCTGGCCTACTGATTAAGGTCTTAACTCTTACTCTGGCCTAATAGCTAAGGTCTTAGACTCGTACTCTGGCCTAATGGTTAAGGTCTTAACTCTTACTCTGGCCTACTGGTTAAGGTCTTAACTCTTACTCTGGCCTATTGATTAAGGTCTTAACTCTCAGTCTGGCATAATAGCTCAGGTCTTAACACTTACTCTGGCCTAATAGCTAAGGTCTTAGACTCGTACTCTGGCGTAATGGTTAAGGTCTTAACTCTTACTCTGGCCTAATAGCTAAGGTCTTAACTCTTACTCTGGCTAAATAGCTAAGGTCTTAGACTCGTACTCTGGCTTAATGGTTACGGTCTTAACTCTTACTCTGGCCTACTGGTTAAGGTCTTAACTCTTACTCTGGCCTAATAGCTAAGGTCTTAGACTCGTACTCTGGCCTAATGGTTAAGGTCTTAACTCTTACTCTGGCCTACTGGTTAAGGTCTTAACTCTTACTCTGGCCTATTGATTAAGGTCTTAACTCTCAGTCTGTCATAATAGCTCAGGTCTTAACACTTACTCTGGCCTAATAGCTAAGGTCTTAGACTCGTACTCTGGCGTAATGGTTAAGGTCTTAACTCTTACTCTGGCCTAATAGCTAAGGTCTTAACTCTTACTCTGGCTAAATAGCTAAGGTCTTAGACTCGTACTCTGGCTTAATGGTTACGGTCTTAACTCTTACTCTGGCCTAATAGCTAAGGTCTTAACTCTTACTCTGGCCTAATAGCTAAGGTCTTAGACTCGTACTCTGGCCTAATGGTTAAGGTCTTAACTCTTACTCTGGCCTACTGGTTAAGGTCTTAACTCTTACTCTGGCCTACTGATTAAGGTCTTAACTCTCAGTCTGGCATAATAGCTCAGGTCTTAACACTTACTCTGGCCTAATAGCTAAGGTCTTAGACTCGTACTCTGGCGTAATTGTTAAGGTCTTAACTCTTACTCTGGCCTAATAGCTAAGGTCTTAACTCTTACTCTGGCTAAATAGCTAAGGTCTTAGACTCGTACTCTGGCTTAATGGTTACGGTCTTAACTCTTACTCTGGCCTAATAGCTAAGGTCTTAACTCTTACTCTGGCCTAATAGCTAAGGTCTAAGACTCCTACTATGGCCTACAGGTTAAGGTCTTAACTCTTACTCTGGCTTACAGGTTAAGGTCTTAACTCTTACACTGGCGTACTGGTTAAGGTCTTAACTCTTACTCTGGCCTAATAGCTAAGGTGTAAGACTCGTACTATGGCCTGACAGCTAAGGTCTTAGACTCGTACTCTGGCTTAATAGCTAAGGTCTTATCTCTTACTCTGGCCTAATAGCTAAGGTCTTAACTCTTATTCTGGCCTAATAGCTAAGGTCTTAGACTCGTACTCTGGCCTAATAGCTAAGGTCTTAGACTCGTACTCTGGCCTAATAGCTAAGGTCTTAACTCTTACTCTGGCCTAATAGCTAAGGTCTTAGACTCGTACTTTGGCCTAATGGTTAAGGTCTTAACTCTTACTCTGGCCTAATAGCTAAGGTCTTAGACTCGTACTCTGGCCTAATAGCTAAGGTCTTAGACTCGTACTCTGGCCTAATAGCTAAGGTCTTAACTCTTACTCTGGCCTAATAGCTAAGGTCTTAACTCTTACTCTGGCCTAATAGCTAAGGTCTTAGACTCGTACTCTGGCCTAATAGCTAAGGTCTTAGACTCGTACTCTGGCCTAATGGTTAAGGTCTTAACTCTTACACTGGCCTACTGGTTAAGGTCTTAACTCTTACTCTGGCCTAATAGCTAAGGTCTTAGACTCGTACTCTGGCCTAATAGCTAAGGTCTTAACTCTTAATCTGGCCTAATAGCTAAGGTCTTAACTCTTACTCTGGCCTAATAGCTAAGGTCTTAGACTCGTACTCTGGCCTAATAGCTAAGGTCTTAGACTCGTACTCTGGCCTAATAGCTAAGGTCTTAACTCTTACTCTGGCCCAATAGCTAAGGTCTTAACTCTTACTCTGGCCTAATAGCTAAGGTCTTAGACTCGTACTATGGCCTAATAGCTAAGGTCTTAGACTCGTACTCTGACCTAATGGTTAAGGTCTTAACTCTTACACTGGCCTACTGGTTAAGGTCTTAACTCTTACTCTGGCCTAATAGCTAAGGTCTTAGACTCATACTCTGGCCTAATGGTTAAGGTCTTAACTCTTACACTGGCCTACTGGTTAAGGTCTTAACTCTTACTCTGGCCTAATAGCTAAGGTCTTAGACTCGTACTCTGGCCTAATGGTTAAGGTCTTAACTCTTACTCTGGCCTACTGGTTAAGGTCTTAACTTTTACTCTGGCCTAATAGCTAAGGTCTTAACTCTTACTCTGGCCTAATAGCTAAGGTCTTAGACTCGTACTTTGGCCTAATGGTTAAGGTCTTAACTCTTACTCTGGCCTAATAGCTAAGGTCTTAACTCTTACTCTGGCCTAATAGCTAAGGTCTTAGACTCGTACTATGGCCTACAGGTTAAGTTCTTAACTCTTACTCTGGCCTACTGGTTAAGGTCTTAACTCTTACTCTGGCCTAATAGCTAAGGTCTTAGACTCGTACTCTGGCCTAATGGTTAAGGTCTTAACTCTTACTCTGGCCTAATAGCTAAGGTCTTAACTCTTACACTGGCCTAATAGCTAAGGGCTTAGACTGGTACTCTGGCCTAATGTTTAAGGTCTTAACTCTTACTCTGGCCTACTGGTTTAGGTCTTAACTCTTACTCTGGCCTAATAGCTAAGGTCTTAGACTCGTACTCTGGCCTAATGGTGAAGGGCTTAACTCTTACTCTGGCCAACTGGTTAAGGTCTTAACTCTTACTCTGGCCTAATAGCTAAGGTCTTAACTCCTACTCTGGCCTAGTAGCTAAGTTCTTAGACTCGTACTCTGGCCTAATGGTTAAGGTCTTAACTCTTACTCTGGCCTAATGGTTAAGGTCTTAACTCTTACTCTGGCCTAATAGCTAAGGTCTTAGACTCGTACTCTGGCCTAATGGTTAAGGTCTTAACTCTTACTCAGGCCTAATAGCTAAGGTCTTAACTCTTTCTCTGGCCTAATAGCTAAGGTCTTAGACTCGTACTATGGCCTACAGGTTAAGGTCTTAACTCTTACTCTGGCCTACTGGTTAAGGTCTTAACTCTTACTCTGGCCTAATAGCTAAGGTCTTAGACTCATACTCTGGCCTAATGGTTAAGGTCTTAAATCTTACACTGGCCTAATAGCTAAGGTCTTAGACTCATACTCTGGCCTAATGGTTAAGGTCTTAACTCTTAGTCTGGCCTAATAGCTAAGGTCTTAGACTCTTACTCTAATATAATGGTTAAGGTCTTAGACTCTTACTCTGGCCTAATGGTTAAGGTCTTAACTCTTACTCTGGCCTAATGGTTAAGGTCTTAGACTCTTAATCTGGCCTAATGGTAAAGGTCTTAACTCTTACTCTAGCCAGACTCTTACTCTGGCCTAATGGTTAAGGTCTTAACTCTTACTCTGGCCTAATGGTTAAGGTCTTAGACTCTTACTCTGGCCTAATGGTTAAGGTCTTAGCTCTTACTCCGGCCTAATGGTTAAGGTCTTAGACTCTTTCTCTGGCCTAATGTTTAAGATCTTTATTCTTACTCTGGCTTAATGGTTAAGGTCTTAGACTCTTAATCTGGCCTAATGGTAAAGGTCTTAACTCTTACTCTGGCCAGACTCTTACTCTGGCCTAATGGTTAAGGTCTTATCTCTTACTCTGGCCTACTGGTTAAGGTCTTAACTCTTACTCTGGCCTAATAGCTAAGGTCTTAGACTCGTACTCTGGCCTAATGGTTAAGGTGTTAACTCATACTCTGGCCTACTGGTTAAGGTCTTAACTCTTACTCTGGCCTAATAGCTAAGGTCTTAGACTTGTACTATGGCCTACAGGTTAAGGTCTTAACTCTTACTCTGGCCTACTGGTTAAGGTCTTAATTCTTACTCTGGCCTAATAGCTAAGGTCTTAACTCTTACTCTGGCCTAATAGCTAAGGTCTAAGACTTGTACTATTGCCTACAGGTTAAGGTCTTAACTCTTACTCTGGCCTACAGGTTAAGGTCTTAACTCTTACTCTGGCCTACTGGTTAAGATCTTAGCTCTTACTCTGGCCTAATAGCTAAGGTCTTAACTCTTACTCTGGCCTAGTAGCTAAGGTCTTAGACTCATAGTATGGCCTACAGGTTTAGGTCTTAACTCCTACTCTGGCCTACAGGTTAAGGTCTTAACTCTTACTCTGGCCTACTGGTTAAGGTCTTAACTCGTACTCTGGCCTAATAGCTAAGGTCTTAACTCTTACTCTGGCCTAATAGCTAAGGTCTTAGAATCGTACTCTGGCCTAATGGTTAAGGTCCTAACTCTCACACTGGCCTAATAGCTAAGGTCTTAGACTCGTACTCTGGCCTAATGGTTAAGGTCTTCACTCTTACTCTGGCCCAATAGCTAAGGTCTTAACTCTTTCTCTGGCCTAATAGCTAAGGTCTTAGACTCGTACTCTGGACTAATGGTTAAGGTCTTAACTCTTACTCTGGCCTACTGGTTAAGGTCTTAACTCTTACTCTGGCCTAATAGCTAAGGTCTTAGACTCATACTCTGGCCTAATGGTTAAGGTCTTAACTCTTACTCTGGCCTAATAGCTAAGGTCTTAACTCTTAATCTGGCATAATGGTTAAGGTCTTAACTCTTACTTTGGCCTAATGGTTAAGGTCTTAACTTTTACTCTGGCCTAATGGTTAAGGTCTTAGCTCTTACTCCGGCCTAATGGTTAAGGTCTTAGACTCTTTCTCTGGCCTAATGTTTAAGGTCTTTATTCTTACTCTGGCTTAATGGTTAACGTCTTAACTCTTACTCATGGCCTAATAGCTAAGGTCTTAACTCTTACTCTGGCCTAATAGCTAAGGTCTTAGACTCGTACTCTGGCCTAATGGTTAAGGTCTTAACTCTTACTCTGGCCTAATAGCTAAGGTCTTAGACTCTTACTCTGATATAATGGTTAAGGTCTTAGACTCTTACTCTGGCCTAATGGTTAAGGTCTTAACTCTTACTCTGGCCTAATGGTTAAGGTCTTAGACTCTTAATCTGGCCTAATGGTAAAGGTCTTAACTCTTACTCTGGCCAGACTCTTACTCTGGCCTAATGCTTAAGGTCTTAACTCTTACTCTGGCCTAATGGTTAAGGTCTTAGACTCTTACTCTGGCCTAATGGTTAAGGTCTTAGCTCTTACTCCAGCCTAATGGTTAAGGTCTTAGACTCTTTCTATGGCCTAATGTTTAAGGTCTTTATTCTTACTCTGGCTTAATGGTTAAGGTCTTAGACTCTTAATCTGGCCTAATGGTAAAGGTCTTAACTCTTACTCTGGCCAGACTCTTACTCTGGCCTAATGGTTAAGGTCTTAACTCTTACTCTGGCCTACTGGTTAAGGTCTTAACTCTTACTCTGGCCTAATAGCTAAGGTCTTAGACTCGTACTCTGGCCTAATGGTTAAGGTCTTAACTCATACTCTGGCCTACTGGTTAAGGTCTTAACTCTTACTCTGGACTAATAGCTAAGGTCTTAGACTCGTACTCTGGCCTACTGGTTAAGGTCTTAACTCTTACTCTGGCCTAATAGCTAAGGTCTTAGACTCGTACTATGGCCTACAGGTTAAGGTCTTAACTCTTACTCTGGCCTACTGGTTAAGGTCTTAACTCTTACTCTGGCCTAACAGCTAAGGTCTTAGACTCGTACTCTGGCCTACAGGTTAAGGTCTTAACTCTTACTCTGGCCTAATAGCTAAGGTCTTAGACTCATACTCTGGCCTTATGGTTAAGGTCTTAACTCTTACTCTGGCCTAATGGTTAAGGTATTAACTCTTACTCTGGCCTACTGGTTAAGGTCTTAACTCTTACTCTGGCCTAATAGCCAAGGTCTTAACTCTTACTCTGGCCTAATAGCTAAGGTCTTAGACTAATACTATGGCCTACAGGTTAAGGTCTTAACTCTCACTCTCCCCTACTGGTTAAGGTCTTAACTCTTACTCTGGCCTAATAGCTAAGGTCTTAACTCTTACTCTGGCCTAATAGCTTAGGTCTTAGACTCGTACTCTGGCCTAATGGTTAAGGTCTTAACTCTTACTCTGGCCTAATAGCTAAGGTCTTAACTCTTACTCTGGCCTAATAGCTAAGGTCTTAGACTCGTACTCTGGCCTACAGGTTAAGGTTTTAACTCTTACTCTGGCCCAATAGCTAAGGTCTTAACTCTTTCTCTGGCCTAATAGCTAAGGTCTTAGACTCGTACTCTGGACTAATGGTTAAGGTCTTAACTCTTACTCTGGCCTACTGGTTAAGGTCTTAACTCTTACTCTGGCCTAATAGCGAAGGTCTTAGACTCATACTCTGGCCTAATGGTTAAGGTCTTAACTCTTACTCTGGCCTAATAGCTAAGGTCTTAACTCTTACTCTGGCATAATGGTTAAGGTCTTAACTCTTACTCTGGCCTAATGGTTAAGGTCCTAACTCTTACTCTGGCCTAATGGTTAAGGTCTTAGCTCTTACTCCGGCCTAATGGTTAAGGTCTTAGACTCTTTCTCTGGCCTAATGTTTAAGGTCTTTATTCTTACTCTGGCTTAATGGTTAACGTCTTAACTCTTACTCATGGCCTAATAGCTAAGGTCTTAACTCTTACTCTGGCCTAATAGCTAAGGTCTTAGACTCGTACTCTGGCCTACTGGTTACGGTCTTAACTCTTACTCTGGCCTACTGGTTAAGGTCTTAACTCTTACTCTGGCCTAATAGCTAAGGTCTTAGACTCGTACTCTGGTCTAATGGTTAAGGTCTTGACTCTTTCTCTTGCCTACTGGTTAAGGTCTTAACTCTTACTCTGGCCTAATAGCTAAGGTGTTAGACTCGTACTCTGGCCTACTGGTTAAGGTCTTAACTCTTACTCTGGCCGACTGGTTAAGGTCTTAACTCTTACTCTGGCCTAATAGCTAAGGTCTTAGACTCGTACTATGGCCTACAGGTTAAGGTCTTAACTCTTACTTTGGCCTACTGGTTAAGGTCTTAACTCTTACTCTGGCCTAATAGCTAAGGTCTTAGACTCGTACTCTGGCCTAATGGTTAAGGTCTTAACTCTTACTCTGGCCTACTGGTTAAGGTCTTAACTCTTACTCTGGCCTACTGATTAAGGTCTTAACTCTCAGTCTGGCATAATAGCTCAGGTCTTAACACTTACTCTGGCCTAATAGCTAAGGTCTTAGACTCGTACTCTGGCGTAATTGTTAAGGTCGTAACTCTTACTCTGGCCTAATAGCTAAGGTCTTAACTCTTACTCTGGCTAAATAGCTAAGGTCTTAGACTCGTACTCTGGCTTAATGGTTACGGTCTTAACTCTTACTCTGGCCTAATAGCTAAGGTCTTAACTCTTACTCTGGCCTAATAGCTAAGGTCTTAGACTCGTACTCTGGCCTTATGGTTAAGGTCTTAACTTTTACTCTGGCCTACTGGTTAAGGTCTTAACTCTTACTCTGGCCTAATAGCTAAGGTCTAAGACTCCTACTATGGCCTACAGGTTAAGGTCTTAACTCTTACTCTGGCCTACAGGTTATGGTCTTAACTCTTACACTGGCGTACTGCTTAAGGTCTTAACTCTTACTCTGGCCTAATAGCTAAGGTGTAAGACTCGTACTATGGCCTGATAGCTAAGGTCTTAGACTCGTACTCTGGCCTAATAGCTAAGGTCTTATCTCTTACTCTGGCCTAATAGCTAAGGTCTTAACTCTTATTCTGGCCTAATAGCTAAGGTCTTAGACTCATACTCTGGCCTAATAGCTAAGGTCTTAGACTCGTACTCTGGCCTAATAGCTAAGGTCTTAACTCTTACTCTGGCCTAATAGCTAAGGTCTTAACTCTTACTCTGGCCTAATAGCTAAGGTCTTAGACTCGTACTCTGGCCTAATAGCTAAGGTCTTAGACTCGTACTCTGGCCTAATGGTTAAGGTCTTAACTCTTACACTGGCCTACTGGTTAAGGTCTTAACTCTTACTCTGGCCTAATAGCTAAGGTCTTAGACTCGTACTCTGGCCTAATAGCTAAGGTCTTAACTCTTAATCTGGCCTAATAGCTAAGGTCTTATTTCTTACTCTGGCCTAATAGCTAAGGTCTTAGACTTGTACGCTGGCCTAATAGCTAAGGTCTTAGACTCGTACTCTGGCCTACAGGTTAAGATCTTAACTCGTACTCTGGCCTAATGGTTAAGGTCTTAACTCTTACACTGGCCTACTGGTTAAGGTCTTAACTCTTACTCTGGCCTAATAGCTAAGGTCTTAGACTCATACTCTGGCCTAATGGTTAAGGTCTTAACTCTTACACTGGCCTACTGGTTAAGGTCTTAACTCGTACTCTGGCCTAATAGCTAAGGTCTGAGACTCGTACTCTGGCCTAATGGTTAAGGTCTTATCTCTTACTCTGGCCTACTGGTTAAGGTCCTAACTTTTACTCTGGCCTAATAGCTAAGGTCTTAACTCTTACTCTGGCCTAATAGCTAAGGTCTTAGAGTCGTACTTTGGCCTAATGGTTAAGGTCTTAACTCTTACTCTGGCCTAATAGCTAAGGTCTTAACTCTTACTCTGGCCTAATAGCTAAGGTCTTAGACTCGTACTATGGCCTACAGGTTAAGTTCTTAACTCTTACTCTGGCCTACTGGTTAAGGTCTTAACTCTTAGTCTGGCCTAATAGCTAAGGTCTTAGACTCGTACTCTGGCCTAATGGTTAAGGTCTTAACTCTTACTCTGGCCTAATAGCTAAGGTCTTAACTCTTACTCTGGCCTAATAGCTAAGGGCTTAGACTGGTAGTCTGGCCTAATGGTTAAGGTCTTAACTCTTACTCTGGCCTACTGGTTTAGGTTTTAACTCTTACTCTGGCCTAATAGCTAAGGTCTTAGACTCGTACTCTGGCCTAATGGTGAAGGGCTTAACTCTTACTCTGGCCAACTGGTTAAGGTCTTAACTCTTACTCTGGCCTAATAGCTAAGGTCTTAACTCCTACTCTGGCCTAATAGCTAAGGTCTTAGACTCGTACTCTGGCCTAATGGTTAAGGTCTTAACTCTTACTCTGGCCTAATGGTTAAGGTCTTAACTCTTACTCTGGCCTAATAGCTAAGGTCTTAGACTCGTACTCTGGCCTGATGGTTAAGGTCTTAACTCTTACTCAGGCCTAATAGCTAAGGTCTTACCTCTTTCTCTGGCCTAATAGCTAAGGTCTTAGACTCGTACTATGGCCTACAGGTTAAGGTCTTAACTCTTACTCTGGCCTACTGGTTAAGGTCTTAACTCTTACTCTGGCCTAATAGCTAAGGTCTTAGACTCATACTCTGGCCTAATGGTTAAGGTCTTAACTCTTACTCTGGCCTAATAGCTAAGGTGTTAGACTCGTACTCTGGCCTAATGGTTAAGGTCTTAACTCTTACTCTGGCCTAATAGCTAAGGTCTTAGACTCATACTCTGGCCTAATGGTTAAGGTCTTAACTCTTAGTCAGGCCTAATAGCTAAGGTCTTAGACTCTTACTCTGATATAATGGTTAAGGTCTTAGACTCTTACTCTGGCCTAATGGTTAAGGTCTTAACTCTTAATCTGGCCTAATGGTAAAGGTCTTAACTCTTACTCTGGCCAGACTCTTACTCTGGCCTAATGGTTAAGGTCTTAACTCTTACTCTGGCCTAATGGTTAAGGTCTTAGACTCTTACTCTGGCCTAATGGTTAAGGTCTTAGCTCTTACTCCGGCCTAATGGTTAAGGTCTTAGACTCTTTCTCTGGCCTAATGTTTAAGGTCTTTAATCTTACTCTGGCTTAATGGTTAAGGTCTTAGACTCTTAATCTGGCCTAATGGTAAAGGTCTTAACTCTTACTCTGGCCAGACTCTTACTCTGGCCTATTGGTTAAGGTCTTAACTCTTACCCTGGCCTACTGGTTAAGGTCTTAGACTCTTAATCTGGCCTAATGGTAAAGGTCTTAACTCTTACTCTGGCCAGACTCTTACTCTGGCCTAATGGTTAAGGTCTTAACTCTTACTCTGGCCTAATGGTTAAGGTCTTAGACTCTTACTCTGGCCTAATGGTTAAGGTCTTAGCTCTTACTCCGGCCTAATGGTTAAGGTCTTACACTCTTTCTCTGGCCTAATGTTTAAGGTCTTTATTATTACTCTGGCTTAATGGTTAAGGTCTTAGACTCTTAATCTGGCCTAATGGTAAAGGTCTTAACTCTTACTCTGGCCAGACTCTTACTCTGGCCTAATGGTTAAGGTCTTAACTCTTACTCTGGCCTACTGGTTAAGGTCTTAACTCTTACTCTGGCCTAATAGCTAAGGTCTTAGACTCGTACTCTGGCCTAATGGTTAAGGTCTTAACTCATACTCTGGCCTACTGGTTAAGGTCTTAAATCTTACTCTGGCCTAATAGCTAAGGTCTTAGACTTGTACTATGGCCTACAGGTTAAGGTCTTAACTCTTACTCTGGCCTACTGGTTAAGGTCTTAATTCTTACTCTGGCCTAATAGCTAAGGTCGTAACTCTTACTCTGGCCTAATAGCTAAGGTCTAAGACTCGTACTATGGCCTACAGGTTAAGGTCTTAACTCTTACTCTGGCCTACAGGTTAAGGTCTGAACTCTTACTCTGGCCTACTGGTTAAGATCTTAGCTCTTACTCTGGCCTAATAGCTAAGGTCTTAACTCTTACTCTGGCCTACTAGCTAAGGTCTTAGACTCATAGTATGGCCTACAGGTTTAGGTCTTAACTCCTACTCTGGCCTACAGGTTAAGGTCTTAACTCTTACTCTGGCCTACTGGTTAAGGTCTTAACTCGTACTCTGGCCTAATAGCTAAGGTCTTAACTCTTACTCAGGCCTAATAGCTAAGGTCTTAATTCTTACTCTGGCCTAATAGCTAAGGTCTTAGAATCGTACTCTGGCCTAATGGTTAAGGTCTTAACTCTTACACTGGCCTAATAGCTAAGGTCTTAGACTCGTACTCTGGCCTAATGGTTAAGGTCTTCACTCTTACTCTGGCCCAATAGCTAAGGTCTTAACTCTTTCTCTGGCCTAATAGCTAAGGTCTTAGACTCGTACTCTGGACTAATGGTTAAGGTCTTAACTCTTACTCTGGCCTACTGGTTAAGGTCTTCACTCTTACTCTGGCCTAATAGCTAAGGTCTTAGACTCATACTCTGGCATAATGGTTAAGGTCTTAACTCTTACTCTGGCCTAATAGCTAAGGTCTTAGACTTGTACTATGGCCTACAGGTTAAGGTCTTAACTCTTACTCTGGCCTACTGGTTAAGGTCTTAATTCTTACTCTGGCCTAATAGCTAAGGTCCTAACTCTTACTCTGGCCTAATAGCTAAGGTCTAAGACTCGTACTATGGCCTACAGGTTAAGGTCTTAACTCTTACTCTGGCCTACAGGTTAAGGTCTTAACTCTTACTCTGGCCTACTGGTTAAGATCTTAGCTCTTACTCTGGCCTAATAGCTAAGGTCTTAACTCTTACTCTGGCCTAGTAGCTAAGGTCTTAGACTCATAGTATGGCCTACAGGTTTAGGTCTTAACTCCTACTCTGGCCTACAGGTTAAGGTCTTAACTCTTACTCTGGCCTACTGGTTAAGGTCTTAACTCGTACTCTGGCCTAATAGCTAAGGTCTTAACTCTTACTCTGGCCTAATAGCTAAGGTCTTAGAATCGTACTCTGGCCTAATGGTTAAGGTCTTAACTCTTACACTGGCCTAATAGCTAAGGTCTTAGACTCGTACTCTGGCCTAATGGTTAAGGTCTTCACTCTTACTCTGGCCCAGGAGCTAAGGTCTTAACTCTTTCTCTGGCCTAATAGCTAAGGTCTTAGACTCGTACTCTGGACTAATGGTTAAGGTCTTAACTCTTACTCTGGCCTACTGGTTAAGGTCTTAACTCTTACTCTGGCCTAATAGCTAAGGTCTTAGACTCATACTCTGGCCTAATGGTTAAGGTCTTAACTCTTACTCTGGCCTAATAGCTAAGGTCTTAACTCTTAATCTGGCATAATGGTTAAGGTCTTAACTTTTACTCTGGCCTAATGGTTAAGGTCTTAACTCATACCATACTCTGGCCTAATGGTTAAGGTCTTAGCTCTTACTCCGGCCTAATGGTTAAGGTCTTAGACTCTTTCTCTGGCCTAATGTTTAAGGTCTTTATTCTTACTCTGGCTTAATGGTTAACGTCTTAACTCTTACTCATGGCCTAATAGCTAAGGTCTTAACTCTTACTCTGGCCTAATAGCTAAGGTCTTAGACTCGTACTCTGGCCTAATGGTTAAGGTCTTAACTCTTACTCTGGCCTAATAGCTAAGGTCTTAGACTCGTACTCTGGCCTAATGGTTAAGGTCTTAACTCTTACTCTGGCCTACTGGTTAAGGTCTTAATTCTTACTCTGGCCTAATAGCTAAGGTCTTAACTCTTACTCTGGCCTAATAGCTAAGGTCTAAGACTCGTACTATGGCCTACAGGTTAAGGTCTTCACTCTTACTCTGGCCCAATAGCTAAGGTCTTAACTCTTTCTCTGGCCTAATAGCTAAGGTCTTAGACTCGTACTCTGGACTAATGGTTAAGGTCTTAACTCTTACTCTGGCCTACTGGTTAAGGTCTTAACTCTTACTCTGGCCTAATAGCTAAGGTCTTAGACTCATACTCTGGCATAATGGTTAAGGTCTTAACTCTTACTCTGGCCTAATAGCTAAGGTATTAGACTTGTACTATGGCCTACAGGTTAAGGTCTTAACTCTTACTCTGGCCTACTGGTTAAGGTCTTAATTCTTACTCTGGCCTAATAGCTAAGGTCTTAACTCTTACTCTGGCCTAATAGCTAAGGTCTAAGACTCGTACTATGGCCTACAGGTTAAGGTCTTAACTCTTACTCTGGCCTACAGGTTAAGGTCTTAACTCTTACTCTGGCCTACTGGTTAAGATCTTAGCTCTTACTCTGGCCTAATAGCTAAGGTCTTAACTCTTACTCTGGCCTAGTAGCTAAGGTCTTAGACTCATAGTATGGCCTACAGGTTTAGGTCTTAACTCCTACTCTGGCCTACAGGTTAAGGTCTTAACTCTTACTCTGGCCTACTGGTTAAGGTCTTAACTCGTACTCTGGCCTAATAGCTAAGGTCTTAACTCTTACTCTGGCCTAATAGCTAAGGTCTTAGAATCGTACTCTGGCCTAATGGTTAAGGTCTTAACTCTTACACTGGCCTAATAGCTAAGGTCTTAGACTCGTACTCTGGCCTAATGGTTAAGGTCTTCACTCTTACTCTGGCCCAATAGCTAAGGTCTTAACTCTTTCTCTGGCCTAATAGCTAAGGTCTTAGACTCGTACTCTGGACTAATGGTTAAGGTCTTAACTCTTACTCTGGCCTACTGGTTAAGGTCTTAACTCTTACTCTGGCCTAATAGCTAAGGTCTTAGACTCATACTCTGGCCTAATGGTTAAGGTCTTAACTCTTACTCTGGCCTAATAGCTAAGGTCTTAACTCTTAATCTGGCATAATGGTTAAGGTCTTAACTCTTCCTCTGGCCTAATGGTTAAGGTCTTAACTCATACTCTGGCCTAATGGTTAAGGTCTTAGCTCTTACTCCGGCCTAATGGTTAAGGTCTTAGACTCTTTCTCTGGCCTAATGTTTAAGGTCTTTATTCTTACTCTGGCTTAATGGTTAACGTCTTAACTCTTACTCATGGCCTAATAGCTAAGGTCTTAACTCTTACTCTGGCCTAATAGCTAAGGTCTTAGACTCGTACTCTGGCCTAATGGTTAAGGTCTTAACTCTTACTCTGGCCTAATAGCTAAGGTCTTAGACTCGTACTCTGGCCTAATGGTTAAGGTCTTAACTCTTAGTCTGGCCTAATAGCTAAGGTCTTAGACTCTTACTCTGATATAATGGTTAAGGTCTTAGACTCTTACTCTGGCCTAATGGTTAAGGTCTTAACTCTTACTCTGGCCTAATGGTTAAGGTCTTAGACTCTTAATCTGGCCTAATGGTAAGGGTCTTAACTCTTACTCTGGCCAGACTCTTACTCTGGCCTAATGGTTAAGGTCTTAACTCCTACTCTGGCCTAATGGTTAAGGTCTTAGACTCTTACTCTGGCCTAATGGTTAAGGTCTTAGCTCTCACTCCGGCCTAATGGTTAAGGTCTTAGACTTGTACTATGGCCTACTGGTTAAGGTCTTAACTCTTACTCTGGCCTACTGGTTAAGGTCTTAATTCTTACTCTGGCCTAATAGCTAAGGTCTTAACTCTTTCTCTGGCCTAATAGCTAAGGTCTAAGACTCATACTATGGCCTACAGGTTACGGTCTTAACTCTTACTCTGGCCTACAGGTTAAGGTCTTAACTCTTACTCTGGCCTACTGGTTAAGATCTTAACTCGTACTCTGGCCTAATGGTTAAGGTCTTAACTCTTACACTGGCCTACTGGTTAAGGTCTTAACTCTTACTCTGGCCTAATAGCTAAGGTCTTAGACTCATACTCTGGCCTAATGGTTAAGGTCTTAACTCTTACACTGGCCTACTGGTTAAGGTCTTAACTCGTACTCTGGCCTAATAGCTAAGGTCTGAGACTCGTACTCTGGCCTAATGGTTAAGGTCTTATCTCTTACTCTGGCCTACTGGTTAAGGTCCTAACTTTTACTCTGGCCTAATAGCTAAGGTCTTAACTCTTACTCTGGCCTAATAGCTAAGGTCTTAGAGTCGTACTTTGGCCTAATGGTTAAGGTCTTAACTCTTACTCTGGCCTAATAGCTAAGGTCTTAACTCTTACTCTGGCCTAATAGCTAAGGTCTTAGACTCGTACTATGGCCTACAGGTTAAGTTCTTAACTCTTACTCTGGCCTACTGGTTAAGGTCTTAACTCTTAGTCTGGCCTAATAGCTAAGGTCTTAGACTCGTACTCTGGCCTAATGGTTAAGGTCTTAACTCTTACTCTGGCCTAATAGCTAAGGTCTTAACTCTTACTCTGGCCTAATAGCTAAGGGCTTAGACTGGTAGTCTGGCCTAATGGTTAAGGTCTTAACTCTTACTCTGGCCTACTGGTTTAGGTTTTAACTCTTACTCTGGCCTAATAGCTAAGGTCTTAGACTCGTACTCTGGCCTAATGGTGAAGGGCTTAACTCTTACTCTGGCCAACTGGTTAAGGTCTTAACTCTTACTCTGGCCTAATAGCTAAGGTCTTAACTCCTACTCTGGCCTAATAGCTAAGGTCTTAGACTCGTACTCTGGCCTAATGGTTAAGGTCTTAACTCTTACTCTGGCCTAATGGTTAAGGTCTTAACTCTTACTCTGGCCTAATAGCTAAGGTCTTAGACTCGTACTCTGGCCTGATGGTTAAGGTCTTAACTCTTACTCAGGCCTAATAGCTAAGGTCTTACCTCTTTCTCTGGCCTAATAGCTAAGGTCTTAGACTCGTACTATGGCCTACAGGTTAAGGTCTTAACTCTTACTCTGGCCTACTGGTTAAGGTCTTAACTCTTACTCTGGCCTAATAGCTAAGGTCTTAGACTCATACTCTGGCCTAATGGTTAAGGTCTTAACTCTTACTCTGGCCTAATAGCTAAGGTGTTAGACTCGTACTCTGGCCTAATGGTTAAGGTCTTAACTCTTACTCTGGCCTAATAGCTAAGGTCTTAGACTCATACTCTGGCCTAATGGTTAAGGTCTTAACTCTTAGTCAGGCCTAATAGCTAAGGTCTTAGACTCTTACTCTGATATAATGGTTAAGGTCTTAGACTCTTACTCTGGCCTAATGGTTAAGGTCTTAACTCTTAATCTGGCCTAATGGTAAAGGTCTTAACTCTTACTCTGGCCAGACTCTTACTCTGGCCTAATGGTTAAGGTCTTAACTCTTACTCTGGCCTAATGGTTAAGGTCTTAGACTCTTACTCTGGCCTAATGGTTAAGGTCTTAGCTCTTACTCCGGCCTAATGGTTAAGGTCTTAGACTCTTTCTCTGGCCTAATGTTTAAGGTCTTTAATCTTACTCTGGCTTAATGGTTAAGGTCTTAGACTCTTAATCTGGCCTAATGGTAAAGGTCTTAACTCTTACTCTGGCCAGACTCTTACTCTGGCCTATTGGTTAAGGTCTTAACTCTTACCCTGGCCTACTGGTTAAGGTCTTAGACTCTTAATCTGGCCTAATGGTAAAGGTCTTAACTCTTACTCTGGCCAGACTCTTACTCTGGCCTAATGGTTAAGGTCTTAACTCTTACTCTGGCCTAATGGTTAAGGTCTTAGACTCTTACTCTGGCCTAATGGTTAAGGTCTTAGCTCTTACTCCGGCCTAATGGTTAAGGTCTTACACTCTTTCTCTGGCCTAATGTTTAAGGTCTTTATTATTACTCTGGCTTAATGGTTAAGGTCTTAGACTCTTAATCTGGCCTAATGGTAAAGGTCTTAACTCTTACTCTGGCCAGACTCTTACTCTGGCCTAATGGTTAAGGTCTTAACTCTTACTCTGGCCTACTGGTTAAGGTCTTAACTCTTACTCTGGCCTAATAGCTAAGGTCTTAGACTCGTACTCTGGCCTAATGGTTAAGGTCTTAACTCATACTCTGGCCTACTGGTTAAGGTCTTAAATCTTACTCTGGCCTAATAGCTAAGGTCTTAGACTTGTACTATGGCCTACAGGTTAAGGTCTTAACTCTTACTCTGGCCTACTGGTTAAGGTCTTAATTCTTACTCTGGCCTAATAGCTAAGGTCGTAACTCTTACTCTGGCCTAATAGCTAAGGTCTAAGACTCGTACTATGGCCTACAGGTTAAGGTCTTAACTCTTACTCTGGCCTACAGGTTAAGGTCTGAACTCTTACTCTGGCCTACTGGTTAAGATCTTAGCTCTTACTCTGGCCTAATAGCTAAGGTCTTAACTCTTACTCTGGCCTACTAGCTAAGGTCTTAGACTCATAGTATGGCCTACAGGTTTAGGTCTTAACTCCTACTCTGGCCTACAGGTTAAGGTCTTAACTCTTACTCTGGCCTACTGGTTAAGGTCTTAACTCGTACTCTGGCCTAATAGCTAAGGTCTTAACTCTTACTCAGGCCTAATAGCTAAGGTCTTAATTCTTACTCTGGCCTAATAGCTAAGGTCTTAGAATCGTACTCTGGCCTAATGGTTAAGGTCTTAACTCTTACACTGGCCTAATAGCTAAGGTCTTAGACTCGTACTCTGGCCTAATGGTTAAGGTCTTCACTCTTACTCTGGCCCAATAGCTAAGGTCTTAACTCTTTCTCTGGCCTAATAGCTAAGGTCTTAGACTCGTACTCTGGACTAATGGTTAAGGTCTTAACTCTTACTCTGGCCTACTGGTTAAGGTCTTAACTCTTACTCTGGCCTAATAGCTAAGGTCTTAGACTCATACTCTGGCATAATGGTTAAGGTCTTAACTCTTACTCTGGCCTAATAGCTAAGGTCTTAGACTTGTACTATGGCCTACAGGTTAAGGTCTTAACTCTTACTCTGGCCTACTGGTTAAGGTCTTAATTCTTACTCTGGCCTAATAGCTAAGGTCCTAACTCTTACTCTGGCCTAATAGCTAAGGTCTAAGACTCGTACTATGGCCTACAGGTTAAGGTCTTAACTCTTACTCTGGCCTACAGGTTAAGGTCTTAACTCTTACTCTGGCCTACTGGTTAAGATCTTAGCTCTTACTCTGGCCTAATAGCTAAGGTCTTAACTCTTACTCTGGCCTAGTAGCTAAGGTCTTAGACTCATAGTATGGCCTACAGGTTTAGGTCTTAACTCCTACTCTGGCCTACAGGTTAAGGTCTTAACTCTTACTCTGGCCTACTGGTTAAGGTCTTAACTCGTACTCTGGC
Source organism: Triturus cristatus (assembly GCF_964204655.1). Taxonomy (NCBI): domain Eukaryota; kingdom Metazoa; phylum Chordata; class Amphibia; order Caudata; family Salamandridae; genus Triturus; species Triturus cristatus. The sequence continues at coordinate 1,086,909,775 of NC_140589.1, read as the reverse complement.
CTAATAGCTAAGGTCTTAACTCTTACTCTGGCCTAATAGCTAAGGTCTTAGAATCGTACTCTGGCCTAATGGTTAAGGTCTTAACTCTTACACTGGCCTAATAGCTAAGGTCTTAGACTCGTACTCTGGCCTAATGGTTAAGGTCTTCACTCTTACTCTGGCCCAATAGCTAAGGTCTTAACTCTTTCTCTGGCCTAATAGCTAAGGTCTTAGACTCGTACTCTGGACTAATGGTTAAGGTCTTAACTCTTACTCTGGCCTACTGGTTAAGGTCTTAACTCTTACTCTGGCCTAATAGCTAAGGTCTTAGACTCATACTCTGGCCTAATGGTTAAGGTCTTAACTCTTACTCTGGCCTAATAGCTAAGGTCTTAACTCTTAATCTGGCATAATGGTTAAGGTCTTAACTTTTACTCTGGCCTAATGGTTAAGGTCTTAACTCATACCATACTCTGGCCTAATGGTTAAGGTCTTAGCTCTTACTCCGGCCTAATGGTTAAGGTCTTAGACTCTTTCTCTGGCCTAATGTTTAAGGTCTTTATTCTTACTCTGGCTTAATGGTTAACGTCTTAACTCTTACTCATGGCCTAATAGCTAAGGTCTTAACTCTTACTCTGGCCTAATAGCTAAGGTCTTAGACTCGTACTCTGGCCTAATGGTTAAGGTCTTAACTCTTACTCTGGCCTAATAGCTAAGGTCTTAGACTCGTACTCTGGCCTAATGGTTAAGGTCTTAACTCTTACTCTGGCCTACTGGTTAAGGTCTTAATTCTTACTCTGGCCTAATAGCTAAGGTCTTAACTCTTACTCTGGCCTAATAGCTAAGGTCTAAGACTCGTACTATGGCCTACAGGTTAAGGTCTTCACTCTTACTCTGGCCCAATAGCTAAGGTCTTAACTCTTTCTCTGGCCTAATAGCTAAGGTCTTAGACTCGTACTCTGGACTAATGGTTAAGGTCTTAACTCTTACTCTGGCCTACTGGTTAAGGTCTTAACTCTTACTCTGGCCTAATAGCTAAGGTCTTAGACTCATACTCTGGCATAATGGTTAAGGTCTTAACTCTTACTCTGGCCTAATAGCTAAGGTCTTAGACTTGTACTATGGCCTACAGGTTAAGGTCTTAACTCTTACTCTGGCCTACTGGTTAAGGTCTTAATTCTTACTCTGGCCTAATAGCTAAGGTCTTAACTCTTACTCTGGCCTAATAGCTAAGGTCTAAGACTCGTACTATGGCCTACAGGTTAAGGTCTTAACTCTTACTCTGGCCTACAGGTTAAGGTCTTAACTCTTACTCTGGCCTACTGGTTAAGATCTTAGCTCTTACTCTGGCCTAATAGCTAAGGTCTTAACTCTTACTCTGGCCTAGTAGCTAAGGTCTTAGACTCATAGTATGGCCTACAGGTTTAGGTCTTAACTCCTACTCTGGCCTACAGGTTAAGGTCTTAACTCTTACTCTGGCCTACTGGTTAAGGTCTTAACTCGTACTCTGGCCTAATAGCTAAGGTCTTAACTCTTACTCTGGCCTAATAGCTAAGGTCTTAGAATCGTACTCTGGCCTAATGGTTAAGGTCTTAACTCTTACACTGGCCTAATAGCTAAGGTCTTAGACTCGTACTCTGGCCTAATGATTAAGGTCTTCACTCTTACTCTGGCCCAATAGCTAAGGTCTTAACTCTTTCTCTGGCCTAATAGCTAAGGTCTTAGACTCGTACTCTGGACTAATGGTTAAGGTCTTAACTCTTACTCTGGCCTACTGGTTAAGGTCTTAACTCTTACTCTGGCCTAATAGCTAAGGTCTTAGACTCATACTCTGGCCTAATGGTTAAGGTCTTAACTCTTACTCTGGCCTAATAGCTAAGGTCTTAACTCTTAATCTGGCATAATGGTTAAGGTCTTAACTCTTCCTCTGGCCTAATGGTTAAGGTCTTAACTCATACTCTGGCCTAATGGTTAAGGTCTTAGCTCTTACTCCGGCCTAATGGTTAAGGTCTTAGACTCTTTCTCTGGCCTAATGTTTAAGGTCTTTATTCTTACTCTGGCTTAATGGTTAACGTCTTAACTCTTACTCATGGCCTAATAGCTAAGGTCTTAACTCTTACTCTGGCCTAATAGCTAAGGTCTTAGACTCGTACTCTGGCCTAATGGTTAAGGTCTTAACTCTTACTCTGGCCTAATAGCTAAGGTCTTAGACTCGTACTCTGGCCTAATGGTTAAGGTCTTAACTCTTAGTCTGGCCTAATAGCTAAGGTCTTAGACTCTTACTCTGATATAATGGTTAAGGTCTTAGACTCTTACTCTGGCCTAATGGTTAAGGTCTTAACTCTTACTCTGGCCTAATGGTTAAGGTCTTAGACTCTTAATCTGGCCTAATGGTAAGGGTCTTAACTCTTACTCTGGCCAGACTCTTACTCTGGCCTAATGGTTAAGGTCTTAACTCCTACTCTGGCCTAATGGTTAAGGTCTTAGACTCTTACTCTGGCCTAATGGTTAAGGTCTTAGCTCTCACTCCGGCCTAATGGTTAAGGTCTTAGACTTGTACTATGGCCTACTGGTTAAGGTCTTAACTCTTACTCTGGCCTACTGGTTAAGGTCTTAATTCTTACTCTGGCCTAATAGCTAAGGTCTTAACTCTTTCTCTGGCCTAATAGCTAAGGTCTAAGACTCATACTATGGCCTACAGGTTACGGTCTTAACTCTTACTCTGGCCTACAGGTTAAGGTCTTAACTCTTACTCTGGCCTACTGGTTAAGATCTTAGCTCTTACTCTGGCCTAATAGCTAAGGTCTTAGACTCATAGTATGGCCTACAGGTTTAGGTCTTAACTCCTACTCTGGCCTACAGGTTAAGGTCTTAACTCTTACTCTGGCCTACTGGTTAAGGTCTTAACTCGTACTCTGGCCTAATAGCTAAGGTCTTAACTCTTACTCAGGCCTAATAGCTAAGGTCTTAATTCTTACTCTGGCCTAATAGCTAAGGTCTTAGAATCGTACTCTGGCCTAATGGTTAAGGTCTTAACTCTTACACTGGCCTAATAGCTAAGGTCTTATACTCGTACTCTGGCCTAATGGTTAAGGCCTTCACTCTTACTCTGGCCCAATAGCTAAGGTCTTAACTCTTTCTCTGGCCTAATAGCTAAGGTCTTATACTCGTACTCTGGACTAATGGTTAAGGTCTTAACTCTTACTCTGGCCTACTGGTTAAGGTCTTAACTCTTACTCTGGCCTAATAGCTAAGGTCTTAGACTCATACTCTGGCCTAATGGTTAAGGTCTTAACTCTTACTCTGGCCTAATAGCTAAGGTCTTAACTCTTAATCTGGCATAATGGTTAAGGTCTTAACTCTTACTCTGGCCTAATGGTTAAGGTCTTAACTCTTACTCTGGCCTAATAGTTAAGGTCTTAGCTCTTACTCCGGCCTAATGGTTAAGGTCTTAGACTCTTTCTCTGGCCTAATGTTTAAGGTCTTTATTCTTACTCTGGCTTAATGGTTAACGTCTTAACTCTTACTCATGGCCTAATAGCTAAGGTCTTAACTCTTACTCTGGCCTAAGAGCTAAGGTCTTAGACTCGTACTCTGGCCTACTGGTTAATGTCTTAACTCTTACTCTGGCCTAATAGCTATGGTGTTAGACTCGTACTCTGGTCTACTGGTTAAGGTCTTAACTCTTACTCTGGCTGACTGGTTAAGGTCTTAACTCTTACTCTGGCCCAATAGCTAAGGTCTTAGACTTGTACTATGGCCTACAGGTTAAGGTCTTAACTCTTACTCTGGCCTACTGGTTAAGGTCTTAACTCTTACTCTGGCCTAATAGCTAAGGTCTTAGACTCGTACTCTGGCCTAATGGTTAAGGTCTTAACTCTTACTCTGGCCTACTGGTTAAGGTCTTAACTCTTACTCTGGCCTACTGATTAAGGTCTTAACTCTCAGTCTGGCATAATAGCTCAGGTCTTAACACTTACTCTGGCCTAATAGCTAAGGTCTTAGACTCGTACTCTGGTGTAATGGTTAAGGTCTTAACTCTTACTCTGGCCTAATAGCTAAGGTCTTAACTCTTACTCTGGCTAAAGAGCTAAGGTCTTAGACTCGTACTCTGGCTTAATGGTTACGGTCTTAACTCTTACTCTGGCCTAATAGCTAAGGTCTTAACTCTTACTCTGGCCTAATAGCTAAGGTCTTAGACTCGTACTCTGGCCTAATGGTTAAGGTCTTAACTCTTACTCTGGCCTATCGGTTAAGGTCTTAACTCTTACTCTGGCCTAATAGCTAAGGTCTAAGACTCCTACTATGGCCTACAGGTTAAGGTCTTAACTCTTACTCTGGCCTACAGGTTAAGGTCTTAACTCTTACACTGGTGTACTGGTTAAGGTCTTAACTCTTACTTTGGCCTAATAGCTAAGGTGTAAGACTCCTACTATGGCCTGATAGCTAAGGTCTTAGACTCGTACTCTGGCCTAATAGCTAAGGTCTTAACTCTTACTCTGGCCTAATAGCTAAGGTCTTAACTCTTATTCTGGCCTAATAGCTAAGGTCTTAGACTCGTACTCTGGCCTAATAGCTAAGGTCTTAGACTCGTACCCTGGCCTAATAGCTAAGGTCTTAACTCTTACTCTGGCCTAATAGCTAAGGTCTTAACTCTTACTCTGGCCTAATAGCTAAGGTCTTAACTCTTACTCTGGCCTAATAGCTAAGGTCTTAGACTCGTACTATGGCCTAATAGCTAAGGTCTTAGACTCGTACTCTGACCTAATGGTTAAGGTCTTAACTCTTACACTGGCCTACTGGTTAAGGTCTTAACTCTTACTCTGGCCTAATAGCTAAGGTCTTAGACTCGTACTCTGGCCTAATAGCTAAGGTCTTAGACTCGTACTCTGGCCTAATGGTTAAGGTCTTAACTCTTACTCTGGCCTACTGGTTAAGGTCTTAACTCTTACTCTGGCCTAATAGCTAAGGTCTTAGACTCTTACTCTGAAATAATGGTTAAGGTCTTAGACTCTTACTCTGGCCTAATGGTTAAGGTCTTAACTCTTACTCTGGCCTAATGGTTAAGGTCTTAGACTCTTAATCTGGCCTAATGGTAAACGTCTTAACTCTTACTCTGGCCAGACTCTTACTCTGGCCTAATGGTTAAGGTCTTAACTCTTACTCTGGCCTAATGGTTAAGGTCTTAGACTCTTACTCTGGCCTAATGGTTAAGGTCTTAGCTCTTACTCCGGCCTAATGGTTAAGGTCTTACACTCTTTCTCTGGCCTAATGTTTAAGGTCTTTATTATTACTCTGGCTTAATGGTTAAGGTCTTAGACTCTTAATCTGGCCTAATGGTAAAGGTCTTAACTCTTACTCTGGCCAGACTCTTACTCTGGCCTAATGGTTAAGGTCTTAACTCTTACTCTGGCCTACTGGTTAAGGTCTTAACTCTTACTCTGGCCTAATAGCTAAGGTCTTAGACTCGTACTCTTGGCTAATGGTTAAGGTCTTAACTCACACTCTGGCCTACTGGTTAAGGTCTTAACTCTTACTCTGGCCTAATAGCTAAGGTCTTAGACTTGTACTATGGCCTACAGGTTAAGGTCTTAACTCTTACTCTGGCCTACTGGTTAAGGTCTTAATTCTTACTCTGGCCTAATAGCTAAGGTCTTAACTCTTACTCTGGCCTAATAGCTAAGGTCTAAGACTCGTACTATGGCCTACAGGTTAAGGTCTTAACTCTTACTCTGGCCTACAGGTTAAGGTCTGAACTCTTACTCTGGCCTACTGGTTAAGATCTTAGCTCTTACTCTGGCCTAATAGCTAAGGTCTTAACTCTTACTCTGGCCTACTAGCTAAGGTCTTAGACTCATAGTATGGCCTACAGGTTTAGGTCTTAACTCCTACTCTGGCCTACAGGTTAAGGTCTTAACTCTTACTCTGGCCTACTGGTTAAGGTCTTAACTCGTACTCTGGCCTAATAGCTAAGGTCTTAACTCTTACTCAGGCCCCTAATAGCTAAGGTCTTAACTCTTACTCTGGCATAATTGTTAAGGTCTTAACTCTTACTCTGGCCTAATGGTTAAGGTCTTAACTCTTACTCTGGCCTAATGGTTAAGGTCTTAGCTCTTACTCCGGCCTAATGGTTAAGGTCTTAGACTCTTTCTCTGGCCTAATGTTTAAGGTCTTTATTCTTACTCTGGCTTAATGGTTAACGTCTTAACTCTTACTCATGGCCTAATAGCTAAGGTCTTAACTCTTACTCTGGCCTAATAGCTAAGGTCTTAGACTCGTACTCTGGCCTACTGGTTAAGGTCTTAACTCTTACTCTGGCCTACTGGTTAAGGTCTTAACTCTTACTCTGGCCTAATAGCTAAGGTCTTAGACTCGTACTCTGGTCTAATGGTTAAGGTCTTAACTCTTTCTCTGGCCTACTGGTTAAGGTCTTAACTCTTACTCTGGCCTAATAGCTATGGTGTTAGACTCGTACTCTGGCCTACTGGTTAAGGTCTTAACTCTTACTCTGGCCGACTGGTTAAGGTCTTAACTCTTACTCTGGCCTAATAGCTAAGGTCTTAGACTCGTACTATGGCCTACAGGTTAAGGTCTTAACTCTTACTCTGGCCTACTGGTTAAGGTCCTAACTCTTACTCTGGCCTAATAGCTAAGGTCTTAGACTCGTACTCTGGCCTACTGGTTAAGGTCTTAACTCTTACTCTGGCCTACTGATTAAGGTCTTAACTCTGAGTCTGGCATAATAGCTCAGGTCTTAACACTTACTCTGGCCTAATAGCTAAGGTCTTAGACTCGTACTCTGGCGTAATGGTTAAGGTCTTAACTCTTACTCTGGCCTAATAGCTAAGGTCTTAAGTCTTACTCTGGCTAAATAGCTAAGGTCTTAGACTCGTACTCTGGCTTAATGGTTACGGTCTTAACTCTTACTCTGGCCTAATAGCTAAGGTCTTAACTCTTACTCTGGCCTAATAGCTAAGGTCTTAGACTCGTACTCTGGCCTAATGGTTAAGGTCTTAACTCTTACTCTGGCCTACTGGTTAAGGTCTTAACTCTTACTCTGGCCTAATAGCTAAGGTCTAAGACTCCTACTATGGCCTACAGGTTAAGGTCTTAACTCTTACTCTGGCCTACAGGTTAAGGTCTTAACTCTTACACTGGCGTACTGGTTAAAGTCTTAACTCTTACTCTGGCCTAATAGCTAAGGTGTAAGACTCGTACTATGGCCTGATAGCTAAGGTCTTAGACTCGTACTCTGGCCTAATAGCTAAGGTCTTAACTCTTACTCTGGCCTAATAGCTAAGGTCTTAACTCTTATTCTGGCCTAATAGCTAAGGTCTTAGACTCGTACTCTGGCCTAATAGCTAAGGTCTTAGACTCGTACTCTGGACTAATAGCTAAGGTCTTAACTCTTACTCTGGCCTAATAGCTAAGGTCTTAACTCTTACTCTGGCCTAATAGCTAAGGTCTTAGACTCGTACTCTGGCCTAATAGCTAAGGTCTTAGACTCGTACTCTGGCCTAATAGCTAAGGTCTTAACTCTTACTCTGGCCTAATAGCTAAGGTCTTAACTCTTACTCTGGCCTAATAGCTAAGGTCTTAGACTCATACTCTGGCCTAATAGCTAAGGTCTTAGACTCATACTCTGGCCTAATAGCTAAGGTCTTAACTCTTACTCTGGCCTAATAGCTAAGGTCTTAACTCTTACACTGGCCTATTGGTTAAGGTCTTAACTCTTACTCTGGCCTAATAGCTAAGGTCTTAGACTCATACTCTGGCCTAATAGCTAAGGTCTTAACTCTTACTCTGGCCTAATAGCTAAGGTCTTAACTCTTACTCTGGCCTAATAGCTAAGGTCTTAGACTCGTACTCTGGCCTAATAGCTAAGGTCTTAGACTCGTACTCTGGCCTAATAGCTAAGGTCTTAACTCTTACTCTGGCCTAATAGCTAAGGTCTTAACTCTTACTCTGGCCTAATAGCTAAGGTCTTAGACTCGTACTATGGCCTAATAGCTAAGGTCTTGGACTCGTACTCTGACCTAATGGTTAAGGTCTTAACTCTTACACTGGCCTACTCGTTAAGGTCTTAACTCTTACTCTGGCCTAATAGCTAAGGTCTTAGACTCGTACTCTGGCCTAATAGCTAAGGTCTTAACTCTTACTCTGGCCTAATAGCTAAGGTCTTAACTCTTACTCTGGCCTAATAGCTAAGGTCTTAGACTCGTACTCTGGCCTAATAGCTAAGGTCTTAGACTCGTACTCTGGCCTAATGGTTAAGGTCTTAACTCTTACACTGGCCTACTGGTTAAGGTCTTAACTCTTACTCTGGCCTAATAGCTAAGGTCTTAGACTCGTACTCTGGCCTAATGGTTAAGGTCTTAACTCTTACACTGGCCTACTGGTTAAGGTCTTAACTCTTACTCTGGCCTAATAGCTAAGGTCTTAGACTCGTACTCTGGCCTAATGGTTAAGGTCTTAACTCTTACTCTGGCCTACTGGTTAAGGTCTTAACTTTTACTCTGGCCTAATAGCTAAGGTCTTAACTATTACTCCGGCCTAATAGATAAGGTCTTAGACTCGTACTCTGGCCTAATAGCTAAGGTCTTAACTCTTACTCAGGCCTAATAGCTAAGGTCTTAATTCTTACTCTGGCCCAATAGCTAAGGTCTTAGAATCGTACTCTGGCCTAATGGTTAAGGTCTTAACTCTTACACTGGCCTAATAGCTAAGGTCTTAGACTCGTACTCTGGCCTAATGGTTAAGGTCTTCACTCTTACTCTGGCCCAATAGCTAAGGTCTTAACTCTTTCTCTGGCCTAATAGCTAAGGTCTTAGACTCGTACTCTGGACTAATGGTTAAGGTCTTAACTCTTACTCTGGCCTACTGGTTAAGGTCTTAACTCTTACTCTGGCCTAATAGCTAAGGTCTTAGACTCATACTCTGGCCTAATGGTTAAGGTCTTAACTCTTACTCTGGCCTAATAGCTAAGGTCTTAACTCTTACTCTGGCATAATTGTTAAGGTCTTAACTCTTACTCTGGCCTAATGGTTAAGGTCTTAACTCTTACTCTGGCCTAATGGTTAAGGTCTTAGCTCTTACTCCGGCCTAATGGTTAAGGTCTTAGACTCTTTCTCTGGCCTAATGTTTAAGGTCTTAATTCTTACTCTGGCTTAATGGTTAACGTCTTAACTCTTACTCATGGCCTAATAGCTAAGGTCTTAACTCTTACTCTGGCCTAATAGCTAAGGTCTTAGACTCGTACTCTGGCCTACTGGTTAAGGTCTTAACTCTTACTCTGGCCTACTGGTTAAGGTCTTAACTCTTACTCTGGCCTAATAGCTAAGGTCTTAGACTCGTACTCTGGTCTAATGGTTAAGGTCTTAACTCTTTCTCTGGCCTACTGGTTAAGGTCTTAACTCTTACTCTGGCCTAATAGCTATGGTGTTAGACTCGTACTCTGGCCTACTGGTTAAGGTCTTAACTCTTACTCTGGCCGACTGGTTAAGGTCTTAACTCTTACTCTGGCCTAATAGCTAAGGTCTTAGACTCGTACTATGGCCTACAGGTTAAGGTCTTAACTCTTACTCTGGCCTACTGGTTAAGGTCCTAACTCTTACTCTGGCCTAATAGCTAAGGTCTTAGACTCGTACTCTGGCCTACTGGTTAAGGTCTTAACTCTTACTCTGGCCTACTGATTAAGGTCTTAACTCTCAGTCTGGCATAATAGTTCAGGTCTTAACACTTACTCTGGCCTAATAGCTAAGGTCTTAGACTCGTACTCTGGCGTAATGGTTAAGGTCTTAACTCTTACTCTGGCCTAATAGCTAAGGTCTTAACTCTTACTCTGGCTAAATAGCTAAGGTCTTAGACTCGTACTCTGGCTTAATGGTTACGGTCTTAACTCTTACTCTGGCCTAATAGCTAAGGTCTTAACTCTTACTCTGGCCTAATAGCTAAGGTCTTAGACTCGTACTCTGGCCTAATGGTTAAGGTCTTAACTGTTACTCTGGCCTACTGGTTAAGGTCTTAACTCTTACTCTGGCCTAATAGCTAAGGTCTAAGACTCCTACTATGGCCTACAGGTTAAGGTCTTAACTCTTACTCTGGCCTACAGGTTAAGGTCTTAACTCTTACACTGGCGTACTGGTTAAAGTCTTAACTCTTACTCTGGCCTAATAGCTAAGGTGTAAGACTCGTACTATGGCCTGATAGCTAAGGTCTTAGACTCGTACTCTGGCCTAATAGCTAAGGTCTTAACTCTTACTCTGGCCTAATAGCTAAGGTCTTAACTCTTATTCTGGCCTAATAGCTAAGGTCTTAGACTCGTACTCTGGCCTAATAGCTAAGGTCTTAGACTCGTACTCTGGACTAATAGCTAAGGTCTTAACTCTTACTCTGGCCTAATAGCTAAGGTCTTAACTCTTACTCTGGCCTAATAGCTAAGGTCTTAGACTCGTACTCTGGCCTAATAGCTAAGGTCTTAGACTCGTACTCTGGCCTAATAGCTAAGGTCTTAACTCTTACTCTGGCCTAATAGCTAAGGTCTTAACTCTTACTCTGGCCTAATAGCTAAGGTCTTAGACTCGTACTCTGGCCTAATAGCTAAGGTCTTAACTCTTACTCTGGCCTAATAGCTAAGGTCTTAACTCTTACACTGGCCTACTGGTTAAGGTCTTAACTCTTACTCTGGCCTAATAGCTAAGGTCTTAGACTCGTACTCTGGCCTAATAGCTAAGGTCTTAACTCTTACTCTGGCCTAATAGCTAAGGTCTTAGACTCGTACTCTGGCCTAATAGCTAAGGTCTTAGACTCGTACTCTGGCCTAATGGTTAAGGTCTTAACTCTTACACTGGCCTACTGGTTAAGGTCTTAACTCTTACTCTGGCCTAATAGCTAAGGTCTTAGACTCGTACTCTGGCCTAATGGTTAAGGTCTTAACTCTTACACTGACCTACTGGTTAAGGTCTTAACTCTTACTCTGGCCTAATAGCTAAGGTCTTAGACTCGTACTCTGGCCTAATGGTTAAGGTCTTAACTCTTACTCTGGCCTACTGGTTAAGGTCTTAACTTTTACTCTGGCCTAATAGCTAAGGTCTTAACTATTACTCTGGCCTAATAGCTAAGGTCTTAGACTCGTACTCTGGCCTAATAGCTAAGGTCTTAACTCTTACTCAGGCCTAATAGCTAAGGTCTTAATTCTTACTCTGGCCCAATAGCTAAGGTCTTAGAATCGTACTCTGGCCTAATGGTTAAGGTCTTAACTCTTACACTGGCCTAATAGCTAAGGTCTTAGACTCGTACTCTGGCCTAATGGTTAAGGTCTTCACTCTTACTCTGGCCCAATAGCTAAGGTCTTAACTCTTTCTCTGGCCTAATAGCTAAGGTCTTAGACTCGTACTCTGGACTAATGGTTAAGGTCTTAACTCTTACTCTGGCCTACTGGTTAAGGTCTTAACTCTTACTCTGGCCTAATAGCTAAGGTCTTAGACTCATACTCTGGCCTAATGGTTAAGGTCTTAACTCTTACTCTGGCCTAATAGCTAAGGTCTTAACTCTTACTCTGGCATAATTGTTAAGGTCTTAACTCTTACTCTGGCCTAATGGTTAAGGTCTTAACTCTTACTCTGGCCTAATGGTTAAGGTCTTAGCTCTTACTCCGGCCTAATGGTTAAGGTCTTAGACTCTTTCTCTGGCCTAATGTTTAAGGTCTTAATTCTTACTCTGGCTTAATGGTTAACGTCTTAACTCTTACTCATGGCCTAATAGCTAAGGTCTTAACTCTTACTCTGGCCTAATAGCTAAGGTCTTAGACTCGTACTCTGGCCTACTGGTTAAGGTCTTAACTCTTACTCTGGCCTACTGGTTAAGGTCTTAACTCTTACTCTGGCCTAATAGCTAAGGTCTTAGACTCGTACTCTGGTCTAATGGTTAAGGTCTTAACTCTTTCTCTGGCCTACTGGTTAAGGTCTTAACTCTTACTCTGGCCTAATAGCTATGGTGTTAGACTCGTACTCTGGCCTACTGGTTAAGGTCTTAACTCTTACTCTGGCCGACTGGTTAAGGTCTTAACTCTTACTCTGGCCTAATAGCTAAGGTCTTAGACTCGTACTATGGCCTACAGGTTAAGGTCTTAACTCTTACTCTGGCCTACTGGTTAAGGTCCTAACTCTTACTCTGGCCTAATAGCTAAGGTCTTAGACTCGTACTCTGGCCTACTGGTTAAGGTCTTAACTCTTACTCTGGCCTACTGATTAAGGTCTTAACTCTCAGTCTGGCATAATAGTTCAGGTCTTAACACTTACTCTGGCCTAATAGCTAAGGTCTTAGACTCGTACTCTGGCGTAATGGTTAAGGTCTTAACTCTTACTCTGGCCTAATAGCTAAGGTCTTAACTCTTACTCTGGCTAAATAGCTAAGGTCTTAGACTCGTACTCTGGCTTAATGGTTACGGTCTTAACTCTTACTCTGGCCTAATAGCTAAGGTCTTAACTCTTACTCTGGCCTAATAGCTAAGGTCTTAGACTCGTACTCTGGCCTAATGGTTAAGGTCTTAACTGTTACTCTGGCCTACTGGTTAAGGTCTTAACTCTTACTCTGGCCTAATAGCTAAGGTCTAAGACTCCTACTATGGCCTACAGGTTAAGGTCTTAACTCTTACTCTGGCCTACAGGTTAAGGTCTTAACTCTTACACTGGCGTACTGGTTAAAGTCTTAACTCTTACTCTGGCCTAATAGCTAAGGTGTAAGACTCGTACTGTGGCCTGATAGCTAAGGTCTTAGACTCGTACTCTGGCCTAATAGCTAAGGTCTTAACTCTTACTCTGGCCTAATAGCTAAGGTCTTAACTCTTATTCTGGCCTAATAGCTAAGGTCTTAGACTCGTACTCTGGCCTAATAGCTAAGGTCTTAGACTCGTACTCTGGACTAATAGCTAAGGTCTTAACTCTTACTCTGGCCTAATAGCTAAGGTCTTAACTCTTACTCTGGCCTAATAGCTAAGGTCTTAGACTCGTACTCTGGCCTAATAGCTAAGGTCTTAGACTCGTACTCTGGCCTAATAGCTAAGGTCTTAACTCTTACTCTGGCCTAATAGCTAAGGTCTTAACTCTTACTCTGGCCTAATAGCTAAGGTCTTAGACTCGTACTCTGGCCTAATAGCTAAGGTCTTAGACTCGTACTCTGGCCTAATAGCTAAGGTCTTAACTCTTACGCTGGCCTAATAGCTAAGGTCTTAACTCTTACACTGGCCTACTGGTTAAGGTCTTAACTCTTACTCTGGCCTAATAGCTAAGGTCTTAGACTCATACTCTGGCCTAATAGCTAAGGTCTTAACTCTTACTCTGGCCTAATAGCTAAGGTCTTAACTCTTACTCTGGCCTAATAGCTAAGGTCTTAGACTCGTACTCTGGCCTAATAGCTAAGGTCTTAGACTCGTACTCTGGCCTAATAGCTAAGGTCTTAACTCTTACTCTGGCCTAATAGCTAAGGTCTTAACTCTTACTCTGGCCTAATAGCTAAGGTCTTAGACTCGTACTATGGCCTAATAGCTAAGGTCTTAGACTCGTACTCTGACCTAATGGTTAAGGTCTTAACTCTTACACTGGCCTACTCGTTAAGGTCTTAACTCTTACTCTGGCCTAATAGCTAAGGTCTTAGACTCGTACTCTGGCCTAATAGCTAAGGTCTTAACTCTTACTCTGGCCTAATAGCTAAGGTCTTAACTCTTACTCTGGCCTAATAGCTAAGGTCTTAGACTCGTACTCTGGCCTAATAGCTAAGGTCTTAGACTCGTACTCTGGCCTAATGGTTAAGGTCTTAACTCTTACACTGGCCTACTGGTTAAGGTCTTAACTCTTACTCTGGCCTAATAGCTAAGGTCTTAGACTCGTACTCTGGCCTAATGGTTAAGGTCTTAACTCTTACACTGGCCTACTGGTTAAGGTCTTAACTCTTACTCTGGCCTAATAGCTAAGGTCTTAGACTCGTACTCTGGCCTAATGGTTAAGGTCTTAACTCTTACTCTGGCCTACTGGTTAAGGTCTTAACTTTTACTCTGGCCTAATAGCTAAGGTCTTAACTATTACTCTGGCCTAATAGCTAAGGTCTTAGACTCGTACTTTGGCCTAATGGTTAAGGTCTTAACTCTTACTCTGGCCTAATAGCTAAGGTCTTAACTCTTACTCTGGCCTAATAGCTAAGGTCTTAGTCTCGTACTATGGCCTACAGGTTAAGTTCTTAACTCTTACTCTGGCCTACTGGTTAAGGTCTTAACTCTTACTCTGGCCTAATAGCTAAGGTCTTAGACTCGTACTCTGGCCTAATGGTTAAGGTCTTAACTCTTACTCTGGCCAAAAAACTAAGGTATTAACTCTTACTCTGGCCTAATAGCTAAGGTCTTAGACTGGTACTCTGGCCTAATGGTTAAGGTCTTAACTCTTACTCTGGCCTACTGGTTAAGGTCTTAACTATTACTCTGGCCTAATAGCTAAGGTCTTAGACTCGTACTCTGGCCTAATGGTTAAGGTCTTAACTCTTACCCTGGCCTACTGGTTAAGGTCTTAACTCTTACTCTGGCCTAATAGCTAAGGTCTTAGACTCGTACTCTGGCCTAATGGTTAAGGTCTTAACTCTTACTCTTGCCTACTGGTTAAGGTCTTAACTTTTACTCTGGCCTAATAGCTAAGGTCTTAATTCTTACTCTGGCCTAATAGCTAAGGTTTTAGACTCGTACTTTGGCCTAATAGTTAAGGTCTTAACTCTTACTCTGGCCTAATAGCTAAGGTCTTAACTCTTACTCTGGCCTAATAGCTAAGGTCTTAGACTCGTACTATGGCCTACAGGTTAAGGTCTTAACTCTTACTCTGGCCTACTGGTTAAGGTCTTAACTCTTACTCTGGCCTAATAGCTAAGGTCTTAGTCTCGTACTATGGCCTACAGGTTAAGTTCTTAACTCTTACTCTGGCCTACTGGTTAAGGTCTTAACTCTTACTCTGGCCTAATAGCTAAGGTCTTAGACTCGTACTCTGGCCTAATGGTTAAGGTCTTAACTCTTACTCTGGCCAAAAAACTAAGGTATTAACTCTTACTCTGGCCTAATAGCTAAGGTCTTAGACTGGTACTCTGGCCTAATGGTTAAGGTCTTAACTCTTACTCTGGCCTACTGGTTAAGGTCTTAACTCTTACTCTGGCCTAATAGCTAAGGTCTTAGACTCGTACTCTGGCCTAATGGTTAAGGTCTTAACTCTTACCCTGGCCTACTGGTTAAGGTCTTAACTCTTACTCTGGCCTAATAGCTAAGGTCTTAGACTCGTACTCTGGCCTAATGGTTAAGGTCTTAACTCTTACTCTTGCCTACTGGTTAAGGTCTTAACTTTTACTCTGGCCTAATAGCTAAGGTCTTAATTCTTACTCTGGCCTAATAGCTAAGGTTTTAGACTCGTACTTTGGCCTAATAGTTAAGGTCTTAACTCTTACTCTGGCCTAATAGCTAAGGTCTTAACTCTTACTCTGGCCTAATAGCTAAGGTCTTAGACTCGTACTATGGCCTACAGGTTAAGGTCTTAACTCTTACTCTGGCCTACTGGTTAAGGTCTTAACTCTTACTCTGGCCTAATAGCTAAGGTGTTAGACTCGTACTCTGGCCTAATGGTTAAGGTCTTAACTCTTACTCTGGCCTAATAGCTAAGGTCTTAGACTCGTACTCTGGCCTAATGGTTAAGGTCTTAACTCTTAGTCTGGCCTAATAGCTAAGGTCTTAGACTCTTACTCTGATATAATGAATAAGGTCTTAGACTCTTACTCTGGCCTAATGGTTAAGGTCTTAACTCTTACTCTGGCCTAATGGTTAAGGTCTTAGACTCTTAATCTGGCCTACTGGTAAAGGTCTTAACTCTTACTCTGGCCAGACTCTTACTCTGGCCTAATGGTTAAGGTCTTAACTCTTACTCTGGCCTAATGGTTAAGGTCTTAGACTCTTACTCTGGCCTAATGGTTAAGGTCTTAGCTCTTACTCCGGCCTAATGGTTAAGGTCTTAGACTCATACTCTGGCCTAATGGTTAAGGTCTTAACTCTTACTCTGGCCTAATAGCTAAGGTCTTAACTCTTAATCTGGCATAATGGTTAAGGTCTTAACTCTTACTCTGGCCTAATGGTTAAGGTCTTAACTCTTACTCTGGCCTAATGGTTAAGGTCTTAGCTCTTACTCCGGCCTAATGGTTAAGGTCTTAGACTCTTTCTCTGGCCTAATGTTTAAGGTCTTTATTCTTACTCTGGCTTAATGGTTAACGTCTTAACTCTTACTCATGGCCTAATAGCTAAGGTCTTAACTCTTACTCTGGCCTAATAGCTAAGGTCTTAGACTCGTACTCTGGCCTACTGGTTAAGGTCTTAACTCTTACTCTGGCCTACTGGTGAAGGTCTTAACTCTTACTCTGGCCTAATAGCTAAGGTCTTAGACTCGTACTCTGGTCTAATGGTTAAGGTCTTAACTTTTTCTCTGGCCTACTGGTTAAGGTCTTAACTCTTACTCTGGCCTAATAGCTATGGTGTTAGACTCGTACTCTGGCCTACTGGTTAAGGTCTTAACTCTTACTCTGGCCGACTGGTTAAGGTCTTAATTCTTACTCTGGCCCAATAGCTAAGGTCTTAGACTCGTACTATGGCCTACAGGTTAAGGTCTTAACTCTTACTCTGGCCTACTGGTTAAGGTCTTAACTCTTACTCTGGCCTAATAGCTAAGGTCTTAGACTCGTACTCTGGCCTAATGGTTAAGGTCTTAACTCTTACTCTGGCCTACTGGTTAAGGTCTTAACTCTTACTCTGGCCTAATAGCTAAGGTCTTAGACTCATACTCTGGCCTAATGGTTAAGGTCTTAACTCTTACTCTGGCCTAATAGCTAAGGTCTTAACTCTTACTCTGGCATAATTGTTAAGGTCTTAACTCTTACTCTGGCCTATCGGTTAAGGTCTTAACTCTTACTCTTGCCTAATAGCTAAGGTCTAAGACTCCTACTATGGCCTACAGGTTAAGGTCTTAACTCTTACTCTTGCCTAAAGGTTAAGGTCTTAACTCTTACACTGGTGTACTGGTTAAGGTCTTAACTCTTACTCTGGCCTAATAGCTAAGGTGTAAGACTCCTACTATGGCCTGATAGCTAAGGTCTTAGACTCGTACTCTGGCCTAATAGCTAAGGTCTTAACTCTTACTCTGGCCTAATAGCTAAGGTCTTAACTCTTATTCTGGCCTAATAGCTAAGGTCTTAGACTCGTACTCTGGCCTAATAGCTAAGGTCTTAGACTCGTACTCTGGCCTAATAGCTAAGGTCTTAACTCTTACTCTGGCCTAATAGCTAAGGTCTTAACTCTTACTCTGGCCTAATTGCTAAGGTCTTAGACTCGTACTATGGCCTAATAGCTAAGGTCTTCGACTCGTACTCTGGCCTAATAGCTAAGGTCTTAACTCTTACTCTGGCCTAATAGCTAAGGTCTTAACTCTTACTCTGGCCTAATAGCTAAGGTCTTAGACTCGTACTATGGCCTAATAGCTAAGGTCTTAGACTCGTACTCTGACCTAATGGTTAAGGTCTTAACTCTTACACTGGCCTACTGGTTAAGGTCTTAACTCTTACTCTGGCCTAATAGCTAAGGTCTTAGACTCGTACTCTGGCCTAATAGCTAAGGTCTTAACTCTTACTCTGGCCTAATAGCTAAGGTCTTAACTCTTACTCTGGCCTAATAGCTAAGGTCTTAGACTCGTACTCTGGCCTAATAGCTAAGGTCTTAGACTCGTACTCTGGCCTAATGGTTAAGGTCTTAACTCTTACTCTGGCCTACTGGTTAAGGTCTTAACTCTTACTCTGGCCTAATAGCTAAGGTGTTAGACTCTTACTCTGAAATAATGGTTAAGGTCTTAGACTCTTACTCTGGCCTAATGGTTAAGGTCTTAACTCTTACTCTGGCCTAATGGTTAAGGTCTTAGACTCTTAATCTGGCCTAATGGTAAAGGTCTTAACTCTTACTCTGGCCTAATAGCTAAGGTCTTAACTCTTACTCTGGCCTAATAGCTAAGGTCTTAGACTCGTACTCTGGCCTAATAGCTAAGGTCTTAGACTCGTACTCTGGCCTAATGGTTAAGGTCTTAACTCTTACTCTGGCCTACTGGTTAAGGTCTTAACTCTTACTCTGGCCTAATAGCTAAGGTGTTAGACTCTTACTCTGAAATAATGGTTAAGGTCTTAGACTCTTACTCTGGCCTAATGGTTAAGGTCTTAACTCTTACTCTGGCCTAATAGCTAAGGTCTTAGACTCTTACTCTGAAATAATGGTTAAGGTCTTAGACTCTTACTCTGGCCTAATGGTTAAGGTCTTAACTCTTACTCTGGCCTAATGGTTAAGGTCTTAGACTCTTAATCTGGCCTAATGGTAAAGGTCTTAACTCTTACTCTGGCCAGACTCTTACTCTGGCCTAATGGTTAAGGTCTTAACTCTTACTCTGGCCTAATGGTTAAGGTCTTAGACTCTTACTCTGGCCTAATGGTTAAGGTCTTAGCTCTTACTCCGGCCTAATGGTTAAGGTCTTACACTCTTTCTCTGGCCTAATGTTTAAGGTCTTTATTATTACTCTGGCTTAATGGTTAAGGTCTTACCCTCTTAATCTGGCCTAATGGTAAAGGTCTTAACTCTTACTCTGGCCAGACTCTTACTCTGGCCTAATGGTTAAGGTCTTAACTCTTACTCTGGCCTACTGGTTAAGGTCTTCACTCTTACTCTGGCCTAATAGCTAAGGTCTTAGACTCGTACTCTGGCCTAATGGTTAAGGTCTTAACTCATACTCTGGCCTACTGGTTAAGGTCTTAACTCTTACTCTGGCCTAATAGCTAAGGTCTTAGACTTGTACTATGGCCTACAGGTTAAGGTCTTAACTCTTACTCTGGCCTACTGGTTAAGGTCTTAATTCTTACTCTGGCCTAATAGCTAAGGTCTTAACTCTTACTCTGGCCTAATAGCTAAGGTCTAAGACTCGTACTGTGGCCTACAGGTTAAGGTCTTAACTCTTACTCTGGCCTACAGGTTAAGGTCTTAACTCTTACTCTGGCCTACTGGTTAAGATCTTAGCTCTTACTCTGGCCTAATAGCTAAGGTCTTAACTCTTACTCTGGCCTACTAGCTAAGGTCTTAGACTCATAGTATGGCCTACAGGTTTAGGTCTTAACTCCTACTCTGGCCTACAGGTTAAGGTCTTAACTCTTACTCTGGCCTACTGGTTAAGGTCTTAACTCGTACTCTGGCCTAATAGCTAAGGTCTTAACTCTTACTCAGGCCTAATAGCTAAGGTCTTAATTCTTACTCTGGCCTAATAGCTAAGGTCTTAGAATCGTACTCTGGCCTAATGGTTAAGGTCTTAACTCTTACACTGGCCTAATAGCTAAGGTCTTAGACTCGTACTTTGGCCTAATGGTTAAGGTCTTCACTCTTACTCTGGCCCAATAGCTAAGGTCTTAACTCTTTCTCTGGCCTAATAGCTAAGGTCTTAGACTCGTACTCTGGACTAATGGTTAAGGTCTTAACTCTCACTCTGGCCTACTGGTTAAGGTCTTAACTCTTACTCTGGCCTAATAGCTAAGGTCTTAGACTCATACTCTGGCCTAATGGTTAAGGTCTTAACTCTTACTCTGGCCTAATAGCTAAGGTCTTAACTCTTACTCTGGCATAATTGTTAAGGTCTTAACTCTTACTCTGGCCTAATGGTTAAGGTCTTAACTCTTACTCTGGCCTAATGGTTAAGGTCTTAGCTCTTACTCCGGCCTAATGGTTAAGGTCCTAGACTCTTTCTCTGGCCTAATGTTTAAGGTCTTTATTCTTACTCTGGCTTAATGGTTAACGTCTTAACTCTTACTCATGGCCTAATAGCTAAGGTCTTAACTCTTACGCTGGCCTAATAGCTAAGGTCTTAGACTCGTACTCTGGCCTACTGGTTAAGGTCTTAACTCTTACTCTGGCCTACTGGTTAAGGTCTTAACTCTTACTCTGGCCTAATAGCTAAGGTCTTAGACTCGTACTCTGGTCTAATGGTTAAGGTCTTAACTCTTTCTCTGGCCTACTGGTTAAGGTCTTAATTCTTACTCTGGCCTAATAGCTATGGTGTTAGACTCGTACTCTGGCCTACTGGTTAAGGTCTTAACTCTTACTCTGGCCGACTGGTTAAGGTCTTAACTCTTACTCTGGCCTAATAGCTAAGGTCTTAGACTCGTACTATGGCCTACAGGTTAAGGTCTTAACTCTTACTCTGGCCTACTGGTTAAGGTCTTAACTCTTACTCTGGCCTAATAGCTAAGGTCTTAGACTCGTACTCTGGCCTACTGGTTAAGGTCTTAACTCTTACTCTGGCCTACTGATTAAGGTCTTAACTCTCAGTCTGGCATAATAGCTCAGGTCTTAACACTTACTCTGGCCTAATAGCTAAGGTCTTAGACTCGTACTCTGGCGTAATGGTTAAGGTCTTAACTCTTACTCTGGCCTAATAGCTAAGGTCTTAACTCTTACTCTGGCTAAATAGCTAAGGTCTTAGACTCGTACTCTGGCTTAATGGTTACGGTCTTAACTCTTACTCTGGCCTAATAGCTAAGGTCTTAACTCTTACTCTGGCCTAATAGCTAAGGTCTTAGACTCGTACTCTGGCCTAATGGTTAAGGTCTTAACTCTTACTCTGGCCTACTGGTTAAGGTCTTAACTCTTACTCTGGCCTAATAGCTAAGGTCTAAGACTCCTACTATGGCCTACAGGTTAAGGTCTTAACTCTTACTCTGGCCTACAGGTTAAGGTCTTAACTCTTACACTGGCGTACTGGTTAAAGTCTTAACTCTTACTCTGGCCTAATAGCTAAGGTGTAAGACTCGTACTATGGCCTGATAGCTAAGGTCTTAGACTCGTACTCTGGCCTAATAGCTAAGGTCTTAACTCTTACTCTGGCCTAATAGCTAAGGTCTTAACTCTTATTCTGGCCTAATAGCTAAGGTCTTAGACTCGTACTCTGGCCTAATAGCTAAGGTCTTAGACTCGTACTCTGGCCTAATAGCTAAGGTCTTAACTCTTACTCTGGCCTAATAGCTAAGGTCTTAACTCTTACTCTGGCCTAATAGCTACGGTCTTAGACTCGTACTCTGGCCTAATAGCTAAGGTCTTAGACTCGTACTCTGGCCTAATGGTTAAGGTCTTAACTCTTACACTGGCCTACTGGTTAAGGTCTTAACTCTTACTCTGGCCTAATAGCTAAGGTCTTAGACTCATACTCTGGCCTAATAGCTAAGGTCTTAACTCTTACTCTGGCCTAATAGCTAAGGTCTTAGTCTCGTACTATGGCCTACAGGTTAAGTTCTTAACTCTTACTCTGGCCTACTGGTTAAGGTCTTAACTCTTACTCTGGCCTAATAGCTAAGGTCTTAGACTCATACTCTGGCCTAATGGTTAAGGTCTTAACTCTTACTCTGGCCTAATAGCTAAGGTCTTAACTCTTACTCTGGCCTAATAGCTAAGGTCTTAGACTGGTACTCTGGCCTAATGGTTAAGGTCTTAACTCTTACTCTGGCCTACTGGTTAAGGTCTTAACTCTTACTCTGGCCTAATAGCTAAGGTCTTAGACTCGTACTCTGGCCTAATGGTTAAGGTCTTAACTCTTACACTGGCCTACTGGTTAAGGTCTTAACTCTTACTCTGGCCTAATAGCTAAGGTCTTAGACTCGTACTCTGGCCTAATGGTTAAGGTCTTAACTCTTACTCTTGCCTACTGGTTAAGGTCTTAACTTTTACTCTGGCCTAATAGCTAAGGTCTTAATTCTTACTCTGGCCTAATAGCTAAGGTCTTAGACTCGTACTTTGGCCTAATGGTTAAGGTCTTAACTCTTACTCTGGCCTAATAGCTAAGGTCTTAACTCTTACTCTGGCCTAATAGCTAAGGTCTTAGACTCGTACTATGGCCTACAGGTTAAGGTCTTAACTCTTACTCTGGCCTACTGGTTAAGGTCTTAACTCTTACTCTGGCCTAATAGCTAAGGTGTTAGACTCGTACTCTGGCCTAATGGTTAAGGTCTTAACTCTTACTCTGGCCTAATAGCTAAGGTCTTAGACTCGTACTCTGGCCTAATGGTTAAGGTCTTAACTCTTAGTCTGGCCTAATAGCTAAGGTCTTAGACTCTTACTCTGATATAATGGTTAAGGTCTTAGACTCTTACTCTGGCCTAATGGTTAAGGTCTTAACTCTTACTCTGGCCTAATGGTTAAGGTCTTAGACTCTTAATCTGGCCTAATGGTAAAGGTCTTAACTCTTACTCTGGCCAGACTCTTACTCTGGCCTAATGGTTAAGGTCTTAACTCTTACTCTGGCCTAATGGTTAAGGTCTTAGACTCTTACTCTGGCCTAATGGTTAAGGTCTTAGCTCTTACTCCGGCCTAATGGTTAAGGTCTTAGACTCTTTCTCTGGCCTAAAGTTTAAGGTCTTTATTCTTACTCTGGCTTAATGGTTAAGGTCTTAGACTCTTAATCTGGCCTAATGGTAAAGGTCTTAACTCGTACTCTGGCCAGACTCTTACTCTGGCCTAATGGTTAACGTCTTAACTCTTACTCTGGCCTACTGGTTAAGGTCTTAACTCTTACTCTGGCCTAATAGCTAAGGTCTTAGACTCGTACTCTGGCCTAATGGTTAAGGTCTTAACTCATACTCTGCCCTACTGGTTAAGGTCTTAACTCTTACTCTGGCCTAATAGCTAAGGTCTTAGACTTGTACTATGGCCTACTGGTTAAGGTCTTAACTCTTACTCTGGCCTACTGGTTAAGGTCTTAATTCTTACTCTGGCCTAATAGCTAAGGTCTTAACTCTTACTCTGGCCTAATAGCTAAGGTCTAAGACTCGTACTATGGCCTACAGGTTAAGGTCTTAACTCTTACTCTGGCCTACAGGTTAAGGTCTTAACTCTTACTCTGGCCTACTGGTTAAGATCTTAGCTCTTACTCTGGCCTAATAGCTAAGGTCTTAGACTCATAGTATGGCGTACAGGTTTAGGTCTTAACTCCTACTCTGGCCTACAGGTTAAGGTCTTAACTCTTACTCTGGCCTACTGGTTAAGGTCTTAACTCGTACTCTGGCCTAATAGCTAAGGTCTTAACTCTTACTCAGGCCTAATAGCTAAGGTCTTAATTCTTACTCTGGCCTAATAGCTAAGGTCTTAGAATCGTACTCTGGCCTAATGGTTAAGGTCTTAACTCTTACACTGGCCTAATAGCTAAGGTCTTAGACTCGTACTCTGGCCTACTGGTTAAGGTCTTAACTCTTACTCTGGCCTAATAGCTAAGGTCTTAGACTCATACTCTGGCCTAATGGTTAAGGTCTTAACTCTTACTCTGGCCTAATAGCTAAGGTCTTAACTCTTAAATCTTGCATAATGGTTAAGGTCTTAACTCTTACTCTGGCCTAATGGTTAAGGTCTTAACTCTTACTCTGGCCTAATGGTTAAGGTCTTAGCTCTTACTCCGGCCTAATGGTTAAGGTCTTAGACTCTTTCTCTGGCCTAATGTTTAAGGTCTTTATTCTTACTCTGGCTTAATGGTTAACGTCTTAACTCTTACTCATGGCCTAATAGCTAAGGTCTTAACTCTTACTCTGGCCTAATAGCTAAGGTCTTAGACCCGTACTCTGGCCTACTGGTTAAGGTCTTAACTCTTACTCTGGCCTACTGGTTAAGGTCTTAACTCTTACTCTGGCCTAATAGCTAAGGTCTTAGACTCGTACTCTGGTCTAATGGTTAAGGTCTTAACTCTTTCTCTGGCCTACTTGTTAAGGTCTTAACTCTTACTCTGGCCTAATAGCTATGGTGTTAGACTCGTACTCTGGCCTAATGGTTAAGGTCTTAACTCTTACCCTGGCCTAATAGCTAAGGTCTTAGACTCGTACTATGGCCTACAGGTTAAGGTCTTAACTCTTACTCTGGCCTACAGGTTAAGTTCTTAACTCTTACTCTGGCCTACTGGTTAAGGTCTTAACTCTTACTCTGGCCCAATAGCTAAGGTCTTAGACTTGTACTATGGCCTACAGGTTAAGGTCTTAACTCTTACTCTGGCCTACTGGTTAAGGTCTTAACTCTTACTCTGGCCTAATAGCTAAGGTCTTAGACTCGTACTCTGGCCTAATGGTTAAGGTCTTAACTCTTACTCTGGCCTACTGGTTAAGGTCTTAACTCTTACTCTGGCCTACTGATTAAGGTCTTAACTCTCAGTCTGGCATAATAGCTCAGGTCTTAACACTTACTCTGGCCTAATAGCTAAGGTCTTAGACTCGTACTCTGGCGTAATGGTTAAGGTCTTAACTCTTACTCTGGCCTAATAGCTAAGGTCTTAACTCTTACTCTGGCTAAAGAGCTAAGGTCTTAGACTCGTACTCTGGCTTAATGGTTACGGTCTTAACTCTTACTCTGGCCTAATAGCTAAGGTCTTAACTCTTACTCTGGCCTAATAGCTAAGGTCTTAGACTCGTACTCTGGCCTAATGGTTAAAGTCTTAACTCTTACTCTGGCCTATCGGTTAAGGTCTTAACTCTTACTCTGGCCTAATAGCTAAGGTCTAAGACTCCTACTATGGCCTACAGGTTAAGGTCTTAACTCTTACTCTGGCCTACAGGTTAAGGTCTTAACTCTTACACTGGTGTACTGGTTAAGGTCTTAACTCTTACTCTAGCCTAATAGCTAAGGTGTAAGACTCCTACTATGGCCTGATAGCTAAGGTCTTAGACTCGTACTCTGGCCTAATAGCTAAGGTCTTAACTCTTACTCTGGCCTAATAGCTAAGGTCTTAACTCTTATTCTGGCCTAATAGCTAAGGTCTTAGACTCGTACTCTGGCCTAATAGCTAAGGTCTTAGACTCGTACTCTGGCCTAATAGCTAAGGTCTTAACTCTTACTCTGGCCTAATAGCTAAGGTCTTAACTCTTACTCTGGCCTAATAGCTAAGGTCTTAGACTCGTACTCTGGCCTAATAGCTAAGGTCTTAGACTCGTACTCTGGCCTAATAGCTAAGGTCTTAGACTCGTACTCTGGCCTAATAGCTAAGGTCTTAACTCTTACTCTGGCCTAATAGCTAAGGTCTTAACTCTTACTCTGGCCTAATAGCTAAGGTCCTAGACTCGTACTATGGCCTAATAGCTAAGGTCTTAGACTCGTACTCTGGCCTAATAGCTAAGGTCTTAACTCTTACTCTGGCCTAATAGCTAAGGTCTTAACTCTTACTCTGGCCTAATAGCTAAGGTCTTAGACTCGTACTATGGCCTAATAGCTAAGGTCTTAGACTCGTACTCTGACCTAATGGTTAAGGTCTTAACTCTTACACTGGCCTACTGGTTAAGGTCTTAACTCTTACTCTGGCCTAATAGCTAAGGTCTTAGACTCGTACTCTGGCCTAATAGCTAAGGTCTTAACTCTTACTCTGGCCTAATAGCTAAGGTCTTAACTCTTACTCTGGCCTAATAGCTAAGGTCTTAGACTCGTACTCTGGCCTAATAGCTAAGGTCTTAGACTCGTACTCTGGCCTAATGGTTAAGGTCTTAACTCTTACTCTGGCCTACTGGTTAAGGTCTTAACTCTTACTCTGGCCTAATAGCTAAGGTCTTAGACTCTTACTCTGAAATAATGGTTAAGGTCTTAGACTCTTACTCTGGCCTAATGGTTAAGGTCTTAACTCTTACTCTGGCCTAATGGTTAAGGCCTTAGACTCTTAATCTGGCCTAATGGTAAATGTCTTAACTCTTACTCTGGCCAGACTCTTACTCTGGCCTAATGGTTAAGGTCTTAACTCTTACTCTGGCCTAATGGTTAAGGTCTTAGACTCTTACTCTGGCCTAATGGTTAAGGTCTTAGCTCTTACTCCGGCCTAATGGTTAAGGTCGTAGACTCTTTCTCTGGCCTAATGTTTAAGGTCTTTATTATTACTCTGGCTTAATGGTTAAGGTCTTAGACTCTTAATCTGGCCTAATGGTAAAGGTCTTAACTCTTACTCTGGCCAGACTCTTACTCTGGCCTAATGGTTAAGGTCTTAACTCTTACTCTGGCCTACTGGTTAAGGTCTTAACTCTTACTCTGGCCTAATAGCTAAGGTCTTAGACTCGTACTCTGGCCTAATGGTTAAGGTCTTAACTCATACTCTGGCCTACTGGTTAAGGTCTTAACTCTTACTCTGGCCTAATAGCTAAGGTCTTAGACTTGTACTATGGCCTACAGGTTAAGGTCTTAACTCTTACTCTGGCCTACTGGTTAAGGTCTTAATTCTTACTCTGGCCTAATAGCTAAGGTCTTAACTCTTACTCTGGCCTAATAGCTAAGGTCTAAGACTCGTACTATGGCCTACAGGTTAAGGTCTTAACTCTTACTCTGGCCTACAGGTTAAGGTCTTAACTCTTACTCTGGCCTACTGGTTAAGATCTTAGCTCTTACTCTGGCCTAATAGCTAAGGTCTTAACTCTTACTCTGGCCTACTAGCTAAGGTCTTAGACTCATAGTATGGCCTACAGGTTTAGGTCTTAACTCCTACTCTGGCCTACAGGTTAAGGTCTTAACTCTTACTCTGGCCTAATGGTTAAGGTCTTAGACTCTTACTCTGGCCTAATGGTTAAGGTCTTAGCTCTTACTCCGGCCTAATGGTTAAGGTCTTAGACTCTTTCTCTGGCCTAATGTTTAAGGTCTTTATTCTTACTCTGGCTTAATGGTTAAGGTCTTAGACTCTTAATCTGGCCTAATGGTAAAGGTCTTAACTCTTACTCTGGCCAGACTCTTACTCTGGCCTAATGGTTAAGGTCTTAACTCTTACTCTGGCCTACTGGTTAAGGTCTTAACTCTTACTCTGGCCTAATAGCTAAGGTCTTAGACTCGTACTCTGGCCTAATGGTTAAGGTCTTAACTCATACTCTGGCCTACGGGTTAAGGTGGTAACTCTTACTCTGGCCTAATAGCTAAGGTCTTAGACTTGTACTATGGCCTACTGGTTAAGGTCTTAACTCTTACTCTGGCCTACTGGTTAAGGTCTTAATTCTTACTCTGGCCTAATAGTTAAGATCTTAACTCTTACTCTGGCCTAATAGCTAAGGTCTAAGACTCGTACTATGGCCTACAGATTAAGGTCTTAACTCTTACTCTGGTCTACAGGTTAAGGTCTTAACTCTTACTCTGGCCTACTGGTTAGGATCTTAGCTCTTACTCTGGCCTAATAGCTAAGGTCTTAGACTCATAGTATGGCCTACAGGTTTAGGTCTTAACTCCTACTCTGGCCTACAGTTTAAGGTCTTAACTCTTACTCTGGCCTACTGGTTAAGGTCTTAACTCGTACTCTGGCCTAATAGCTAAGGTCTTAACTCTTACTCAGGCCTAATAGCTAAGGTCTTAATTCTTACTCTGGCCTAATAGCTAAGGTCTTAGAATCGTACTCTGGCCTAATGGTTAAGGTCTTAACTCTTACACTGGCCTAATAACTAAGGTCTTAGACTCGTACTCTGGCCTAATGGTTAAGGTCTTAACTCTTACTCTGGCCTACTGGTTAAGGTCTTAACTCTTACTCTGGCCTAATAGCTAAGGTCTTAGACTCATACTCTGGCCTAATGGTTAAGGTCTTAACTCTTACTCTGGCCTAATAGCTAAGGTCTTAACTCTAACTCTGGCATAATGGTTAAGGTCTTAACTCTTACTCTGGCCTAATGGTTAAGGTCCTAACTCTTACTCTGGCCTAATGGTTAAGGTCTTAGCTCTTACTCCGGCCTAATGGTTAAGGTCTTAGACTCTTTCTCTGGCCTAATGTTTAAGGTCTTTATTCTTACTCTGGCTTAATGGTTAACGTCTTAACTCTTACTCATGGCCTAATAGCTAAGGTCTTAACTCTTACTCTGGCCTAATAGCTAAGGTCTTAGACTCGTACTCTGGCCTACTGGTTAAGGTCTTAACTCTTACTCTGGCCTACTGGTTAAGGTCTTAACTCTTACTCTGGCCTAATAGCTAAGGTCTTAGACTCGTACTCTGGTCTAATGGTTAAGGTCTTAACTCTTTCTCTTGCCTACTGGTTAAGGTCTTAACTCTTACTCTGGCCTAATAGCTAAGGTGTTAGACTCGTACTCTGGCCTACTGGTTAAGGTCTTAACTCTTACTCTGGCCGACTGGTTAAGGTCTTAACTCTTACTCTGGCCTAATAGCTAAGGTCTTAGACTCATACTATGGCCTACAGGTTAAGGTCTTAACTCTTACTTTGGCCTACTGGTTAAGGTCTTAACTCTTACTCTGGCCTAATAGCTAAGGTCTTAGACTCGTACTCTGGCCTAATGGTTAAGGTCTTAACTCTTACTCTGGCCTACTGGTTAAGGTCTTAACTCTTACTCTGGCCTACTGATTAAGGTCTTAACTCTCAGTCTGGCATAATAGCTCAGGTCTTAACACTTACTCTGGCCTAATAGCTAAGGTCTTAGACTCGTACTCTGGCATAATTGTTAAGGTCTTAACTCTTACTCTGGCCTAATAGCTAAGGTCTTAACTCTTACTCTGGCTAAATAGCTAAGGTCTTAGACTCGTACTCTGGCTTAATGGTTACGGTCTTAACTCTTACTCTGGCCTAATAGCTAAGGTCTTAACTCTTACTCTGGCCTAATAGCTAAGGTCTTAGACTCCTACTCTGGCCTAATGGTTAAGGTCTTAACTTTTACTCTGGCCTACTGGTTAAGGTCTTAACTCTTACTCTGGCCTAATAGCTAAGGTCTAAGACTCCTACTATGGCCTACAGGTTAAGGTCTTAACTCTTACTCTGGCCTACAGGTTAAGGTCTTAACTCTTACACTGGCGTACTGGTTAAGGTCTTAACTCTTACTCTGGCCTAATAGCTAAGGTGTAAGACTCGTACTATGGCCTGAGAGCTAAGGTCTTAGACTCGTACTCTGGCCTAATAGCTAAGGTCTTATCTCTTACTCTGGCCTAATAGCTAAGGTCTTAACTCTTATTCTGGCCTAATAGCTAAGGTCTTAGACTCATACTCTGGCCTAATAGCTAAGGTCTTAGACTCGTACTCTGGCCTAATAGCTAAGGTCTTAGACTCGTACTCTGGCCTAATAGCTAAGGTCTTAACTCTTACTCTGGCCTAATAGCTAAGGTCTTAACTCTTACTCTGGCCTAATAGCTAAGGTCTTAGACTCGTACTCTGGCCTAATAGCTAAGGTCTTAGACTCGTACTCTGGCCTAATGGTTAAGGTCTTAACTCTTACACTGGCCTACTGGTTAAGGTCTTAACTCTTACTCTGGCCTAATAGCTAAGGTCTTAGACTCGTACTCTGGCCTAATAGCTAAGGTCTTAACTCTTAATCTGGCCTAATAGCTAAGGTCTTAACTCTTACTCTGGCCTAATAGCTAAGGTCTTAGACTCGTACTCTGGCCTAATAGCTAAGGTCTTAGACTCGTACTCTGGCCTAATAGGTAAGGTCTTAACTCTTACTCTGGCCCAATAGCTAAGGTCTTAACTCTTACTCTGGCCTAATAGCTAAGGTCTTAGACTCGTACTATGGCCTAATAGCTAAGGTCTTAGACTCGTACTCTGACCTAATGGTTAAGGTCTTAACTCTTACACTGGCCTACTGGTTAAGGTCTTAACTCTTACTCTGGCCTAATAGCTAAGGTCTTAGACTCGTACTCTGGCCTAATAGCTAAGGTCTTAAGTCTTACTCTGGCCTAATAGCTAAGGTCTTAACTCTTACTCTGGCCTAATAGCTAAGGTCTTAGACTCGTACTCTGGCCTAATAGCTAAGGTCTTAGACTCGTACTCTGGCCTAAGGGTTAAGGTCTTAACTCTTACACTGGCCTACTGGTTAAGGTCTTAACTCTTACTCTGGCCTAATAGCTAAGGTCTTAGACTCATACTCTGGCCTAATGGTTAAGGTCTTAACTCTTACACTGGCCTACTGGTTAAGGTCTTAACTCTTATTCTGGCCTAATAGCTAAAGTCTTAGACTCGTACTCTGGCCTAATGGTTAAGGTCTTAACTCTTACTCTGGCCTACTGGTTAAGGTCTTAACTTTTACTCTGGCCTAATAGCTAAGGTCTTAACTCTTACTCTGGCCTAATAGCTAAGGTCTTAGACTCGTACTTTGGCCTAATGGTTAAGGTCTTAACTCTTACTCTGGCCTAATAGCTAAGGTCTTAACTCTTACTCTGGCCTAATAGCTAAGGTCTTAGACTCGTACTATGGCCTACAGGTTAAGTTCTTAACTCTTACTCTGGCCTACTGGTTAAGGTCTTAACTCTTACTCTGGCCTAATAGCTAAGGTCTTAGACTCGTACTCTGGCCTAATGGTTAAGGTCTTAACTCTTACTCTGCCCTAATAGCTAAGGGCTTAGACTGGTACTCTGGCCTAATGGTTAAGGTCTTAACTCTTACTCTGGCCTACTGGTTTAGGTCTTAACTCTTACTCTGGCCTAATAGCTAAGGTCTTAGACTCGTACTCTGGCCTAATGGTGAAGGGCTTAACTCTTACTCTGGCCAACTGGTTAAGGTCTTAACTCTTACTCTGGCCTAATAGCTAAGGTCTTAACTCCTACTCTGGCCTAATAGCTAAGGTCTTAGACTCGTACTCTGGCCTAATGGTTAAGGTCTTAACTCTTACTCTGGCCTAATGGTTAAGGTCTTAACTCTTACTCTGGCCTAATAGCTAAGGTCTTAGACTCGTACTCTGGCCTAATGGTTAAGGTCTTAACTCTTACTCAGGCCTAATAGCTAAGGTCTTAACTCTTTCTCTGGCCTAATAGCTAAGGTCTTAGACTCGTACTATGGCCTACAGGTTAAGGTCTTAACTCTTACTCTGGCCTACTGGTTAAGGTCTTAACTCTTACTCTGGCCTAATAGCTAAGGTCTTAGACTCATACTCTGGCCTAATGGTTAAGGTCTTAACTCTTACTCTGGCCTAATAGCTAAGGTGTTAGACTCGTACTCTGGCCTAATGGATAAGGTCTTAACTCTTACTCTGGCCTAATAGCTAAGGTCTTAGACTCGTACTCTGGCCTAATGGTTAAGGTCTTAACTCTTAGTCTGGCCTAATAGCTAAGGTCTTAGACTCTTACTCTGATATAATGGTTAAGGTCTTAGACTCTTACTCTGGCCTAATGGTTAAGGTCTTAACTCTTACTCTGGCCTAATGGTTAAGGTCTTAGACTCTTAATCTGGCCTAATGGTAAAGGTCTTCACTCTTACTCTGGCCAGACTCTTACTCTGGCCTAATGGTTAAGGTCTTAACTCTTACTCTGGCCTAATGGTTAAGGTCTTAGACTCTTACTCTGGCCTAATGGTTAAGGTCTTAGCTCTTACTCCGGCCTAATAGTTAAGGTCTTAGACTCTTTCTCTGGCCTAATGTTTAAGGTCTTTATTCTTACTCTGGCTTAATGGTTAAGGTCTTAGACTCTTAATCTGGCCTAATGGTAAAGGTCTTAACTCTTACTCTGGCCAGACTCTTACTCTGGCCTAATGGTTAAGGTCTTAACTCTTACTCTGGCCTACTGGTTAAGGTCTTAACTCTTACTCTGGCCTAATAGCTAAGGTCTTAGACTCGTACTCTGGCCTAATGGTTAAGGTCTTAACTCTTACTCTGGCCTAATAGCTAAGGTCTTAGACTTGTACTATGGCCTACAGGTTAAGGTCTTAACTCTTACTCTGGCCTACTGGTTAAGGTCTTAATTCTTACTCTGGCCTAATAGCTAAGGTCTTAACTCTTACTCTGGCCTAATAGCTAAGGTCTAAGACTCGTACTATGGCCTACAGGTTAAGGTCTTAACTCTTACTCTGGCCTACAGGTTAAGGTCTTAACTCTTATTCTGGCCTACTGGTTAAGATCTTAGCTCCTACTCTGGCCTAATAGCTAAGGTCTTAACTCTTACTCTGGCCTAGTAGCTAAGGTCTTAGACTCATAGTATGGCCTACAGGTTTAGGTCTTAACTCCTACTCTGGCCTACAGGTTAAGGTCTTAACTCTTACTCTGGCCTACTGGTTAAGGTCTTAACTCGTACTCTGGCCTAATAGCGAAGGTCTTAACTCTTACTCTGGCCTAATAGCTACGGTCTTAGAATCGTACTCTGGCCTAATGGTTAAGGTCTTAGAATCGTACTCTGGCCTAATGGTAAAGGTCTTAACTCTTACTCTGGCCAGACTCTTACTCTGGCCTGATGGTTAAGATCTTAACTCTTACTCTGGCCTAATGGTTAAGGTCTTAGACTCTTACTCTGGCCTAATGGTTAAGGTCTTAGCTCTTACTCCGGCCTAATGGTTAAGGTCTTAGATTCTTTCTCTGGCCTAATGTTTAAGGTCTTTATTCTTACTCTGGCTTAATGGTTAAGGTCTTAGACTCTTAATATGGCCTAATGGTAAAGGTCTTAACTCTTACTCTGGCCAGACTCTTACTCTGGCCTAATGGTTAAGGTCTTAACTCTTACTCTGGCCTACTGGTTAAGGTCCTAACTCTTACTCTGGCCTAATAGCTAAGGTCTTAGACTCGTACTCTGGCCTAATGGTTAAGGTCTTAACTCATACTCTGGCCTACTGGTTAAGGTCTTAACTCTTACTCTGGCCTAATAGCTAAGGTCTTAGACTTGTACTATGGCCTACAGGTTAAGGTCTTAACTCTTACTCCGGCCTACTGGTTAAGGTCTTAATTCTTACTCTGGCCTAATAGCTAAGGTCTTAACTCTTACTCTGGCCTAATAGCTAAGGTCTTAACTCTTATTCTGGCCTAATAGCTAAGGTCTTAGACTCATACTCTGGCCTAATAGCTAAGGTCTTAGACTCGTACTCTGGCCTAATAGCTAAGGTCTTAGACTCGTACTCTGGCCTAATAGCTAAGGTCTTAACTCTTACTCTGGCCTAATAGCTAAGGTCTTAACTCTTACTCTGGCCTAATAGCTAAGGTCTTAGACTCGTACTCTGGCCTAATAGCTAAGGTCTTAGACTCGTACTCTGGCCTAATGGTTTAGGTCTTAACTCTTACACTGGCCTACTGGTTAAGGTCTTAACTCTTACTCTGGCCTAATAGCTAAGGTCTTAGACTCGTACTCTGGCCTAATAGCTAAGGTCTTAACTCTTAATCTGGCCTAATAGCTAAGGTCTTAACTCTTACTCTGGCCTAATAGCTAAGGTCTTAGACTCGTACTCTGGCCTAATAGCTAAGGTCTTAGACTCGTACTCTGGCCTAATAGCTAAGGTCTTAACTCTTACTCTGGCCCAATAGCTAAGGTCTTAACTCTTACTCTGGCCTAATAGCTAAGGTCTTAGACTCGTACTATGGCCTAATAGCTAAGGTCTTAGACTCGTACTCTGACCTAATGGTTAAGGTCTTAACTCTTACACTGGCCTACTGGTTAAGGTCTTAACTCTTACTCTGGCCTAATAGCTAAGGTCTTAGACTCGTACTCTGGCCTAATAGCTAAGGTCTTAAGTCTTACTCTGGCCTAATAGCTAAGGTCTTAACTCTTACTCTGGCCTAATAGCTAAGGTCTTAGACTCGTACTCTGGCCTAATAGCTAAGGTCTTAGACTCGTACTCTGGCCTAAGGGTTAAGGTCTTAACTCTTACACTGGCCTACTGGTTAAGGTCTTAACTCTTACTCTGGCCTAATAGCTAAGGTCTTAGACTCATACTCTGGCCTAATGGTTAAGGTCTTAACTCTTACACTGGCCTACTGGTTAAGGTCTTAACTCTTACTCTGGCCTAATAGCTAAAGTCTTAGACTCGTACTCTGGCCTAATGGTTAAGGTCTTAACTCTTACTCTGGCCTACTGGTTAAGGTCTTAACTTTTACTCTGGCCTAATAGCTAAGGTCTTAACTCTTACTCTGGCCTAATAGCTAAGGTCTTAGACTCGTACTTTGGCCTAATGGTTAAGGTCTTAAATCTTACTCTGGCCTAATAGCTAAGGTCTTAACTCTTACTTTGGCCTAATAGCTAAGGTCTTAGACTCGTACTATGGCCTACAGGTTAAGTTCTTAACTCTTACTCTGGCCTACTGGTTAAGGTCTTAACTCTTACTCTGGCCTAATAGCTAAGGTCTTAGACTCGTACTCTGGCCTAATGGTTAAGGTCTTAACTCTTACTCTGGCCTAATAGCTAAGGGCTTAGACTGGTACTCTGGCCTAATGGTTAAGGTCTTAACTCTTACTCTGGCCTACTGGTTTGGGTCTTAACTCTTACTCTGGCCTAATAGCTAAGGTCTTAGACTCGTACTCTGGCCTAATGGTGAAGGGCTTAACTCTTACTCTGGCCAACTGGTTAAGGTCTTAACTCTTACTCTGGCCTAATAGCTAAGGTCTTAACTCCTACTCTGGCCTAATAGCTAAGGTCTTAGACTCGTACTCTGGCCTAATGGTTAAGGTCTTAACTCTTACTCTGGCCTAATGGTTAAGGTCTTAACTCTTACTCTGGCCTAATAGCTAAGGTCTTAGACTCGTACTCTGGCCTAATGGTTAAGGTCTTAACTCTTACTCAGGCCTAATAGCTAAGGTCTTAACTCTTTCTCTGGCCTAATAGCTAAGGTCTTAGACTCGTACTATGGCCTACAGGTTAAGGTCTTAACTCTTACTCTGGCCTACTGGTTAAGGTCTTAACTCTTACTCTGGCCTAATAGCTAAGGTCTTAGACTCATACTCTGGCCTAATGGTTAAGGTCTTAACTCTTACTCTGGCCTAATAGCTAAGGTGTTAGACTCGTACTCTGGCCTAATGGTTAAGGTCTTAACTCTTACTCTGGCCTAATAGCTAAGGTCTTAGACTCGTACTCTGGCCTAATGGTTAAGGTCTTAACTCTTAGTCTGGCCTAATAGCTAAGGTCTTAGACTCTTACTCTGATATAATGGTTAAGGTCTTAGACTCTTACTCTGGCCTAATGGTTAAGGTCTTAACTCTTACTCTGGCCTAATGGTTAAGGTCTTAGACTCTTAATCTGGCCTAATGGTAAAGGTCTTAACTCTTACTCTGGCCAGACTCTTACTCTGGCCTAATGGTTAAGGTCTTAACTCTTACTCTGGCCTAATGGTTAAGGTCTTAGACTCTTACTCTGGCCTAATGGTTAAGGTCTTAGCTCTTACTCCGGCCTAATAGTTAAGGTCTTAGACTCTTTCTCTGGCCTAATGTTTAAGGTCTTTATTCTTACTCTGGCTTAATGGTTAAGGTCTTAGACTCTTAATCTGGCCTAATGGTAAAGGTCTTAACTCTTACTCTGGCCAGACTCTTACTCTGGCCTAATGGTTAAGGTCTTAACTCTTACTCTGGCCTACTGGTTAAGGTCTTAACTCTTACTCTGGCCTAATAGCTAAGGTCTTAGACTCGTACTCTGGCCTAATGGTTAAGGTCTTAACTCATACTCTGGCCTACTGGTTAAGGTCTTAACTCTTACTCTGGCCTAATAGCTAAGGTCTTAGACTTGTACTATGGCCTACAGGTTAAGGTCTTAACTCTTACTCTGGCCTACTGGTTAAGGTCTTAATTCTTACTCTGGCCTAATAGCTAAGGTCTTAACTCTTACTCTGGCCTAATAGCTAAGGTCTAAGACTCGTACTATGGCCTACAGGTTAAGGTCTTAACTCTTACTCTGGCCTACAGGTTAAGGTCTTAACTCTTATTCTGGCCTACTGGTTAAGATCTTAGCTCCTACTCTGGCCTAATAGCTAAGGTCTTAACTCTTACTCTGGCCTAGTAGCTAAGGTCTTAGACTCATAGTATGGCCTACAGGTTTAGGTCTTAACTCCTACTCTGGCCTACAGGTTAAGGTCTTAACTCTTACTCTGGCCTACTGGTTAAGGTCTTAACTCGTACTCTGGCCTAATAGCGAAGGTCTTAACTCTTACTCTGGCCTAATAGCTACGGTCTTAACTCTTACTCTGGCCTAATAGCTAAGGTCTTAGACTCGTACTCTGGCCTAATGGTTAAGGTCTTAACTCTTACTCTGGCCTAATAGCTAAGGTCTTAACTCTTACTCTGGCATAATAGCTAAGGTCTCAGACTCATACTCTGGCCTACAGGTTAAGGTCTTAACTCTTACTCTGTCCTAATGGTTAAGGTCTTAACTCTTACTCTGGCCTAATAGCTAAGGTCTTAGACTCGTACTCTGGCCTAATAGCTAAGGTCTTAGACTCGTACTCTGGCCTAATGGTTAAGGTCTTAACTCTTACTCTGGCCTACCGGCTAAGGTCTTAACTCTTACTCTGGCCTAATAGCTAAGTTCTTAACTCTTACTCTGGCCTAATAGCTAAGGTCTTAACTCTTACTCTGGCCTAATAGCTAAGGTCTGAGACTCGTACTATGGTCTACAGGTTAAGGTCTTAACTCTTACTCTGGCCTACTGGTTAAGGTCTTAACTCTTACTCTGGCCTCATAGCTAAGGTCTTAGACTCGTACTCTGGCCTACAGGTTAAGGTCTTAACTCTTACTCTGGCCTTATGGTTAAGGTCTTAACGCTTACTCTGGCCTACTGGTTAAGGTCTTAACTCTTACTCTGGCCTCATAGCTAAGGTCTTAGACTCGTACTCTGGCCTACAGGTTAAGGTCTTAACTCTTACTCTGGCCTTATGGTTAAGGTCCTAACGCTTACTCTGGCCTAATAGCTAAGGTCTTAACTCTTACTCTGGCCTCCTGGTTAAGGTCTTAACTTTTACTCTGGCCTACTGGTTAAGGTCTTAACTCTTACTCTGGCCTAATAGCTAAGGTCTTAGACTCGTACTCTGGCCTACTGGTTAAGGTCTTAACTCTTACTCTGGCCTAATAGCTAAGGTCTTAGACTCGTACTCTGGCCTACTGGCTAAGGTCTTAACTCTTACTCTGGCCTAATAGCTGAAGTCTTAACTCTTACTCTGGCCTAATAGCTAAGGTCTTAGACTCGTACTCTGGCCTAGTGGTTAAGGTCTTAACTCTTACTCTGGCCTAATAGCTAAGGTCTTAGACTCATACTCTGGCCTACTGGCTAAGGTCTTAACTCATACTCTGGCCTACTAGCTGAGGTCTTAACTCTTACTCTGGCCTAATAGCTAAGGTCTTAGACTCGTACTCTGGCCTAATGGTGAAGGTCCTAACTCTTACTCTGGCCTAATAGCTAAGGTCTTAACTCTTACTCTGGCCTAATAGCTAAGGTCTACGACTCGTACTATGGTCTACAGGTTAAGCTCTTAACTCTTACTCTGGCCTACTGGTTAAGGTCTTAACTCTTACTCTGGCCTAATAGCTAAGGTCTTAGACTCATACTCTGGCCTAATGGTTAAGGTCTTAACTCTTACTCTGGCCTAATAGCTAAGGTCTTTGACTCGTACTCTGGCCTAATGGTTAAGGTCTTAACTCTTACTCTGGCCTAATAGCTAAGGTCTTAGACTCATACTCTGGCCTAATGGTTAAGGTCTTAACTCTTAATCTTGCCTAATAGCTAAGGTCTTAACTCTTACTCTGGCCTACTGGTTAAGGTCTTAACTCTTACTCTGGCCTAATAGCTAAGGTCTTAGACACGTACTCTGGCCCAATGGTTAAGGTCTTAACTCTTACTCTGGCCTAATAGCTAAGGTCTTAGACTCGTACTCTGGCCTAATGGTTAAGGTCTTAACTCTTACTCTGGCCTAATAGCTAAGGTCTTAACTCTTACTCTGGCATAATAGCTAAGGTCTTAGACTCGTACTCTGGCCTACAGGTTAAGGTCTTAACTCTTACTCTGTCCTAATGGTTAAGGTCTTAACTCTTACTCTGGCCTAATAGCTAAGGTCTTAGACTCGTACTCTGGCCTAATAGCTAAGGTCTTAGACTCGTACTCTGGCCTAATGGTTAAGGTCTTAACTCTTACTCTGGCCTACTGGCTAAGGTCTTAACTCTTACTCTGGCCTAATAGCTAAGGTCTTAACTCTTACTCTGGCCTAATAGCTAAGGTCTTAACTCTTACTCTGGCCTAATAGCTAAGGTCTGAGACTCGTACTATGGTCTACAGGTTAAGGTCTTAACTCTTACTCTGGCCTACTGGTTAAGGTCTTAACTCTTACTCTGGCCTCATAGCTAAGGTCTTAGACTCGTACTCTGGCCTACAGGTTAAGGTCTTAACTCTTACTCTGGCCTTATGGTTAAGGTCTTAACTCTTACTCTGGCCTAATAGCTAAGGTCTT
Source organism: Triturus cristatus (assembly GCF_964204655.1). Taxonomy (NCBI): domain Eukaryota; kingdom Metazoa; phylum Chordata; class Amphibia; order Caudata; family Salamandridae; genus Triturus; species Triturus cristatus. Next base: position 1,086,871,637 of record NC_140589.1, on the reverse strand, counting down.
AACTCTTACTCTGGCCTACTGGTTAAGGTCTTAACTTTTACTCTGGCCTACTGGTTAAGGTCTTAACTCTTACTCTGGCCTAATAGCTAAGGTCTTAGACTCGTACTCTGGCCCACTGGTTAAGGTCTTAACTCTTACTCTGCCCTAATAGCTAAGGTCTTAGACTCGTACTCTGGCCTACTGGCTAAGGTCTTAACTCTTACTCTGGCCTAATAGCTGAGGTCTTAACTCTTACACTGGCCTAATAGCTAAGGTCTTAGACTCGTACTCTGGCCTAATGGTTAATGTCTTAACTCTTACTCTGGCCTAATAGCTAAGGTCTTAACTCTTACTCTGGCATAATAGCTAAGGTCTTAGACTCGTACTCTGGTCTACAGGTTAAGGTCTTAACTCTTACTCTGTCCTAATGGTTAAGGTCTTAACTCTTACTCTGGCCTAATACCTAAGGTCTTAACTCTTACTCTGGCCTAATAGCTAAGGTCTTAACTCTTACTCTGGACTACTGGTTAAGGTCTTAACTCTTACTCTGGCCTAATAGCTAAGGTCTTAGACTCGTACTATGGCCTACAGGTTAAGGTCTTAACTATTACTCTGGCCTACTGGTTAAGGTCTTAACTCTTACTCTGGCCTACTGGTTAAGGTCTTAACTCTTACTCTGGCCTCATAGCTAAGGTCTTAGACTCGTACTCTGGCCTACAGGTTAAGGTCTTAACTCTTACTCTGTCCTAATGGTTAAGGTCTTAACTCTTACTCTGGCCAAATAGCTAAGGTCTTAACTCTTACTCTGGCCTACTGGTTAAGGTCTTAACTTTTACTCTGGCCTACTGGTTAAGGTCTTAACTCTTACTCTGGCCTAATAGCTAAGGTCTTAGACTCGTACTCTGGCCTAGTGGTTAAGGTCTTAACTCTTACTCTGGCCTAATAGCTAAGGTCTTAGACTCATACTCTGGCCTACTGGCTAAGGTCTTAACTCATACTCTGGCCTACTAGCTGAGGTCTTAACTCTTACTCTGGCCTAATAGCTAAGGTCTTAGACTCGTACTCTGGCCTAATGGTTAAGGTCTTAACTCTTACTCTGGCCTAATAGCTAAGGTCTTAACTCTTACTCTGGCCTAATAGCTAAGGTCTTAGACTCGTACTATGGTCTACAGGTTAAGGTCTTAACTCTTACTCTGGCCTACTGGTTAAGGTCTTAACTCTTACTCTGGCCTAATAGCTAAGGTCTTAGACTCATACTCTGGCCTAATGGTTAAGGTCTTAACTCTTACTCTGGCCTAATAGCTAAGGTCTTAGACTCGTACTCTGGCCTAATGGTTAAGGTCTTAACTCTTACTCTGGCCTAATAGCTAAGGTCTTAGACTCATACGCTGGCCTAATAGTTAAGGTCTTAACTCTTACTCTGGCCTACTGGTTAATGTATTAACTCTTACTCTGGCCTAATAGCTAAGGTCTTAACTCTTAATCTGGCCTAATAACTAAGGTCTTAACTCTTACTCTGGCCTACTGGTTAAGGTCTTAACTCTTACTCTGGCCTAATAGCTAAGGTCTTAGACACGTACTCTGGCCCAATGGTTAAGGTCTTAACTCTTACTCTGGCCTAATAGCTAAGGTCTTAGACTCGTACTCTGGCCTAATGGTTAAGGTCTTAACTCTTACTCTGGCCTAATAGCTAAGGTCTTAACTCTTACTCTGGCATAATAGCTAAGGTCTTAGACTCGTACTCTGGCCTACAGGTTAAGGTCTTAACTCTTACTCTGTCCTAATGGTTAAGGTCTTAACTCTTACTCTGGCCTAATAGCTAAGGTCTTAGACTCGTACTCTGGCCTAATAGCTAAGGTCTTAGACTCGTACTCTGGCCTAATGGTTAAGGTCTTAACTCTTACTCTGGCCTACTGGCTAAGGTCTTAACTCTTACTCTGCCCTAATAGCTAAGGTCTTAACTCTTACTCTGGCCTAATAGCTAAGGTCTTAACTCTTACTCTGGCCTAATAGCTAAGGTCTGAGACTCGTACTATGGTCTACAGGTTAAGGTCTTAACTCTTACTCTGGCCTACTGGTTAAGGTCTTGACTCTTACTCTGGCCTCATAGCTAAGGTCTTAGACTCGTACTCTGGCCTACAGGCTAAGGTCTTAACTCTTACTCTGGCCTAATGGTTAAGGTCTTAACTCTTACTCTGGCCTAATAGCTAAGGTCTTAACTCTTACTCTGGTCTACTGGTTAAGGTCTTAACTCTTACTCTGGCCTAACAGCTAAGGTCTTAGACTCGTACTATGGCCTACAGGTTAAGGTCTTAACTCTTACTCTGGCCTACTGGTTAAGGTCTTAACTCTTACTCTGGCCTAATAGCTAAGGTCTTAGACTCATACCCTGGCCTAATGGTTAATGTCTTAACTCTTACTCTGGCCTAATAGCTAAGGTCTTAGACTTGTACTCTGGCCTAATGGTTAAGGTCTTAACTCTTACTCTGGCCTAATTGCTAAGGTCTTAACTCTTACTCTGGCCTACTGGTTAAGGTCTTAACTCTTACTCTGGCCTAATAGCTAAGGTCTTAGACTCGTACTCTGGCCTAATGGTTAAGGTCTTAACTCTTACTCTGGCCTACTGGCTAAGGTCTTAACTCTTACTCTGGCCTACTGGCTAAGGTCTTAACTCTTACTCTGGCCTAATAGCTAAGGTCTTAACTCTTACTCTGGCCTAATAGCTAAGGTCTTAACTCTTACTCTGGCCTAATAGCTAAGGTCTGAGACTCGTACTATGGTCTACAGGTTAAGGTCTTAACTCTTACTCTGGCCTACTGGTTAAGGTCTTAACTCTTACTCTGGCCTCATAGCTAAGGTCTTAGACTCGTACTCTGGCCTACAGGTTAAGGTCTTAACTCTTACTCTGGCCTAATGGTTAAGGTCTTAACTCTTACTCTGGCCTAATAGCTAAGGTCTTAACTCTTACTCTGGCCTACTGGTTAAGGTCTTCACTTTTACTCTGGCCTACTGGTTAAGGTCTTAACTCTTACTCTGGCCTAATAGCTAAGGTCTTAGACTCGTACTCTGGCCTACTGGTTAAGGTCTTAACTCTTACTCTGGCCTAATAGCTAAGGTCTTAGACTCGTACTCTGGCCTACTGGCTAAGGTCTTAACTCTTACTCTGGCCTAATAGCTGAGGTCTTAACTCTTACTCTGGCCTAATAGCTAAGGTCTTAGACTCGTACTCTGGCCTAATAGCTAAGGTCTTAACTCTTACTCTGGCCTAATAGCTAAGGTCTGAGACTCGTACTATGGTCTACAGGTTAAGGTCTTAACTCTTACTCTGGCCTACTGGTTAAGGTCTTAACTTTTACTCTGGCCTAATAGCTAAGGTCTTAGACCCATACTCTGGCCTAATGGTTAAGGTCTTAACTCTTACTCTGGCCTAATAGCTAAGGTCTTAACTCTTACTCTGGCCTAACGGTTAAGGTCTTAACTCTTACTCTGGCCTAATGGCTAAGGTCTTAACTCTTACTCTGGCCTAATAGCTGATGTCTTAGACTCGTACTCTGGCCTAATGGTTAAGGTCTTAACTCTTACTCTGGCCTAATAGCTAAGGTCTTAACTCTTACTCTGGCCTAATAGCTAAGGTCTTACACTCGTACTATGGCCTACAGGTTAAGATCTTAACTCTTACTCTGGCCTACTGGTTAAGGTCTTAAATCTTACTCTGGCCTAATAGCTAAGGTCTTAGACTCGTACTATGGCCTGCTGGTTGAGGTCTTAACTCTTACGCTGGCCTACTGGTTAAGGTCTTAACTCTTACTCTGGCCTCATAGCTAAGGTCTTAGACTCGTATTCTGGCCTACAGGTTAAGGTCTTAACTCTTACTCTGGCCTAATGGTTAAGGTCTTAACTCTTACTCTGGCCTAATAGCTAAGGTCTTAACTCTTACTCTGGCCTACTGGTTAAGGTCTTAACTTTTACTCTGGCCTACTGGTTAAGGTCTTAACTCTTACTCTGGCCTAATAGCTAAGGTCTTAGACTCGTACTCTGGCCTACTGGTTACGGTCTTAACTCTTACTCTGGCCTAATAGCTGAGGTCTTAACTCTTACTCTGGCCTAATAGCTAAGGTCTGAGACTCGTACTATGGTCTACAGGTTAAGGTCTTAACTCTTACTCTGGCCTAATAGCTAAGGTCTTAACTCTTACTCTGGCCTAATAGCTAAGGTCTGAGACTCGTACTATGGTCTACAGGTTAAGGTCTTAACTCTTACTCTGGCCTACAGGTTAAGGTCTTAACTCTTACTCTGGCCTAATAGCTAAGGTCTTAACTTTTACTCTAGCCTAATAGCTAAGGTCTTAGACTCATACTCTGGCCTAATGGTTAAGGTCTTAACTCTTTCTCTGGCCTAATAGCTAAGGTCTTAACTCTTACTCTGGCCTAATGGTTAAGGTCTTAACTCTTACTCTGGCCTAATGGCTAAGGTCTTAACTCTTACTCTGGCCTAATAGCTGATGTCTTAGACTCGTACTCTGGCCTAATGGTTAAGGTCTTAACTCTTACTCTGGCCTAATAGCTAAGGTCTTAACTCTTACTCTGGCCTAATAGCTAAGGTCTTAGACTCGTACTATGGCCTACAGGTTAAGGTCTTAACTCTTACTCTGACCTACTGGTTAAGGTCTTAACTCTTACTCTGGCCTAATAGCTAAGGTCTTAAACTCGTACTATGGCCTACAGGTTAAGATCTTAACTCTTACTCTGGCCTACTGGTTAAGGTCTTAAATCTTACTCTGGCCAAATAGCTAAGGTCTTAGACTCGTACTATGGCCTGCTGGTTAAGGTCTTAACTCTTACTCTGGCCTAATAGCTAAGGTCTTAACTCTTACTCTGGCCTAATAGCTAAGGTCTTAACTCTTACTCTGGCCTACTGGTTAAGGTCTTAACTCTTACTCTGGCCTTATAGCTCAGGTCTTAGACTCGTACTATGGCCTACAGGTTGACGTCTTAACTCTTACGCTGGCCTACTGGTTAAGGTCTTAACTCTTACTCTGGCCTCATAGCTAAGGTCTTAGACTCGTACTCTGGCCTACAGGTTAAGGTCTTAACTCTTACTCTGGCCTAATGGTTAAGGTCTTAACTCTTACTCTGGCCTAATAGCTAAGGTCTTAACTCTTACTCTGGCCTACTGGTTAAGGTCTTAACTTTTACTCTGGCCTACTGGTTAAGGTCTTAACTCTTACTCTGGCCTAATAGCTAAGGTCTTAGACTCGTACTCTGGCCTACTGGTTAAGGTCTTAACTCTTACTCTGGCCTAATAGCTAAGGTCTTAGACTCGTACTCTGGCCTACTGGCTAAGGTCTTAACTCTTACTCTGGCCTAATAGCTGAGGTCTTAACTCTTACTCTGGCCTAATAGCTAAGGTCTTAGACTCGTACTCTGGCCTAATGGTTAAGGTCTTAACTCTTACTCTGGCCTCATAGCTAAGGTCTTAGACTCGTACTCTGGCCTACAGGTTAAGGTCTTAACTCTTACTCTGGCCTTATGGTTAAGGTCTTAACGCTTACTCTGGCCTACTGGTTAAGGTCTTAACTCTTACTCTGGCCTCATAGCTAAGGTCTTAGACTCGTACTCTGGCCTACAGGTTAAGGTCTTAACTCTTACTCTGGCCTTATGGTTAAGGTCTTAACGCTTACTCTGGCCTAATAGCTAAGGTCTTAACTCTTACTCTGGCCTCCTGGTTAAGGTCTTAACTTTTACTCTGGCCTACTGGTTAAGGTCTTAACTCTTACTCTGGCCTAATAGCTAAGGTCTTAGACTCGTACTCTGGCCTACTGGTTAAGGTCTTAACTCTTACTCTGGCCTAATAGCTAAGGTCTTAGACTCGTACTCTGGCCTACTGGCTAAGGTCTTAACTCTTACTCTGGCCTAATAGCTGAAGTCTTAACTCTTACTCTGGCCTAATAGCTAAGGTCTTAGACTCGTACTCTGGCCTAGTGGTTAAGGTCTTAACTCTTACTCTGGCCTAATAGCTAAGGTCTTAGACTCATACTCTGGCCTACTGGCTAAGGTCTTAACTCATACTCTGGCCTACTAGCTGAGGTCTTAACTCTTACTCTGGCCTAATAGCTAAGGTCTTAGACTCGTACTCTGGCCTAATGGTGAAGGTCCTAACTCTTACTCTGGCCTAATAGCTAAGGTCTTAACTCTTACTCTGGCCTAATAGCTAAGGTCTACGACTCGTACTATGGTCTACAGGTTAAGCTCTTAACTCTTACTCTGGCCTACTGGTTAAGGTCTTAACTCTTACTCTGGCCTAATAGCTAAGGTCTTAGACTCATACTCTGGCCTAATGGTTAAGGTCTTAACTCTTACTCTGGCCTAATAGCTAAGGTCTTTGACTCGTACTCTGGCCTAATGGTTAAGGTCTTAACTCTTACTCTGGCCTAATAGCTAAGGTCTTAGACTCATACTCTGGCCTAATGGTTAAGGTCTTAACTCTTACTCTGGCCTACTGGTTAATGTATTAACTCTTACTCTGGCCTAATAGCTAAGGTCTTAACTCTTAATCTTGCCTAATAGCTAAGGTCTTAACTCTTACTCTGGCCTACTGGTTAAGGTCTTAACTCTTACTCTGGCCTAATAGCTAAGGTCTTAGACACGTACTCTGGCCCAATGGTTAAGGTCTTAACTCTTACTCTGGCCTAATAGCTAAGGTCTTAGACTCGTACTCTGGCCTAATGGTTAAGGTCTTAACTCTTACTCTGGCCTAATAGCTAAGGTCTTAACTCTTACTCTGGCATAATAGCTAAGGTCTTAGACTCGTACTCTGGCCTACAGGTTAAGGTCTTAACTCTTACTCTGTCCTAATGGTTAAGGTCTTAACTCTTACTCTGGCCTAATAGCTAAGGTCTTAGACTCGTACTCTGGCCTAATAGCTAAGGTCTTAGACTCGTACTCTGGCCTAATGGTTAAGGTCTTAACTCTTACTCTGGCCTACTGGCTAAGGTCTTAACTCTTACTCTGGCCTAATAGCTAAGGTCTTAACTCTTACTCTGGCCTAATAGCTAAGGTCTTAACTCTTACTCTGGCCTAATAGCTAAGGTCTGAGACTCGTACTATGGTCTACAGGTTAAGGTCTTAACTCTTACTCTGGCCTACTGGTTAAGGTCTTAACTCTTACTCTGGCCTCATAGCTAAGGTCTTAGACTCGTACTCTGGCCTACAGGTTAAGGTCTTAACTCTTACTCTGGCCTTATGGTTAAGGTCTTAACTCTTACTCTGGCCTAATAGCTAAGGTCTTAACTCTTACTCTGGCCTACTGGTTAAGGTCTTAACTTTTACTCTGGCCTACTGGTTAAGGTCTTAACTCTTACTCTGGCCTAATAGCTAAGGTCTTAGACTCGTACTCTGGCCTACTGGTTAAGGTCTTAACTCTTACTCTGCCCTAATAGCTAAGGTCTTAGACTCATACTCTGGCCTACTGGCTAAGGTCTTAACTCTTACTCTGGCCTAATAGCTGAGGTCTTAACTCTTACACTGGCCTAATAGCTAAGGTCTTAGACTCGTACTCTGGCCTAATGGTTAATGTCTTAACTCTTACTCTGGCCTAATAGCTAAGGTCTTAACTCTTACTCTGGCATAATAGCTAAGGTCTTAGACTCGTACTCTGGTCTACAGGTTAAGGTCTTAACTCTTACTCTGTCCTAATGGTTAAGGTCTTAACTCTTACTCTGGCCTAATACCTAAGGTCTTAACTCTTACTCTGGCCTAATAGCTAAGGTCTTAACTCTTACTCTGGACTACTGGTTAAGGTCTTAACTCTTACTCTGGCCTAATAGCTAAGGTCTTAGACTCGTACTATGGCCTACAGGTTAAGGTCTTAACTATTACTCTGGCCTACTGGTTAAGGTCTTAACTCTTACTCTGGCCTACTGGTTAAGGTCTTAACTCTTACTCTGGCCTCATAGCTAAGGTCTTAGACTCGTACTCTGGCCTACAGGTTAAGGTCTTAACTCTTACTCTGTCCTAATGGTTAAGGTCTTAACTCTTACTCTGGCCAAATAGCTAAGGTCTTAACTCTTACTCTGGCCTACTGGTTAAGGTCTTAACTTTTACTCTGGCCTACTGGTTAAGGTCTTAACTCTTACTCTGGCCTAATAGCTAAGGTCTTAGACTCGTACTCTGGCCTAGTGGTTAAGGTCTTAACTCTTACTCTGGCCTAATAGCTAAGGTCTTAGACTCATACTCTGGCCTACTGGCTAAGGTCTTAACTCATACTCTGGCCTACTAGCTGAGGTCTTAACTCTTACTCTGGCCTAATAGCTAAGGTCTTAGACTCGTACTCTGGCCTAATGGTTAAGGTCTTAACTCTTACTCTGGCCTAATAGCTAAGGTCTTAACTCTTACTCTGGCCTAATAGCTAAGGTCTTAGACTCGTACTATGGTCTACAGGTTAAGGTCTTAACTATTACTCTGGCCTACTGGTTAAGGTCTTAACTCTTACTCTGGCCTAATAGCTAAGGTCTTAGACTCATACTCTGGCCTAATGGTTAAGGTCTTAACTCTTACTCTGGCCTAATAGCTAAGGTCTTAGACTCGTACTCTGGCCTAATGGTTAAGGTCTTAACTCTTACTCTGGCCTAATAGCTAAGGTCTTAGACTCATACGCTGGCCTAATAGTTAAGGTCTTAACTCTTACTCTGGCCTACTGGTTAATGTATTAACTCTTACTCTGGCCTAATAGCTAAGGTCTTAACTCTTAATCTGGCCTAATAACTAAGGTCTTAACTCTTACTCTGGCCTACTGGTTAAGGTCTTAACTCTTACTCTGGCCTAATAGCTAAGGTCTTAGACACGTACTCTGGCCCAATGGTTAAGGTCTTAACTCTTACTCTGGCCTAATAGCTAAGGTCTTAGACTCGTACTCTGGCCTAATGGTTAAGGTCTTAACTCTTACTCTGGCCTAATAGCTAAGGTCTTAACTCTTACTCTGGCATAATAGCTAAGGTCTTAGACTCGTACTCTGGCCTACAGGTTAAGGTCTTAACTCTTACTCTGTCCTAATGGTTAAGGTCTTAACTCTTACTCTGGCCTAATAGCTAAGGTCTTAGACTCGTACTCTGGCCTAATAGCTAAGGTCTTAGACTCGTACTCTGGCCTAATGGTTAAGGTCTTAACTCTTACTCTGGCCTACTGGCTAAGGTCTTAACTCTTACTCTGCCCTAATAGCTAAGGTCTTAACTCTTACTCTGGCCTAATAGCTAAGGTCTTAACTCTTACTCTGGCCTAATAGCTAAGGTCTTAGACTCATACTCTGGCCTACTGGCTAAGGTCTTAACTCTTACTCTGGCCTAATAGCTGAGGTCTTAACTCTTACACTGGCCTAATAGCTAAGGTCTTAGACTCGTACTCTGGCCTAATGGTTAATGTCTTAACTCTTACTCTGGCCTAATAGCTAAGGTCTTAACTCTTACTCTGGCATAATAGCTAAGGTCTTAGACTCGTACTCTGGTCTACAGGTTAAGGTCTTAACTCTTACTCTGTCCTAATGGTTAAGGTCTTAACTCTTACTCTGGCCTAATACCTAAGGTCTTAACTCTTACTCTGGCCTAATAGCTAAGGTCTTAACTCTTACTCTGGACTACTGGTTAAGGTCTTAACTCTTACTCTGGCCTAATAGCTAAGGTCTTAGACTCGTACTATGGCCTACAGGTTAAGGTCTTAACTATTACTCTGGCCTACTGGTTAAGGTCTTAACTCTTACTCTGGCCTACTGGTTAAGGTCTTAACTCTTACTCTGGCCTCATAGCTAAGGTCTTAGACTCGTACTCTGGCCTACAGGTTAAGGTCTTAACTCTTACTCTGTCCTAATGGTTAAGGTCTTAACTCTTACTCTGGCCAAATAGCTAAGGTCTTAACTCTTACTCTGGCCTACTGGTTAAGGTCTTAACTTTTACTCTGGCCTACTGGTTAAGGTCTTAACTCTTACTCTGGCCTAATAGCTAAGGTCTTAGACTCGTACTCTGGCCTAGTGGTTAAGGTCTTAACTCTTACTCTGGCCTAATAGCTAAGGTCTTAGACTCATACTCTGGCCTACTGGCTAAGGTCTTAACTCATACTCTGGCCTACTAGCTGAGGTCTTAACTCTTACTCTGGCCTAATAGCTAAGGTCTTAGACTCGTACTCTGGCCTAATGGTTAAGGTCTTAACTCTTACTCTGGCCTAATAGCTAAGGTCTTAACTCTTACTCTGGCCTAATAGCTAAGGTCTTAGACTCGTACTATGGTCTACAGGTTAAGGTCTTAACTATTACTCTGGCCTACTGGTTAAGGTCTTAACTCTTACTCTGGCCTAATAGCTAAGGTCTTAGACTCATACTCTGGCCTAATGGTTAAGGTCTTAACTCTTACTCTGGCCTAATAGCTAAGGTCTTAGACTCGTACTCTGGCCTAATGGTTAAGGTCTTAACTCTTACTCTGGCCTAATAGCTAAGGTCTTAGACTCATACGCTGGCCTAATAGTTAAGGTCTTAACTCTTACTCTGGCCTACTGGTTAATGTATTAACTCTTACTCTGGCCTAATAGCTAAGGTCTTAACTCTTAATCTGGCCTAATAACTAAGGTCTTAACTCTTACTCTGGCCTACTGGTTAAGGTCTTAACTCTTACTCTGGCCTAATAGCTAAGGTCTTAGACACGTACTCTGGCCCAATGGTTAAGGTCTTAACTCTTACTCTGGCCTAATAGCTAAGGTCTTAGACTCGTACTCTGGCCTAATGGTTAAGGTCTTAACTCTTACTCTGGCCTAATAGCTAAGGTCTTAACTCTTACTCTGGCATAATAGCTAAGGTCTTAGACTCGTACTCTGGCCTACAGGTTAAGGTCTTAACTCTTACTCTGTCCTAATGGTTAAGGTCTTAACTCTTACTCTGGCCTAATAGCTAAGGTCTTAGACTCGTACTCTGGCCTAATAGCTAAGGTCTTAGACTCGTACTCTGGCCTAATGGTTAAGGTCTTAACTCTTACTCTGGCCTACTGGCTAAGGTCTTAACTCTTACTCTGCCCTAATAGCTAAGGTCTTAACTCTTACTCTGGCCTAATAGCTAAGGTCTTAACTCTTACTCTGGCCTAATAGCTAAGGTCTGAGACTCGTACTATGGTCTACAGGTTAAGGTCTTAACTCTTACTCTGGCCTACTGGTTAAGGTCTTGACTCTTACTCTGGCCTCATAGCTAAGGTCTTAGACTCGTACTCTGGCCTACAGGTTAAGGTCTTAACTCTTACTCTGGCCTAATGGTTAAGGTCTTAACTCTTACTCTGGCCTAATAGCTAAGGTCTTAACTCTTACTCTGGTCTACTGGTTAAGGTCTTAACTCTTACTCTGGCCTAACAGCTAAGGTCTTAGACTCGTACTATGGCCTACAGGTTAAGGTCTTAACTCTTACTCTGGCCTACTGGTTAAGGTCTTAACTCTTACTCTGGCCTAATAGCTAAGGTCTTAGACTCATACCCTGGCCTAATGGTTAATGTCTTAACTCTTACTCTGGCCTAATAGCTAAGGTCTTAGACTTGTACTCTGGCCTAATGGTTAAGGTCTTAACTCTTACTCTGGCCTAATCGCTAAGGTCTTAACTCTTACTCTGGCCTACTGGTTAAGGTCTTAACTCTTACTCTGGCCTAATAGCTAAGGTCTTAGACTCGTACTCTGGCCTAATGGTTAAGGTCTTAACTCTTACTCTGGCCTACTGGCTAAGGTCTTAACTCTTACTCTGGCCTACTGGCTAAGGTCTTAACTCTTACTCTGGCCTAATAGCTAAGGTCTTAACTCTTACTCTGGCCTAATAGCTAAGGTCTTAACTCTTACTCTGGCCTAATAGCTAAGGTCTGAGACTCGTACTATGGTCTACAGGTTAAGGTCTTAACTCTTACTCTGGCCTACTGGTTAAGGTCTTAACTCTTACTCTGGCCTCATAGCTAAGGTCTTAGACTCGTACTCTGGCCTACAGGTTAAGGTCTTAACTCTTACTCTGGCCTAATGGTTAAGGTCTTAACTCTTACTCTGGCCTAATAGCTAAGGTCTTAACTCTTACTCTGGCCTACTGGTTAAGGTCTTAACTTTTACTCTGGCCTACTGGTTAAGGTCTTAACTCTTACTCTGGCCTAATAGCTAAGGTCTTAGACTCGTACTCTGGCCTACTGGTTAAGGTCTTAACTCTTACTCTGGCCTAATAGCTAAGGTCTTAGACTCGTACTCTGGCCTACTGGCTAAGGTCTTAACTCTTACTCTGGCCTAATAGCTGAGGTCTTAACTCTTACTCTGGCCTAATAGCTAAGGTCTTAGACTCGTACTCTGGCCTAATAGCTAAGGTCTTAACTCTTACTCTGGCCTAATAGCTAAGGTCTGAGACTCGTACTATGGTCTACAGGTTAAGGTCTTAACTCTTACTCTGGCCTACTGGTTAAGGTCTTAACTTTTACTCTGGCCTAATAGCTAAGGTCTTAGACCCATACTCTGGCCTAATGGTTAAGGTCTTAACTCTTACTCTGGCCTAATAGCTAAGGTCTTAACTCTTACTCTGGCCTAACGGTTAAGGTCTTAACTCTTACTCTGGCCTAATGGCTAAGGTCTTAACTCTTACTCTGGCCTAATAGCTGATGTCTTAGACTCGTACTCTGGCCTAATGGTTAAGGTCTTAACTCTTACTCTGGCCTAATAGCTAAGGTCTTAACTCTTACTCTGGCCTAATAGCTAAGGTCTTACACTCGTACTATGGCCTACAGGTTAAGGTCTTAACTCTTACTCTGGCCTACTGGTTAAGGTCTTAACTCTTACTCTGACCTACTGGTTAAGGTCTTAACTCTTACTCTGGCCTAATAGCTAAGGTCTTAAACTCGTACTATGGCCTACAGGTTAAGATCTTAAGTCTTACTCTGGCCTACTGGTTAAGGTCTTAAATCTTACTCTGGCCTAATAGCTAAGGTCTTAGACTCGTACTATGGCCTGCTGGTTGAGGTCTTAACTCTTACGCTGGCCTACTGGTTAAGGTCTTAACTCTTACTCTGGCCTCATAGCTAAGGTCTTAGACTCGTATTCTGGCCTACAGGTTAAGGTCTTAACTCTTACTCTGGCCTAATGGTTAAGGTCTTAACTCTTACTCTGGCCTAATAGCTAAGGTCTTAACTCTTACTCTGGCCTACTGGTTAAGGTCTTAACTTTTACTCTGGCCTACTGGTTAAGGTCTTAACTCTTACTCTGGCCTAATAGCTAAGGTCTTAGACTCGTACTCTGGCCTACTGGTTACGGTCTTAACTCTTACTCTGGCCTAATAGCTGAGGTCTTAACTCTTACTCTGGCCTAATAGCTAAGGTCTGAGACTCGTACTATGGTCTACAGGTTAAGGTCTTAACTCTTACTCTGGCCTAATAGCTAAGGTCTTAACTCTTACTCTGGCCTAATAGCTAAGGTCTGAGACTCGTACTATGGTCTACAGGTTAAGGTCTTAACTCTTACTCTGGCCTACAGGTTAAGGTCTTAACTCTTACTCTGGCCTAATAGCTAAGGTCTTAACTTTTACTCTGGCCTAATAGCTAAGGTCTTAGACTCATACTCTGGCCTAATGGTTAAGGTCTTAACTCTTACTCTGGCCTAATAGCTAAGGTCTTAACTCTTACTCTGGCCTAATGGTTAAGGTCTTAACTCTTACTCTGGCCTAATGGCTAAGGTCTTAACTCTTACTCTGGCCTAATAGCTGATGTCTTAGACTCGTACTCTGGCCTAATGGTTAAGGTCTTAACTCTTACTCTGGCCTAATAGCTAAGGTCTTAACTCTTACTCTGGCCTAATAGCTAAGGTCTTAGACTCGTACTATGGCCTACAGGTTAAGGTCTTAACTCTTACTCTGACCTACTGGTTAAGGTCTTAACTCTTACTCTGGCCTAATAGCTAAGGTCTTAAACTCGTACTATGGCCTACAGGTTAAGATCTTAACTCTTACTCTGGCCTACTGGTTAAGGTCTTAAATCTTACTCTGGCCAAATAGCTAAGGTCTTAGACTCGTACTATGGCCTGCTGGTTAAGGTCTTAACTCTTACTCTGGCCTAATAGCTAAGGTCTTAACTCTTACTCTGGCCTAATAGCTAAGGTCTTAACTCTTACTCTGGCCTACTGGTTAAGGTCTTAACTCTTACTCTGGCCTTATAGCTCAGGTCTTAGACTCGTACTATGGCCTACAGGTTGACGTCTTAACTCTTACGCTGGCCTACTGGTTAAGGTCTTAACTCTTACTCTGGCCTCATAGCTAAGGTCTTAGACTCGTACTCTGGCCTACAGGTTAAGGTCTTAACTCTTACTCTGGCCTAATGGTTAAGGTCTTAACTCTTACTCTGGCCTAATAGCTAAGGTCTTAACTCTTACTCTGGCCTACTGGTTAAGGTCTTAACTTTTACTCTGGCCTACTGGTTAAGGTCTTAACTCTTACTCTGGCCTAATAGCTAAGGTCTTAGACTCGTACTCTGGCCTACTGGTTAAGGTCTTAACTCTTACTCTGGCCTAATAGCTAAGGTCTTAGACTCGTACTCTGGCCTACTGGCTAAGGTCTTAACTCTTACTCTGGCCTAATAGCTGAGGTCTTAACTCTTACTCTGGCCTAATAGCTAAGGTCTTAGACTCGTACTCTGGCCTACAGGTTAAGGTCTTAACTCTTACTCTGGCCTACTGGTTAAGGTCTTAACTTTTACTCTGGCCTAATAGCTAAGGTCTTAGACCCATACTCTGGCCTAATGGTTAAGGTCTTAACTCTTACTCTGGCATAATAGCTAAGGTCTTAGACTCGTACTCTGGCCTACAGGTTAAGGTCTTAACTCTTACTCAGGCCTAATGGTGAAGGTCTTAACTCTTACTCTGGCCTAATAGCTAAGGTCTTAGACTCATACTCTGGCCTAATAGCTAAGGTCTTAGACTCGTACTCTGGCCTAATGGTTAAGGTCTTAACTCTTACTCTGGCCTAATAGCTAAGGTCTTAACTCTTACACTGGCCTAATAGCTAAGGTCTGAGACTCGTACTATGGTCTACAGGTTAAGGTCTTAACTCTTACTCTGGCCTACTGGTTAAGGTCTTAACTCTTACTCTGGCCTAATAGCTAAGCTCTTAGACTCATACTCTGGCCTAATGGTTAAGGTCTTAACTCTTACTCTGGCCTAATAGCTAACGTCTTAGACTCGTACACTGGCCTAATGGTTAAGGTCTTAACTCTTACTCTGGCCTAATAGCTAAGGTCTTAGACTCATACTCTGGCCTAATGGTTAATGTCTTAACTCTTACTCTGGCCTACTGGTTAATGTCTTACCTCTTACTCTGGCCTAATAGCTAAGGTCTTAACTCTTACTCTGGCCTAATAGCTAAGGTCTTAACTCTTACTCTGGCCTACTGGTTAAGGTCTTAACTCTTACTCTGGCCTAATAGCTAAGGTCTTAGACACTTACTCTGGCCCAATGGTTAAGGTCTTAACTCTTACTCTGGCCTAATAGCTAAGGTCTTAGACTCGTACTCTGGCCTAATGGTTAAGGTCTTAACTCTTACTCTGGCCTAATAGCTAAGGTCTTAACTCTTACTCTGGCATAATAGCTAAGGTCTTAGACTCGTACTCTGGCCTACAGGTTAAGGTCTTAACTCTTACTCAGGCCTAATGGTGAAGGTCTTAACTCTTACTCTGGCCTAATAGCTAAGGTCTTAGACTCGTACTCTGGCCTAATAGCTAAGGTCTTAGACTCGTACTCTGGCCTAATGGTTAAGGTCTTAACTCTTACTCTGGCCTACTGGCTAAGGTCTTAACTCTTACTCTGGCCTAATAGCTAGGGTCTTAACTCTTACTCTGGCCTAATAGCTAAGGTCTTAACTCTTACTCTGGCCTACTGGTTAAGGTCTTAACTCTTACTCTGGCCTTATAGCTAAGGTCTTAGACTCGTACTATGGCCTACAGGTTAAGGTCTTAACTCTTACTCTGGCCTACTGGTTAAGGTCTTAACTCTTACTCTGGCCTACTGGTTAAGGTCTTAACTCTTACTCTGGCCTCATAGATAAGGTCTTAGACTCGTACTCTGTCCTACAGGTTAAGGTCTTAACTCTTACTCTGGCCTAATGGTTAAGGTCTTAACTCTTACTCTGGCCTAATAGCTAAGGTCTTAACTCTTACTCTGGCCTACTGGTTAAGGTCTTAACTTTTACTCTGGCCTACTGGTTAAGGTCTTAACTCTTACTCTGGCCTAATAGCTAAGGTCTTAGACTCATACTCTGACCTAATAGTTAAGGTCTTAACTCTTACTCTGGCCTACTGGTTAAGGTCTTAACTCTTACTCTGGCCTAATAGCTAAGGTCTTAACTCTTACTCTGGCCTAATAGCTAAGGTCTGAGACTCGTACTCTGGCCTAATGGTTAAGGTCTTAACTCTTACTCTGGCCTAATAGCTAAGGTCTTAACTCTTACTCTGGCATAATAGCTAAGGTCTTCGACTCGTACTATGGTCTACAGGTTAAGGTCTTAACTCTTACTCTGGCCTACTGGTTAAGGTCTTAACTCTTACTCTGGCCTAATAGCTAAGGTCTTAGACTCATACTCTGGCCTAATGGTTAAGGTCTTAACTCTTACTCTGGCCTAATAGCTAAGGTCTTTGACTCGTACTCTGGCCTAATGGTTAAGGTCTTAACTCTTACTCTGGCCTAATAGCTAAGGTCTTAGACTCATAC
This sequence comes from Triturus cristatus, assembly GCF_964204655.1. Lineage (NCBI taxonomy): Eukaryota > Metazoa > Chordata > Amphibia > Caudata > Salamandridae > Triturus > Triturus cristatus. The sequence continues at coordinate 1,086,854,931 of NC_140589.1, read as the reverse complement.
TCTGGCCTAATGGTTAAGGTCTTAACTCTTACTCTGGCCTACTGGTTAATGTATTAACTCTTACTCTGGCCTAATAGCTAAGGTCTTAACTCTTAATCTGGCCTAATAGCTAAGGTCTTAACTCTTACTCTGGCCTACTGGTTAAGGTCTTAACTCTTACTCTGGCCTAATAGCTAAGGTCTTAGACACGTACTCTGGCCCAATGGTTAAGGTCTTAACTCTTACTCTGGCCTAATAGCTAAGGTCTTAGACTCGTACTCTGGCCTAATGGTTAAGGTCTTAACTCTTACTCTGGCCTAATAGCTAAGGTCTTAACTCTTACTCTGGCATAATAGCTAAGGTCTCAGACTCATACTCTGGCCTACAGGTTAAGGTCTTAACTCTTACTCTGTCCTAATGGTTAAGGTCTTAACTCTTACTCTGGCCTAATAGCTAAGGTCTTAGACTCGTACTCTGGCCTAATAGCTAAGGTCTTAGACTCGTACTCTGGCCTAATGGTTAAGGTCTTAACTCTTACTCTGGCCTACCGGCTAAGGTCTTAACTCTTACTCTGGCCTAATAGCTAAGTTCTTAACTCTTACTCTGGCCTAATAGCTAAGGTCTTAACTCTTACTCTGGCCTAATAGCTAAGGTCTGAGACTCGTACTATGGTCTACAGGTTAAGGTCTTAACTCTTACTCTGGCCTACTGGTTAAGGTCTTAACTCTTACTCTGGCCTCATAGCTAAGGTCTTAGACTCGTACTCTGGCCTACAGGTTAAGGTCTTAACTCTTACTCTGGCCTTATGGTTAAGGTCTTAACGCTTACTCTGGCCTAATAGCTAAGGTCTTAACTCTTACTCTGGCCTCCTGGTTAAGGTCTTAACTTTTACTCTGGCCTACTGGTTAAGGTCTTAACTCTTACTCTGGCCTAATAGCTAAGGTCTTAGACTCGTACTCTGGCCTACTGGTTAAGGTCTTAACTCTTACTCTGGCCTAATAGCTAAGGTCTTAGACTCGTACTCTGGCCTACTGGCTAAGGTCTTAACTCTTACTCTGGCCTAATAGCTGAAGTCTTAACTCTTACTCTGGCCTAATAGCTAAGGTCTTAGACTCGTACTCTGGCCTAGTGGTTAAGGTCTTAACTCTTACTCTGGCCTAATAGCTAAGGTCTTAGACTCATACTCTGGCCTACTGGCTAAGGTCTTAACTCATACTCTGGCCTACTAGCTGAGGTCTTAACTCTTACTCTGGCCTAATAGCTAAGGTCTTAGACTCGTACTCTGGCCTAATGGTTAAGGTCCTAACTCTTACTCTGGCCTAATAGCTAAGGTCTTAACTCTTACTCTGGCCTAATAGCTAAGGTCTACGACTCGTACTATGGTCTACAGGTTAAGCTCTTAACTCTTACTCTGGCCTACTGGTTAAGGTCTTAACTCTTACTCTGGCCTAATAGCTAAGGTCTTAGACTCATACTCTGGCCTAATGGTTAAGGTCTTAACTCTTACTCTGGCCTACTGGTTAATGTATTAACTCTTACTCTGGCCTAATAGCTAAGGTCTTAACTCTTAATCTTGCCTAATAGCTAAGGTCTTAACTCTTACTCTGGCCTAATAGCTAAGGTCTTAGACACGTACTCTGGCCCAATGGTTAAGGTCTTAACTCTTACTCTGGCCTAATAGCTAAGGTCTTAGACTCGTACTCTGGCCTAATGGTTAAGGTCTTAACTCTTACTCTGGCCTAATAGCTAAGGTCTTAACTCTTACTCTGGCATAATAGCTAAGGTCTTAGACTCGTACTCTGGCCTAATAGCTAAGGTCTTAGACTCGTACTCTGGCCTAATGGTTAAGGTCTTAACTCTTACTCTGGCCTACTGGCTAAGGTCTTAACTCTTACTCTGGCCTAATAGCTAAGGTCTTAACTCTTACTCTGGCCTAATAGCTAAGGTCTTAACTCTTACTCTGGCCTAATAGCTAAGGTCTGAGACTCGTACTATGGTCTACAGGTTAAGGTCTTAACTCTTACTCTGGCCTACTGGTTAAGGTCTTAACTCTTACTCTGGCCTCATAGCTAAGGTCTTAGACTCGTACTCTGGCCTACAGGTTAAGGTCTTAACTCTTACTCTGGCCTTATGGTTAAGGTCTTAACTCTTACTCTGGCCTAATAGCTAAGGTCCTAACTCTTACTCTGGCCTACTGGTTAAGGTCTTAACTTTTACTCTGGCCTACTGGTTAAGGTCTTAACTCTTACTCTGGCCTAATAGCTAAGGTCTTAGACTCGTACTCTGGCCTACTGGTTAAGGTCTTAACTCTTACTCTGCCCTAATAGCTAAGGTCTTAGACTCGTACTCTGGCCTACTGGCTAAGGTCTTAACTCTTACTCTGGCCTAATAGCTGAGGTCTTAACTCTTACACTGGCCTTATAGCTAAGGTCTTAGACTCGTACTCTGGCCTAATGGTTAATGTCTTAACTCTTACTCTGGCCTAATAGCTAAGGTCTTAACTCTTACTCTGGCATAATAGCTAAGGTCTTAGACTCGTACTCTGGCCTACAGGTTAAGGTCTTAACTCTTACTCTGTCCTAATGGTTAAGGTCTTAACTCTTACTCTGGCCTAATACCTAAGGTCTTAACTCTTACTCTGGCCTAATAGCTAAGGTCTTAACTCTTACTCTGGACTACTGGTTAAGGTCTTAACTCTTACTCTGGCCTAATAGCTAAGGTCTTAGACTCGTACTATGGCCTACAGGTTAAGGTCTTAACTATTACTCTGGCCTACTGGTTAAGGTCTTAACTCTTACTCTGGCCTACTGGTTAAGGTCTTAACTCTTACTCTGGCCTCATAGCTAAGGTCTTAGACTCGAACTCTGGCCTACAGGTTAAGGTCTTAACTCTTACTCTGTCCTAATGGTTAAGGTCTTAACTCTTACTCTGGCCAAATAGCTAAGGTCTTAACTCTTACTCTGGCCTACTGGTTAAGGTCTTAACTTTTACTCTGGCCTACTGGTTAAGGTCTTAACTCTTACTCTGGCCTAATAGCTAAGGTCTTAGACTCGTACTCTGGCCTAGTGGTTAAGGTCTTAACTCTTACTCTGGCCTAATAGCTAAGGTCTTAGACTCATACTCTGGCCTACTGGCTAAGGTCTTAACTCATACTCTGGCCTACTAGCTGAGGTCTTAACTCTTACTCTGGCCTAATAGCTAAGGTCTTAGACTCGTACTCTGGCCTAATGGTTAAGGTCTTAACTCTTACTCTGGCCTAATAGCTAAGGTCTTAACTCTTACTCTGGCCTAATAGCTAAGGTCTTAGACTCGTACTATGGTCTACAGGTTAAGGTCTTAACTCTTACTCTGGCCTACTGGTTAAGGTCTTAACTCTTACTCTGGCCTAATAGCTAAGGTCTTAGACTCATACTCTGGCCTAATGGTTAAGGTCTTAACTCTTACTCTGGCCTAATAGCTAAGGTCTTAGACTCGTACTCTGGCCTAATGGTTAAGGTCTTAACTCTTACTCTGGCCTAATAGCTAAGGTCTTAGACTCATACGCTGGCCTAATAGTTAAGGTCTTAACTCTTACTCTGGCCTACTGGTTAATGTATTAACTCTTACTCTGGCCTAATAGCTAAGGTCTTAACTCTTAATCTGGCCTAATAACTAAGGTCTTAACTCTTACTCTGGCCTACTGGTTAAGGTCTTAACTCTTACTCTGGCCTAATAGCTAAGGTCTTAGACACGTACTCTGGCCCAATGGTTAAGGTCTTAACTCTTACTCTGGCCTAATAGCTAAGGTCTTAGACTCGTACTCTTGCCTAATGGTTAAGGTCTTAACTCTTACTCTGGCCTAATAGCTAAGGTCTTAACTCTTACTCTGGCATAATAGCTAAGGTCTTAGACTCGTACTCTGGCCTACAGGTTAAGGTCTTAACTCTTACTCTGTCCTAATGGTTAAGGTCTTAACTCTTACTCTGGCCTAATAGCTAAGGTCTTAGACTCGTACTCTGGCCTAATAGCTAAGGTCTTAGACTCGTACTCTGGCCTAATGGTTAAGGTCTTAACTCTTACTCTGGCCTACTGGCTAAGGTCTTAACTCTTACTCTGGCCTAATAGCTAAGGTCTTAACTCTTACTCTGGCCTAATAGCTAAGGTCTTAACTCTTACTCTGGCCTAATAGCTAAGGTCTGAGACTCGTACTATGGTCTACAGGTTAAGGTCTTAACTCTTACTCTGGCCTACTGGTTAAGGTCTTAACTCTTACTCTGGCCTCATAGCTAAGGTCTTAGACTCGTACTCTGGCCTACAGGTTAAGGTCTTAACTCTTACTCTGGCCTAATGGTTAAGGTCTTAACTCTTACTCTGGCCTAATAGCTAAGGTCTTAACTCTTACTCTGGCCTACTGGTTAAGGTCTTAACTCTTACTCTGGCCTAACAGCTAAGGTCTTAGACTCGTACTATGGCCTACAGGTTAAGGTCTTAACTCTTACTCTGGCCTACTGGTTAAGGTCTTAACTCTTACTCTGGCCTAATAGCTAAGGTCTTAGACTCATACCCTGGCCTAATGGTTAATGTCTTAACTCTTACTCTGGCCTAATAGCTAAGGTCTTAGACTTGTACTCTGGCCTAATGGTTAAGGTCTTAACTCTTACTCTGGCCTAATCGCTAAGGTCTTAACTCTTACTCTGGCCTACTGGTTAAGGTCTTAACTCTTACTCTGGCCTAATAGCTAAGGTCTTAGACTCGTACTCTGGCCTACTGGTTACGGTCTTAACTCTTACTCTGGGCTAATAGCTGAGGTCTTATCTCTTACTCTGGCCTAATAGCTAAGGTCTGAGACTCGTACTATGGTCTACAGGTTAAGGTCTTAACTCTTACTCTGGCCTAATAGCTAAGGTCTTAACTCTTACTCTGGCCTAATAGCTAAGGTCTGAGACTCGTACTATGGTCTACAGGTTAAGGTCTTAACTCTTACTCTGGCCTACAGGTTAAGGTCTTAACTCTTACTCTGGCCTAATAGCTAAGGTCTTAACTTTTACTCTGGCCTAATAGCTAAGGTCTTAGACTCATACTCTGGCCTAATGGTTAAGGTCTTAACTCTTACTCTGGCCTAATAGCTAAGGTCTTAACTCTTACTCTGGCCTAATGGTTAAGGTCTTAACTCTTACTCTGGCCTAATGGCTAAGGTCTTAACTCTTACTCTGGCCTAATAGCTGATGTCTTAGACTCGTACTCTGGCCTAATGGTTAAGGTCTTAACTCTTACTCTGGCCTAATAGCTAAGGTCTTAACTCTTACTCTGGCCTAATAGCTAAGGTCTTAGACTCGTACTATGGCCTACAGGTTAAGGTGTTAACTCTTACTCTGACCTACTGGTTAAGGTCTTAACTCTTACTCTGGCCTAATAGCTAAGGTCTTAAACTCGTACTATGGCCTACAGGTTAAGATCTTAACTCTTACTCTGGCCTACTGGTTAAGGTCTTAAATCTTACTCTGGCCTAATAGCTAAGGTCTTAGACTCGTACTATGGCCTGCTGGTTAAGGTCTTAACTCTTACTCTGGCCTAATAGCTAAGGTCTTAACTCTTACTCTGGCCTAATAGCTAAGGTCTTAACTCTTACTCTGGCCTACTGGTTAAGGTCTTAACTCTTACTCTGGCCTTATAGCTCAGGTCTTAGACTCGTACTATGGCCTACAGGTTGACGTCTTAACTCTTACGCTGGCCTACTGGTTAAGGTCTTAACTCTTACTCTGGCCTCATAGCTAAGGTCTTAGACTCGTACTCTGGCCTACAGGTTAAGGTCTTAACTCTTACTCTGGCCTAATGGTTAAGGTCTTAACTCTTACTCTGGCCTAATAGCTAAGGTCTTAACTCTTACTCTGGCCTACTGGTTAAGGTCTTAACTTTTACTCTGGCCTACTGGTTAAGGTCTTAACTCTTACTCTGGCCTAATAGCTAAGGTGTTAGACTCGTACTCTGGCCTACTGGTTAAGGTCTTAACTCTTACTCTGGCCTAATAGCTAAGGTCTTAGACTCATACTCTGGCCTACTGGCTAAGGTCTTAACTCTTACTCTGGCCTAATAGCTGAGGTCTTAACTCTTACTCTGGCCTAATAGCTAAGGTCTTAGACTCGTACTCTGGCCTAATGGTTAAGGTCTTAACTCTTACTCTGGCCTAATAGCTAAGGTCTTAACTCTTACTCTGGCCTAATAGCTAAGGTCTGAGACTCGTACTATGGTCTACAGGTTAAGGTCTTAACTCTTACTCTGGCCTACTGGTTAAGGTCTTAACTCTTACTCTGGCCTAATAGCTAAGCTCTTAGACTCATACTCTGGCCTAATGGTTAAGGTCTTAACTCTTACTCTGGATTAATAGCTAAGGTCTTAGACTCGTACTCTGGCCTAATGGTTAAGGTCTTAACTCTTACTCTGGCCTAATAGCTAAGGTCTTAGACTCATACTCTGGCCTAATGGTTAAGGTCTTAACTCTTACTCTGGCCTACTGGTTAATGTCTTACCTCTTACTCTGGCCTAATAGCTAAGGTCTTAACTCTTACTCTGGCCTAATAGCTAAGGTCTTAACTCTTACTCTGGCCTACTGGTTAGGGTCTTAACTCTTACTCTGGCCTAATAGCTAAGGTCTTAGACACTTACTCTGGCCCAATGGTTAAGGTCTTAACTCTTACTCTGGCCTAATAGCTAAGGTCTTAGACTCGTACTCTGGCCTAATGGTTAAGGTCTTAACTCTTACTCTGGCCTAATAGCTAAGGTCTTAACTCTTACTCTGGCATAATAGCTAAGGTCTTAGACTCGTACTCTGGCCTACAGGTTAAGGTCTTAACTCTTACTCAGGCCTAATGGTGAAGGTCTTAACTCTTACTCTGGCCTAATAGCTAAGGTCTTAGACTCATACTCTGGCCTAATAGCTAAGGTCTTAGACTCGTACTCTGGCCTAATGGTTAAGGTCTTAACTCTTACTCTGGCCTAATAGCTAAGGTCTTAACTCTTACACTGGCCTAATAGCTAAGGTCTGAGACTCGTACTATGGTCTACAGGTTAAGGTCTTAACTCTTACTCTGGCCTACTGGTTAAGGTCTTAACTCTTACTCTGGCCTAATAGCTAAGCTCTTAGACTCATACTCTGGCCTAATGGTTAAGGTCTTAACTCTTACTCTGGCCTAATAGCTAACGTCTTAGACTCGTACACTGGCCTAATGGTTAAGGTCTTAACTCTTACTCTGGCCTAATAGCTAAGGTCTTAGACTCATACTCTGGCCTAATGGTTAATGTCTTAACTCTTACTCTGGCCTACTGGTTAATGTCTTACCTCTTACTCTGGCCTAATAGCTAAGGTCTTAACTCTTACTCTGGCCTAATAGCTAAGGTCTTAACTCTTACTCTGGCCTACTGGTTAAGGTCTAAACTCTTACTCTGGCCTAATAGCTAAGGTCTTAGACACTTACTCTGGCCCAATGGTTAAGGTCTTAACTCTTACTCTGGCCTAATAGCTAAGGTCTTAGACTCATACTCTGGCCTAATGGTTAAGGTCTTAACTCTTACTCTGGCCTAATAGCTAAGGTCTTAACTCTTACTCTGGCATAATAGCTAAGGTCTTAGACTCGTACTCTGGCCTACAGGTTAAGGTCTTAACTCTTACTCAGGCCTAATGGTGAAGGTCTTAACTCTTACTCTGGCCTAATAGCTAAGGTCTTAGACTCGTACTCTGGCCTAATAGCTAAGGTCTTAGACTCGTACTCTGGCCTAATGGTTAAGGTCTTAACTCTTACTCTGGCCTACTGGCTAAGGTCTTAACTCTTACTCTGGCCTAATAGCTAGGGTCTTAACTCTTACTCTGGCCTAATAGCTAAGGTCTTAACTCTTACTCTGGCCTACTGGTTAAGGTCTTAACTCTTACTCTGGCCTTATAGCTAAGGTCTTAGACTCGTACTATGGCCTACAGGTTAAGGTCTTAACTCTTACTCTGGCCTACTGGTTAAGGTCTTAACTCTTACTCTGGCCTACTGGTTAAGGTCTTAACTCTTACTCTGGCCTCATAGATAAGGTCTTAGACTCGTACTCTGTCCTACAGGTTAAGGTCTTAACTCTTACTCTGGCCTAATGGTTAAGGTCTTAACTCTTACTCTGGCCTAATAGCTAAGGTCTTAACTCTTACTCTGGCCTACTGGTTAAGGTCTTAACTTTTACTCTGGCCTACTGGTTAAGGTCTTAACTCTTACTCTGGCCTAATAGTTAAGGTCTTAGACTCATACTCTGACCTAATAGTTAAGGTCTTAACTCTTACTCTGGCCTACTGGTTAAGGTCTTAACTCTTACTCTGGCCTAATAGCTAAGGTCTTAACTCTTACTCTGGCCTAATAGCTAAGGTCTGAGACTCGTACTCTGGCCTAATGGTTAAGGTCTTAACTCTTACTCTGGCCTAATAGCTAAGGTCTTAACTCTTACTCTGGCATAATAGCTAAGGTCTTCGACTCGTACTATGGTCTACAGGTTAAGGTCTTAACTCTTACTCTGGCCTACTGGTTAAGGTCTTAACTCTTACTCTGGCCTAATAGCTAAGGTCTTAGACTCATACTCTGGCCTAATGGTTAAGGTCTTAACTCTTACTCTGGCCTAATAGCTAAGGTCTTTGACTCGTACTCTGGCCTAATGGTTAAGGTCTTAACTCTTACTCTGGCCTAATAGCTAAGGTCTTAGACTCATACTCTGGCCTAATGGTTAAGGTCTTAACTCTTACTCTGGCCTACTGGTTAATGTATTAACTCTTACTCTGGCCTAATAGCTAAGGTCTTAACTCTTAATCTGGCCTAATAGCTAAGGTCTTAACTCTTACTCTGGCCTACTGGTTAAGGTCTTAACTCTTACTCTGGCCTAATAGCTAAGGTCTTAGACACGTACTCTGGCCCAATGGTTAAGGTCTTAACTCTTACTCTGGCCTAATAGCTAAGGTCTTAGACTCGTACTCTGGCCTAATGGTTAAGGTCTTAACTCTTACTCTGGCCTAATAGCTAAGGTCTTAACTCTTACTCTGGCATAATAGCTAAGGTCTCAGACTCATACTCTGGCCTACAGGTTAAGGTCTTAACTCTTACTCTGTCCTAATGGTTAAGGTCTTAACTCTTACTCTGGCCTAATAGCTAAGGTCTTAGACTCGTACTCTGGCCTAATAGCTAAGGTCTTAGACTCGTACTCTGGCCTAATGGTTAAGGTCTTAACTCTTACTCTGGCCTACCGGCTAAGGTCTTAACTCTTACTCTGGCCTAATAGCTAAGTTCTTAACTCTTACTCTGGCCTAATAGCTAAGGTCTTAACTCTTACTCTGGCCTAATAGCTAAGGTCTGAGACTCGTACTATGGTCTACAGGTTAAGGTCTTAACTCTTACTCTGGCCTACTGGTTAAGGTCTTATCTCTTACTCTGGCCTCATAGCTAAGGTCTTAGACTCGTACTCTGGCCTACAGGTTAAGGTCTTAACTCTTACTCTGGCCTTATGGTTAAGGTCTTAACGCTTACTCTGGCCTAATAGCTAAGGTCTTAACTCTTACTCTGGCCTCCTGGTTAAGGTCTTAACTTTTACTCTGGCCTACTGGTTAAGGTCTTAACTCTTACTCTGGCCTAATAGCTAAGGTCTTAGACTCGTACTCTGGCCTACTGGTTAAGGTCTTAACTCTTACTCTGGCCTAATAGCTAAGGTCTTAGACTCGTACTCTGGCCTACTGGCTAAGGTCTTAACTCTTACTCTGGCCTAATAGCTGAAGTCTTAACTCTTACTCTGGCCTAATAGCTAAGGTCTTAGACTCGTACTCTGGCCTAGTGGTTAAGGTCTTAACTCTTACTCTGGCCTAATAGCTAAGGTCTTAGACTCATACTCTGGCCTACTGGCTAAGGTCTTAACTCATACTCTGGCCTACTAGCTGAGGTCTTAACTCTTACTCTGGCCTAATAGCTAAGGTCTTAGACTCGTACTCTGGCCTAATGGTTAAGGTCCTAACTCTTACTCTGGCCTAATAGCTAAGGTCTTAACTCTTACTCTGGCCTAATAGCTAAGGTCTACGACTCGTACTATGGTCTACAGGTTAAGCTCTTAACTCTTACTCTGGCCTACTGGTTAAGGTCTTAACTCTTACTCTGGCCTAATAGCTAAGGTCTTAGACTCATACTCTGGCCTAATGGTTAAGGTCTTAACTCTTACTCTGGCCTAATAGCTAAGGTCTTTGACTCGTACTTTGGCCTAATGGTTAAGGTCTTAACTCTTACTCTGGCCTAATAGCTAAGGTCTTAGACTCATACTCTGGCCTAATGGTTAAGGTCTTAACTCTTACTCTGGCCTACTGGTTAATGTATTAACTCTTACTCTGGCCTAATAGCTAAGGTCTTAACTCTTAATCTTGCCTAATAGCTAAGGTCTTAACTCTTACTCTGGCCTACTGGTTAAGGTCTTAACTCTTACTCTGGCCTAATAGCTAAGGTCTTAGACACGTACTCTGGCCCAATGGTTAAGGTCTTAACTCTTACTCTGGCCTAATAGCTAAGGTCTTAGACTCGTACTCTGGCCTAATGGTTAAGGTCTTAACTCTTACTCTAGCCTAATAGCTAAGGTCTTAACTCTTACTCTGGCATAATAGCTAAGGTCTTAGACTCGTACTCTGGCCTACAGGTTAAGGTCTTAACTCTTACTCTGTCCTAATGGTTAAGGTCTTAACTCTTACTCTGGCCTAATAGCTAAGGTCTTAGACTCGTACTCTGGCCTAATAGCTAAGGTCTTAGACTCGTACTCTGGCCTAATGGTTAAGGTCTTAACTCTTACTCTGGCCTACTGGCTAAGGTCTTAACTCTTACTCTGGCCTAATAGCTAAGGTCTTAACTCTTACTCTGGCCTAATAGCTAAGGTCTTAACTCTTACTCTGGCCTAATAGCTAAGGTCTGAGACTCGTACTATGGTCTACAGGTTAAGGTCTTAACTCTTACTCTGGCCTACTGGTTAAGGTCTTAACTCTTACTCTGGCCTCATAGCTAAGGTCTTAGACTCGTACTCTGGCCTACTGGTTAAGGTCTTAACTCTTACTCTGGCCTTATGGTTAAGGTCTTAACTCTTACTCTGGCCTAATAGCTAAGGTCTTAACTCTTACTCTGGCCTACTGGTTAAGGTCTTAACTTTTACTCTGGCCTACTGGTTAAGGTCTTAACTCTTACTCTGGCCTAATAGCTAAGGTCTTAGACTCGTACTCTGGCCTAGTGGTTAAGGTCTTAACTCTTACTCTGGCCTAATAGCTAAGGTCTTAGACTCATACTCTGGCCTACTGGCTAAGGTCTTAACTCATACTCTGGCCTACTAGCTGAGGTCTTAACTCTTACTCTGGCCTAATAGCTAAGGTCTTAGACTCGTACTCTGGCCTAATGGTTAAGGTCTTAACTCTTACTCTGGCCTAATAGCTAAGGTCTTAACTCTTACTCTGGCCTAATAGCTAAGGTCTTAGACTCGTACTATGGTCTACAGGTTAAGGTCTTAACTCTTACTCTGGCCTACTGGTTAAGGTCTTAACTCTTACTCTGGCCTAATAGCTAAGGTCTTAGACTCATACTCTGGCCTAATGGTTAAGGTCTTAACTCTTACTCTGGCCTAATAGCTAAGGTCTTAGACTCGTACTCTGGCCTAATGGTTAAGGTCTTAACTCTTACTCTGGCCTAATAGCTAAGGTCTTAGACTCATACGCTGGCCTAATAGTTAAGGTCTTAACTCTTACTCTGGCCTACTGGTTAATGTATTAACTCTTACTCTGGCCTAATAGCTAAGGTCTTAACTCTTAATCTGGCCTAATAACTAAGGTCTTAACTCTTACTCTGGCCTACTGGTTAAGGTCTTAACTCTTACTCTGGCCTAATAGCTAAGGTCTTAGACACGTACTCTGGCCCAATGGTTAAGGTCTTAACTCTTACTCTGGCCTAATAGCTAAGGTCTTAGACTCGTACTCTGGCCTAATGGTTAAGGTCTTAACTCTTACTCTGGCCTAATAGCTAAGGTCTTAACTCTTACTCTGGCATAATAGCTAAGGTCTTAGACTCGTACTCTGGCCTACAGGTTAAGGTCTTAACTCTTACTCTGTCCTAATGGTTAAGGTCTTAACTCTTACTCTGGCCTAATAGCTAAGGTCTTAGACTCGTACTCTGGCCTAATAGCTAAGGTCTTAGACTCGTACTCTGGCCTAATGGTTAAGGTCTTAACTCTTACTCTGGCCTACTGGCTAAGGTCTTAACTCTTACTCTGGCCTAATAGCTAAGGTCTTAACTCTTACTCTGGCCTAATAGCTAAGGTCTTAACTCTTACTCTGGCCTAATAGCTAAGGTCTGAGACTCGTACTATGGTCTACAGGTTAAGGTCTTAACTCTTACTCTGGCCTACTGGTTAAGGTCCTAACTCTTACTCTGGCCTCATAGCTAAGGTCTTAGACTCGTACTCTGGCCTACAGGTTAAGGTCTTAACTCTTACTCTGGCCTAATGGTTAAGGTCTTAACTCTTACTCTGGCCTAATAGCTAAGGTCTTAACTCTTACTCTGGCCTACTGGTTAAGGTCTTAACTCTTACTCTGGCCTAACAGCTAAGGTCTTAGACTCGTACTATGGCCTACAGGTTAAGGTCTTAACTCTTACTCTGGCCTACTGGTTAAGGTCTTAACTCTTACTCTGGCCTAATAGCTAAGGTCTTAGACTCATACCCTGGCCTAATGGTTAATGTCTTAACTCTTACTCTGGCCTAATAGCTAAGGTCTTAGACTTGTACTCTGGCCTAATGGTTAAGGTCTTAACTCTTACTCTGGCCTAATCGCTAAGGTCTTAACTCTTACTCTGGCCTACTGGTTAAGGTCTTAACTCTTACTCTGGCCTAATAGCTAAGGTCTTAGACTCGTACTCTGGCCTAATGGTTAAGGTCTTAACTCTTACTCTGGCCTACTGGCTAAGGTCTTAACTCTTACTCTGGCCTACTGGCTAAGGTCTTAACTCTTACTCTGGCCTAATAGCTAAGGTCTTAACTCTTACTCTGGCCTAATAGCTAAGGTCTTAACTCTTACTCTGGCCTAATAGCTAAGGTCTGAGACTCGTACTATGGTCTACAGGTTAAGGTCTTAACTCTTACTCTGGCCTACTGGTTAAGGTCTTAACTCTTACTCTGGCCTCATAGCTAAGGTCTTAGACTCGTACTCTGGCCTACAGGTTAAGGTCTTAACTCTTACTCTGGCCTAATGGTTAAGGTCTTAACTCTTACTCTGGCCTAATAGCTAAGGTCTTAACTCTTACTCTGGCCTACTGGTTAAGGTCTTAACTTTTACTCTGGCCTACTAGTTAAGGTCTTAACTCTTACTCTGGCCTAATAGCTAAGGTCTTAGACTCGTACTCTGGCCTACTGGTTAAGGTCTTAACTCTTACTCTGGCCTAATAGCTAAGGTCTTAGACTCGTACTCTGGCCTACTGGCTAAGGTCTTAACTCTTACTCTGGCCTAATAGCTGAGGTCTTAACTCTTACTCTGGCCTAATAGCTAAGGTCTTAGACTCGTACTCTGGCCTAATAGCTAAGGTCTTAACTCTTACTCTGGCCTACTGGTTAAGGTCTTAACTTTTACTCTGGCCTAATAGCTAAGGTCTTAGACCCATACTCTGGCCTAATGGTTAAGGTCTTAACTCTTACTCTGGCCTAATAGCTAAGGTCTTAACTCTTACTCTGGCCTAACGGTTAAGGTCTTAACTCTTACTCTGGCCTAATGGCTAAGGTCTTAACTCTTACTCTGGCCTAATAGCTGATGTCTTAGACTCGTACTCTGGCCTAATGGTTAAGGTCTTAACTCTTACTCTGCCCTAATAGCTAAGGTCTTAACTCTTACTCTGGCCTAATAGCTAAGGTCTTAGACTCGTACTATGGCCTACAGGTTAAGGTCTTAACTCTTACTCTGGCCTACTGGTTAAGGTCTTAACTCTTACTCTGACCTACTGGTTAAGGTCTTAACTCTTACTCTGGCCTAATAGCTAAGGTCTTAAACTCGTACTATGGCCTACAGGTTAAGATCTTAACTCTTACTCTGGCCTACTGGTTAAGGTCTTAAATCTTACACTGGCCTAATAGCTAAGGTCTTAGACTCGTACTATGGCCTGCTGGTTGAGGTCTTAACTCTTACGCTGGCCTACTGGTTAAGGTCTTAACTCTTACTCTGGCCTCATAGCTAAGGTCTTAGACTCGTATTCTGGCCTACAGGTTAAGGTCTTAACTCTTACTCTGGCCTAATGGTTAAGGTCTTAACTCTTACTCTGGCCTAATAGCTAAGGTCTTAACTCTTACTCTGGCCTACTGGTTAAGGTCTTAACTTTTACTCTGGCCTACTGGTTAAGGTCTTAACTCTTACTCTGGCCTAATAGCTAAGGTCTTAGACTCGTACTCTGGCCTACTGGTTACGGTCTTAACTCTTACTCTGGCCTAATAGCTGAGGTCTTAACTCTTACTCTGGCCTAATAGCTAAGGTCTGAGACTCGTACTATGGTCTACAGGTTAAGGTCTTAACTCTTACTCTGGCCTAATAGCTAAGGTCTTAACTCTTACTCTGGCCTAATAGCTAAGGTCTGAGACTCGTATTATGGTCTACAGGTTAAGGTCTTAACTCTTACTCTGGCCTACAGGTTAAGGTCTTAACTCTTACTCTGGCCTAATAGCTAAGGTCTTAACTTTTACTCTGGCCTAATAGCTAAGGTCTTAGACTCATACTCTGGCCTAATGGTTAAGGTCTTAACTCTTACTCTGGCCTAATAGCTAAGGTCTTAACTCTTACTCTGGCCTAATGGTTAAGGTCTTAACTCTTACTCTGGCCTAATGGCTAAGGTCTTAACTCTTACTCTGGCCTAATAGCTGATGTCTTAGACTCGTACTCTGGCCTAATGGTTAAGGTCTTAACTCTTACTCTGGCCTAATAGCTAAGGTCTTAACTCTTACTCTGGCCTAATAGCTAAGGTCTTAGACTCGTACTATGGCCTACAGGTTAAGGTCTTAACTCTTACTCTGACCTACTGGTTAAGGTCTTAACTCTTACTCTGGCCTAATAGCTAAGGTCTTAAACTCGTACTATGGCCTACAGGTTAAGATCTTAACTCTTACTCTGGCCTACTGGTTAAGGTCTTAAATCTTACTCTGGCCTAATAGCTAAGGTCTTAGACTCGTACTATGGCCTGCTGGTTAAGGTCTTAACTCTTACTCTGGCCTAATAGCTAAGGTCTTAACTCTTACTCTGGCCTAATAGCTAAGGTCTTAACTCTTACTCTGGCCTACTGGTTAAGGTCTTAACTCTTACTCTGGCCTTATAGCTCAGGTCTTAGACTCGTACTATGGCCTACAGGTTGACGTCTTAACTCTTACGCTGGCCTACTGGTTAAGGTCTTAACTCTTACTCTGGCCTCATAGCTAAGGTCTTAGACTCGTACTCTGGCCTACAGGTTAAGGTCTTAACTCTTACTCTGGCCTAATGGTTAAGGTCTTAACTCTTACTCTGGCCTAATAGCTAAGGTCTTAACTCTTACTCTGGCCTACTGGTTAAGGTCTTAACTTTTACTCTGGCCTACTGGTTAAGGTCTTAACTCTTACTCTGGCCTAATAGCTAAGGTCTTAGACTCGTACTCTGGCCTACTGGTTAAGGTCTTAACTCTTACTCTGGCCTAATAGCTAAGGTCTTAGACTCGTACTCTGGCCTACTGGCTAAGGTCTTAACTCTTACTCTGGCCTAATAGCTGAGGTCTTAACTCTTACTCTGGCCTAATAGCTAAGGTCTTAGACTCGTACTCTGGCCTAATGGTTAAGGTCTTAACTCTTACTCTGGCCTAATAGCTAAGGTCTTAACTCTTACTCTGGCCTAATAGCTAAGGTCTGAGACTCGTACTATGGTCTACAGGTTAAGGTCTTAACTCTTACTCTGGCCTACTGGTTAAGGTCTTAACTCTTACTCTGGCCTAATAGCTAAGCTCTTAGACTCATACTCTGGCCTAATGGTTAAGGTCTTAACTCTTACTCTGGCCTAATAGCTAAGGTCTTAGACTCGTACTCTGGCCTAATGGTTAAGGTCTTAACTCTTACTCTGGCCTAATAGCTAAGGTCTTAGACTCATACTCTGGCCTAATGGTTAAGGTCTTAACTCTTACTCTGGCCTACTGGTTAATGTCTTACCTCTTACTCTGGCCTAATAGCTAAGGTCTTAACTCTTACTCTGGCCTAATAGCTAAGGTCTTAACTCTTACTCTGGCCTACTGGTTAAGGTCTTAACTCTTACTCTGGCCTAATAGCTAAGGTCTTAGACACTTACTCTGGCCCAATGGTTAAGGTCTTAACTCTTACTCTGGCCTAATAGCTAAGGTCTTAGACTCGTACTCTGGCCTAATGGTTAAGGTCTTAACTCTTACTCTGGCCTAATAGCTAAGGTCTTAACTCTTACTCTGGCATAATAGCTAAGGTCTTAGACTCGTACTCTGGCCTACAGGTTAAGGTCTTAACTCTTACTCAGGCCTAATGGTGAAGGTCTTAACTCTTACTCTGGCCTAATAGCTAAGGTCTTAGACTCATACTCTGGCCTAATAGCTAAGGTCTTAGACTCGTACTATGGCCTGCTGGTTAAGGTCTTAACTCTTACTCTGGCCTAATAGCTAAGGTCTTAACTCTTACTCTGGCCTAATAGCTAAGGTCTTAACTCTTACTCTGGCCTACTGGTTAAGGTCTTAACTCTTACTCTGGCCTTATAGCTCAGGTCTTAGACTCGTACTATGGCCTACAGGTTGACGTCTTAACTCTTACGCTGGCCTACTGGTTAAGGTCTTAACTCTTACTCTGGCCTCATAGCTAAGGTCTTAGACTCGTACTCTGGCCTACAGGTTAAGGTCTTAACTCTTACTCTGGCCTAATGGTTAAGGTCTTAACTCTTACTCTGGCCTAATAGCTAAGGTCTTAACTCTTACTCTGGCCTACTGGTTAAGGTCTTAACTTTTACTCTGGCCTACTGGTTAAGGTCTTAACTCTTACTCTGGCCTAATAGCTAAGGTCTTAGACTCGTACTCTGGCCTACTGGTTAAGGTCTTAACTCTTACTCTGGCCTAATAGCTAAGGTCTTAGACTCGTACTCTGGCCTACTGGCTAAGGTCTTAACTCTTACTCTGGCCTAATAGCTGAGGTCTTAACTCTTACTCTGGCCTAATAGCTAAGGTCTTAGACTCGTACTCTGGCCTAATGGTTAAGGTCTTAACTCTTACTCTGGCCTAATAGCTAAGGTCTTAACTCTTACTCTGGCCTAATAGCTAAGGTCTGAGACTCGTACTATGGTCTACAGGTTAAGGTCTTAACTCTTACTCTGGCCTACTGGTTAAGGTCTTAACTCTTACTCTGGCCTAATAGCTAAGCTCTTAGACTCATACTCTGGCCTAATGGTTAAGGTCTTAACTCTTACTCTGGCCTAATAGCTAAGGTCTTAGACTCGTACTCTGGCCTAATGGTTAAGGTCTTAACTCTTACTCTGGCCTAATAGCTAAGGTCTTAGACTCATACTCTGGCCTAATGGTTAAGGTCTTAACTCTTACTCTGGCCTACTGGTTAATGTCTTACCTCTTACTCTGGCCTAATAGCTAAGGTCTTAACTCTTACTCTGGCCTAATAGCTAAGGTCTTAACTCTTACTCTGGCCTACTGGTTAAGGTCTTAACTCTTACTCTGGCCTAATAGCTAAGGTCTTAGACACTTACTCTGGCCCAATGGTTAAGGTCTTAACTCTTACTCTGGCCTAATAGCTAAGGTCTTAGACTCGTACTCTGGCCTAATGGTTAAGGTCTTAACTCTTACTCTGGCCTAATAGCTAAGGTCTTAACTCTTACTCTGGCATAATAGCTAAGGTCTTAGACTCGTACTCTGGCCTACAGGTTAAGGTCTTAACTCTTACTCAGGCCTAATGGTGAAGGTCTTAACTCTTACTCTGGCCTAATAGCTAAGGTCTTAGACTCATACTCTGGCCTAATAGCTAAGGTCTTAGACTCGTACTCTGGCCTAATGGTTAAGGTCTTAACTCTTACTCTGGCCTAATAGCTAAGGTCTTAACTCTTACACTGGCCTAATAGCTAAGCTCTTAGACTCATACTCTGGCCTAATGGTTAAGGTCTTAACTCTTACTCTGGCCTAATAGCTAACGTCTTAGACTCGTACTCTGGCCTAATGGTTAAGGTCTTAACTCTTACTCTGGCCTAATAGCTAAGGTCTTAGACTCATACTCTGGCCTAATGGTTAATGTCTTAACTCTTACTCTGGCCTACTGGTTAATGTCTTACCTCTTACTCTGGCCTAATAGCTAAGGTCTTAACTCTTACTCTGGCCTAATAGCTAAGGTCTTAACTCTTACTCTGGCCTACTGGTTAAGGTCTTAACTCTTACTCTGGCCTAATAGCTAAGGTCTTAGACACTTACTCTGGCCCAATGGTTAAGGTCTTAACTCTTACTCTGGCCTAATAGCTAAGGTCTTAGACTCGTACTCTGGCCTAATGGTTAAGGTCTTAACTCTTACTCTGGCCTAATAGCTAAGGTCTTAACTCTTACTCTGGCATAATAGCTAAGGTCTTAGACTCGTACTCTGGCCTACAGGTTAAGGTCTTAACTCTTACTCAGGCCTAATGGTGAAGGTCTTAACTCTTACTCTGGCCTAATAGCTAAGGTCTTAGACTCGTACTATGGCCTACAGGTTAAGGTCTTAACTCTTACTCTGGCCTACTGGTTAAGGTCTTAACTCTTACTCTGACCTACTGGTTAAGGTCTTAACTCTTACTCTGGCCTAATAGCTAAGGTCTTAAACTCGTACTATGGCCTACAGGTTAAGATCTTAACTCTTACTCTGGCCTACTGGTTAAGGTCTTAAATCTTACTCTGGCCTAATAGCTAAGGTCTTAGACTCGTACTATGGCCTGCTGGTTGAGGTCTTAACTCTTACGCTGGCCTACTGGTTAAGGTCTTAACTCTTACTCTGGCCTCATAGCTAAGGTCTTAGACTCGTATTCTGGCCTACAGGTTAAGGTCTTAACTCTTACTCTGGCCTAATGGTTAAGGTCTTAACTCTTACTCTGGCCTAATAGCTAAGGTCTTAACTCTTACTCTGGCCTACTGGTTAAGGTCTTAACTTTTACTCTGGCCTACTGGTTAAGGTCTTAACTCTTACTCTGGCCTAATAGCTAAGGTCTTAGACTCGTACTCTGGCCTACTGGTTACGGTCTTAACTCTTACTCTGGCCTAATAGCTGAGGTCTTAACTCTTACTCTGGCCTAATAGCTAAGGTCTGAGACTCGTACTATGGTCTACAGGTTAAGGTCTTAACTCTTACTCTGGCCTAATAGCTAAGGTCTTAACTCTTACTCTGGCCTAATAGCTAAGGTCTGAGACTCGTACTATGGTCTACAGGTTAAGGTCTTAACTCTTACTCTGGCCTACAGGTTAAGGTCTTAACTCTTACTCTGGCCTAATAGCTAAGGTCTTAACTTTTACTCTGGCCTAATAGCTAAGGTCTTAGACTCATACTCTGGCCTAATGGTTAAGGTCTTAACTCTTACTCTGGCCTAATAGCTAAGGTCTTAACTCTTACTCTGGCCTAATGGTTAAGGTCTTAACTCTTACTCTGGCCTAATGGCTAAGGTCTTAACTCTTACTCTGGCCTAATAGCTGATGTCTTAGACTCGTACTCTGGCCTAATGGTTAAGGTCTTAACTCTTACTCTGGCCTAATAGCTAAGGTCTTAACTCTTACTCTGGCCTAATAGCTAAGGTCTTAGACTCGTACTATGGCCTACAGGTTAAGGTCTTAACTCTTACTCTGACCTACTGGTTAAGGTCTTAACTCTTACTCTGGCCTAATAGCTAAGGTCTTAAACTCGTACTATGGCCTACAGGTTAAGATCTTAACTCTTACTCTGGCCTACTGGTTAAGGTCTTAAATCTTACTCTGGCCTAATAGCTAAGGTCTTAGACTCGTACTATGGCCTGCTGGTTAAGGTCTTAACTCTTACTCTGGCCTAATAGCTAAGGTCTTAACTCTTACTCTGGCCTAATAGCTAAGGTCTTAACTCTTACTCTGGCCTACTGGTTAAGGTCTTAACTCTTACTCTGGCCTTATAGCTCAGGTCTTAGACTCGTACTATGGCCTACAGGTTGACGTCTTAACTCTTACGCTGGCCTACTGGTTAAGGTCTTAACTCTTACTCTGGCCTCATAGCTAAGGTCTTAGACTCGTACTCTGGCCTACAGGTTAAGGTCTTAACTCTTACTCTGGCCTAATGGTTAAGGTCTTAACTCTTACTCTGGCCTAATAGCTAAGGTCTTAACTCTTACTCTGGCCTACTGGTTAAGGTCTTAACTTTTACTCTGGCCTACTGGTTAAGGTCTTAACTCTTACTCTGGCCTAATAGCTAAGGTCTTAGACTCGTAC
Source organism: Triturus cristatus (assembly GCF_964204655.1). Classification (NCBI taxonomy): domain Eukaryota; kingdom Metazoa; phylum Chordata; class Amphibia; order Caudata; family Salamandridae; genus Triturus; species Triturus cristatus. Next base: position 1,086,834,484 of record NC_140589.1, on the reverse strand, counting down.
TCTGGCCTACTGGTTAAGGTCTTAACTCTTACTCTGGCCTAATAGCTAAGGTCTTAGACTCGTACTCTGGCCTACTGGCTAAGGTCTTAACTCTTACTCTGGCCTAATAGCTGAGGTCTTAACTCTTACTCTGGCCTAATAGCTAAGGTCTTAGACTCGTACTCTGGCCTAATGGTTAAGGTCTTAACTCTTACTCTGGCCTAATAGCTAAGGTCTTAACTCTTACTCTGGCCTAATAGCTAAGGTCTGAGACTCGTACTATGGTCTACAGGTTAAGGTCTTAACTCTTACTCTGGCCTACTGGTTAAGGTCTTAACTCTTACTCTGGCCTAATAGCTAAGCTCTTAGACTCATACTCTGGCCTAATGGTTAAGGTCTTAACTCTTACTCTGGCCTAATAGCTAAGGTCTTAGACTCGTACTCTGGCCTAATGGTTAAGGTCTTAACTCTTACTCTGGCCTAATAGCTAAGGTCTTAGACTCATACTCTGGCCTAATGGTTAAGGTCTTAACTCTTACTCTGGCCTACTGGTTAATGTCTTACCTCTTACTCTGGCCTAATAGCTAAGGTCTTAACTCTTACTCTGGCCTAATAGCTAAGGTCTTAACTCTTACTCTGGCCTACTGGTTAAGGTCTTAACTCTTACTCTGGCCTAATAGCTAAGGTCTTAGACACTTACTCTGGCCCAATGGGTAAGGTCTTAACTCTTACTCTGGCCTAATAGCTAAGGTCTTAGACTCGTACTCTGGCCTAATGGTTAAGGTCTTAACTCTTACTCTGGCCTAATAGCTAAGGTCTTAACTCTTACTCTGGCATAATAGCTAAGGTCTTAGACTCGTACTCTGGCCTACAGGTTAAGGTCTTAACTCTTACTCAGGCCTAATGGTGAAGGTCTTAACTCTTACTCTGGCCTAATAGCTAAGGTCTTAGACTCATACTCTGGCCTAATAGCTAAGGTCTTAGACTCGTACTCTGGCCTAATGGTTAAGGTCTTAACTCTTACTCTGGCCTAATAGCTAAGGTCTTAACTCTTACACTGGCCTAATAGCTAAGGTCTGAGACTCGTACTATGGTCTACAGGTTAAGGTCTTAACTCTTACTCTGGCCTACTGGTTAAGGTCTTAACTCTTACTCTGGCCTAATAGCTAAGCTCTTAGACTCATACTCTGGCCTAATGGTTAAGGTCTTAACTCTTACTCTGGCCTAATAGCTAACGTCTTAGACTCATACTCTGGCCTAATGGTTAAGGTCTTAACTCTTACTCTGGCCTAATAGCTAAGGTCTTAGACTCATACTCTGGCCTAATGGTTAATGTCTTAACTCTTACTCTGGCCTACTGGTTAATGTCTTACCTCTTACTCTGGCCTAATAGCTAAGGTCTTAACTCTTACTCTGGCCTAATAGCTAAGGTCTTAACTCTTACTCTGGCCTACTGGTTAAGGTCTTAACTCTTACTCTGGCCTAATAGCTAAGGTCTTAGACACTTACTCTGGCCCAATGGTTAAGGTCTTAACTCTTACTCTGGCCTAATAGCTAAGGTCTTAGACTCGTACTCTGGCCTAATGGTTAAGGTCTTAACTCTTACTCTGGCCTAATAGCTAAGGTCTTAACTCTTACTCTGGCATAATAGCTAAGGTCTTAGACTCGTACTCTGGCCTACAGGTTAAGGTCTTAACTCTTACTCAGGCCTAATGGTGAAGGTCTTAACTCTTACTCTGGCCTAATAGCTAAGGTCTTAGACTCGTACTCTGGCCTAATAGCTAAGGTCTTAGACTCGTACTCTGGCCTAATGGTTAAGGTCTTAACTCTTACTCTGGCCTACTGGCTAAGGTCTTAACTCTTACTCTGGCCTAATAGCTAGGGTCTTACCTCTTACTCTGGCCTAATAGCTAAGGTCTTAACTCTTACTCTGGCCTACTGGTTAAGGTCTTAACTCTTACTCTGGCCTTATAGCTAAGGTCTTAGACTCGTACTATGGCCTACAGGTTAAGGTCTTAACTCTTACTCTGGCCTACTGGTTAAGGTCTTAACTCTTACTCTGGCCTACTGGTTAAGGTCTTAACTCTTACTCTGGCCTCATAGATAAGGTCTTAGACTCGTACTCTGTCCTACAGGTTAAGGTCTTAACTCTTACTCTGGCCTAATGGTTAAGGTCTTAACTCTTACTCTGGCCTAATAGCTAAGGTCTTAACTCTTACTCTGGCCTACTGGTTAAGGTCTTAACTTTTACTCTGGCCTACTGGTTAAGGTCTTAACTCTTACTCTGGCCTAATAGCTAAGGTCTTAGACTCATACTCTGACCTAATAGTTAAGGTCTTAACTCTTACTCTGGCCTACTGGTTAAGGTCTTAACTCTTACTCTGGCCTAATAGCTAAGGTCTTAACTCTTACTCTGGCCTAATAGCTAAGGTCTGAGACTCGTACTCTGGCCTAATGGTTAAGGTCTTAACTCTTACTCTGGCCTAATAGCTAAGATCTTAACTCTTACTCTGGCATAATAGCTAAGGTCTTAGACTCGTACTCTGGCCTACAGGTTAAGGTCTTAACTCTTACTCTGGCCTACTGGTTAAGGTCTTAACTCTTACTCTGGCCTAATAGCTAAGGTCTTAGACTCATACTCTGGCCTAATGGTTAAGGTCTTAACTCTTACTCTGGCCTAATAGCTAAGGTCTTAACTCTTACTCTGGCCTAATGGTTAAGGTCTTAACTCTTACTCTGGCCTAATAGCTAAGGTATTAACTCTTACTCTGGCCTAATAGCTAAGGTCTTAGACTCGTACTCTGGCCTAATGGTTAAGGTCTTAACTCTTACACTGGCCAAATAGCTAAGGTCTTAACTCTTACTCTGGCCTAATAGCTAAGGTCTTAGACTCGTACTATGGCCTACAGGTTAAGGTCTTAACTCTTACTCTGGCCTACTGGTTAAGGTCTTAACTCTTACTCTGACCTACTGGTTAAGGTCTTAACTCTTACTCTGGCCTAATAGCTAAGGTCTTAAACTCGTACTATGGCCTACAGGTTAAGATCTTAACTCTTACTCTGGCCTACTGGTTAAGGTCTTAAATCTTACTCTGGCCTAATAGCTAAGGTCTTAGACTCGTACTATGGCCTACTGGTTAAGGTCTTAGCTCTTACTCTGGCCTAATAGCTAAGGTCTTAACTCTTACTCTGGCCTAATAGCTAAGGTCTTAACTCTTACTCTGGACTACTGGTTAAGGTCTTAACTCTTACTCTGGCCTAATAGCTAAGGTCTTAGACTCGTACTATGGCCTACAGGTTAAGGTCTTAACTCTTACTCTGGCCTACTGGTTAAGGTCTTAACTCTTACTCTGGCCTAAAAGCTAAGGTCTTAACTCTTACTCTGGCCTACTGGTTAAGGTCTTAACTCTTATTCTGGCCTTATAGCTAAGGTCTTAGACTCGTACTATGGCCTACAGGTTGAGGTCTTAACTCTTACTCTGGCCTACTGGTTAAGGTCTTAACTCTTACTCTGGCCTCATAGCTAAGGTCTTAGACTCGTACTCTGGCCTACAGGTTAAGGTCTTAACTCTTACTCTGGCCTAATGGTTAAGGTCTTAACTCTTACTCTGGCCTAATAGCTAAGGTCTTAACTCTTACTCTGGCCTACTGGTTAAGGTCTTAACTTTTACTCTGGCCTACTGGTTAAGGTCTTAACTCTTACTCTGGCCTAATAGCTAAGGTCTCAGACTCGTACTCTGGCCTACTGGTTAAGGTCTTAACTCTTACTCTGGCCTAATAGCTAAGGTCTTAGACTCGTACTCTGGACTACTGGCTAAGGTCTTAACTCTTACTCTGGCCTAATAGCTGAGGTATTAACTCTTACTCTGGCCTAATAGCTAAGGTCTTAACTCTTACTCTGGCCTAATAGCTAAGGTCTTAGACACGTACTCTGGCCTAATGGTTAAGGTCTTAACTCTTACTCTGGCCTAATAGCTAAGGTCTTAGACTTGTACTCTGGCCTAATGGTTAAGTTCTTAACTCTTACTCTGGCCTAATAGCTAAGATCTTAACTCTTACTCTGGCCTAATAGCTAAGGTCTTAGACTTGTACTCTGGCCTAATGTTTAAGGTCTTAACTCTTACTCTGGCCTAATAGGTAATGTCTTAACTCTTACTCTGGACTAATAGCTAAGGTCTTAGACTCGTACTTTGGCCTACAGGTTAAGGTCTTAACTCTTACTTTCGCCTAATGGTTAAGGTCTTAACTCTTACTTTGGCCTAATAGCTAAGGTCTTAGACTCGTACTCTGGCCTAATGGTTAAGGTCTTAAATCTTACTCTGGCCTAATAGCTAAGGTCTTAACTCTTACTCTGGCCTAATAGCTGAGGTCTTAGACTCGTACTCTGGCCTACTGGTTAAGGTCTTAACTCTTACTCTGGCCCAATAGCTAAGGTCTTAGACTCGTACTATGGCCTACCGGTTAAGGTCTTAACTCTTAATCTGGCCTAATAGATAAGGTCTTAGACTCGTACTATGGCCTACAGGTTAAGTTCTTAACTCTTACTCTGGCCTAATGGTTAAGGTCTTAACTCTTACTCTGGCCTAATAGCTAAGGTCTTAACTCTTACTCTGGCCTACTGGTTAAGGTCTTAACTTTTACTCTGGCCTAATAGCTAAGGTCTTAGACTCGTACTATGGCCTACTCGTTAAGGTCTTAACTCTTACTCTGGCCTAATAGCTAAGGTCTTAGCTCTTACTCTGGCCTAATAGCTAAGGTCTTAACTCTTACTCTGGCCTACTGGTTAAGGTCTTAACTCTTACTCTGGCCTTATAGCTAAGGTCTTAGACTCGTACTATGGCCTACAGGTTGAGGTCTTAACTCTTACTCTGGCCTACTGGTTAGGGTCTTAACTCTTACTCTGGCCTACTGGTTAAGGTCTTAACTCTTACTCTGGCCTCATAGTTAAGGTCATAGACTTGTACTCTGGCCTACAGGTTAAGGTCTTAACTCTTACTCTGGCCTAATGGTTAAGGTCTTAACTCTTACTCTGGCCTAATAGCTAAGGTCTTAACTCTTACTCTGGCCTACTGGTTAAGGTCTTAACTTTTACTCTGGCCTACTGGTTACGGTCTTAACTCTTACTCTGGCCTAATAGCCAAGGTCTTAGACTCGTGCTCTGGCCTACTGGTTAAGGTCTTAACTCTTACTCTGGCCTAATAGCTAAGGTCTTAGACTCGTACTCTGGCCTACTGGCTAAGGTCTTAGACTCGTACTCGGGCCTAATGGTTAAGGTCTTAACTCTTACTCTGGCCTACTGGTTAAGGTCTTAACTCTTACTCTGGCCTAATAGCTAAGGTCTTAACTCTTACTCAGGCCTAATAGCTAACGTCTTAGACTCGTACTATGGTCTACAGGTTAAGGTCTTAACTCTTACTCTGGCCTACTGGTTAATGTCTTAACTCTTACTCTGGCCTAATAGCTAAGGTCTTAGACTCATACTCTGGCCTAATGGTTAAGGTCTTAACTCTTACTCTGGCCTAATAGCTAAGGTCTTAGACTCGTACTCTGGCCTAATGGTTAAGGTCTTAACTCTTACTCTGGCCTAATAGCTAAGGTCTTAGACTCATACTCTGGCCTAATGGTTAAGGTCGTAACTCTTACTCTGGCCTACTGGTTAATATCTTAACTCTCACTCTGGCCTAATAGCTAAGGTCTTAACTCTTACTCTGGCCTAATAGCTAAGGTCTTAACTCTTACTCTGGCCTACTGGTTAAGGTCTTAACTCTTACTCAGCCCTAATAGCTAAGATCTTAGACACGTACTCTGGCCCAATGGTTAAGGTCTTAACTCTTACTCTGGCCTAATAGCTAAGGTCTTAGACTCGTTCTCTGGCCTAATGGTTAAAGTCTTAACTCTTACTCTGGCCTAATAGCTAAGGTCTTAACTATTACTCTGGCCTAATAGCTAAGGTCTTAACACTTACTCTGGCCTAATAGCTAAGGTCTTAGACTCGTCCTCTGGCCTAATGGTTAAGGTCTTAACTCTTACTCTGGCCTACTGGTTAAGGTCTTAACTCTTACTCTGGCCTAATAGCTAAGGTCTTAACTCTTACTCTGGCTTAACTCTTACTCTGGCCTAATAGCTAAGGTCTTAACTCTTACTCTGGCTAATAGCTAAGGTCTTAGACTCGTACTCTTGGCTAATGGTTAAGGTCTTAACTCTTACTCTGGCCTACTGGTTAAGGTCTTAACTCTTACTCTGGCCTTCTGGATAAGGTCTTAACTCTTACTCTGGCCTAATAGCTGAGGTCTTAACTCTTACTCTGGCCTAATAGCTAAGGTCTTAACTCTTACTCTGGCCTACTGGTTAAGGTCTTAACTCTTACTCTGGCCTAATAGCTAAGGTCTTAGACTCGTACTCTGGCCTAATGGTTAAGGTCTTAACTCTTACTCTGGCCTACTGGTTAAGGTCTTAACTCTTACTCTGGCCTAACAGCTAAGGTCTTAGACTCGTACTATGGCCTACAGGTTAAGGTCTTAACTCTTACTCTGGCCTACTGGTTAAGGTCTTAACTCTTACTCTGGCCTAATAGCTAAGGTCTTAGACTCATACCCTGGCCTAATGGTTAATGTCTTAACTCTTACTCTGGCCTAATAGCTAAGGTCTTAGACTCGTACTCTGGCCTAATGGTTAAGGTCTTAACTCTTACTCTGGCCTAATCGCTAAGGTCTTAACTCTTACTCTGGACTACTGGTTAAGGTCTTAACTCTTACTCTGGCCTAATAGCTAAGGTCTTAGACTCGTACTCTGGCCTAATGGTTAAGGACTTAAGTCTTACTCTGGCCTACTGGTTAAGGTCTTAACTCTTACTCTGGCCTAATAGCTAAGGTATTAACTCTTACTCTGGCCTAATAGCTAAGGTCTTAGACTCGTACTATGGCCTACAGGTTAAGGTCTTAACTCTTACTCTGGCCTACTGGTTAAGGTCTTAACTCTTACTCTGGCCTAATGGCTAAGGTCTTAACTCTTACTCTGGCCTAATAGCTGATGTCTTAGACTCGTACTCTGGCCTAATGGTTAAGGTCTTAACTCTTACTCTGGCCTAATAGCTAAGGTCTTAACTCTTACTCTGGCCTAATAGCTAAGGTCTTAGACTCGTACTATGGCCTACAGGTTAAGGTCTTAACTCTTACTCTGGCCTACTGGTTAAGGTCTTAACTCTTACTCTGACCTACTGGTTAAGGTCTTAACTCTTACTCTGGCCTATTAGCTAAGGTCTTAAACTCGTACTATGGCCTACAGGTTAAGATCTTAACTCTTACTCTGGCCTACTGGTTAAGGTCTTAAATCTTACTCTGGCCTAATAGCTAAGGTCTTAGACTCGTACTATGGCCTACTGGTTAAGGTCTTAACTCTTACTCTGGACTACTGGTTAAGGTCTTAACTCTTACTCTGGCCTAATAGCTAAGGTCTTAGACTCGTACTATGGCCTACAGGTTAAGGTCTTAACTCTTACTCTGGCCTACTGGTTAAGGTCTTAACTCTTACTCTGGCCTAATAGCTAAGGTCTTAACTCTTACTCTGGACTACTGGTTAAGGTCTTAACTCTTACTCTGGCCTAATAGCTAAGGTCTTAGACTCGTACTATGGCCTACAGGTTAAGGTCTTAACTCTTACTCTGGCCTACTGGTTAAGGTCTTAACTCTTACTCTGGCCTACTGGTTAAGGTCTTAACTCTTACTCTGGCCTCATAGCTAAGGTCTTAGACTCGTACTCTGGCCTACAGGTTAAGGTCTTAACTCTTACTCTGTCCTAATGGTTAAGGTCTTAACTCTTACTCTGGCCTAATATCTAAGGTCTTAACTCTTACTCTGGCCTACTGGTTAAGGTCTTAACTTTTACTCTGGCCTACTGGTTAAGGTCTTAACTCTTACTCTGGCCTAATAGCTAAGGTCTTAGACTCGTACTCTGGCCTAGTGGTTAAGGTCTTAACTCTTACTCTGGCCTAATAGCTAAGGTCTTAGACTCATACTCTGGCCTACTGGCTAAGGTCTTAACTCATACTCTGGCCTACTAGCCGAGGTCTTAACTCTTACTCTGGCCTAATAGCTAAGGTCTTAGACTCGTACTCTGGCCTAATGGTTAAGGTCTTAACTCTTCCTCTGGCCTAATAGCTAAGGTCTTAACTCTTACTCTGGCCTAATAGCTAAGGTCTTAGACTCGTACTATGGCCTACAGGTTAAGGTCTTAACTCTTACTCTGGCCTACTGGTTAAGGTCTTAACTCTTACTCTGTCCTAATAGCTAAGGTCTTAACTCTTACTCTGGCCTAATAGCTAAGGTCTTAGACTCGTACTCTAGCCTAATGGTTAAGGTCTTAACTCTTACTCTGCCCTAATAGCTAAGGTCTTAACTTTTACTCTGGCCTACTGGTTAAGGTCTTAACTCTTACTCTGGCCTAATAGCTAAGGTCTTAGACACGTACTCTGGCCCAATGGTTAAGGTCTTAACTCTTACTCTGGCCTAATAGCTAAGGTCTTAGACTCGTACTCTGGCCTAATGGTTAAGGTCTTAACTGTTACTCTGGCCTAATAGCTAAGGTCTTAACTCTTACTCTGGCATAATAGCTAAGGTCTTAGACTCGTACTCTGGCCTACAGGTTAAGGTCTTAACTCTTACTCTGTCCTAATGGTTAAGGTCTTAACTCTTACTCTGGCCTAATAGCTAAGGTCTTAGACTCGTACTCTGGCCTAATGGTTAAGGTCTTAACTCTTACTCTGGCCTACTGGCTAAGGTCTTAACTCTTACTCTGGCCTAATAGCTAAGGTCTTAACTCTTACTCTGGCCTAATAGCTAAGGTCTTAACTCTTACTCTGGCCTAATAGCTAAGGTCTGAGACTCGTACTATGGTCTACAGGTTAAGGTCTTAACTCTTACTCTGGCCTACTGGTTAAGGTCTTAACTCTTACTCTGGCCTCATAGCTAAGGTCTTAGACTCGTACTCTGGCCTACAGGTTAAGGTCTTAACTCTTACTCTGGCCTAATGGTTAAGGTCTTAACTCTTACTCTGGCCTAATAGCTAAGGTCTTAACTCTTACTCTGGCCTACTGGTTAAGGTCTTAACTCTTACTCTGGCCTAACAGCTAAGGTCTTAGACTCGTACTATGGCCTACAGGTTAAGGTCTTAACTCTTACTCTGGCCTGCTGGTTAAGGTCTTAACTCTTACTCTGGCCTAATAGCTAAGGTCTTAGACTCATACCCTGGCCTAATGGTTAATGTCTTAACTCTTACTCTGGCCTAATAGCTAAGGTCTTAGACTCGTACTCTGGCCTAATGGTTAAGGTCTTAACTCTTACTCTGGCCTAATCGCTAAGGTCTTAACTCTTACTCTGGCCTACTGGTTAAGGTCTTAACTCTTACTCTGGCCTAATAGCTAAGGTCTTAGACTCGTACTCTGGCCTAATGGTTAAGGACTTAAGTCTTACTCTGGCCTACTGGTTAAGGTCTTAACTCTTACTCTGGCCTAATAGCTAAGGTATTAACTCTTCCTCTGGCCTAATAGCTAAGGTCTTAGACTCGTACTATGGCCTACAGGTTAAGGTCTTAACTCTTACTCTGGCCTACTGGTTAAGGTCTTAACTCTTACTCTGGCCTAATGGCTAAGGTCTTAACTCTTACTCTGGCCTAATAGCTGATGTCTTAGACTCGTACTCTGGCCTAATGGTTAAGATCTTAACTCTTACTCTGGCCTAATAGCTAAGGTCTTAACTCTTACTCTGGCCTAATAGCTAAGGTCTTAGACTCGTACTATGGCCTACAGGTTAAGGTCTTAACTCTTACTCTGGCCTACTGGTTAAGGTCTTAACTCTTACTCTGACCTACTGGTTAAGGTCTTAACTCTTACTCTGGCCTATTAGCTAAGGTCTTAAACTCGTACTATGGCCTACAGGTTAAGATCTTAACTCTTACTCTGGCCTACTGGTTAAGGTCTTAAATCTTACTCTGGCCTAATAGCTAAGGTCTGAGACTCATACTATGGCCTACTGGTTAAGGTCTTAACTCTTACTCTGGCCTAATAGCTAAGGTCTTAACTCTTACTCTGGCCTAATAGCTAAGGTCTTAACTCTTACTCTGGACTACTGGTTAAGGTCTTAACTCTTACTCTGGTCTAATAGCTAAGGTCTTAGACTCGTACTATGGCCTACAGGTTAAGGTCTTAACTCTTACTCTGGCCTACTGGTTAAGGTCTTAACTCTTACTCTGGCCTACTGGTTAAGGTCTTAACTCTTACTCTGGCCACATAGCTAAGGTCTTAGACTCGTACTCTGGCCTACAGGTTAAGGTCTTAACTCTTACTCTGTCCTAATGGTTAAGGTCTTAACTCTTACTCTGGCCTAATAGCTAAGGTCTTAACTCTTACTCTGGCCTACTGGTTAAGGTCTTAACTCTTACTCTGGCCTAATAGCTAAGGTCTTAGACTCGTACTCTGGCCTAGTGGTTAAGGTCTTAACTCTTACTCTGGCCTAATAGCTAAGGTCTTAGACTCATACTCTGGCCTACTGGCTAAGGTCTTAACTCATAATCTGGCCTACTAGCTGAGGTCTTAACTCTTACTCTGGCCTAATAGCTAAGGTCTTAGACTCGTACTCTGGCCTAATGGTTAAGGTCTTAACTCTTACTCTGGCCTAATAGCTAAGGTCTTAACTCTTACTCTGGCCTAATAGCTAAGGTCTTAGACTCGTACTATGGTCTACAGGTTAAGGTCTTAACTCTTACTCTAGCCTACTGGTTAAGGTCTTAACTCTTACTCTGGCCTAATAGCTAAGGTCTTAGACTCATACTCTTGCCTAATGGTTAAGGTCTTAACTCTTACTCTGGCCTAATAGCTAAGGTCTTAGACTCGTACTCTGGCCTAATGGTTAAGGTCTTAACTCTTACTCTGGCCTAATAGCTAAGGTCTTAACTTTTACTCTGGCCTACTGGTTAAGGTCTTAACTCTTACTCTGGCCTAATAGCTAAGGTCTTAGACACGTACTCTGGCCCAATGGTTAAGGTCTTAACTCTTACTCTGGCCTAATAGCTAAGGTCTTAGACTCGTACTCTGGCCTAATGGTTAAGGTCTTAACTCTTACTCTGGCCTAATAGCTAAGGTCTTAACTCTTACTCTGGCATAATAGCTAAGGTCTTAGACTCGTACTCTGGCCTACAGGTTAAGGTCTTAACTCTTACTCTGTCCTAATGGTTAAGGTCTTAACTCTTACTCTGGCCTAATAGCTAAGGTCTTAGACTCGTACTCTGGCCTAATAGCTAAGGTCTTAGACTCGTACTCTGGCCTAATGGTTAAGGTCTTAACTCTTACTCTGGCCTACTGGCTAAGGTCTTAACTCTTACTCTGGCCTAATAGCTAAGGTCTTAACTCTTACTCTGGCCTAATAGCTAAGGTCTTAACTCTTACTCTGGCCTAATAGCTAAGGTCTGAGACTCGTACTATGGTCTACAGGTTAAGGTCTTAACTCTTACTCTGGCCTACTGGTTAAGGTCTTAACTCTTACTCTGGCCTCATAGCTAAGGTCTTAGACTCGTACTCTGGCCTACAGGTTAAGGTCTTAACTCTTACTCTGGCCTAATGGTTAAGGTCTTAACTCTTACTCTGGCCTAATAGCTAAGGTCTTAACTCTTACTCTGGCCTACTGGTTAAGGTCTTAACTTTTACTCTGGCCTACTGGTTAAGGTCTTAACTCTTACTCTGGCCTAATAGCTAAGGTCTTAGACTCGTACTCTGGCCTACTGGTTAAGGTCTTAACTCTTACTCTGGCCTAATAGCTAAGGTCTTAGACTCGTACTCTGGCCTACTGGCTAAGGTCTTAACTCTTACTCTGGCCTAATAGCTGAGGTCTTAACTCTTACTCTGGCCTAATAGCTAAGGTCTTAGACTCGTACTCTGGCCTAATGGTTAAGGTCTTAACTCTTACTCTGGCCTAATAGCTAAGGTCTTAACTCTTACTCTGGCCTAATAGCTAAGGTCTGAGACTCGTACTATGGTCTACAGGTTACGGTCTTAACTCTTACTCTGGCCTACTGGTTAAGGTCTTAACTCTTACTCTGGCCTAATAGCTAAGCTCTTAGACTCATACTCTGGCCTAATGGTTAAGGTCTGAACTCTTACTCTGGCCTAATAGCTAAGGTCTTAGACTCGTACTCTGGCCTAATGGTTAAGGTCTTAACTCTTACTCTGGCCTAATAGCTAAGGTCTTAGACTCATACTCTGGCCTAATGGTTAAGGTCTTAACTCTTACTCTGGCCTACTGGTTAATGTCTTACCTCTTACTCTGGCCTAATAGCTAAGGTCTTAACTCTTACTCTGGCCTAATAGCTAAGGTCTTAACTCTTACTCTGGCCTACTGGTTAGGGTCTTAACTCTTACTCTGGCCTAATAGCTAAGGTCTTAGACACTTACTCTGGCCCAATGGTTAAGGTCTTAACTCTTACTCTGGCCTAATAGCTAAGGTCTTAGACTCGTACTCTGGCCTAATGGTTAAGGTCTTAACTCTTACTCTGGCCTAATAGCTAAGGTCTTAACTCTTACTCTGGCATAATAGCTAAGGTCTTAGACTCGTACTCTGGCCTACAGGTTAAGGTCTTAACTCTTACTCAGGCCTAATGGTGAAGGTCTTAACTCTTACTCTGGCCTAATAGCTAAGGTCTTAGACTCATACTCTGGCCTAATAGCTAAGGTCTTAGACTCGTACTCTGGCCTAATGGTTAAGGTCTTAACTCTTACTCTGGCCTAATAGCTAAGGTCTTAACTCTTACACTGGCCTAATAGCTAAGGTCTGAGACTCGTACTATGGTCTACAGGTTAAGGTCTTAACTCTTACTCTGGCCTACTGGTTAAGGTCTTAACTCTTACTCTGGCCTAATAGCTAAGCTCTTAGACTCATACTCTGGCCTAATGGTTAAGGTCTTAACTCTTACTCTGGCCTAATAGCTAACGTCTTAGACTCGTACACTGGCCTAATGGTTAAGGTCTTAACTCTTACTCTGGCCTAATAGCTAAGGTCTTAGACTCATACTCTGGCCTAATGGTTAATGTCTTAACTCTTACTCTGGCCTACTGGTTAATGTCTTACCTCTTACTCTGGCCTAATAGCTAAGGTCTTAACTCTTACTCTGGCCTAATAGCTAAGGTCTTAACTCTTACTCTGGCCTACTGGTTAAGGTCTTAACTCTTACTCTGGCCTAATAGCTAAGGTCTTAGACACTTACTCTGGCCCAATGGTTAAGGTCTTAACTCTTACTCTGGCCTAATAGCTAAGGTCTTAGACTCGTACTCTGGCCTAATGGTTAAGGTCTTAACTCTTACTCTGGCCTAATAGCTAAGGTCTTAACTCTTACTCTGGCATAATAGCTAAGGTCTTAGACTCGTACTCTGGCCTACAGGTTAAGGTCTTAACTCTTACTCAGGCCTAATGGTGAAGGTCTTAACTCTTACTCTGGCCTAATAGCTAAGGTCTTAGACTCGTACTCTGGCCTAATAGCTAAGGTCTTAGACTCGTACTCTGGCCTAATGGTTAAGGTCTTAACTCTTACTCTGGCCTACTGGCTAAGGTCTTAACTCTTACTCTGGCCTAATAGCTAGGGTCTTAACTCTTACTCTGGCCTAATAGCTAAGGTCTTAACTCTTACTCTGGCCTACTGGTTAAGGTCTTAACTCTTACTCTGGCCTTATAGCTAAGGTCTTAGACTCGTACTATGGCCTACAGGTTAAGGTCTTAACTCTTACTCTGGCCTACTGGTTAAGGTCTTAACTCTTACTCTGGCCTACTGGTTAAGGTCTTAACTCTTACTCTGGCCTCATAGATAAGGTCTTAGACTCGTACTCTGTCCTACAGGTTAAGGTCTTAACTCTTACTCTGGCCTAATGGTTAAGGTCTTAACTCTTACTCTGGCCTAATAGCTAAGGTCTTAACTCTTACTCTGGCCTACTGGTTAAGGTCTTAACTTTTACTCTGGCCTACTGGTTAAGGTCTTAACTCTTACTCTGGCCTAATAGCTAAGGTCTTAGACTCATACTCTGACCTAATAGTTAAGGTCTTAACTCTTACTCTGGCCTACTGGTTAAGGTCTTAACTCTTACTCTGGCCTAATAGCTAAGGTCTTAACTCTTACTCTGGCCTAATAGCTAAGGTCTGAGACTCGTACTCTGGCCTAATGGTTAAGGTCTTAACTCTTACTCTGGCCTAATAGCTAAGGTCTTAACTCTTACTCTGGTTAATAGCTAAGGTCTTCGACTCGTACTATCGTCTACAGGTTAAGGTCTTAACTCTTACTCTGGCCTACTGGTTAAGGTCTTAACTCTTACTCTGGCCTAATAGCTAAGGTCTTAGACTCATACTCTGGCCTAATGGTTAAGGTCTTAACTCTTACTCTGGCCTAATAGCTAAGGTCTTTGACTCGTACTCTGGCCTAATGGTTAAGGTCTTAACTCTTACTCTGGCCTAATAGCTAAGGTCTTGGACTCATACTCTGGCCTAATGGTTAAGGTCTTAACTCTTACTCTGGCCTACTGGTTAATGTATTAACTCTTACTCTGGCCTAATAGCTAAGGTCTTAACTCTTAATCTGGCCTAATAGCTAAGGTCTTAACTCTTACTCTGGCCTACTGGTTAAGGTCTTAACTCTTACTCTGGCCTAATAGCTAAGGTCTTAGACACGTACTCTGGCCCAATGGTTAAGGTCTTAACTCTTACTCTGGCCTAATAGCTAAGGTCTTAGACTCGTACTCTGGCCTAATGGTTAAGGTCTTAACTCTTACTCTGGCCTAATAGCTAAGGTCTTAACTCTTACTCTGGCATAATAGCTAAGGTCTCAGACTCATACTCTGGCCTACAGGTTAAGGTCTTAACTCTTACTCTGTCCTAATGGTTAAGGTCTTAACTCTTACTCTGGCCTAATAGCTAAGGTCTTAGACTCGTACTCTGGCCTAATAGCTAAGGTCTTAGACTCGTACTCTGGCCTAATGGTTAAGGTCTTAACTCTTACTCTGGCCTACCGGCTAAGGTCTTAACTCTTACTCTGGCCTAATACCTAAGTTCTTAACTCTTACTCTGGCCAAATAGCTAAGGTCTTAACTCTTACTCTGGCCTAATAGCTAAGGTCTGAGACTCGTACTATGGTCTACAGGTTAAGGTCTTAACTCTTACTCTGGCCTACTGGTTAAGGTCTTAACTCTTACTCTGGCCTCATAGCTAAGGTCTTAGACTCGTACTCTGGCCTACAGGTTAAGGTCTTAACTCTTACTCTGGCCTTATGGTTAAGGTCTTAACGCTTACTCTGGCCTAATAGCTAAGGTCTTAACTCTTACTCTGGCCTCCTGGTTAAGGTCTTAACTTTTACTCTGGCCTACTGGTTAAGGTCTTAACTCTTACTCTGGCCTAATAGCTAAGGTCTTAGACTCGTACTCTGGCCTACTGGTGAAGGTCTTAACTCTTACTCTGGCCTAATAGCTAAGGTCTTAGACTCGTACTCTGGCCTACTGGCTAAGGTCTTAACTCTTACTCTGGCCTAATAGCTGAAGTCTTAACTCTTACTCTGGCCTAATAGCTAAGGTCTTAGACTCGTACTCTGGCCTAGTGGTTAAGGTCTTAACTCTTACTCTGGCCTAATAGCTAAGGTCTTAGACTCATACTCTGGCCTACTGGCTAAGGTCTTAACTCATACTCTGGCCTACTAGCTGAGGTCTTAACTCTTACTCTGGCCTAATAGCTAAGGTCTTAGACTCGTACTCTGGCCTAATGGTTAAGGTCCTAACTCTTACTCTGGCCTAATAGCTAAGGTCTTAACTCTTACTCTGGCCTAATAGCTAAGGTCTACGACTCGTACTATGGTCTACAGGTTAAGCTCTTAACTCTTACTCTGGCCTACTGGTTAAGGTCTTAACTCTTACTCTGGCCTAATAGCTAAGGTCTTAGACTCATACTCTGGCCTAATGGTTAAGGTCTTAACTCTTACTCTGGCCTAATAGCTAAGGTCTTTTACTCGTACTCTGGCCTAATGGTTAAGGTCTTAACTCTTACTCTGGCCTAATAGCTAAAGTCTTAGACTCATACTCTGGCCTAATGGTTAAGGTCTTAACTCTAACTCTGGCCTACTGGTTAATGTATTAACTCTTACTCTGGCCTAATAGCTAAGGTCTTAACTCTTAAGCTTGCCTAATAGCTAAGGTCTTAACTCTTACTCTGGCCTACTGGTTAAGGTCTTAACTCTTACTCTGGCCTAATAGCTAAGGTCTTAGACACGTACTCTGGCCCAATGGTTAAGGTCTTAACTCTTACTCTGGCCTAATAGCTAAGGTCTTAGACTCGTACTCTGGCCTAATGGTTAAGGTCTTAACTCTTACTCTAGCCTAATAGCTAAGGTCTTAACTCTTACTCTGGCATAATAGCTAAGGTCTTAGACTCGTACTCTGGCCTACAGGTTAAGGTCTTAACTCTTACTCTGTCCTAATGGTTAAGGTCTTAACTCTTACTCTGGCCTAATAGCTAAGGTCTTAGACTCGTTCTCTGGCCTAATAGCTAAGGTCTTAGACTCGTACTCTGGCCTAATGGTTAAGGTCTTAACTCTTACTCTGGCCTACTGGCTAAGGTCTTAACTCTTACTCTGGCCTAATAGCTAAGGTCTTAACTCTTACTCTGGCCTAATAGCTAAGGTCTTAACTCTTACTCTGGCCTAATAGCTAAGGTCTGAGACTCGTACTATTGTCTACAGGTTAAGGTCTTAACTCTTACTCTGGCCTACTGGTTAAGGTCTTAACTCTTACTCTGGCCTCATAGCTAAGGTCTTAGACTCGTACTCTGGCCTACAGGTTAAGGTCTTAACTCTTACTCTGGCCTTATGGTTAAGGTCTTAACTCTTACTCTGGCCTAATAGCTAAGGTCTTAACTCTTACTCTGGCCTACTGGTTAAGGTCTTAACTTTTACTCTGGCCTACTGGTTAAGGTCTTAACTCTTACTCTGGCCTAATAGCTAAGGTCTTAGACTCGTACTCTGGCCTACTGGTTAAGGTCTTAACTCTTACTCTGCCCTAATAGCTAAGGTCTTAGACTCGTACTCTGGCCTACTGGCTAAGGTCTTAACTCTTACTCTGGCCTAATAGCTGAGGTCTTAACTCTTACACTGGCCTAATAGCTAAGGTCTTAGACTCGTACTCTGGCCTAATGGTTAATGTCTTAACTCTTACTCTGGCCTAATAGCTAAGGTCTTAACTCTTACTCTGGCATAATAGCTAAGGTCTTAGACTCGTACTCTGGCCTACAGGTTAAGGTCTTAACTCTTACTCTGTCCTAATGGTTAAGGTCTTAACTCTTACTCTGGCCTAATACCTAAGGTCTTAACTCTTACTCTGGCCTAATAGCTAAGGTCTTAACTCTTACTCTGGACTACTGGTTAAGGTCTTAACTCTTACTCTGGCCTAATAGCTAAGGTCTTAGACTCGTACTATGGCCTACAGGTTAAGGTCTTAACTATTACTCTGGCCTACTGGTTAAGGTCTTAACTCTTACTCTGGCCTCATAGCTAAGGTCTTAGACTCGTACTCTGGCCTACAGGTTAAGGTCTTAACTCTTACTCTGTCCTAATGGTTAAGGTCTTAACTCTTACTCTGGCCAAATAGCTAAGGTTTTAACTCTTACTCTGGCCTACTGGTTAAGGTCTTAACTTTTACTCTGGCCTACTGGTTAAGGTCTTAACTCTTACTCTGGCCTAATAGCTAAGGTCTTAGACTCGTACTCTGGCCTAGTGGTTAAGGTCTTAACTCTTACTCTGGCCTAATAGCTAAGGTCTTAGACTCATACTCTGGCCTACTGGCTAAGGTCTTAACTCATACTCTGGCCTACTAGCTGAGGTCTTAACTCTTACTCTGGCCTAATAGCTAAGGTCTTAGACTCGTACTCTGGCCTAATGGTTAAGGTCTTAACTCTTACTCTGGCCTAATAGCTAAGGTCTTAACTCTTACTCTGGCCTAATAGCTAAGGTCTTAGACTCGTACTATGGTCTACAGGTTAAGGTCTTAACTCTTACTCTGGCCTACTGGTTAAGGTCTTAACTCTTACTCTGGCCTAATAGCTAAGGTCTTAGACTCATACTCTGGCCTAATGGTTAAGGTCTTAACTCTTACTCTGGCCTAATAGCTAAGGTCTTAGACTCGTACTCTGGCCTAATGGTTAAGGTCTTAACTCTTACTCTGGCCTAATAGCTAAGGTCTTAGACTCATATGCTGGCCTAATAGTTAAGGTCTTAACTCTTACTCTGGCCTACTGGTTAATGTATTAACTCTTACTCTGGCCTAATAGCTAAGGTCTTAACTCTTAATCTGGCCTAATAACTAAGGTCTTAACTCTTACTCTGGCCTACTGGTTAAGGTCTTAACTCTTACTCTGGCCTAATAGCTAAGGTCTTAGACTCGTACTCTGGCCTAATGGTTAAGGTCTTAACTCTTACTCTGGCCTAATAGCTAAGGTCTTAACTCTTACTCTGGCATAATAGCTAAGGTCTTAGACTCGTACTCTGGCCTACAGGTTAAGGTCTTAACTCTTACTCTGTCCTAATGGTTAAGGTCTTAACTCTTACTCTGGCCTAATAGCTAACGTCTTAGACTCGTACTCTGGCCTAATAGCTAAGGTCTTAGACTCGTATTCTGGCCTAATGGTTAAGGTCTTAACTCTTACTCTGGCCTACTGGCTAAGGTCTTAACTCTTACTCTGGCCTAATAGCTAAGGTCTTAACTCTTACTCTGGCCTAATAGCTAAGGTCTTAACTCTTACTCTGGCCTAATAGCTAAGGTCTGAGACTCGTACTATGGTCTACAGGTTAAGGTCTTAACTCTTACTCTGGCCTACTGGTTAAGGTCTTAACTCTTACTCTGGCCTCATAGCTAAGGTCTTAGACTCGTACTCTGGCCTACAGGTTAAGGTCTTAACTCTTACTCTGGCCTAATGGTTAAGGTCTTAACTCTTACTCTGGCCTACTGGTTAAGGTCTTAACTCTTACTCTGGCCTAACAGCTAAGGTCTTAGACTCGTACTATGGCCTACAGGTTAAGGTCTTAACTCTTACTCTGGCCTACTGGTTAAGGTCTTAACTCTTACTCTGGCCTAATAGCTAAGGTCTTAGACTCATACCCTGGCCTAATGGTTAATGTCTTAACTCTTACTCTGGCCTAATAGCTAAGGTCTTAGACTTGTACTCTGGCCTAATGGTTAAGGTCTTAACTCTTACTCTGGCCTAATCGCTAAGGTCTTAACTCTTACTCTGGCCTACTGGTTAAGGTCTTAGACTCGTACTCTGGCCTAATGGTTAAGGTCTTAACTCTTACTCTGGCCTACTGGCTAAGGTCTTAACTCTTACTCTGGCCTACTGGCTAAGGTCTTAACTCTTACTCTGGCCTAATAGCTAAGGTCTTAACTCTTACTCTGGCCTAATAGCTAAGGTCTTAACTCTTACTCTGGCCTAATAGCTAAGGTCTGAGACTCGTACTATGGTCTACAGGTTAAGGTCTTAACTCTTACTCTGGCCTACTGGTTAAGGTCTTAACTCTTACTCTGGCCTCATAGCTAAGGTCTTAGACTCGTACTCTGGCCTACAGGTTAAGGTCTTAACTCTTACTCTGGCCTAATGGTTAAGGTCTTAACTCTTACTCTGGCCTAATAGCTAAGGTCTTAACTCTTACTCTGGCCTACTGGTTAAGGTCTTAACTTTTACTCTGGCCTACTAGTTAAGGTCTTAACTCTTACTCTGGCCTAATAGCTAAGGTCTTAGACTCGTACCCTGGCCTACTGGTTAAGGTCTTAACTCTTACTCTGGCCTAATAGCTAAGGTCTTAGACTCGTACTCTGGCCTACTGGCTAAGGTCTTAACTCTTACTCTGGCCTAATAGCTGAGGTCTTAACTCTTACTCTGGCCTAATAGCTAAGGTCTTAGACTCGTACTCTGGCCTAATAGCTAAGGTCTTAACTCTTACTCTGGCCTAATAGCTAAGGTCTGAGACTCGTACTATGGTCTACAGGTTAAGGTCTTAACTCTTACTCTGGCCTACTGGTTAAGGTCTTAACTTTTACTCTGGCCTAATAGCTAAGGTCTTAGACCCATACTCTGGCCTAATGGTTAAGGTCTTAACTCTTACTCTGGCCTAATAGCTAAGGTCTTAACTCTTACTCTGGCCTAACGGTTAAGGTCTTAACTCTTACTCTGGCCTAATGGCTAAGGTCTTAACTCTTACTCTGGCCTAATAGCTGATGTCTTAGACTCGTACTCTGGCCTAATGGTTAAGGTCTTAACTCTTACTCTGGCCTAATAGCTAAGGTCTTAACTCTTACTCTGGCCTAATAGCTAAGGTCTTAGACTCGTACTATGGCCTACAGGTTAAGGTCTTAACTCTTACTCTGGCCTACTGGTTAAGGTCTTAACTCTTACTCTGACCTACTGGTTAAGGTCTTAACTCTTACTCTGGCCTAATAGCTAAGGTCTTAAACTCGTACTATGGCCTACAGGTTAAGATCTTAACTCTTACTCTGGCCTACTGGTTAAGGTCTTAAATCTTACTCTGGCCTAATAGCTAAGGTCTTAGACTCGTACTATGGCCTGCTGGTTGAGGTCTTAACTCTTACGCTGGCCTACTGGTTAAGGTCTTAACTCTTACTCTGGCCTCATAGCTAAGGTCTTAGACTCGTATTCTGGCCTACAGGTTAAGGTCTTAACTCTTACTCTGGCCTAATGGTTAAGGTCTTAACTCTTACTCTGGCCTAATAGCTAAGGTCTTAACTCTTACTCTGGCCTACTGGTTAAGGTCTTAACTTTTACTCTGGCCTACTGGTTAAGGTCTTAACTCTTACTCTGGCCTAATAGCTAAGGTCTTAGACTCGTACTCTGGCCTACTGGTTACGGTCTTAACTCTTACTCTGGCCTAATAGCTGAGGTCTTAACTCTTACTCTGGCCTAATAGCTAAGGTCTGAGACTCGTACTATGGTCTACAGGTTAAGGTCTTAACTCTTACTCTGGCCTAATAGCTAAGGTCTTAACTCTTACTCTGGCCTAATAGCTAAGGTCTGAGACTCGCACTATGGTCTACAGGTTAAGGTCTTAACTCTTACTCTGGCCTACAGGTTAAGGTCTTAACTCTTACTCTGGCCTAATAGCTAAGGTCTTAACTTTTACTCTGGCCTAATAGCTAAGGTCTTAGACTCATACTCTGGCCTAATGGTTAAGGTCTTAACTCTTACTCTGGCCTAATAGCTAAGGTCTTAACTCTTACTCTGGCCTAATGGTTAAGGTCTTAACTCTTACTCTGGCCTAATGGCTAAGGTCTTAACTCTTACTCTGGCCTAATAGCTGATGTCTTAGACTCGTACTCTGGCCTAATGGTTAAGGTCTTAACTCTTACTCTGGCCTAATAGCTAAGGTCTTAACTCTTACTCTGGCCTAATAGCTAAGGTCTTAGACTCGTACTATGGCCTACAGGTTAAGGTCTTAACTCTTACTCTGACCTACTGGTTAAGGTCTTAACTCTTACTCTGGCCTAATAGCTAAGGTCTTAAACTCGTACTATGGCCTACAGGTTAAGATCTTAACTCTTACTCTGGCCTACTGGTTAAGGTCTTAAATCTTACTCTGGCCTAATAGCTAAGGTCTTAGACTCGTACTATGGCCTGCTGGTTAAGGTCTTAACTCTTACTCTGGCCTAATAGCTAAGGTCTTAACTCTTACTCTGGCCTCATAGCTAAGGTCTTAACTCTTACTCTGGCCTACTGGTTAAGGTCTTAACTCTTACTCTGGCCTTATAGCTCAGGTCTTAGACTCGTACTATGGCCTACAGGTTGACGTCTTAACTCTTACGCTGGCCTACTGGTTAAGGTCTTAACTCTTACTCTGGCCTCATAGCTAAGGTCTTAGACTCGTACTCTGGCCTACAGGTTAAGGTCTTAACTCTTACTCTGGCCTAATGGTTAAGGCCTTAACTCTTACTCTGGCCTAATAGCTAAGGTCTTAACTCTTACTCTGGCCTACTGGTTAAGGTCTTAACTTTTACTCTGGCCTACTGGTTAAGGTCTTAACTCTTACTCTGGCCTAATAGCTAAGGTCTTAGACTCGTACTCTGGCCTACTGATTAAGGTCTTAACTCTTACTCTGGCCTAATAGCTAAGGTCTTAGACTCGTACTCTGGCCTACTGGCTAAGGTCTTAACTCTTACTCTGGCCTAATAGCTGAGGTCTTAACTCTTACTCTGGCCTAATAGCTAAGGTCTTAGACTCGTACTCTGGCCTAATGGTTAAGGTCTTAACTCTTACTCTGGCCTAATAGCTAAGGTCTTAACTCTTACTCTGGCCTAATAGCTAAGGTCTGAGACTCGTACTATGGTCTACAGGTTAAGGTCTTAACTCTTACTCTGGCCTACTGGTTAAGGTCTTAACTCTTACTCTGGCCTAATAGCTAAGCTCTTAGACTCATACTCTGGCCTAATGGTTAAGGTCTTAACTCTTACTCTGGCCTAATAGCTAAGGTCTTAGACTCGTACTCTGGCCTAATGGTTAAGGTCTTAACTCTTACTCTGGCCTAATAGCTAAGGTCTTAGACTCATACTCTGGCCTAATGGTTAAGGTCTTAACTCTTACTCTGGCCTACTGGTTAATGTCTTACCTCTTACTCTGGCCTAATAGCTAAGGTCTTAACTCTTACTCTGGCCTACTGGTTAAGGTCTTAACTCTTACTCTGGCCTAATAGCTAAGGTCTTAGACACTTACTCTGGCCCAATGGTTAAGGTCTTAACTCTTACTCTGGCCTAATAGCTAAGGTCTTAGACTCGTACTCTGGCCTAATGGTTAAGGTCTTAACTCTTACTCTGGCCTAATAGCTAAGGTCTTAACTCTTACTCTGGCATAATAGCTAAGGTCTTAGACTCGTACTCTGGCCTACAGGTTAAGGTCTTAACTCTTACTCAGGCCTAATGGTGAAGGTCTTAACTCTTACTCTGGCCTAATAGCTAAGGTCTTAGACTCATACTCTGGCCTAATAGCTAAGGTCTTAGACTCGTACTCTGGCCTAATGGTTAAGGTCTTAACTCTTACTCTGGCCTAATAGCTAAGGTCTTAACTCTTACACTGGCCTAATAGCTAAGGTCTGAGACTCGTACTATGGTCTACAGGTTAAGGTCTTAACTCTTACTCTGGCCTACTGGTTAAGGTCTTAACTCTTACTCTGGCCTAATAGCTAAGCTCTTAGACTCATACTCTGGCCTAATGGTTAAGGTCTTAACTCTTACTCTGGCCTAATAGCTAACGTCTTAGACTCGTACTCTGGCCTAATGGTTAAGGTCTTAACTCTTACTCTGGCCTAATAGCTAAGGTCTTAGACTCATACTCTGGCCTAATGGTTAATGTCTTAACTCTTACTCTGGCCTACTGGTTAATGTCTTACCTCTTACTCTGGCCTAATAGCTAAGGTCTTAACTCTTACTCTGGCCTAATAGCTAAGGTCTTAACTCTTACTCTGGCCTACTGGTTAAGGTCTTAACTCTTACTCTGGCCTAATAGCTAAGGTCTTAGACACTTACTCTGGCCCAATGGTTAAGGTCTTAACTCTTACTCTGGCCTAATAGCTAAGGTCTTAGACTCGTACTCTGGCCTAATGGTTAAGGTCTTAATTCTTACTCTGGCCTAATAGCTAAGGTCTTAACTCTTACTCTGGCATAATAGCTAAGGTCTTAGACTCGTACTCTGGCCTACAGGTTAAGGTCTTAACTCTTACTCAGGCCTAATGGTGAAGGTCTTAACTCTTACTCTGGCCTAATAGCTAAGGTCTTAGACTCGTACTCTGGCCTAATAGCTAAGGTCTTAGACTCGTACTCTGGCCTAATGGTTAAGGTCTTAACTCTTACTCTGGCCTACTGGCTAAGGTCTTAACTCTTATTCTGGCCTAATAGCTAGGGTCTTAACTCTTACTCTGGCCTAATAGCTAAGGTCTTAACTCTTACTCTGGCCTACTGGTTAAGGTCTTAACTCTTACTCTGGCCTTATAGCTAAGGTCTTAGACTCGTACTATGGCCTACAGGTTAAGGTCTTAACTCTTACTCTGGCCTACTGGTTAAGGTCTTAACTCTTACTCTGGCCTACTGGTTAAGGTCTTAGCTCTTACTCTGGCCTCATAGATAAGGTCTTAGACTCGTACTCTGTCCTACAGGTTAAGGTCTTAACTCTTACTCTGGCCTAATGGTTAAGGTCTTAACTCTTACTCTGGCCTAATAGCTAAGGTCTTAACTCTTACTCTGGCCTACTGGTTAAGGTCTTAACTTTTACTCTGGCCTACTGGTTAAGGTCTTAACTCTTACTCTGGCCTAATAGCTAAGGTCTTAGACTCATACTCTGACCTAATAGTTAAGGTCTTAACTCTTACTCTGGCCTACTGGTTAAGGTCTTAACTCTTACTCTGGCCTAATAGCTAAGGTCTTAACTCTTACTCTGGCCTAATAGCTAAGGTCTGAGACTCGTACTCTGGCCTAATGGTTAAGGTCTTAACTCTTACTCTGGCCTAATAGCTAAGATCTTAACTCTTACTCTGGCATAATAGCTAAGGTCTTAGACTCGTACTATCGTCTACAGGTTAAGGTCTTAACTCTTACTCTGGCCTACTGGTTAAGGTCTTAACTCTTACTCTGGCCTAATAGCTAAGGTCTTAGACTCATACTCTGGCCTAATGGTTAAGGTCTTAACTCTTACTCTGGCCTAATAGCTAAGGTCTTTGACTCGTACTCTGGCCTAATGGTTAAGGTCTTAACTCTTACTCTGGCCTAATAGCTAAGGTCTTAGACTCATACTCTGGCCTAATGGTTAAGGTCTTAACTCTTACTCTGGCCTACTGGTTAATGTATTAACTCTTACTCTGGCCTAATAGCTAAGGTCTTAACTCTTAATCTGGCCTAATAGCTAAGGTCTTAACTCTTACTCTGGCCTACTGGTTAAGGTCTTAACTCTTACTCTGGCCTAATAGCTAAGCTCTTAGACTCATACTCTGGCCTAATGGTTAAGGTCTTAACTCTTACTCTGGCCTAATAGCTAACGTCTTAGACTCGTACTCTGGCCTAATGGTTAAGGTCTTAACTCTTACTCTGGCCTAATAGCTAAGGTCTTAGACTCATACTCTGGCCTAATGGTTAATGTCTTAACTCTTACTCTGGCCTACTGGTTAATGTCTTACCTCTTACTCTGGCCTAATAGCTAAGGTCTTAACTCTTACTCTGGCCTAATAGCTAAGGTCTTAACTCTTACTCTGGACTACTGGTTAAGGTCTTAACTCTTACTCTGGCCTAATAGCTAAGGTCTTAGACTCGTACTATGGCCTACAGGTTAAGGTCTTAACTCTTACTCTGGCCTACTGGTTAAGGTCTTAACTCTTACTCTGGCCTAAAAGCTAAGGTCTTAACTCTTACTCTGGCCTACTGGTTAAGGTCTTAACTCTTATTCTGGCCTTATAGCTAAGGTCTTAGACTCGTACTATGGCCTACAGGTTGAGGTCTTAACTCTTACTCTGGCCTACTGGTTAAGGTCTTAACTCTTACTCTGGCCTCATAGCTAAGGTCTTAGACTCGTACTCTGGCCTACAGGTTAAGGTCTTAACTCTTACTCTGGCCTAATGGTTAAGGTCTTAACTCTTACTCTGGCCTAATAGCTAAGGTCTTAACTCTTACTCTGGCCTACTGGTTAAGGTCTTAACTTTTACTCTGGCCTACTGGTTAAGGTCTTAACTCTTACTCTGGCCTAATAGCTAAGGTCTCAGACTCGTACTCTGGCCTACTGGTTAAGGTCTTAACTCTTACTCTGGCCTAATAGCTAAGGTCTTAGACTCGTACTCTGGACTACTGGCTAAGGTCTTAACTCTTACTCTGGCCTAATAGCTGAGGTCTTAACTCTTACTCTGGCCTAATAGCTAAGGTCTTAACTCTTACTCTGGCCTAATAGCTATGGTCTTAGACACGTACTCTGGCCTAATGGTTAAGGTCTTACCTCTTACTCTGGCCTAATAGCTAAGGTTTTAGACTTGTACTCTGGCCTAATGGTTAAGTTCTTAACTCTTACTCTGGCCTAATAGCTAAGATCTTAACTCTTACTCTGGCCTAATAGCTAAGGTCTTAGACTTGTACTCTGGCCTAATGTTTAAGGTCTTAACTCTTACTCTGGCCTAATAGGTAATGTCTTAACTCTTACTCTGGACTAATAGCTAAGGTCTTAGACTCGTACTTTGGCCTACAGGTTAAGGTCTTAACTCTTACTTTCGCCTAATGGTTAAGGTCTTAACTCTTACTTTGGCCTAATAGCTAAGGTCTTAGACTCGTACTCTGGCCTAATGGTTAAGGTCTTAACTCTTACTCTGGCCTAATAGCTAAGGTCTTAACTCTTACTCTGGCCTAATAGCTGAGGTCTTAGACTCGTACTCTGGCCTACTGGTTAAGGTCTTAACTCTTACTCTGGCCCAATAGCTAAGGTCTTAGACTCGTACTATGGCCTACCGGTTAAGGTCTTAACTCTTAATCTGGCCTAATAGATAAGGTCTTAGACTCGTACTATGGCCTACAGGTTAAGTTCTTAACTCTTACTCTGGCCTAATGGTTAAGGTCTTAACTCTTACTCTGGCCTAATAGCTAAGGTCTTAACTCTTACTCTGGCCTACTGGTTAAGGTCTTAACTTTTACTCTGGCCTAATAGCTAAGGTCTTAGACTCGTACTATGGCCTACTCGTTAAGGTCTTAACTCTTACTCTGGCCTAATAGCTAAGGTCTTAGCTCTTACTCTGGCCTAATAGCTAAGGTCTTAACTCTTACTCTGGCCTACTGGTTAAGGTCTTAACTCTTACTCTGGCCTTATAGCTAAGGTCTTAGACTCGTACTATGGCCTACAGGTTGAGGTCTTAACTCTTACTCTGGCCTACTGGTTAAGGTCTTAACTCTTACTCTGACCTCATAGCTAAGGTCTTAGACTCGTACTCTGGCCTACAGGTTAAGGTCTTAACTCTTACTCTGGCCTAATGGTTAAGGTCTTAACTCTTACTCTGGCCTAATAGCTAAGGTCTTAACTCTTACTCTGGCCTACTGGTTAAGGTCTTAACTTTTACTCTGGCCTACTGGTTACGGTCTTAACTCTTACTCTGGCCTAATAGCCAAGGTCTTAGACTCGTGCTCTGGCCTACTGGTTAAGGTCTTAACTCTTACTCTGGCCTAATAGCTAAGGTCTTAGACTCGTACTCTGGCCTACTGGCTAAGGTCTTAGACTCGTACTCTGGCCTAATAGCTAAGGTCTTAGACTCATACTCTGGCCTAATGGTTAAGGTCTTAACTCTTACTCTGGCCTAATAGCTAAGGTCTTAGACTCGTACTCTGGCCTAATGGTTAAGGTCTTAACTCTTACTCTGGCCTAATAGCTAAGGTCTTAGACTCATACTCTGGCCTAATGGTTAAGGTCGTAACTCTTACTCTGGCCTACTGGTTAATATCTTAACTCTCACTCTGGCCTAATAGCTAAGGTCTTAACTCTTACTCTGGCCTAATAGCTAAGGTCTTAACTCTTACTCTGGCCTACTGGTTAAGGTCTTAACTCTTACTCTGCCCTAATAGCTAAGATCTTAGACACGTACTCTGGCCCAATGGTTAAGGTCTTAACTCTTACTCTGGCCTAATAGCTAAGGTCTTAGACTCGTTCTCTGGCCTAATGGTTAAAGTCTTAACTCTTACTCTGGCCTAATAGCTAAGGTCTTAACTATTACTCTGGCCTAATAGCTAAGGTCTTAACACTTACTCTGGCCTAATAGCTAAGGTCTTAGACTCGTCCTCTGGCCTAATGGTTAAGGTCTTAACTCTTACTCTGGCCTACTGGTTAAGGTCTTAACTCTTACTCTGGCCTAATAGCTAAGGTCTTAACTCTTACTCTGGCTTAACTCTTACTCTGGCCTAATAGCTAAGGTCTTAACTCTTACTCTGGCTAATAGCTAAGGTCTTAGACTCGTACTCTTGGCTAATGGTTAAGGTCTTAACTCTTACTCTGGCCTACTGGTTAAGGTCTTAACTCTTACTCTGGCCTTCTGGATAAGGTCTTAACTCTTACTCTGGCCTAATAGCTGAGGTCTTAACTCTTACTCTGGCCTAATAGCTAAGGTCTTAACTCTTACTCTGGCCTACTGGTTAAGGTCTTAACTCTTACTCTGGCCTAATAGCTAAGGTCTTAGACTCGTACTCTGGCCTAATGGTTAAGGTCTTAACTCTTACTCTGGCCTACTGGTTAAGGTCTTAACTCTTACTCTGGCCTAACAGCTAAGGTCTTAGACTCGTACTATGGCCTACAGGTTAAGGTCTTAACTCTTACTCTGGCCTACTGGTTAAGGTCTTAACTCTTACTCTGGCCTAATAGCTAAGGTCTTAGACTCATACCCTGGCCTAATGGTTAATGTCTTAACTCTTACTCTGGCCTAATAGCTAAGGTCTTAGACTCGTACTCTGGCCTAATGGTTAAGGTCTTAACTCTTACTCTGGCCTAATCGCTAAGGTCTTAACTCTTACTCTGGCCTACTGGTTAAGGTCTTAACTCTTACTCTGGCCTAATAGCTAAGGTCTTAGACTCGTACTCTGGCCAAATGGTTAAGGACTTAAGTCTTACTCTGGCCTACTGGTTAAGGTCTTAACTCTTACTCTGGCCTAATAGCTAAGGTATTAACTCTTACTCTGGCCTAATAGCTAAGGTCTTAGACTCGTACTATGGCCTACAGGTTAAGGTCTTAACTCTTACTCTGGCCTACTGGTTAAGGTCTTAACTCTTACTCTGGCCTAATGGCTAAGGTCTTAACTCTTACTCTGGCCTAATAGCTGATGTCTTAGACTCGTACTCTGGCCTAATGGTTAAGGTCTTAACTCTTACTCTGGCCTAATAGCTAAGGTCTTAACTCTTACTCTGGCCTAATAGCTAAGGTCTTAGACTCGTACTATGGCCTACAGGTTAAGGTCTTAACTCTTACTCTGGCCTACTGGTTAATGTCTTAACTCTTACTCTGACCTACTGGTTAAGGTCTTAACTCTTACTCTGGCCTATTAGCTAAGGTCTTAAACTCGTACTATGGCCTACAGGTTAAGATCTTAACTCTTACTCTGGCCTACTGGTTAAGGTCTTAAATCTTACTCTGGCCTAATAGCTAAGGTCTTAGACTCGTACTATGGCCTACTGGTTAAGGTCTTAACTCTTACTCTGGCCTAATAGCTAAGGTCTTAACTCTTACTCTGGCCTAATAGCTAAGGTCTTAACTCTTACTCTGGACTACTGGTTAAGGTCTTAACTCTTACTCTGGCCTAATAGCTAAGGTCTTAGACTCGTACTATGGCCTACAGGTTAAGGTCTTAACTCTTACTCTGGCCTACTGGTTAAGGTCTTAACTCTTACTCTGGCCTACTGGTTAAGGTCTTAACTCTTACTCTGGCCTCATAGCTAAGGTCTTAGACTCGTACTCTGGCCTACAGGTTAAGGTCTTAACTCTTACTCTGTCCTAATGGTTAAGGTCTTAACTCTTACTCTGGCCTAATATCTAAGGTCTTAACTCTTACTCTGGCCTACTGGTTAAGGTCTTAACTTTTACTCTGGCCTACTGGTTAAGGTCTTAACTCTTACTCTGGCCTAATAGCTAAGGTCTTAGACTCGTACTCTGGCCTAGTGGTTAAGGTCTTAACTCTTACTCTGGCCTAATAGCTAAGGTCTTAGACTCATACTCTGGCCTACTGGCTAAGGTCTTAACTCATACTCTGGCCTACTAGCTGAGGTCTTAACTCTTACTCTGGCCTAATAGCTAAGGTCTTAGACTCGTACTCTGGCCTAATGGTTAAGGTCTTAACTCTTACTCTGGCCTAATAGCTAAGGTCTTAACTCTTACTCTGGCCTAATAAATAAGGTCTTAGACTCGTACTATGGCCTACAGGTTAAGGTCTTAACTCTTACTCTGGCCTACTGGTTAAGGTCTTAACTCTTACTCTGTCCTAATAGCTAAGGTCTTAACTCTTACTCTGGCCTAATAGCTAAGGTCTTAGACTCGTACTCTAGCCTAATGGTTAAGGTCTTAACTCTTACTCTGCCCTAATAGCTAAGGTCTTAACTTTTACTCTGGCCTACTGGTTAAAGTCTTAACTCTTACTCTGGCCTAATAGCTAAGGTCTTAGACACGTACTCTGGCCCAATGGTTAAGGTCTTAACTCTTACTCTGGCCTAATAGCTAAGGTCTTAGACTCGTACTCTGGCCTAATGGTTAAGGTCTTAACTGTTACTCTGGCCTAATAGCTAAGGTCTTAACTCTTACTCTGGCATAATAGCTAAGGTCTTAGACTCGTACTCTGGCCTACAGGTTAAGGTCTTAACTCTTACTCTGTCCTAATGGTTAAGGTCCTAACTCTTACTCTGGCCTAATAGCTAAGGTCTTAGACTCGTACTCTGGCCTAATGGTTAAGGTCTTAACTCTTACTCTGGCCTACTGGCTAAGGTCTTAACTCTTACTCTGGCCTAATAGCTAAGGTCTTAACTCTTACTCTGGCCTAATAGCTAAGGTCTTAACTCTTACTCTGGCCTAATAGCTAAGGTCTGAGACTCGTACTATGGTCTACAGGTTAAGGTCTTAACTCTTACTCTGGCCTACTGGTTAAGGTCTTAACTCTTACTCTGGCCTCATAGCTAAGGTCTTAGACTCGTACTCTGGCCTACAGGTTAAGGTCTTAACTCTTACTCTGGCCTAATGGTTAAGGTCTTAACTCTTACTCTGGCCTAATAGCTAAGGTCTTAACTCTTACTCTGGCCTACTGGTTAAGGTCTTAACTCTTACTCTGGCCTAACAGCTAAGGTCTTAGACTCGTACTATGGCCTACAGGTTAAGGTCTTAACTCTTACTCTGGCCTGCTGGTTAAGGTCTTAACTCTTACTCTGGCCTAATAGCTAAGGTCTTAGACTCATACCCTGGCCTAATGGTTAATGTCTTAACTCTTACTCTGGCCTAATAGCTAAGGTCTTAGACTCGTACTCTGGCCTAATGGTTAAGGTCTTAACTCTTACTCTGGCCTAATCGCTAAGGTCTTAACTCTTACTCTGGCCTACTGGTTAAGGTCTTAACTCTTACTCTGGCCTAATAGCTAAGGTCTTAGACTCGTACTCTGGCCTAATGGTTAAGGACTTAAGTCTTACTCTGGCCTACTGGTTAAGGTCTTAACTCTTACTCTGGCCTAATAGCTAAGGTATTAACTCTTCCTCTGGCCTAATAGCTAAGGTCTTAGACTCGTACTATGGCCTACAGGTTAAGGTCTTAACTCTTACTCTGGCCTACTGGTTAAGGTCTTAACTCTTACTCTGGCCTAATGGCTAAGGTCTTAACTCTTACTCTGGCCTAATAGCTGATGTCTTAGACTCGTACTCTGGCCTAATGGTTAAGATCTTAACTCTTACTCTGGCCTAATAGCTAAGGTCTTAACTCTTACTCTGGCCTAATAGCTAAGGTCTTAGACTCGTACTATGGCCTACAGGTTAAGGTCTTAACTCTTACTCTGGCCTACTGGTTAAGGTCTTAACTCTTACTCTGACCTACTGGTTAAGGTCTTAACTCTTACTCTGGTCTATTAGCTAAGGTCTTAAACTCGTACTATGGCCTACAGGTTAAGATCTTAACTCTTACTCTGGCCTACTGGTTAAGGTCTTAAATCTTACTCTGGCCTAATAGCTAAGGTCTGAGACTCATACTATGGCCTACTGGTTAAGGTCTTAACTCTTACTCTGGCCTAATAGCTAAGGTCTTAACTCTTACTCTGGCCTAATAGCTAAGGTCTTAACTCTTACTCTGGACTACTGGTTAAGGTCTTAACTCTTACTCTGGTCTAATAGCTAAGGTCTTAGACTCGTACTATGGCCTACAGGTTAAGGTCTTAACTCTTACTCTGGCCTACTGGTTAAGGTCTTAACTCTTACTCTGGCCTACTGGTTAAGGTCTTAACTCTTACTCTGGCCTCATAGCTAAGGTCTTAGACTCGTACTCTGGCCTACAGGTTAAGGTCTTAACTCTTACTCTGTCCTAATGGTTAAGGTCTTAAATCTTACTCTGGCCTAATAGCTAAGGTCTTAACTCTTACTCTGGCCTACTGGTTAAGGTCTTAACTCTTACTCTGGCCTAATAGCTAAGGTCTTAGACTCGTACTCTGGCCTAGTGGTTAAGGTCTTAACTCTTACTCTGGCCTAATAGCTAAGGTCTTAGACTCATACTCTGGCCTACTGGCTAAGGTCTTAACTCATACTCTGGCCTACTAGCTGAGGTCTTAACTCTTACTCTGGCCTAATAGCTAAGGTCTTAGACTCGTACTCTGGCCTAATGGTTAAGGTCTTAACTCTTACTCTGGCCTAATAGCTAAGGTCTTAACTCTTACTCTGGCCTAATAGCTAAGGTCTTAGACTCGTACTATGGTCTACAGGTTAAGGTCTTAACTCTTACTCTAGCCTACTGGTTAAGGTCTTAACTCTTACTCTGGCCTAATAGCTAAGGTCTTAGACTCATACTCTTGCCTAATGGTTAAGGTCTTAACTCTTACTCTGGCCTAATAGCTAAGGTCTTAGACTCGTACTCTGGCCTAATGGTTAAGGTCTTAACTCTTACTCTGGCCTAATAGCTAAGGTCTTAACTTTTACTCTGGCCTACTGGTTAAGGTCTTAACTCTTACTCTGGCCTAATAGCTAAGGTCTTAGACACGTACTCTGGCCCAATGGTTAAGGTCTTAACTCTTACTCTGGCCTAATAGCTAAGGTCTTAGACTCGTACTCTGGCCTAATGGTTAAGGTCTTAACTCTTACTCTGGCCTAATAGCTAAGGTCTTAACTCTTACTCTGGCATAATAGCTAAGGTCTTAGACTCGTACTCTGGCCTACAGGTTAAGGTCTTAACTCTTACTCTGTCCTAATGGTTAAGGTCTTAACTCTTACTCTGGCCTAATAGCTAAGGTCTTAGACTCGTACTCTGGCCTAATAGCTAAGGTCTTAGACTCGTACTCTGGCCTAATGGTTAAGGTCTTAACTCTTACTCTGGCCTACTGGCTAAGGTCTTAACTCTTACTCTGGCCTAATAGCTAAGGTCTTAACTCTTACTCTGGCCTAATAGCTAAGGTCTTAACTCTTACTCTGGCCTAATAGCTAAGGTCTGAGACTCGTACTATGGTCTACAGGTTAAGGTCTTAACTCTTACTCTGGCCTACTGGTTAAGGTCTTAACTCTTACTCTGGCCTCATAGCTAAGGTCTTAGACTCGTACTCTGGCCTACAGGTTAAGGTCTTAACTCTTACTCTGGCCTAATGGTTAAGGTCTTAACTCTTACTCTGGCCTAATAGCTAAGGTCTTAACTCTTACTCTGGCCTACCGGTTAAGGTCTTAACTCTTACTCTGGCCTAACAGCTAAGGTCTTAGACTCGTACTATGGCCTACAGGTTAAGGTCTTAACTCTTACTCTGGCCTACTGGTTAAGGTCTCAACTCTTACTCTGGCCTAATAGCTAAGGTCTTAGACTCATACCCTGGCCTAATGGTTAATGTCTTATCTCTTACTCTGGCCTAATAGCTAAGGTCTTAGACTCGTACTCTGGCCTAATGGTTAAGGTCTTAACTCTTACTCTGGCCTAATCGCTAAGGTCTTAACTCTTACTCTGGCCTACTGGTTAAGGTCTTAACTCTTACTCTGGCCTAATAGCTAAGGTCTTAGACTCGTACTCTGGCCTAATGGTTAAGGTCTTAACTCTTACTCTGGCCTACTGGCTAAGGTCTTAACTCTTACTCTGGCCTAATAGCTAAGGTCTTAACTCTTACTCTGGCCTAATAGCTAAGGTCTTAACTCTTACTCTGGCCTAATAGCTAAGGTCTGAGACTCGTACTATGGTCTACAGGTTAAGGTCTTAACTCTTACTCTGGCCTACTGGTTAAGGTCTTAACTCTTACTCTGGCCTCATAGCTAAGGTCTTAGACTCGTACTCTGGCCTACAGGTTAAGGTCTTAACTCTTACTCTGGCCTAATGGTTAAGGTCTTAACTCTTACTCTGGCCTAATAGCTAAGGTCTTAACTCTTACTCTGGCCTACTGGTTAAGGTCTTAACTTTTACTCTGGCCTACTGGTTAAGGTCTTAACTCTTACTCTGGCCTAATAGCTAAGGTCTTAGACTCGTACTCTGGCCTACTGGTTAAGGTCTTAACTCTTTCTCTGGCCTAATAGCTGAGGTCTTAACTCTTACTCTGGCCTAATAGCTAAGGTCTTGGACTCGTACTCTGGCCTAATAGCTAAGGTCTTAACTCTTACTCTGGCCTAATAGCTAAGGTCTGAGACTCGTACTATGGTCTACAGGTTAAGGTCTTAACTCTTACTCTGGCCTACTGGTTAAGGTCTTAACTCTTACTCTGGCCTCATAGCTAAGGTCTTAGACTCGTACTCTGGCCTACAGGTTAAGGTCTTAACTCTTACTCTGGACTAATGGTTAAGGTCTTAACTCTTACTCTGGCCTAATAGCTAAGGTCTTAACTCTTACTCTGGCCTACTGGTTAAGGTCTTAACTTTTACTCTGGCCTACTGGTTAAGGTCTTAACTCTTACTCTGGCCTAATAGCTAAGGTCTTAGACTCGTACTCTGGCCTACTGGTTAAGGTCTTAACTCTTTCTCTGGCCTAATAGCTGAGGTCTTAACTCTTACTCTGGCCTAATAGCTAAGGTCTTAGACTCGTACTCTGGCCTAATAGCTAAGGTCTTAACTCTTACTCTGGCCTAAAAGCTAAGGTCTGAGACTCGTACTATGGTCTACAGGTTAAGGTCTTAACTCTTACTCTGGCCTACTGGTTAAGGTCTTAACTTTTACTCTGGCCTAATAGCTAAGGTCTTAGACTCATACTCTGGCCTAATGGTTAAGGTCTTAACTCTTACTCTGCCCTAATAGCTAAGGTCTTAACTCTTACTCTGGCCTAACGGTTAAGGTCTTAACTCTTACTCTGGCCTAATGGCTAAGGTCTTAACTCTTACTCTGGCCTAATAGCTGATGTCTTAGACTCGTACTCTGGCCTAATGGTTAAGGTCTTAACTCTTACTCTGGCCTAATAGCTAAGGTCTTAACTCTTACTCTGGCCTCATAGCTAAGGTCTTAGACTCGTACTCTGGCCTACAGGTTAAGGTCTTAACTCTTACTCTGGACTAATGGTTAAGGTCTTAACTCTTACTCTGGCCTAATAGCTAAGGTCTTAACTCTTACTCTGGCCTACTGGTTAAGGTCTTAACTTTTACTCTGGCCTACTGGTTAAGGTCTTAACTCTTACTCTGGCCTAATAGCTAAGGTCTTAGACTCGTACTCTGGCCTACTGGTTAAGGTCTTAACTCTTTCTCTGGCCTAATAGCTGAGGTCTTAACCCTTACTCTGGCCTAATAGCTAAGGTCTTAGACTCGTACTCTGGCCTAATAGCTAAGGTCTTAACTCTTACTCTGGCCTAAAAGCTAAGGTCTGAGACTCGTACTATGGTCTACAGGTTAAGGTCTTAACTCTTACTCTGGCCTACTGGTTAAGGTCTTAACTTTTACTCTGGCCTAATAGCTAAGGTCTTAGACTCATACTCTGGCCTAATGGTTAAGGTCTTAACTCTTACTCTGCCCTAATAGCTAAGGTCTTAACTCTTACTCTGGCCTAACGGTTAAGGTCTTAACTCTTACTCTGGCCTAATGGCTAAGGTCTTAACTCTTACTCTGGCCTAATAGCTGATGTCTTAGACTAGTACTCTGGCCTAATGGTTAAGGTCTTAACTCTTACTCTGGCCTAATAGCTAAGGTCTTAACTCTTACTCTGGCCTAATAGCTAAGGTCTTAGACTCGTACTATGGCCTACAGGTTAAGGTCTTAACTCTTACTCTGGCCTACTGGTTAAGGTCTTAACTCTTACTCTGGCCTACTGGTTAAGGTCTTAAATCTTACTCTGGCCTAATAGCTAAGGTCTTAGACTCGTACTATGGCCTGCTGGTTAAGGTCTTAACTCTTACGCTGGCCTAATAGCTAAGGTCTTAACTCTTACTCTGGCCTAATAGCTAAGGTCTTAACTCTTACTCTGGCCTACTGGTTAAGGTCTTTTTTTGATAACCAAATTTTTATTGATTTTTCGACACAACAAAGGAAACATTGAGCCTGTCAAGCCGCCACTGTACAAACGCACAACACAGTGCCACCCCACCCCCCCGCCCCCACCCATAGCCCCCCCCCCCGCCCCCCCCCCCAGAACCACATCCTCATACGACATTGCCCAACCATTTCCCCCAGATCCTACGGTATTTCTTAAGGCAGCCCCTCGCCTGATAGAGTGTCCGTTCCTGAGCCGCACACCAGTCCACTCCATCACTCCATTTGGCCAGGCTGGGCGGTTGTGAATGCTTCCAGGCCGCCGCAATATCCCTTTTTGCCACCATTAATGCTGTCATAAGGAACAGCTTCTCAGCACGTGTGCCATCGAGACCATCAGTGATGCCCAGGAGAGTGTGCCTAGGGTCATGTGGCACCGCCCAGCCCAAGACCTCCGTCAGGTCGGCTTCTATGCCCCTCCAGTAGCCCCCCAAGGCCGGACACGACCACACCATATGAATAAAGTCAGCCGGGCCAAAACCGCAGCGGGGGCAGGCCGCGTCAGCAGAAAGACCCGCACGGTGCAGGCGGGCCGGTGTGAGGTAGGCAGTGTGAAGGTAGTAGATTTGAATAAGCCTCAATTTAGCGGAGGCCGTCACCAGCCTAGGAGCCATAAGGGCGTCCCGCCAGTCGACCTCGTCCAGGGGACCCACCCACACCTCCCACCGTTCCTTCAGGCCTTCCCGGGCCGTGGGGGTGTTGTTAATAAGAGAACGGTGTATTCGGGATATGCCCCCCCTCCCCAGGTTGCCCAGCATAACCTGCGCCTCAGGGGGATTGTGGTCCGGTAGCCGAACGTCCAGAGGAGTATAGGTGCGTATAGCGTGTCGCAGTTGGAGGTACTTATAAAATTGAGAAGAGTGGAGGGAAAAGCGCGCCTGCAGTTCCGAGTACGAGCACATGCGTCCCCCCCGCCAGACATCCCCCAGCTGGGAGATGCCGAGCAGGTCCCATGATTTGAACCCCTCCAGAGCCGCAACGTCTCTCAGCCATGTCCCCTGCCAGAGTGGGGTGGCGCGAGTCAGCCTCCCAGTCCAGTGGGTATGGCGAAGCGCCGCTCGCCAGGCCAGGAAGACCGCTTTGGTGATGTCCGGGCAGGAGGCGGGGATGGGGGCGCCGTACAGGCGGTCTAGAATACAGGGGAAACCCAGGTCTTCCAATTCCACCCTATAGGCCGGATCGGACCATCCCCCTCCAAACCAGTCATGAATGACCAGGAGGCGGGTGGCCAAATAGTAGAGGTAAAGGTTGGTCATGCCGAGCCCGCCGTCAAAGGTGGGGAGGCGACACGTCGACAGGGCCAACCTCGGTCTCCCGCCACCCCAGAGAAACCTAGTCGCCAACCCGTCCAGCTCGCGGAACCAAGGCCTCGGGAAGGACACGGGAGTGTTCTGCAACACATAAAGGAACCGGGGGAGAATCATCATTTTGTAAAGGGCCACCCTCCCCAGTGGGTTGAGCGGGAGCGACTGCCATCGCGCCAGGTCCACCTTGGCTTTCTTGACCAAGGGGGCCACATTGAGAGCCCAGCTCAGCTCCGGGAGAAGGGAGACCCAAATGCCCAGGTACTTGAAGGACAACCGACGCAGGGGAATACTGTCCTGCCAGTCGAAGCATTCCCGGGAGGGGTGCAGAGGCACCAGAACCGATTTTGTCGGGTTTAAATAAAGGCCGGAGGCGCGGCCGAAGCGGCTCAAGATATGAAGTGCCCGGGGACCCGAGCGCGCCGGGTCACTAAGATACAGCAGAACGTCGTCCGCGTAAAGAGCTATCTTGTCCGACACACGGCCCGGCCATTCCCAGCCCCGGAGAAGAGGATCCGCGCGGACCAGGGCAGCAAGGGGCTCCATTGCAAGAGCAAACAGGAGGGGCGACAGAGGGCACCCCTGCCGCGTTCCTCGGCCAATCCGAAAGGGCCTCGACAGTGCCCCGTTAACCAGCACTCTGGCACGTGGGCGCGCGTAAAGGACCCGCACCATGCCAACGAACGTGGGGCCGAAGCCCATGTGGGTCAGGACCTCAAAGAGATAGGGCCACCCAACCGAGTCAAAGGCCTTCTCGAAATCTGCAAGGAGAAGGGTGAGATACGGAGAGAGGCGCTGGCGGTGAGCCAGGGCCACGTGAAGACGACGAAGACAATGGCGAGTGCCGCGGTCCGGCATGAAACCGCATTGGTCCGGGTGTACCAAGGATGACAGGAAGGGCCGGAGCCTCTGGGCCAGAACCGCCGCGTAAAGTTTGATGTCAGTATTGATAAGGGAGATCGGTCGGTATGCCGAACGATCGCAAGAAGGCGGCGTAGACTTGGGCAGGACCACGATCGTGGCTATGTCGGCCTCCGGAGGGAAGGAGCCGTTCTTGATCGCCGCAGCATAGAGGGCACCCAACCGTGGGACCAGGTGGTCCTTGTAGGCGGCATAAAACTCCTGGGGGAAGCCATCCGGACCCGGAGTTTTCCCCGCGGACGTGCGCCCTATCGCATCCCCAATTTCCTCAGGGGTAATGGGCACCTCCATGCTCTCCCAGTCGCTGGACCGAAGACGGGGAAGCCGCAGGTTACTAGTGGCAAGCAGTGAAGCCAGGGAGAGGTCCGACGCCCGGGCCCGGTATAGCTGCGAGTAATACTGAGCGAAGGCGTCTGCGATTGCCACGGAGGAAGATTGAAGCAGGCCAGCAGAGTCAGCCACCGCCGGGATGATGCGCGAGGCCCTGGGGTACGTGGCTAGCCGATGCAGCAGTGCACCATTCTTGTCTCCCCACCCATATACCCTCGCCACTGAGGATCGCCAGAGGAGCTTAGCCGCGTCAAGCGACCGCTGACGGATCTCCTCCCTCAAAAGTCGCAGTTGCCTAGCCCCGGCCTGATCCCCGGTCCCAGAGAGGGATCGTTCCAGCCGTAGTGCCTGGGCCTCACAGGCGGTGAGCTGCTGGAGCTGCGCCCGGCGGTGCCGCACCACCTGTGCCCTGGCCGCCCCCCTGACGGTGGCCTTACAGGCCTCCCACAGGGTGCCCGCTGAGGAGACCGACCCATCGTTATCGGTAAAATACTGCGTCAATGCGGACCCCACCTCCTTGCGGAGCTTCTCGTCCTGGAGGAACCAGGCGTTGAGGCGCCACATCTGGCGGGCCCCACGAGGGGGGGGGCCCAGACCCAGGAGGACCGGAGAATGATCAGAAATCCCCCGAGGAAGGATGCGGACATCCTGGATGCCTACACAGTCGGCAGGGGGGACAAAGATCGCATCAATACGCGCGTGGGTGTGGTGGGCGGCCGAGGTGTGAGTGTACTGCCGTGCGCGTGGGTGCCAGATCCGCCACGCATCACATAAGCCCTGGGCCTCCGCCCAGCTCGCCATCTGCTTAGCTCGCGCGGCGCGGGGCGCCGAGACCGGACCCGAAGAATCAAGCTGCGGAGCCGAGACAGCATTGAAATCCCCCCCCAGAACAAGAGCTCCCGGCGGGAGATCTGTCAACACCGATGCAGCATAAGATAAAGCCTGGGACAGCCCGGTGGGCGGCGCATAGAGAGACAGGAGACTGAGCGGCCGACCCTCAAGCGTGCCGCAAACGACAATCCCAATCCCTTGGGGGTCGTGAATCGCCCGGGTGAACACAAAAGGGAAGGAGCGGCGCAATAGGACGGCAACCCCCCGCGAGCCGCGCGAGAACCCCGAGTGCCATACCCGGTCGTACCCGTAGCGCGCCAGAAAGGGACATTTCTCGCCCAGCAGATGAGTTTCCTGAAGTAAGAGCACATCAGCCTCCGCGCGCTGGGCGTACTTGAGGACAGCGGTGCGCTTGAGTCTATCTAGCAAGCCGTTCACATTCCAGGACAAAATGCGCACCTGAGCCTTAGATGCTAGTTCTTCCATGGTAATGGTGGGAACGAAGCGCGCTGGGAACGGGGTGGCCAGGGGAAGCCAGGGCCACGGATCTCTCGCTAGGGGAGGCCCGCGGGCAGCGCAGGAGGGCAAGTGACGGCGGCGCGTGGGCTGGCGGTGGCATGAAGAAGCGCGGCGCTACGCTGAGTGGGATGCTGCAGAGGAGGCTCAAAGAAGGACAGACCCAAACCAAACATAACAGTCCCCCGAGGAGGAACAACCCACAAACAACAAACCCCGACCCCCCACCCCCCACCCTACACTTCAAGAACGGAAGCATCTGTCGCCCTAACGAAACCAACAATTACAAGACCCCAAGCCTAAGCGCTCGGGTGTAAAGAGCGTGGTGGACCCCTCCTGAAGCACGGATTTCCAGTGTCTCGTCCCAGGTTGCTGCATTAAAGCGTGAGGATGCAGAGCCCCCCACCCCCGCCAACCGGCAAGGACGCCGCCTCCCCCTGTAGGTGCATGAACAGACTGGAAGTCATATAGCAGGGCTGCGGGAAAGGTCTGACAAGTCAATTTGCACATTGAGGGGGGTTTGAGACCCGGCCGGACAAGGCGACAGACGGCGCCGGGACCCCCCAACCGCCTGGGATGATGTGCCGGAAGAGGCCGAAGATTCCCTCACCCGTCTCCCAGATGTACTCTCAGACCGGGTCCGGGCCGGCGCCGCGCCTCGGCGCTGTCGTGAGTGCGTGCGTTTCCTGCGCCGTGGTCGCTGCGACCCAGCTGCACCGTGGCCCCGGGGCACAGGATTGGAGGACGTCTCACCGGGTTGGCGCAGGGGTCGTTCCTCAGTGAGCCATGTCCAAGCCGCCCTGGGAGTGTCAAAGAACAGTGTCTTGGTCTGGAAAACGACACGAAGGCGGGCCGGGAACTGGAGCTGGTATTGAAGGCCCAGGGAACGCAGCTTTTGCTTGACCTCCGTGTAGGAGCGGCGTTGCTCCTGGACCTCCCGGGTGTAGTCTGGGAAGACCATAACGGTGTGGTTGTTAAAAGTCAGAGGGCCACTCACCCGCGCCTCCCGCAGGATAGCGTCTCTATCCCGAAAGTTGAGGATCCTAAGAATGAAGGGGCGCGGGGGGGCTCCCACCGGAGGTTTGGCCGCCAGCGACCGGTGCGCCCGTTCCACCACAAACCAGGTCGATAGATCGGCCGCCGGCATCCAGGACCTGAACCACTTTTCGAGGAAGTCATCTGCTCGGCCGGACTCGACCCCCTCCGGAAAGCCCACCAGGCGAAGGTTGTTGCGACGGGCGCGATTTTCGGCGTCTTCTGCCCGCCTGTGCAGTTCCTTGGAGTGGGTCGTGAGCTCCCGGACCTGGTCCTGTAGCAAGCGAATGTCATCTTCTGCCGTAGAGATCCGGGACTCCGTTTCGGTAATGCGGGCCGTGGCGTTGCGGAGGTCCTGCCGCAGGAGCGCCACATCGATCTTCACCTCCCCCACCATCCCTTCCAAGGATGTGCGGGAGGCCTCGATGGCCTGGAGGACGACCGCCAAGTCTTTGTTCGGGGCCGGTGCTCCCCCCCCAGCCGCACCCGGCGGATCCGAGCTGGCGAACCGATCAATCCGCGTCTGGTGGGAGGCCGCTGGCGGCTTGGAGCCTTTTTCTTTACCCATGGTGGATCCAGGGAGCACGTGCCGGCCCCGAGGGTGGGCGCAGTGGACCGGCAGGCAGCCCCCACCTGCCAAGCCGAGCCGCCCCCCACACCAGGCCAGAAGTGGGGGGATCCAAGGGGAAGGGGGAGGGCGAAGGCGCGTCCGCTCCCCAACAATGGAAGGCCCAGGGCCCGCTCGACACGGGCCGGGCCGCACCGCACTCGCCGCGAGCCTCGCGCCCCGGTCCGCGACGGTCCTCCGGCTATGTCCAACGCGTAGGCCCAGGGCACCAGGGAACGCCACGTCCACCCAAGGTCCGGCTCCGACGGATCAGGCCCAGTCAGGGCGCGGGAGGAGGGGGACCCCCCGGCCGGCAGCGGCCCCCGGGTAGCAGTGCAGGACAGGAGAGGTCCGATAACTTCGTCCCCACGGGCCAGCACGGAAGCGCCAGGGAACGTCCCCGCTCCAGGCACAGCAGTCGGCCACCAGGCCTGCGGGGCCTCGTCACCCCGGGGCGACCAGAGAGGACAGAGCCAGGACCAAGTCAGCAGGGGTCGGGCCCGCCCCCCTCGAGGCAGCGTCGGCCTAGCACCAGGAGACAGCAGGCACCGACAGCGGCGGGGTCGAACTCAGCCCCCCGAGCCGTCCCACGCAGGCAGCCAATCAATCAATCAATCAGCGCGGGCCGAGCCGCCCGCCGAACAGGATCACCTCACCACCGGGGGGCGCTCACCATACGCCGTCCCCCAAGCTCGCCCAAGACCAGGCACCAGCCCAGGCTCCGCTCCGCCGGTCCTCCGGCCCCCGGCCGGCCTCCGGTGGCTCCGCGGCCTTCGCCCTCGTGATGCGCCGGGGGCTCGATTAGGGGGCACTGCCGTCTTCGGGATCAGGTGGGCACGTCTCAGCTACCGGCGCAGCTCACAGGCTGTGTAGCGCGGCTCCGGCTGCAAGGAATCGGCCGAAAATCGCACCAGGGACGGGGCAGCAGCTCCTCAGCACTCGGCGGTCAGCAGGGGACACCTGGGACAGCCACAGCGGATAGAGGACGGATGCGAGGGGTCAAGCATCCAGGAGCCTCACCTAAGCGCGGCCATCTTGGCTAGCGCCACCTAGCGCTCTCTACTGGTTAAGGTCTTAACTCTTACTCTGGCCTTATAGCTCAGGTCTTAGACTCGTACTATGGCCTACTGGTTGAGGTCTTAACTCTTACGCTGGCCTACTGGTTAAGGTCTTAACTCTTACTCTGGCCTCATAGCTAAGGTCTTAGACTCGTACTCTGGCCTACAGGTTAAGGTCTTAACTCTTACTCTGGCCTAATGGTTAAGATCTTAACTCTTACTCTGGCCTAATAGCTAAGGTCTTAACTCTTACTCTGGCCTACTGGTTAAGGTCTTAACTTTTACTCTGGCCTACTGGTTAAGGTCTTAACTCTTACTCTGGCCTAATAGCTAAGGTCTTAGACTCGTACTCTGGCCTACTGGTTACGGTCTTAACTCTTACTCTGGCCTAATAGCTGAGGTCTTAACTCTTACTCTGGCCTAATAGCTAAGGTCTGAGACTCGTACTATGGTCTACAGGTTAAGGTCTTAACTCTTACTCTGGCCTAATAGCTAAGGTCTTAACTCTTACTCTGGCCTAATAGCTAAGGTCTGAGACTCGTACTATGGTCTACAGGTTAAGGTCTTAACTCTTACTCTGGCCTACAGGTTAAGGTCTTAACTCTTACTCTGGACTACTGGTTAAGGTCTTAACTTTTACTCTGGCCTAATAGCTAAGGTCTTAGACTTATACTCTGGCCTAATGGTTAAGGTCTTAACTCTTACTCTGGCCTAATAGCTAAGGTCTTAACTCTTACTCTGGCCTAATGGTTAAGGTCTTAACTCTTACTCTGGCCTAATGGCTAAGGTCTTAACTCTTACTCTGGCCTAATAGCTGATGTCTTAGACTCGTACTCTGGCCTAATGGTTAAGGTCTTAACTCTTACTCTGGCCTAATAGCTAAGGTCTTAACTCTTACTCTGGCCTAATGGTTAAGGTCTTAACTTTTACTCTGGCCTACTGGTTAAGGTCTTAACTCTTACTCTGGCCTAATAGCTAAGGTCTTAGACTCGTACTCTGGCCTACTGGTTGAGGTCTTAACTCTTACGCTGGCCTACTGGTTAAGGTCTTAACTCTTACTCTGGCCTCATA
Source organism: Triturus cristatus (assembly GCF_964204655.1). NCBI lineage: Eukaryota > Metazoa > Chordata > Amphibia > Caudata > Salamandridae > Triturus > Triturus cristatus. The sequence continues at coordinate 1,086,790,637 of NC_140589.1, read as the reverse complement.
GCTAAGGTCTTAGACTCGTACTCTGGCCTACAGGTTAAGGTCTTAACTCTTACTCTGGCCTAATGGTTAAGGTCTTAACTCTTACTCTGGCCTAATAGCTAAGGTCTTAACTCTTACTCTGGCCTACTGGTTAAGGTCTTAACTTTTACTCTGGCCTACTGGTTAAGGTCTTAACTCTTACTCTGGCCTAATAGCTAAGGTCTTAGACTCGTACTCTGGCCTACTGGTTACGGTCTTAACTCTTACTCTGGCCTAATAGCTGAGGTCTTAACTCTTACTCTGGCCTAATAGCTAAGGTCTGAGACTCGTACTATGGTCTACAGGTTAAGGTCTTAACTCTTACTCTGGCCTAATAGCTAAGGTCTTAACTCTTACTCTGGCCTAATAGCTAAGGTCTGAGACTCGTACTATGGTCTACAGGTTAAGGTCTTAACTCTTACTCTGGCCTACAGGTTAAGGTCTTAACTCTTACTCTGGACTACTGGTTAAGGTCTTAACTTTTACTCTGGCCTAATAGCTAAGGTCTTAGACTCATACTCTGGCCTAATGGTTAAGGTCTTAACTCTTACTCTGGCCTAATAGCTAAGGTCTTAACTCTTACTCTGGCCTAATGGTTAAGGTCTTAACTCTTACTCTGGCCTAATGGCTAAGGTCTTAACTCTTACTCTGGCCTAATAGCTGATGTCTTCGACTCGTACTCTGGCCTAATGGTTAAGGTCTTAACTCTTACTCTGGCCTAATAGCTAAGGTCTTAACTCTTACTCTGGCCTAATAGCTAAGGTCTTAGACTCGTACTATGGCCTACAGGTTAACGTCTTAACTCTTACTCTGACCTACTGGTTAAGGTCTTAACTCTTACTCTGGCCTAATAGCTAAGGTCTTAAACGCGTACTATGGCCTACAGGTTAAGATCTTAACTCTTACTCTGGCCTACTGGTTAAGGTCTTAAATCTTACTCTGGCCTAATAGCTAAGGTCTTAGACTCGTACTATGGCCTGCTGGTTAAGGTCTTAACTCTTACTCTGGCCTAATAGCTAAGGTCTTAACTCTTACACTGGCCTACTGGTTAAGGTCTTAACTCTTACTCTGGCCTTATAGCTCAGGTCTTAGACTCGTACTATTGCCTACAGGTTGAGGTCTTAACTCTTACGCTGGCCTACTGATTAAGGTCTTAACTCTTACTCTGGCCTCATAGCTAAGGTCTTAGACTCGTACTCTGGCCTACAGGTTAAGGTCTTAACTCTTACTCTGGCCTAATGGTTAAGGTCTTAACTCTTACTCTGGCCTAATAGCTAAGGTCTTAACTCTTACTCTGGCCTACTGGTTAAGGTCTTAACTTTTACTCTGGCCTACTGGTTAAGGTCTTAACTCTTACTCTGGCCTAATAGCTAAGGTCTTAGACTCGTACTCTGGCCTACTGGTTAAGGTCTTAACTCTTACTCTGGCCTAATAGCTAAGGTCTTAGACTCGTACTCTGGCCTACTGGCTAAGGTCTTAACTCTTACTCTGGCCTAATAGCTGAGGTCTTAACTCTTACTCTGGCCTAATAGCTAAGGTCTTAGACTCGTACTCTGGCCTAATGGTTAAGGTCTTAACTCTTACTCTGGCCTAATAGCTAAGGTCTTAACTCTTACTCTGGCCTAATAGCTAAGGTCTGAGACTCGTACTATGGTCTACAGGTTAAGGTCTTAACTCTTACTCTGGCCTACTGGTTAAGGTCCTAACTCTTACTCTGGCCTAATAGCTAAGCTCTTAGACTCATACTCTGGCCTAATGGTTAAGGTCTTAACTCTTACTCTGGCCTAATAGCTAAGGTCTTAGACTCGTACTCTGGCCTAATGGTTAAGGTCTTAACTCTTACTCTGGCCTAATAGCTAAGGTCTTAGACTCATACTCTGGCCTAATGGTTAAGGTCTTAACTCTTACTCTGGCCTACTGGTTAATGTCTTACCTCTTACTCTGGCCTAATAGCTAAGGTCTTAACTCTTACTCTGGCCTAATAGCTAAGGTCTTAACTCTTACTCTGGCCTACTGGTTAAGGTCTTAACTCTTACTCTGGCCTAATAGCTAAGGTCTTAGACACTTACTCTGGCCCAATGGTTAAGGTCTTAACTCTTACTCCGGCCTAATAGCTAAGGTCTTAGACTCGTACTCTGGCCTAATGGTTAAGGTCTTAACTCTTACTCTGGCCTAATAGCTAAGGTCTTAACTCTTACTCTGGCATAATAGCTAAGGTCTTAGACTCGTACTCTGGCCTACAGGTTAAGGTCTTAACTCTTACTCGGGCCTAATGGTGAAGGTCTTAACTCTTACTCTGGCCTAATAGCTAAGGTCTTAGACTCGTACTCTGGCCTAATAGCTAAGGTCTTAGACTCGTACTTTGGCCTAATGGTTAAGGTCTTAACTCTTACTCTGGCCTACTGGCTAAGGTCTTAACTCTTACTCTGGCCTACTGGTTAAGGTCTTAACTCTTACTCTGGCCTTATAGCTAAGGTCTTAGACTCGTACTATGGCCTACAGGTTAAGGTCTTAACTCTTACTCTGGCCTACTGGTTAAGGTCTTAACTCTTACTCTGGCCTACTGGTTAAGGTATTAACTCTTACTCTGGCCTCATAGATAAGGTCTTAGACTCGTACTCTGTCCTACAGGTTAAGGTCTTAACTCTTACTCTGGCCTAATGGTTAAGGTCTTAACTCTTACTCTGGCCTAATAGCTAAGGTCTTAACTCTTACTCTGGCCTACTGGTTAAGGTCTTAACTTTTACTCTGGCCTACTGGTTAAGGTCTTAACTCTTACTCTTGCCTAATAGCTAAGGTCTTAGACTCGTACTCTGGCCTACTGGTTACGGTCTTAACTCTTACTCTGGCCTAATAGCTGAGGTCTTAACTCTTACTCTGGCCTAATAGCTAAGGTCTGAGACTCGTACTATGGTCTACAGGTTAAGGTCTTAACTCTTACTCTGGCCTAATAGCTAAGGTCTTAACTCTTACTCTGGCCTAATAGCTAAGGTCTGAGACTCGTACTATGGTCTACAGGTTAAGGTCTTAACTCTTACTCTGGCCTACAGGTTAAGGTCTTAACTCTTACTCTGGACTACTGGTTAAGGTCTTAACTTTTACTCTGGCCTAATAGCTAAGGTCTTAGACTCATACTCAGGCCTAATGGTTAAGGTCTTAACTCTTACTCTGGCCTAATAGCTAAGGTCTTAACTCTTACTCTGGCCTAATGGTTAAGGTCTTAAATCTTACTCTGGCCTAATAGCTAAGGTCTTAACTCTTACTCTGGCCTATTAGCTAAGGTCTTAAACTCGTACTATGGCCTACAGGTTAAGATCTTAACTCTTACTCTGGCCTACTGGTTAAGGTCTTAAATCTTACTCTGGCCTAATAGCTAAGGTCTTAGACTCGTACTATGGCCTGCTGGTTAAGGTCTTAACTCTTACTCTGGCCTAATAGCTAAGGTCTTAACTCTTACTCTGGCCTAATAGCTAAGGTCTTAACTCTTACTCTGGCCTACTGGTTAAGGTCTTAACTCTTACTCTGGCCTTATAGCTCAGGTCTTAGACTCGTACTATTGCCTACAGGTTGAGGTCTTAACTCTTACGCTGGCCTACTGGTTAAGGTCTTAACTCTTACTCTGGCCTCATAGCTAAGGTCTTAGACTCGTACTCTGGCCTACAGGTTAAGGTCTTAACTCTTACTCTGGCCTAATGGTTAAGGTCTTAACTCTTACTCTGGCCTAATAGCTAAGGTCTTAACTCTTACTCTGGCCTACTGGTTAAGGTCTTAACTTTTACTCTGGCCTACTGGTTAAGGTCTTAACTCTTACTCTGGCCTAATAGCTAAGGTCTTAGACTCGTACTCTGGCCTACTGGTTAAGGTCTTAACTCTTACTCTGGCCTAATAGCTAAGGTCTTAGACTCGTACTCTGGCCTACTGGCTAAGGTCTTAACTCTTACTCTGGCCTAATAGCTAAGGTCTTAACTCTTACTCTGGCCTAATAGCTAAGGTCTGAGACTCGTACTATGGTCTACAGGTTAAGGTCTTAACTCTTACTCTGGCCTACTGGTTAAGGTCTTAACTCTTACTCTGGCCTACTGGTTAAGGTCTTAACTCTTACTCTGGCCTAATAGCTAAGCTCTTAGACTCATACTCTGGCCTAATGGTTAAGGTCTTAACTCTTACTCTGGCCTAATAGCTAAGGTCTTAGACTCGTACTCTGGCCTAATGGTTAAGGTCTTAACTCTTACTCTGGCCTAATAGCTAAGGTCTTAGACTCATACTCTGGCCTAATGGTTAAGGTCTTAACTCTTACTCTGGCCTACTGGTTAATGTCTTACCTCTTACTCTGGCCTAATAGCTAAGGTCTTAACTCTTACTCTGGCCTAATAGCTAAGGTCTTAACTCTTACTCTGGCCTACTGGTTAAGGTCTTAACTCTTACTCTGGCCTAATAGCTAAGGTCTTAGACACTTACTCTGGCCCAATGGTTAAGGTCTTAACTCTTACTCTGGCCTAATAGCTAAGGTCTTAGACTCGTACTCTGGCCTAATGGTTAAGGTCTTAACTCTTACTCTGGCCTAATAGCTAAGGTCTTAACTCTTACTCTGGCATAATAGCTAAGGTCTTAGACTCGTACTCTGGCCTACAGGTTAAGGTCTTAACTCTTACTCAGGCCTAATGGTGAAGGTCTTAACTCTTACTCTGGCCTAATAGCTAAGGTCTTAGACTCGTACTCTGGCCTAATAGCTAAGGTCTTAGACTCGTACTCTGGCCTAATGGTTAAGGTCTTAACTCTTACTCTGGCCTACTGGCTAAGGTCTTAACTCTCACTCTGGCCTAATAGCTAAGGTCTTAACTCTTACTCTGGCCTAATAGCTAAGGTCTTAACTCTTACTCTGGCCTACTGGTTAAGGTCTTAACTCTTACTCTGGCCTTATAGCTAAGGTCTTAGACTCGTACTATGGCCTACAGGTTAAGGTCTTAACTCTTACTCTGGCCTACTGGTTAAGGTCTTAACTCTTACTCTGGCCTACTGGTTAAGGTATTAACTCTTACTCTGGCCTCATAGATAAGGTCTTAGACTCGTACTCTGTCCTACAGGTTAAGGTCTTAACTCTTACTCTGGCCTAATGGTTAAGGTCTTAACTCTTACTCTGGCCTAATAGCTAAGGTCTTAACTCTTACTCTGGCCTACCGGTTAAGGTCTTAACTCTTACTCTGGCCTAACAGCTAAGGTCTTAGACTCGTACTATGGCCTACAGGTTAAGGTCTTAACTCTTACTCTGGCCTACTGGTTAAGGTCTCAACTCTTACTCTGGCCTAATAGCTAAGGTCTTAGACTCATACCCTGGCCTAATGGTTAATGTCTTATCTCTTACTCTGGCCTAATAGCTAAGGTCTTAGACTCGTACTCTGGCCTAATGGTTAAGGTCTTAACTCTTAGTCTGGCCTAATCGCTAAGGTCTTAACTCTTACTCTGGCCTACTGGTTAAGGTCTTAACTCTTACTCTGGCCTAATAGCTAAGGTCTTAGACTCGTACTCTGGCCTAATGGTTAAGGTCTTAACTCTTACTCTGGCCTACTGGCTAAGGTCTTAACTCTTACTCTGGCCTAATAGCTAAGGTCTTAACTCTTACTCTGGCCTAATAGCTAAGGTCTGAGACTCGTACTATGGTCTACAGGTTAAGGTCTTAACTCTTACTCTGGCCTACTGGTTAAGGTCTTAACTCTTACTCTGGCCTCATAGCTAAGGTCTTAGACTCGTACTCTGGCCTACAGGTTAAGGTCTTAACTCTTACTCTGGCCTAATGGTTAAGGTCTTAACTCTTACTCTGGCCTAATAGCTAAGGTCTTAACTCTTACTCTGGCCTACTGGTTAAGGTCTTAACTTTTACTCTGGCCTACTGGTTAAGGTCTTAACTCTTACTCTGGCCTAATAGCTAAGGTCTTAGACTCGTACTCTGGCCTACTGGTTAAGGTCTTAACTCTTACTCTGGCCTAATAGCTAAGGTCTTAGACTCGTACTCTGGCCTACTGGCTAAGGTCTTAACTCTTACTCTGGCCTAATAGCTGAGGTCTTAACTCTTACTCTGGCCTAATAGCTAAGGTCTTAGACTCGTACTCTGGCCTAATGGTTAAGGTCTTAACTCTTACTCTGGCCTAATAGCTAAGGTCTTAGACTCGTACTTTGGCCTAATGGTTAAGGTCTTAACTCTTACTCTGGCCTACTGGCTAAGGTCTTAACTCTCACTCTGGCCTAATAGCTAAGGTCTTAACTCTTACTCTGGCCTAATAGCTAAGGTCTTAACTCTTACTCTGGCCTACTGGTTAAGGTCTTAACTCTTACTCTGGCCTTATAGCTAAGGTCTTAGACTCGTACTATGGCCTACAGGTTAAGGTCTTAACTCTTACTCTGGCCTACTGGTTAAGGTCTTAACTCTTACTCTGGCCTACTGGTTAAGGTATTAACTCTTACTCTGGCCTCATAGATAAGGTCTTAGACTCGTACTCTGTCCTACAGGTTAAGGTCTTAACTCTTACTCTGGCCTAATGGTTAAGGTCTTAACTCTTACTCTGGCCTAATAGCTAAGGTCTTAACTCTTACTCTGGCCTACTGGTTAAGGTCTTAACTTTTACTCTGGCCTACTGGTTAAGGTCTTAACTCTTACTCTTGCCTAATAGCTAAGGTCTTAGACTCGTACTCTGGCCTACTGGTTACGGTCTTAACTCTTACTCTGGCCTAATAGCTGAGGTCTTAACTCTTACTCTGGCCTAATAGCTAAGGTCTGAGACTCGTACTATGGTCTACAGGTTAAGGTCTTAACTCTTACTCTGGCCTAATAGCTAAGGTCTTAACTCTTACTCTGGCCTAATAGCTAAGGTCTGAGACTCGTACTATGGTCTACAGGTTAAGGTCTTAACTCTTACTCTGGCCTACAGGTTAAGGTCTTAACTCTTACTCTGGACTACTGGTTAAGGTCTTAACTTTTACTCTGGCCTAATAGCTAAGGTCTTAGACTCATACTCTGGCCTAATGGTTAAGGTCTTAACTCTTACTCTGGCCTAATAGCTAAGGTCTTAACTCTTACTCTGGCCTAATGGTTAAGGTCTTAAATCTTACTCTGGCCTAATGGCTAAGGTCTTAACTCTTACTCTGGCCTAATAGCTGATGTCTTAGACTCGTACTCTGGCCTAATGGTTAAGGTCTTAACTCTTACTCTGGCCTAATAGCTAAGGTCTTAACTCTTACTCTGGCCTAATAGCTAAGGTCTTAGACTCGTACTATGGCCTACAGGTTAAGGTCTTAACTCTTACTCTGACCTACTGGTTAAGGTCTTAACTCTTATTCTGGCCTAATAGCTAAGGTCTTAAACTCGTACTATGGCCTACAGGTTAAGATCTTAACTCTTACTCTGGCCTACTGGTTAAGGTCTTAAATCTTACTCTGGCCTAATAGCTAAGGTCTTAGACTCGTACTATGGCCTGCTGGTTAAGGTCTTAACTCTTACTCTGGCCTAATAGCTAAGGTCTTAACTCTTACTCTGGCCTAATAGCTAAGGTCTTAACTCTTACTCTGGCCTACTGGTTAAGGTCTTAACTCTTACTCTGGCCTTATAGCTCAGGTCTTAGACTCGTACTATTGCCTACAGGTTGAGGTCTTAACTCTTACGCTGGCCTACTGGTTAAGGTCTTAACTCTTACTCTGGCCTCATAGCTAAGGTCTTAGACTCGTACTCTGGCCTACAGGTTAAGGTCTTAACTCTTACTCTGGCCTAATGGTTAAGGTCTTAACTCTTACTCTGGCCTAATAGCTAAGGTCTTAACTCTTACTCTGGCCTACTGGTTAAGGTCTTAACTTTTACTCTGGCCTACTGGTTAAGGTCTTAACTCTTACTCTGGCCTAATAGCTAAGGTCTTAGACTCGTACTCTGGCCTACTGGTTAAGGTCTTAACTCTTACTCTGGCCTAATAGCTAAGGTCTTAGACTCGTACTCTGGCCTACTGGCTAAGGTCTTAACTCTTACTCTGGCCTAATAGCTGAGGTCTTAACTCTTACTCTGGCCTAATAGCTAAGGTCTTAGACTCGTACTCTGGCCTAATGGTTAAGGTCTTAACTCTTACTCTGGCCTAATAGCTAAGGTCTTAACTCTTACTCTGGCCTAATAGCTAAGGTCTGAGACTCGTACTATGGTCTACAGGTTAAGGTCTTAACTCTTACTCTGGCCTACTGGTTAAGGTCCTAACTCTTACTCTGGCCTAATAGCTAAGCTCTTAGACTCATACTCTGGCCTAATGGTTAAGGTCTTAACTCTTACTCTGGCCTAATAGCTAAGGTCTTAGACTCGTACTCTGGCCTAATGGTTAAGGTCTTAACTCTTACTCTGGCCTAATAGCTAAGGTCTTAGACTCATACTCTGGCCTAATGGTTAAGGTCTTAACTCTTACTCTGGCCTACTGGTTAATGTCTTACCTCTTACTCTGGCCTAATAGCTAAGGTCTTAACTCTTACTCTGGCCTACTGGTTAAGGTCTTAACTCTTACTCTGGCCTAATAGCTAAGGTCTTAGACACTTACTCTGGCCCAATGGTTAAGGTCTTAACTCTTACTCCGGCCTAATAGCTAAGGTCTTAGACTCGTACTCTGGCCTAATGGTTAAGGTCTTAACTCTTACTCTGGCCTAATAGCTAAGGTCTTAACTCTTACTCTGGCATAATAGCTAAGGTCTTAGACTCGTACTCTGGCCTACAGGTTAAGGTCTTAACTCTTACTCGGGCCTAATGGTGAAGGTCTTAACTCTTACTCTGGCCTAATAGCTAAGGTCTTAGACTCGTACTCTGGCCTAATAGCTAAGGTCTTAGACTCGTACTTTGGCCTAATGGTTAAGGTCTTAACTCTTACTCTGGCCTACTGGCTAAGGTCTTAACTCTTACTCTGGCCTACTGGTTAAGGTCTTAACTCTTACTCTGGCCTTATAGCTAAGGTCTTAGACTCGTACTATGGCCTACAGGTTAAGGTCTTAACTCTTACTCTGGCCTACTGGTTAAGGTCTTAACTCTTACTCTGGCCTACTGGTTAAGGTATTAACTCTTACTCTGGCCTCATAGATAAGGTCTTAGACTCGTACTCTGTCCTACAGGTTAAGGTCTTAACTCTTACTCTGGCCTAATGGTTAAGGTCTTAACTCTTACTCTGGCCTAATAGCTAAGGTCTTAACTCTTACTCTGGCCTACTGGTTAAGGTCTTAACTTTTACTCTGGCCTACTGGTTAAGGTCTTAACTCTTACTCTTGCCTAATAGCTAAGGTCTTAGACTCGTACTCTGGCCTACTGGTTACGGTCTTAACTCTTACTCTGGCCTAATAGCTGAGGTCTTAACTCTTACTCTGGCCTAATAGCTAAGGTCTGAGACTCGTACTATGGTCTACAGGTTAAGGTCTTAACTCTTACTCTGGCCTAATAGCTAAGGTCTTAACTCTTACTCTGGCCTAATAGCTAAGGTCTGAGACTCGTACTATGGTCTACAGGTTAAGGTCTTAACTCTTACTCTGGCCTACAGGTTAAGGTCTTAACTCTTACTCTGGACTACTGGTTAAGGTCTTAACTTTTACTCTGGCCTAATAGCTAAGGTCTTAGACTCATACTCAGGCCTAATGGTTAAGGTCTTAACTCTTACTCTGGCCTAATAGCTAAGGTCTTAACTCTTACTCTGGCCTAATGGTTAAGGTCTTAAATCTTACTCTGGCCTAATGGCTAAGGTCTTAACTCTTACTCTGGCCTAATAGCTGATGTCTTAGACTCGTACTCTGGCCTAATGGTTAAGGTCTTAACTCTTACTCTGGCCTAATAGCTAAGGTCTTAACTCTTACTCTGGCCTAATAGCTAAGGTCTTAGACTCGTACTATGGCCTACAGGTTAAGGTCTTAACTCTTACTCTGACCTACTGGTTAAGGTCTTAACTCTTACTCTGGCCTAATAGCTAAGGTCTTAAACTCGTACTATGGCCTACAGGTTAAGATCTTAACTCTTACTCTGGCCTACTGGTTAAGGTCTTAAATCTTACTCTGGCCTAATAGCTAAGGTCTTAGACTCGTACTATGGCCTGCTGGTTAAGGTCTTAACTCTTACTCTGGCCTAATAGCTAAGGTCTTAACTCTTACTCTGGCCTAATAGCTAAGGTCTTAACTCTTACTCTGGCCTAATAGCTAAGGTCTTAACTCTTACTCTGGCCTACTGGTTAAGGTCTTAACTCTTACTCTGGCCTTATAGCTCAGGTCTTAGACTCGTACTATTGCCTACAGGTTGAGGTCTTAACTCTTACGCTGGCCTACTGGTTAAGGTCTTAACTCTTACTCTGGCCTCATAGCTAAGGTCTTAGACTCGTACTCTGGCCTACAGGTTAAGGTCTTAACTCTTACTCTGGCCTAATGGTTAAGGTCTTAACTCTTACTCTGGCCTAATAGCTAAGGTCTTAACTCTTACTCTGGCCTACTGGTTAAGGTCTTAACTTTTACTCTGGCCTACTGGTTAAGGTCTTAACTCTTACTCTGGCCTAATAGCTAAGGTCTTAGACTCGTACTCTGGCCTACTGGTTAAGGTCTTAACTCTTACTCTGGCCTAATAGCTAAGGTCTTAGACTCGTACTCTGGCCTACTGGCTAAGGTCTTAACTCTTACTCTGGCCTAATAGCTAAGGTCTTAACTCTTACTCTGGCCTAATAGCTAAGGTCTGAGACTCGTACTATGGTCTACAGGTTAAGGTCTTAACTCTTACTCTGGCCTACTGGTTAAGGTCTTAACTCTTACTCTGGCCTACTGGTTAAGGTCTTAACTCTTACTCTGGCCTAATAGCTAAGCTCTTAGACTCATACTCTGGCCTAATGGTTAAGGTCTTAACTCTTACTCTGGCCTAATAGCTAAGGTCTTAGACTCGTACTCTGGCCTAATGGTTAAGGTCTTAACTCTTACTCTGGCCTAATAGCTAAGGTCTTAGACTCATACTCTGGCCTAATGGTTAAGGTCTTAACTCTTACTCTGGCCTACTGGTTAATGTCTTACCTCTTACTCTGGCCTAATAGCTAAGGTCTTAACTCTTACTCTGGCCTAATAGCTAAGGTCTTAACTCTTACTCTGGCCTACTGGTTAAGGTCTTAACTCTTACTCTGGCCTAATAGCTAAGGTCTTAGACACTTACTCTGGCCCAATGGTTAAGGTCTTAACTCTTACTCTGGCCTAATAGCTAAGGTCTTAGACTCGTACTCTGGCCTAATGGTTAAGGTCTTAACTCTTACTCTGGCCTAATAGCTAAGGTCTTAACTCTTACTCTGGCATAATAGCTAAGGTCTTAGACTCGTACTCTGGCCTACAGGTTAAGGTCTTAACTCTTACTCAGGCCTAATGGTGAAGGTCTTAACTCTTACTCTGGCCTAATAGCTAAGGTCTTAGACTCGTACTCTGGCCTAATAGCTAAGGTCTTAGACTCGTACTCTGGCCTAATGGTTAAGGTCTTAACTCTTACTCTGGCCTACTGGCTAAGGTCTTAACTCTCACTCTGGCCTAATAGCTAAGGTCTTAACTCTTACTCTGGCCTAATAGCTAAGGTCTTAACTCTTACTCTGGCCTACTGGTTAAGGTCTTAACTCTTACTCTGGCCTTATAGCTAAGGTCTTAGACTCGTACTATGGCCTACAGGTTAAGGTCTTAACTCTTACTCTGGCCTACTGGTTAAGGTCTTAACTCTTACTCTGGCCTACTGGTTAAGGTATTAACTCTTACTCTGGCCTCATAGATAAGGTCTTAGACTCGTACTCTGTCCTACAGGTTAAGGTCTTAACTCTTACTCTGGCCTAATGGTTAAGGTCTTAACTCTTACTCTGGCCTAATAGCTAAGGTCTTAACTCTTACTCTGGCCTACCGGTTAAGGTCTTAACTCTTACTCTGGCCTAACAGCTAAGGTCTTAGACTCGTACTATGGCCTACAGGTTAAGGTCTTAACTCTTACTCTGGCCTACTGGTTAAGGTCTCAACTCTTACTCTGGCCTAATAGCTAAGGTCTTAGACTCATACCCTGGCCTAATGGTTAATGTCTTATCTCTTACTCTGGCCTAATAGCTAAGGTCTTAGACTCGTACTCTGGCCTAATGGTTAAGGTCTTAACTCTTAGTCTGGCCTAATCGCTAAGGTCTTAACTCTTACTCTGGCCTACTGGTTAAGGTCTTAACTCTTACTCTGGCCTAATAGCTAAGGTCTTAGACTCGTACTCTGGCCTAATGGTTAAGGTCTTAACTCTTACTCTGGCCTACTGGCTAAGGTCTTAACTCTTACTCTGGCCTAATAGCTAAGGTCTTAACTCTTACTCTGGCCTAATAGCTAAGGTCTGAGACTCGTACTATGGTCTACAGGTTAAGGTCTTAACTCTTACTCTGGCCTACTGGTTAAGGTCTTAACTCTTACTCTGGCCTCATAGCTAAGGTCTTAGACTCGTACTCTGGCCTACAGGTTAAGGTCTTAACTCTTACTCTGGCCTAATGGTTAAGGTCTTAACTCTTACTCTGGCCTAATAGCTAAGGTCTTAACTCTTACTCTGGCCTACTGGTTAAGGTCTTAACTTTTACTCTGGCCTACTGGTTAAGGTCTTAACTCTTACTCTGGCCTAATAGCTAAGGTCTTAGACTCGTACTCTGGCCTACTGGTTAAGGTCTTAACTCTTACTCTGGCCTAATAGCTAAGGTCTTAGACTCGTACTCTGGCCTACTGGCTAAGGTCTTAACTCTTACTCTGGCCTAATAGCTGAGGTCTTAACTCTTACTCTGGCCTAATAGCTAAGGTCTTAGACTCGTACTCTGGCCTAATGGTTAAGGTCTTAACTCTTACTCTGGCCTAATAGCTAAGGTCTTAGACTCGTACTTTGGCCTAATGGTTAAGGTCTTAACTCTTACTCTGGCCTACTGGCTAAGGTCTTAACTCTCACTCTGGCCTAATAGCTAAGGTCTTAACTCTTACTCTGGCCTAATAGCTAAGGTCTTAACTCTTACTCTGGCCTACTGGTTAAGGTCTTAACTCTTACTCTGGCCTTATAGCTAAGGTCTTAGACTCGTACTATGGCCTACAGGTTAAGGTCTTAACTCTTACTCTGGCCTACTGGTTAAGGTCTTAACTCTTACTCTGGCCTACTGGTTAAGGTATTAACTCTTACTCTGGCCTCATAGATAAGGTCTTAGACTCGTACTCTGTCCTACAGGTTAAGGTCTTAACTCTTACTCTGGCCTAATGGTTAAGGTCTTAACTCTTACTCTGGCCTAATAGCTAAGGTCTTAACTCTTACTCTGGCCTACTGGTTAAGGTCTTAACTTTTACTCTGGCCTACTGGTTAAGGTCTTAACTCTTACTCTTGCCTAATAGCTAAGGTCTTAGACTCGTACTCTGGCCTACTGGTTACGGTCTTAACTCTTACTCTGGCCTAATAGCTGAGGTCTTAACTCTTACTCTGGCCTAATAGCTAAGGTCTGAGACTCGTACTATGGTCTACAGGTTAAGGTCTTAACTCTTACTCTGGCCTAATAGCTAAGGTCTTAACTCTTACTCTGGCCTAATAGCTAAGGTCTGAGACTCGTACTATGGTCTACAGGTTAAGGTCTTAACTCTTACTCTGGCCTACAGGTTAAGGTCTTAACTCTTACTCTGGACTACTGGTTAAGGTCTTAACTTTTACTCTGGCCTAATAGCTAAGGTCTTAGACTCATACTCTGGCCTAATGGTTAAGGTCTTAACTCTTACTCTGGCCTAATAGCTAAGGTCTTAACTCTTACTCTGGCCTAATGGTTAAGGTCTTAAATCTTACTCTGGCCTAATGGCTAAGGTCTTAACTCTTACTCTGGCCTAATAGCTGATGTCTTAGACTCGTACTCTGGCCTAATGGTTAAGGTCTTAACTCTTACTCTGGCCTAATAGCTAAGGTCTTAACTCTTACTCTGGCCTAATAGCTAAGGTCTTAGACTCGTACTATGGCCTACAGGTTAAGGTCTTAACTCTTACTCTGACCTACTGGTTAAGGTCTTAACTCTTACTCTGGCCTAATAGCTAAGGTCTTAAACTCGTACTATGGCCTACAGGTTAAGATCTTAACTCTTACTCTGGCCTACTGGTTAAGGTCTTAAATCTTACTCTGGCCTAATAGCTAAGGTCTTAGACTCGTACTATGGCCTGCTGGTTAAGGTCTTAACTCTTACTCTGGCCTAATAGCTAAGGTCTTAACTCTTACTCTGGCCTAATAGCTAAGGTCTTAACTCTTACTCTGGCCTACTGGTTAAGGTCTTAACTCTTACTCTGGCCTTATAGCTCAGGTCTTAGACTCGTACTATTGCCTACAGGTTGAGGTCTTAACTCTTACGCTGGCCTACTGGTTAAGGTCTTAACTCTTACTCTGGCCTCATAGCTAAGGTCTTAGACTCGTACTCTGGCCTACAGGTTAAGGTCTTAACTCTTACTCTGGCCTAATGGTTAAGGTCTTAACTCTTACTCTGGCCTAATAGCTAAGGTCTTAACTCTTACTCTGGCCTACTGGTTAAGGTCTTAACTTTTACTCTGGCCTACTGGTTAAGGTCTTAACTCTTACTCTGGCCTAATAGCTAAGGTCTTAGACTCGTACTCTGGCCTACTGGTTAAGGTCTTAACTCTTACTCTGGCCTAATAGCTAAGGTCTTAGACTCGTACTCTGGCCTACTGGCTAAGGTCTTAACTCTTACTCTGGCCTAATAGCTGAGGTCTTAACTCTTACTCTGGCCTAATAGCTAAGGTCTTAGACTCGTACTCTGGCCTAATGGTTAAGGTCTTAACTCTTACTCTGGCCTAATAGCTAAGGTCTTAACTCTTACTCTGGCCTAATAGCTAAGGTCTGAGACTCGAACTATGGTCTACAGGTTAAGGTCTTAACTCTTACTCTGGCCTACTGGTTAAGGTCTTAACTCTTACTCTGGCCTAATAGCTAAGCTCTTAGACTCATACTCTGGCCTAATGGTTAAGGTCTTAACTCTTACTCTGGCCTAATAGCTAAGGTCTTAGACTCGTACTCTGGCCTAATGGTTAAGGTCTTAACTCTTACTCTGGCCTAATAGCTAAGGTCTTAGACTCATACTCTGGCCTAATGGTTAAGGTCTTAACTCTTACTCTGGCCTACTGGTTAATGTCTTACCTCTTACTCTGGCCTAATAGCTAAGGTCTTAACTCTTACTCTGGCCTAATAGCTAAGGTCCTAACTCTTACTCTGGCCTACTGGTTAAGGTCTTAACTCTTACTCTGGCCTAATAGCTAAGGTCTTAGACACTTACTCTGGCCCAATGGTTAAGGTCTTAACTCTTACTCTGGCCTAATAGCTAAGGTCTTAGACTCGTACTCTGGCCTAATGGTTAAGGTCTTAACTCTTACTCTGGCCTAATAGCTAAGGTCTTAACTCTTACTCTGGCATAATAGCTAAGGTCTTAGACTCGTACTCTGGCCTACAGGTTAAGGTCTTAACTCTTACTCAGGCCTAATGGTAAGGGTCTTAACTCTTACTCTGGCCTAATAGCTAAGGTCTTAGACTCGTACTCTGGCCTAATAGCTAAGGTCTTAGACTCGTACTCTGGCCTAATGGTTAAGGTCTTAACTCTTACTCTGGCCTACTGGCTAAGGTCTTAACTCTCACTCTGGCCTAATAGCTAAGGTCTTAACTCTTACTCTGGCCTAATAGCTAAGGTCTTAACTCTTACTCTGGCCTACTGGTTAAGGTCTTAACTCTTACTCTGGCCTTATAGCTAAGGTCTTAGACTCGTACTATGGCCTACAGGTTAAGGTCTTAACTCTTACTCTGGCCTACTGGTTAAGGTCTTAACTCTTACTCTGGCCTACTGGTTAAGGTATTAACTCTTACTCTGGCCTCATAGATAAGGTCTTAGACTCGTACTCTGTCCTACAGGTTAAGGTCTTAACTCTTACTCTGGCCTAATGGTTAAGGTCTTAACTCTTACTCTGGCCTAATAGCTAAGGTCTTAACTCTTACTCTGGCCTACCGGTTAAGGTCTTAACTCTTACTCTGGCCTAACAGCTAAGGTCTTAGACTCGTACTATGGCCTACAGGTTAAGGTCTTAACTCTTACTCTGGCCTACTGGTTAAGGTCTCAACTCTTACTCTGGCCTAATAGCTAAGGTCTTAGACTCATACCCTGGCCTAATGGTTAATGTCTTATCTCTTACTCTGGCCTAATAGCTAAGGTCTTAGACTCGTACTCTGGCCTAATGGTTAAGGTCTTAACTCTTACTCTGGCCTAATCGCTAAGGTCTTAACTCTTACTCTGGCCTACTGGTTAAGGTCTTAACTCTTACTCTGGCCTAATAGCTAAGGTCTTAGACTCGTACTCTGGCCTAATGGTTAAGGTCTTAACTCTTACTCTGGCCTACTGGCTAAGGTCTTAACTCTTACTCTGGCCTAATAGCTAAGGTCTTAACTCTTACTCTGGCCTAATAGCTAAGGTCTTAACTCTTACTCTGGCCTAATAGCTAAGGTCTGAGACTCGTACTATGGTCTACAGGTTAAGGTCTTAACTCTTACTCTGGCCTACTGGTTAAGGTCTTAACTCTTACTCTGGCCTCATAGCTAAGGTCTTAGACTCGTACTCTGGCCTACAGGTTAAGGTCTTAACTCTTACTCTGGCCTAATTGTTAAGGTCTTAACTCTTACTCTGGCCTAATAGCTAAGGTCTTAACTCTTACTCTGGCCTACTGGTTAAGGTCTTAACTTTTACTCTGGCCTACTGGTTAAGGTCTTAACTCTTACTCTGGCCTAATAGCTAAGGTCTTAGACTCGTACTCTGGCCTACTGGTTAAGGTCTTAACTCTTTCTCTGGCCTAATAGCTGAGGTCTTAACTCTTACTCTGGCCTAATAGCTAAGGTCTTAGACTCATACTCTGGCCTAATAGCTAAGGTCTTAACTCTTACTCTGGCCTAATAGCTAAGGTCTGAGACTCGTACTATGGTCTACAGGTTAAGGTCTTAACTCTTACTCTGGCCTACTGGTTAAGGTCTTAACTTTTACTCTGGCCTAATAGCTAAGGTCTTAGACTCATACTCTGGCCTAATGGTTAAGGTCTTAACTCTTACTCTGCCCTAATAGCTAAGGTCTTAACTCTTACTCTGGCCTAACGGTTAAGGTCTTAACTCTTACTCTGGCCTAATGGCTAAGGTCTTAACTCTTACTCTGGCCTAATAGCTGATGTCTTAGACTCATACTCTGGCCTAATGGTTAAGGTCTTAACTCTTACTCTGGCCTAATAGCTAAGGTCTTAACTCTTACTCTGGCCTAATAGCTAAGGTCTTAGACTCGTACTATGGCCTACAGGTTAAGGTCTTAACTCTTACTCTGGCCTACTGGTTAAGGTCTTAACTCTTACTCTGACCTACTGGTTAAGGTCTTAACTCTTACTCTGGCCTAATAGCTAAGGTCTTAAACTCGTACTATGGCCTACAGGTTAAGATCTTAACTCTTACTCTGGCCTACTGGTTAAGGTCTTAAATCTTACTCTGGCCTAATAGCTAAGGTCTTAGACTCGTACTATGGCCTGCTGGTTAAGGTCTTAACTCTTACGCTGGCCTAATAGCTAAGGTCTTAACTCTTACTCTGGCCTAATAGCTAAGGTCTTAACTCTTACTCTGGCCTACTGGTTAAGGTCTTAACTCTTACTCTGGCCTTATAGCTCAGGTCTTAGACTCGTACTATGGCCTACTGGTTGAGGTCTTAACTCTTACGCTGGCCTACTGGTTAAGGTCTTAACTCTTACTCTGGCCTCATAGCTAAGGTCTTAGACTCGTACTCTGGCCTACAGGTTAAGGTCTTAACTCTTACTCTGGCCTAATGGTTAAGGTCTTAACTCTTACTCTGGCCTAATAGCTAAGGTCTTAACTCTTACTCTGGCCTACTGGTTAAGGTCTTAACTTTTACTCTGGCCTACTGGTTAAGGTCTTAACTCTTACTCTGGCCTAATAGCTAAGGTCTTAGACTCGTACTCTGGCCTACTGGTTACGGTCTTAACTCTTACTCTGGCCTAATAGCTGAGGTCTTAACTCTTACTCTGGCCTAATAGCTAAGGTCTGAGACTCGTACTATGGTCTACAGGTTAAGGTCTTAACTCTTACTCTGGCCTAATAGCTAAGGTCTTAACTCTTACTCTGGCCTAATAGCTAAGGTCTGAGACTCGTACTATGGTCTACAGGTTAAGGTCTTAACTCTTACTCTGGCCTACAGGTTAAGGTCTTAACTCTTACTCTGGACTACTGGTTAAGGTCTTAACTTTTACTCTGGCCTAATAGCTAAGGTCTTAGACTCATACTCTGGCCTAATGGTTAAGGTCTTAACTCTTACTCTGGCCTAATAGCTAAGGTCTTAACTCTTACTCTGGCCTAATGGTTAAGGTCTTAACTCTTACTCTGGCCTAATGGCTAAGGTATTAACTCTTACTCTGGCCTAATAGCTGATGTCTTAGACTCGTACTCTGGCCAAATGGTTAAGGTCTTAACTCTTACTCTGGCCTAATAGCTAAGGTCTTAACTCTTACTCTGGCCTAATAGCTAAGGTCTTAGACTCGTACTATGGCCTACAGGTTAACGTCTTAACTCTTACTCTGACCTACTGGTTAAGGTCTTAACTCTTACTCTGGCCTAATAGCTAAGGTCTTAAACTCGTACTATGGCCTACAGGTTAAGATCTTAACTCTTACTCTGGCCTACTGGTTAAGGTCTTAAATCTTACTCTGGCCTAATAGCTAAGGTCTTAGACTCGTACTATGGCCTGCTGGTTAAGGTCTTAACTCTTACTCTGGCCTAATAGCTAAGGTCTTAACTCTTACTCTGGCCTAATAGCTAAGGTCTTAACTCTTACTCTGGCCTACTGGTTAAGGTCTTAACTCTTACTCTGGCCTTATAGCTCAGGTCTTAGACTCGTACTATTGCCTACAGGTTGAGGTCTTAACTCTTACGCTGGCCTACTGGTTAAGGTCTTAACTCTTACTCTGGCCTCATAGCTAAGGTCTTAGACTCGTACTCTGGCCTACAGGTTAAGGTCTTAACTCTTACTCTGACCTAATGGTTAAGGTCTTAACTCTTACTCTGGCCTAATAGCTAAGGTCTTAACTCTTACTCTGTCCTACTGGTTAAGGTCTTAACTTTTACTCTGGCCTACTGGTTAAGGTCTTAACTCTTACTCTGGCCTAATAGCTAAGGTCTTAGACTCGTACTCTGGCCTACTGGTTAAGGTCTTAACTCTTACTCTGGCCTAATAGCTAAGGTCTTAGACTCGTACTCTGGCCTACTGGCTAAGGTCTTAACTCTTACTCTGGCCTAATAGCTGAGGTCTTAACTCTTACTCTGGCCTAATAGCTAAGGTCTTAGACTCGTACTCTGGCCTAATGGTTAAGGTCTTAACTCTTACTCTGGCCTAATAGCTAAGGTCTTAACTCTTACTCTGGCCTAATAGCTAAGGTCTGAGACTCGTACTATGGTCTACAGGTTAAGGTCTTAACTCTTACTCTGGCCTACTGGTTAAGGTCTTAACTCTTACTCTGGCCTAATAGCTAAGCTCTTAGACTCATACTCTGGCCTAATGGTTAAGGTCTTAACTCTTACTCTGGCCTAATAGCTAAGGTCTTAGACTCGTACTCTGGCCTAATGGTTAAGGTCTTAACTCTTACTCTGGCCTAATAGCTAAGGTCTTAGACTCATACTCTGGCCTAATGGTTAAGGTCTTAACTCTTACTCTGGCCTACTGGTTAATGTCTTACCTCTTACTCTGGCCTAATAGCTAAGGTCTTAACTCTTACTCTGGCCTAATAGCTAAGGTCTTAACTCTTACTCTGGCCTACTGGTTAAGGTCTTAACTCTTACTCTGGCCTAATAGCTAAGGTCTTAGACACTTACTCTGTCCCAATGGTTAAGGTCTTAACTCTTACTCTGGCCTAATAGCTAAGGTCTTAGACTCATACTCTGGCCTAATGGTTAAGGTCTTAACTCTTACTCTGGCCTAATAGCTAAGGTCTTAACTCTTACTCTGGCATAATAGCTAAGGTCTTAGACTCGTACTCTGGCCTACAGGTTAAGGTCTTAACTCTTACTCAGGCCTAATGGTGAAGGTCTTAACTCTTACTCTGGCCTAATAGCTAAGGTCTTAGACTCGTACTCTGGCCTAATAGCTAAGGTCTTAGACTCGTACTCTGGCCTAATGGTTAAGGTCTTAACTCTTACTCTGGCCTACTGGCTAAGGTCTTAACTCTCACTCTGGCCTAATAGCTAAGGTCTTAACTCTTACTCTGGCCTAATAGCTAAGGTCTTAACTCTTACTCTGGCCTACTGGTTAAGGTCTTAACTCTTACTCTGGCCTTATAGCTAAGGTCTTAGACTCGTACTATGGCCTACAGTTTAAGGTCTTAACTCTTACTCTGGCCTACTGGTTAAGGTCTTAACTCTTACTCTGGCCTACTGGTTAAGGTATTAACTCTTACTCTGGCCTCATAGATAAGGTCTTAGACTCATACTCTGTCCTACAGGTTAAGGTCTTAACTCTTACTCTGGCCTAATGGTTAAGGTCTTAACTCTTCCTCTGGCCTAATAGCTAAGGTCTTAACTCTTACTCTGGCCTACTGGTTAAGGTCTTAACTTTTACTCTGGCCTACTGGTTAAGGTCTTAACTCTTACTCTTGCCTAATAGCTAAGGTCTTAGACTCGTACTCTGGCCTACTGGTTACGGTCTTAACTCTTACTCTGGCCTAATAGCTGAGGTCTTAACTCTTACTCTGGCCTAATAGCTAAGGTCTGAGACTCGTACTATGGTCTACAGGTTAAGGTCTTAACTCTTACTCTGGCCTAATAGCTAAGGTCTTAACTCTTACTCTGGCCTAATAGCTAAGGTCTGAGACTCGTACTATGGTCTACAGGTTAAGGTCTTAACTCTTACTCTGGCCTACAGGTTAAGGTCTTAACTCTTACTCTGGACTACTGGTTAAGGTCTTAACTTTTACTCTGGCCTAATAGCTAAGGTCTTAGACTCATACTCTGGCCTAATGGTTAAGGTCTTAACTCTTACTCTGGCCTAATAGCTAAGGTCTTAACTCTTACTCTGGCCTAATGGTTAAGGTCTTAAATCTTACTCTGGCCTAATGGCTAAGGTCTTAACTCTTACTCTGGCCTAATAGCTGATGTCTTAGACTCGTACTATGGCCTACAGGTTAAGGTCTTAACTCTTACTCTGGCCTACTGGTTAAGGTCTTAACTCTTACTCTGACCTACTGGTTAAGGTCTTAACTCTTACTCTGGCCTAATAGCTAAGGTCTTAAACTCGTACTATGGCCTACAGGTTAAGATCTTAACTCTTACTCTGGCCTACTGGTTAAGGTCTTAAATCTTACTCTGGCCTAATAGCTAAGGTCTTAGACTCGTACTATGGCCTGCTGGTTAAGGTCTTAACTCTTACGCTGGCCTAATAGCTAAGGTCTTAACTCTTACTCTGGCCTAATAGCTAAGGTCTTAACTCTTACTCTGGCCTACTGGTTAAGGTCTTAACTCTTACTCTGGCCTTATAGCTCAGGTCTTAGACTCGTACTATGGCCTACTGGTTGAGGTCTTAACTCTTACGCTGGCCTACTGGTTAAGGTCTTAACTCTTACTCTGGCCTCATAGCTAAGGTCTTAGACTCGTACTCTGGCCTACAGGTTAAGGTCTTAACTCTTACTCTGGCCTAATGGTTAAGGTCTTAACTCTTACTCTGGCCTAATAGCTAAGGTCTTAACTCTTACTCTGGCCTACTGGTTAAGGTCTTAACTTTTACTCTGGCCTACTGGTTAAGGTCTTAACTCTTACTCTGGCCTAATAGCTAAGGTCTTAGACTCGTACTCTGGCCTACTGGTTACGGTCTTAACTCTTACTCTGGCCTAATAGCTGAGGTCTTAACTCTTACTCTGGCCTAATAGCTAAGGTCTGAGACTCGTACTATGGTCTACAGGTTAAGGTCTTAACTCTTACTCTGGCCTAATAGCTAAGGTCTTAACTCTTACTCTGGCCTAATAGCTAAGGTCTGAGACTCGTACTATGGTCTACAGGTTAAGGTCTTAACTCTTACTCTGGCCTACAGGTTAAGGTCTTAACTCTTACTCTGGACTACTGGTTAAGGTCTTAACTTTTACTCTGGCCTAATAGCTAAGGTCTTAGACTCATACTCTGGCCTATGGTTAAGGTCTTAACTCTTACTCTGGCCTAATGGTTAAGGTCTTAACTCTTACTCTGGCCTAATAGCTAAGGTCTTAACTCTTACTCTGGCCTACTGGTTAAGGTCTTAACTTTTACTCTGGCCTACTGGTTAAGGTCTTAACTCTTACTCTGGCCTAATAGCTAAGGTCTTAGACTCGTACTCTGGCCTACTGGTTAAGGTCTTAACTCTTACTCTGGCCTAATAGCTAAGGTCTTAGACTCGTACTCTGGCCTACTGGCTAAGGTCTTAACTCATACTCTGGCCTAATAGCTGAGGTCTTAACTCTTACTCTGGCCTAATAGCTAAGGTCTTAGACTCGTACTCTGGCCTAATGGTTAAGGTCTTAACTCTTACTCTGGCCTAATAGCTAAGGTCTTAACTCTTACTCTGGCCTAATAGCTAAGGTCTGAGACTCGTACTATGGTCTACAGGTTAAGGTCTTAACTCTTACTCTGGCCTACTGGTTAAGGTCTTAACTCTTACTCTGGCCTAATAGCTAAGCTCTTAGACTCATACTCTGGCCTAATGGTTAAGGTCTTAACTCTTACTCTGGCCTAATAGCTAAGGTCTTAGACTCGTACTCTGGCCTAATGGTTAAGGTCTTAACTCTTACTCTGGCCTAATAGCTAAGGTCTTAGACTCATACTCTGGCCTAATGGTTAAGGTCTTAACTCTTACTCTGGCCTACTGGTTAATGTCTTACCTCTTACTCTGGCCTAATAGCTAAGGTCTTAACTCTTACTCTGGCCTAATAGCTAAGGTCTTAACTCTTACTCTGGCCTACTGGTTAAGGTCTTAACTCTTACTCTGGCCTAATAGCTAAGGTCTTAGACACTTACTCTGGCCCAATGGTTAAGGTCTTAACTCTTACTCTGGCCTAATAGCTAAGGTCTTAGACTCATACTCTGGCCTAATGGTTAAGGTCTTAACTCTTACTCTGGCCTAATAGCTAAGGTCTTAACTCTTACTCTGGCATAATAGCTAAGGTCTTAGACTCGTACTCTGGCCTACAGGTTAAGGTCTTAACTCTTACTCAGGCCTAATGGTGAAGGTCTTAACTCTTACTCTGGCCTAATAGCTAAGGTCTTAGACTCGTACTCTGGCCTAATAGCTAAGGTCTTAGACTCGTACTCTGGCCTAATGGTTAAGGTCTTAACTCTTACTCTGGCCTACTGGCTAAGGTCTTAACTCTCACTCTGGCCTAATAGCTAAGGTCTTAACTCTTACTCTGGCCTAATAGCTAAGGTCTTAACTCTTACTCTGGCCTACTGGTTAAGGTCTTAACTCTTACTCTGGCCTTATAGCTAAGGTCTTAGACTCGTACTATGGCCTACAGGTTAAGGTCTTAACTCTTACTCTGGCCTACTGGTTAAGGTCTTAACTCTTACTCTGGCCTACTGGTTAAGGTATTAACTCTTACTCTGGCCTCATAGATAAGGTCTTAGACTCGTACTCTGTCCTACAGGTTAAGGTCTTAACTCTTACTCTGGCCTAATGGTTAAGGTCTTAACTCTTACTCTGGCCTAATAGCTAAGGTCTTAACTCTTACTCTGGCCTACTGGTTAAGGTCTTAACTTTTACTCTGGCCTACTGGTTAAGGTCTTAACTCTTACTCTTGCCTAATAGCTAAGGTCTTAGACTCGTACTCTGGCCTACTGGTTACGGTCTTAACTCTTACTCTGGCCTAATAGCTGAGGTCTTAACTCTTACTCTGGCCTAATAGCTAAGGTCTGAGACTCGTACTATGGTCTACAGGTTAAGGTCTTAACTCTTACTCTGGCCTAATAGCTAAGGTCTTAACTCTTACTCTGGCCTAATAGCTAAGGTCTGAGACTCGTACTATGGTCTACAGGTTAAGGTCTTAACTCTTACTCTGGCCTACAGGTTAAGGTCTTAACTCTTACTCTGGACTACTGGTTAAGGTCTTAACTTTTACTCTGGCCTAATAGCTAAGGTCTTAGACTCATACTCTGGCCTAATGGTTAAGGTCTTAACTCTTACTCTGGCCTAATAGCTAAGGTCTTAACTCTTACTCTGGCCTAATGGTTAAGGTCTTAAATCTTACTCTGGCCTAATGGCTAAGGTCTTAACTCTTACTCTGGCCTAATAGCTGATGTCTTAGACTCGTACTCTGGCCTAATGGTTAAGGTCTTAACTCTTACTCTGGCCTAATAGCTAAGGTCTTAACTCTTACTCTGGCCTAATAGCTAAGGTCTTAGACTCGTACTATGGCCTACAGGTTAAGGTCTTAACTCTTACTCTGGCCTACTGGTTAAGGTCTTAACTCTTACTCTGACCTACTGGTTAAGGTCTTAACTCTTACTCTGGCCTAATAGCTAAGGTCTTAAACTCGTACTATGGCCTACAGGTTAAGATCTTAACTCTTACTCTGGCCTACTGGTTAAGGTCTTAAATCTTACTCTGGCCTAATAGCTAAGGTCTTAGACTCGTACTATGGCCTGCTGGTTAAGGTCTTAATTCTTACGCTGGCCTAATAGCTAAGGTCTTAACTCTTACTCTGGCCTAATAGCTAAGGTCTTAACTCTTACTCTGGCCTACTGGTTAAGGTCTTAACTCTTACTCTGGCCTTATAGCTCAGGTCTTAGACTCGTACTATGGCCTACTGGTTGAGGTCTTAACTCTTACGCTGGCCTACTGGTTAAGGTCTTAACTCTTACTCTGGCCTCATAGCTAAGGTCTTAGACTCGTACTCTGGCCTACAGGTTAAGGTCTTAACTCTTACTCTGGCCTAATGGTTAAGGTCTTAACTCTTACTCTGGCCTAATAGCTAAGGTCTTAACTCTTACTCTGGCCTACTGGTTAAGGTCTTAACTTTTACTCTGGCCTACTGGTTAAGGTCTTAACTCTTACTCTGGCCTAATAGCTAAGGTCTTAGACTCGTACTCTGGCCTACTGGTTACGGTCTTAACTCTTACTCTGGCCTAATAGCTGAGGTCTTAACTCTTACTCTGGCCTAATAGCTAAGGTCTGAGACTCGTAATATGGTCTACAGGTTAAGGTCTTAACTCTTACTCTGGCCTAATAGCTAAGGTCTTAACTCTTACTCTGGCCTAATAGCTAAGGTCTGAGACTCGTACTATGGTCTACAGGTTAAGGTCTTAACTCTTACTCTGGCCTACAGGTTAAGGTCTTAACTCTTACTCTGGACTACTGGTTAAGGTCTTAACTTTTACTCTGGCTTAATA
The DNA here is from genome assembly GCF_964204655.1 of Triturus cristatus. Classification (NCBI taxonomy): domain Eukaryota; kingdom Metazoa; phylum Chordata; class Amphibia; order Caudata; family Salamandridae; genus Triturus; species Triturus cristatus. The sequence goes on along the minus strand of NC_140589.1, from coordinate 1,086,765,169 downwards.
GCTAAGGTCTTAGACTCATACTCTGGCCTAATGGTTAAGGTCTTAACTCTTACTCTGGCCTAATAGCTAAGGTCTTAACTCTTACTCTGGCCTAATGGTTAAGGTCTTAACTCTTACTCTGGCCTAATGGCTAAGGTATTAACTCTTACTCTGGCCTAATAGCTGATGTCTTAGACTCGTACTCTGGCCTAATGGTTAAGGTCTTAACTCTTACTCTGGCCTAATAGCTAAGGTCTTAACTCTTACTCTGGCCTAATAGCTAAGGTCTTAGACTCGTACTATGGCCTACAGGTTAACGTCTTAACTCTTACTCTGACCTGACCTGCTGGTTAAGGTCTTAACTCTTACTCTGGCCTAATAGCTAAGGTCTTAAACTCGTACTATGGCCTACAGGTTAAGATCTTAACTCTTACTCTGGCCTACTGGTTAAGGTCTTAAATCTTACTCTGGCCTAATAGCTAAGGTCTTAGACTCGTACTATGGCCTGCTGGTTAAGGTCTTAACTCTTACTCTGGCCTAATAGCTAAGGTCTTAACTCTTACTCTGGCCTAATAGCTAAGGTCTTAACTCTTACTCTGGCCTACTGGTTAAGGTCTTAACTCTTACTCTGGCCTTATAGCTCAGGTCTTAGACTCGTACTATTGCCTACAGGTTGAGGTCTTAACTCTTACGCTGGCCTACTGGTTAAGGTCTTAACTCTTACTCTGGCCTCATAGCTAAGGTCTTAGACTCGTACTCTGGCCTACAGGTTAAGGTCTTAACTCTTACTCTGGCCTAATGGTTAAGGTCTTAACTCTTACTCTGGCCTAATAGCTAAGGTCTTAACTCTTACTCTGGCCTACTGGTTAAGGTCTTAACTTTTACTCTGGCCTACTGGTTAAGGTCTTAACTCTTACTCTGGCCTAATAGCTAAGGTCTTAGACTCGTACTCTGGCCTACTGGTTAAGGTCTTAACTCTTACTCTGGCCTAATAGCTAAGGTCTTAGACTCGTACTCTGGCCTACTGGCTAAGGTCTTAACTCTTACTCTGGCCTAATAGCTGAGGTCTTAACTCTTACTCTGGCCTAATAGCTAAGGTCTTAGACTCGTACTCTGGCCTAATGGTTAAGGTCTTAACTCTTACTCTGGCCTAATAGCTAAGGTCTTAACTCTTACTCTGGCCTAATAGCTAAGGTCTGAGACTCGTACTATGGTCTACAGGTTAAGGTCTTAACTCTTACTCTGGCCTACTGGTTAAGGTCTTAACTCTTACTCTGGCCTAATAGCTAAGCTCTTAGACTCATACTCTGGCCTAATGGTTAAGGTCTTAACTCTTACTCTGGCCTAATAGCTAAGGTCTTAGACTCGTACTCTGGCCTAATGGTTAAGGTCTTAACTCTTACTCCGGCCTAATAGCTAAGGTCTTAGACTCATACTCTGGCCTAATGGTTAAGGTCTTAACTCTTACTCTGGCCTACTGGTTAATGTCTTACCTCTTACTCTGGCCTAATAGCTAAGGTCTTAACTCTTACTCTGGCCTAATAGCTAAGGTCTTAACTCTTACTCTGGCCTACTGGTTAAGGTCTTAACTCTTACTCTGGCCTAATAGCTAAGGTCTTAGACACTTACTCTGGCCCAATGGTTAAGGTCTTAACTCTTACTCTGGCCTAATAGCTAAGGTCTTAGACTCGTACTCTGGCCTAATGGTTAAGGTCTTAACTCTTACTCTGGCCTAATAGCTAAGGTCTTAACTCTTACTCTGGCATAATAGCTAAGGTCTTAGACTCGTACTCTGGCCTACAGGTTAAGGTCTTAACTCTTACTCAGGCCTAATGGTGAAGGTCTTAACTCTTACTCTGGCCTAATAGCTAAGGTCTTAGACTCGTACTCTGGCCTAATAGCTAAGGTCTTAGACTCGTACTCTGGCCTAATGGTTAAGGTCTTAACTCTTACTCTGGCCTACTGGCTAAGGTCTTAACTCTCACTCTGGCCTAATAGCTAAGGTCTTAACTCTTACTCTGGCCTAATAGCTAAGGTCTTAACTCTTACTCTGGCCTACTGGTTAAGGTCTTAACTCTTACTCTGGCCTTATAGCTAAGGTCTTAGACTCGTACTATGGCCTACAGGTTAAGGTCTTAACTCTTACTCTGGCCTACTGGTTAAGGTCTTAACTCTTACTCTGGCCTACTGGTTAAGGTATTAACTCTTACTCTGGCCTCATAGATAAGGTCTTAGACTCGTCCTCTGTCCTACAGGTTAAGGTCTTAACTCTTACTCTGGCCTACTGGTTAAGGTCTTAACTCTTACTCTGGCCTAATAGCTAAGGTCTTAACTCTTACTCTGGCCTACTGGTTAAGGTCTTAACTTTTACTCTGGCCTACTGGTTAAGGTCTTAACTCTTACTCTTGCCTAATAGCTAAGGTCTTAGACTCGTACTCTGGCCTACTGGTTACAGTCTTAACTCTTACTCTGGCCTAATAGCTGAGGTCTTAACTCTTACTCTGGCCTAATAGCTAAGGTCTGAGACTCGTACTATGGTCTACAGGTTAAGGTCTTAACTCTTACTCTGGCCTAATAGCTAAGGTCTTAACTCTTACTCTGGCCTAATAGCTAAGGTCTGAGACTCGTACTATGGTCTACAGGTTAAGGTCTTAACTCTTACTCTGGCCTACAGGTTAAGGTCTTAACTCTTACTCTGGACTACTGGTTAAGGTCTTAACTTTTACTCTGGCCTTATAGCTAAGGTCTTAGACTCATACTCTGGCCTAATGGTTAAGGTCTTAACTCTTACTCTGGCCTAATAGCTAAGTGTAGGAGAGTGGAATCTGACTAATGGTTGCCCCCAACTTTTTGCCTGGTATTTAAGTGGTTTTTGACTAGTCTGGCTGGGATCCTGCTATCCAGGACCCCAGCCTATCTGCTTTCTCCCTAAAACTGTTGTGAGTACTCTAGGTACAAACATAATTGGATGCTGGGCATGCCCTTCCAGTCCCTTGTAGATGGTACCCTAGGTACCCAGGGCATGGGTCCCCCAGTAGGCCTACCAGGGCTGCAGCACTTATTGTGCCACCCTGGGACAGCCACCCAAACTGACACCACCAGGCCACTACTGTAGCCTGGGTAAGGTGGTGCTAGCACCCCTTACCGGGATGTAGGTACCCTATGTCCCATACCATTACAACACATATACTCTCATAGGTCACCCCTATGGCAGGCCCTGGTAATCCTACAGGGCTGGGTGCTGAGGTATGTGTGAGGGGGGACCCCTACATGAGTAGGACCTCTCTGCAACCTTCGTAACACCGTTACTGGGTTGTTTGTAGAGTAGCCATACCATATACTCTACCGCATTATAAGTTATTGCGTCATCGCTGTAACTTGGGACTGGCTACACAGAACCATATCGTGTTTGGTGTCAAACATGAAGGAATCATACCCCCAGTCCAGCCATGGGCATGGGGGCACGATTCCCCCTTGCTAGGAGGGTGATATGGGAAAAGCGGTATATTTTAGACACCAATTTAAAAGTGCACGTGTACCACAAAATGGCTACTGTTCGCCACCTACACGACTCTGGCTGGCTGTTGCTGGGGAAAATCCCAGCCTCGCCAGCTGGACAATAGGGCTCCTGTGGCAGGGAGGTGCCAGCACCTCCCCAGACAGGATGATGTGGATTGGAACAGGGTGGGTGCACCAAAAGTCCATTCAGAGTTGCACGTAGGCAGCTGCAGAGCCCCAATTCTGCATACACCGCCTGGAACCGGTTCAGGGGCATCCTGCCCCTCGCCCAGGCGGGAAACACACAAAGGGGAGTGGGTGTAGCCACCCTGTCCCGCCTCTACTCTGATTGGTAGGCTCTATTTTGGACCATCCCCTAATCTTGGGGATATATGGGAATAACTTTGCCCTAGAGCCTTAGATTCGTACAGGACTTCACAGAACTGACCTTCGACGAGCTGCTGCCCAGCTGACTGAAGAAATCTCCCTTGGGATAAAGGAGTTATCCCCCTGCTTGGCAGGCACCTAAAAGACTACAAGATACCCGGTTGGAACTTCGTTGCTCTCACGACCTTCGACGCCTTCCAGCAACCTCGAGGTGGGTCTCCAGTGCATCCCAGCGTCCTGTGAGCGTGCCCAGCAAGTCTGAGCACCCTGGACCACGTGGGTGCCGAGATCCCCGCATACCCCGAGACACCGGCCACCTCTTGTCCAGCACACGACCCCGACCAGTGGGGAAGTTGTGCTTTGGCCCATTGTTGAGCCAACCTTCACGCAGCATTTGTGCCGACCCTCAGCTCCCTGGCCCGCTCCGGTGGCCCGTGGGAGCCCTTTTACGCACTCCATTTTGCTGCCTTCCGCGGTCCCTTGTCTCTCGACTTGTGGGCCCTGACGGAGGACAATCTTCCTTTCTAAGAGTTCCCCTGGTTGCTCCAGGCCTGCTCTACGCTCCCTGCAAAGGAGAGCACCCTCAGACCACGTGGGTCTGCACCAGCAGCTGCTTCGTTCATCTTGCGTGGGTTGCGGTTGCCAATGCTTAGTGGATCCAATCGGGACACTAACACCGCAGCGACCCTCAGCCGACGTGGGACAGTCGCCCTCCAGAAGCTGGCCTTCCTTGAAGCCTCCCGGAGCCCGTGACTGCAGAGCCCAGCTGTACCTTCCACACCTGAAGCACCCGACATCCACGAGCTCCTTCCTGTGAGCTCCCTGGTCACTGTGCTGTGACCCAGACTCTGTCCCCTCTGCTTTCAGGTTCATCTTTGTCTTTTCTTCAACTTTAATCTTCACGACTTCAGCGACACTTCCAGCTAGCAGCAGTTTGGACTCCTTTTCCATAGAAAATCAGCCCGCGACCCGACACCAGAATCGACCTATGCACCCGGCTTCCCTGGGGCAGGTAACAGTGGTACTTCGGTACTTCCGTGGTGGTGGGCTCTCCAAAGCCTTAAGTCCCAAGCCTTAACTTTGTACTGTTGTTAGAAGTGTCCTTAAACCTTAATTATTCAACCGCGACATTCTCCATAGGCTAACATTGCGATCCCGACAGCAGCTTCTCGCACTGCACACGCCTCCCGTGGGTCCCCTTCCTCTTAACTGTGGGTGGATTCTTAAGGGGCCAGCGATCCTGAATGCCCTAGGCATTGCCTGTAGAATTGTCGTGGTTCTTATACCACTATTTTAGTATATGGTTTGGTCCCCCCCTGGGGCCCATTGATTTCTGTGCTATTTATTGTGTTTAGAAATGCTTGTTTGAATTGTAACTTTGCCACTAGCCACATAAAGTGTCTGTGGGATTCTGTCTAGAATAAATACATATATTTTATATATATACCTGTGTGGGCTACTCTTTCATTTGGTTATTCAAGAGGTTATTATGGTAAAACAATAAGCTTAACACTCCTTCAAGACTTAGCCTGAAGGCTGCTCTCCACAGCTACCACTAGGATAGCTTTCTTAAAGGTTGTCTTAAACCTATCATCAATAGGAGTCGAATTGGACTGGTGCAAGGTGTCCCTATAACTAGGAACAGCATATGCCAGGCCAACTTCTCACATTGGTGTGCAGCGGTTGGATTCAAGCTTGCCATTGTTTTACCAGATAACACATTGAATTTCTAAAGTGAAAGCCACAAGGTACCAAAGGTACATATAAATTCAAGCTAGAATACAATAAGTTCTACTGAACTTGGAGTTGTGTGTAGAGGGTTTAGCACACCTTGACTACAACTCAAGAGAGGGTTCAGTAGGCCACACTTAGTGTAGGTAGATACATCACTACACTAAACATGTCTTCAAGTGGCACTAAGGCTATGGAAGGACCCCAGAGGGTCCCAGTAGATAAGTATGATAATTTCACCTTTGCTGAGCTCAGGGAAATGTGCACCCTTAGGAAACTGAAGACAGAAAGAGGTGCCAACACAAAACGTCTCAAAGAGATCCTGCTCATAGCAGACTTTATGGAGTCCATAGGATCCAGAGGGACGGACAGAGTGGGTGGGCATCCCTCAGAAGAGGACACTTCCAGAGTGGAATCTGAAGAGGAACAGGAAGAGGATGAAAATCCTGACCTGGAAGACACAAACCACTCACAGCATGGAAGTGATGGCCCAAGAGGCACTCCTTCCACCCTTAAAAGGAGAGTGGTGGACCCCAGAAGGAACAGATCCCCCTCAGTGGGATCCATCCATTCTAGGGGATCCAAAGGGTCCTCTGCCTCTTCTCAGAGAAGAGAATCCTCTCATGAGAGGAAATGCAGACTGATCAAATTTGAGCAGGCTAAGCTTCAGCTTAAAAGAGAACAGTTAGCATTAGACAGGGAAACCCTGGAGCTTCAGAAAGCTTCAAAGAAATGGGGTCTAGAGATCCCTGGTGGCAGTGATGAAACCCCTAGAGTTAGAGAGAGAGTCCCTGACAATAGGAACCTCCACAAGATTGTGCCCCCCTATCAGAATGGGGATGATATTCACAAATGGATATCTGCTCTTGAAAGGGCCTGTAGAGTACAGAGGGTCCCTGTAGAGCAGTGGGCAGCAATCCTGTGGCTCTCCTTTTCAGATAAAGGGAGAGACAAGCTCCTCTCTGTCAGAGAAGAGGATGCTGATGATTATTATATCTTGAAAGCTGCTTTAATAGATGGGTTTGGCTTAACCACTGATCAATACAGACTTAAGTTCAGAGACACCCAGAAAGCACAAAATCAGGATTGGGTAGACTTTGTGGATTGTGCAACCAAGGCACTGGAAGGTTGGTTAAATGGCAGTAAAGTTAATGATTATCAAGGATTGTATAATCTCATTATGAGGGAGCAGATTCTTAATAATTGTCAGAACCAACTTTTACACCAGCACCTGGTGGACTCTGATCTGACCTCTCCCCAAGAATTGGGAAAGAAGGCAGACAAATGGGTCAGAACCAGGATCAGGCCTAAGAACCAAGTTGGTGACCAGAAGAAGGATTCCACTAAGCCCAAAGAGAAAGGTGGGGATGATAAACAAGAAAAGTCATCTGAAGGGCCCCAACAAACCAGTGCTGGGGGTGGGTCCCAAAATCCTTCCTCTAATGTCAAGAAACCCTATTGCCATGTCTGTAAGAAACCTGGCCACTGGAAAACAGACTCCAGCTGTCCTAAAAATGGCAACAAAGAAAATGTTCCTCCAAAACCTGCTCCAACACCTCCTGTTACTACTAGTAGTAATCCCCCAGGTGGTGGGAGTGCACCCAAAAACTTAGTTGGGTTCTCTTTGGGGACACCAGTGGACTCTGGCCTAGCCAGGTCCCCTGCATTAGCAACTATGGTCTGTGATGGTGGCATGGGGTTTGCCAACTTTACCATGAGCCCCAGTATTCTGGGCAGGTACAGACAAGAACCAATAATCAATGGTCAGAAGGCTGTGGCCTATAAGGACACAGGGGCCAGTGTCACCATGGTGACCAAGAGGCTAGTGCCCCTAGATCAGCTTTTACCTGGGTTTAGCTATCAGGTGACCAACATTGATGGAGTCAGGAAAGATCATCCCATGGCAGTGATAAATCTCAGCTGGGGAGGAGTCACTGGCCCCAAGAGAGTGGCAGTGTCCCCAAACTTGCCTGTGGATTGTTTACTGGGGAATGATCTGGAAATCTCAGCCTGGGCTGAGGTTGACCACAAGGCCCATTTGAAAATGGTAGGAATTCCTGAGAGAGTGGATGAGACCCTGAGGGCCTCACCTCCACCCCAGGAGAAAATAGAAAGAGTGAAGCCTGAAACTATGGATCACTCTACACAAACAGAGAGCATAGGGGAGGAGGAGCAGTCTTCCCCCCACCAGACTACAGGTAAGGGGCAAGTTTCTCAGGGAACTGACCCTGCCCCTTGTGAAGTAACTGCCCCAGAAGTGGACAGGCTTGGCCTGCCCACCTCTCTGATGGCAGGGGATCCTTCCAAGGTGGTACCCAGTCTGGAGCAGGTATCCTGCCCCTCTCTACCCTGCCTCAGTCAGCCCAGGGCTGCAGAGGTCAGGGAGGTCAGTGGACCCTTATTGGGCCCCTGCCCAGAGGAACCCCCTCATCAAAAGATCAGGGACACCCAGCAGAGTAGTTTCAGCCAGGTGAATATTCCTCTACAAACTGAGGGATCCCCCTTACCCCTAGGTATAGGCACCCCTCAAATGGATGTTGTTGAGCACAGGGAAACCTGGGGCCTAGCTGCCCCAAACCTTCCAGTGCCCTCCACTATTCCAGCCAAAGGGATCCAGCCCCCAGCTGTAGGCAGCCAGAGGTTGACCCTTAGGGCCAGATATGACACCGTCCTGGGCAGAAAGGCTTCCATAGTGGCCAGTGATCTGAGGAGGTTGAGACCAACGCAAGTAGGGTCTCACTTCCAGACTCAGACACCCCACCAGCCCACCTCTGACCCAAAAACCAATACAGGTAATTTCCCTAGAATTTGGAGAAACTCTAGAACCCCTTGGGGTAGGATTTCCCAAGTGGACCATGACACAGGGAGCAACCATGTTAGTACAGGTTCTTCCTTATATGGCCACTCAGGAAATAAAGGCTTATCTGGACAAGGTTAGCCTTATCTCCTTTCGTTTGGGGGGGGGTTATGTAGGAGAGTGGAATCTGACTAATGGTTGCCCCCAACTTTTTGCCTGGTATTTAAGTGGTTTTTGACTAGTCTGGCTGGGATCCTGCTATCCAGGACCCCAGCCTATCTGCTTTCTCCCTAAAACTGTTGTGAGTACTCTAGGTACAAACATAATTGGATGCTGGGCATGCCCTTCCAGTCCCTTGTAGATGGTACCCTAGGTACCCAGGGCATGGGTCCCCCAGTAGGCCTACCAGGGCTGCAGCACTTATTGTGCCACCCTGGGACAGCCACCCAAACTGACACCACCAGGCCACTACTGTAGCCTGGGTAAGGTGGTGCTAGCACCCCTTACCGGGATGTAGGTACCCTATGTCCCATACCATTACAACACATATACTCTCATAGGTCACCCCTATGGCAGGCCCTGGTAATCCTACAGGGCTGGGTGCTGAGGTATGTGTGAGGGGGGACCCCTACATGAGTAGGACCTCTCTGCAACCTTCGTAACACCGTTACTGGGTTGTTTGTAGAGTAGCCATACCATATACTCTACCGCATTATAAGTTATTGCGTCATCGCTGTAACTTGGGACTGGCTACACAGAACCATATCGTGTTTGGTGTCAAACATGAAGGAATCATACCCCCAGTCCAGCCATGGGCATGGGGGCACGATTCCCCCTTGCTAGGAGGGTGATATGGGAAAAGCGGTATATTTTAGACACCAATTTAAAAGTGCACGTGTACCACAAAATGGCTACTGTTCGCCACCTACACGACTCTGGCTGGCTGTTGCTGGGGAAAATCCCAGCCTCGCCAGCTGGACAATAGGGCTCCTGTGGCAGGGAGGTGCCAGCACCTCCCCAGACAGGATGATGTGGATTGGAACAGGGTGGGTGCACCAAAAGTCCATTCAGAGTTGCACGTAGGCAGCTGCAGAGCCCCAATTCTGCATACACCGCCTGGAACCGGTTCAGGGGCATCCTGCCCCTCGCCCAGGCGGGAAACACACAAAGGGGAGTGGGTGTAGCCACCCTGTCCCGCCTCTACTCTGATTGGTAGGCTCTATTTTGGACCATCCCCTAATCTTGGGGATATATGGGAATAACTTTGCCCTAGAGCCTTAGATTCGTACAGGACTTCACAGAACTGACCTTCGACGAGCTGCTGCCCAGCTGACTGAAGAAATCTCCCTTGGGATAAAGGAGTTATCCCCCTGCTTGGCAGGCACCTAAAAGACTACAAGATACCCGGTTGGAACTTCGTTGCTCTCACGACCTTCGACGCCTTCCAGCAACCTCGAGGTGGGTCTCCAGTGCATCCCAGCGTCCTGTGAGCGTGCCCAGCAAGTCTGAGCACCCTGGACCACGTGGGTGCCGAGATCCCCGCATACCCCGAGACACCGGCCACCTCTTGTCCAGCACACGACCCCGACCAGTGGGGAAGTTGTGCTTTGGCCCATTGTTGAGCCAACCTTCACGCAGCATTTGTGCCGACCCTCAGCTCCCTGGCCCGCTCCGGTGGCCCGTGGGAGCCCTTTTACGCACTCCATTTTGCTGCCTTCCGCGGTCCCTTGTCTCTCGACTTGTGGGCCCTGACGGAGGACAATCTTCCTTTCTAAGAGTTCCCCTGGTTGCTCCAGGCCTGCTCTACGCTCCCTGCAAAGGAGAGCACCCTCAGACCACGTGGGTCTGCACCAGCAGCTGCTTCGTTCATCTTGCGTGGGTTGCGGTTGCCAATGCTTAGTGGATCCAATCGGGACACTAACACCGCAGCGACCCTCAGCCGACGTGGGACAGTCGCCCTCCAGAAGCTGGCCTTCCTTGAAGCCTCCCGGAGCCCGTGACTGCAGAGCCCAGCTGTACCTTCCACACCTGAAGCACCCGACATCCACGAGCTCCTTCCTGTGAGCTCCCTGGTCACTGTGCTGTGACCCAGACTCTGTCCCCTCTGCTTTCAGGTTCATCTTTGTCTTTTCTTCAACTTTAATCTTCACGACTTCAGCGACACTTCCAGCTAGCAGCAGTTTGGACTCCTTTTCCATAGAAAATCAGCCCGCGACCCGACACCAGAATCGACCTATGCACCCGGCTTCCCTGGGGCAGGTAACAGTGGTACTTCGGTACTTCCGTGGTGGTGGGCTCTCCAAAGCCTTAAGTCCCAAGCCTTAACTTTGTACTGTTGTTAGAAGTGTCCTTAAACCTTAATTATTCAACCGCGACATTCTCCATAGGCTAACATTGCGATCCCGACAGCAGCTTCTCGCACTGCACACGCCTCCCGTGGGTCCCCTTCCTCTTAACTGTGGGTGGATTCTTAAGGGGCCAGCGATCCTGAATGCCCTAGGCATTGCCTGTAGAATTGTCGTGGTTCTTATACCACTATTTTAGTATATGGTTTGGTCCCCCCCTGGGGCCCATTGATTTCTGTGCTATTTATTGTGTTTAGAAATGCTTGTTTGAATTGTAACTTTGCCACTAGCCACATAAAGTGTCTGTGGGATTCTGTCTAGAATAAATACATATATTTTATATATATACCTGTGTGGGCTACTCTTTCATTTGGTTATTCAAGAGGTTATTATGGTAAAACAATAAGCTTAACACTCCTTCAAGACTTAGCCTGAAGGCTGCTCTCCACAGCTACCACTAGGATAGCTTTCTTAAAGGTTGTCTTAAACCTATCATCAATAGGAGTCGAATTGGACTGGTGCAAGGTGTCCCTATAACTAGGAACAGCATATGCCAGGCCAACTTCTCACACTAAGGTCTTAACTCTTACTCCGGCCTAATCGTTAAGGTCTTAAATCTTACTCTGGCCTAATGGCTAAGGTCTTAACTCTTACTCTGGCCTAATAGCTGATGTCTTAGACTCGTACTCTGGCCTAATGGTTAAGGTCTTAACTCTTACTCTGGCCTAATAGCTAAGGTCTTAACTCTTACTCTGGCCTAATAGCTAAGGTCTTAGACTCGTACTATGGCCTACAGGTTAAGGTCTTAACTCTTACTCTGACCTACTGGTTAAGGTCTTAACTCTTACTCTGGCCTAATAGCTAAGGTCTTAAACTCGTACTATGGCCTACAGGTTAAGATCTTAACTCTTACTCTGGCCTACTGGTTAAGGTCTTAAATCTTACTCTGGCCTAATAGCTAAGGTCTTAGACTCGTACTATGGCCTGCTGGTTAAGGTCTTAACTCTTACTCTGGCCTAATAGCTAAGGTCTTAACTCTTACTCTGGCCTAATAGCTAAGGTCTTAACTCTTACTCTGGCCTACTGGTTAAGGTCTTAAACTCGTACTATGGCCTACAGGTTAAGATCTTAACTCTTACTCTGGCCTACTGGTTAAGGTCTTAAATCTTACTCTGGCCTAATAGCTAAGGTCTTAGACTCGTACTATGGCCTGCTGGTTAAGGTCTTAACTCTTACTCTGGCCTAATAGCTAAGGTCTTAACTCTTACTCTGGCCTAATAGCTAAGGTCTTAACTCTTACTCTGGCCTACTGGTTAAGGTCTTAACTCTTACTCTGGCCTCATAGCTAAGGTCTTAGACTCGTACTCTGGCCTACAGGTTAAGGTCTTAACTCTTACTCTGGCCTAATGGTTAACCCCTTCGATGCTCATGACGGAACGGTTCCGTCATGAGCATCGGTTGAGCTGTGCTCATGACGGAACCGTTCCGTCATGACCACGCCCGCGCTAGAACCCTTCAGCACCGCGGCGGAATCCGCGCAGCGCTGAAGGGGTTAAGGTCTTAACTCTTACTCTGGCCTAATAGCTAAGGTCTTAACTCTTACTCTGGCCTACTGGTTAAGGTCTTAACTTTTACTCTGGCCTACTGGTTAAGGTCTTAACTCTTACTCTGGCCTAATAGCTAAGGTCTTAGACTCGTACTCTGGCCTACTGGTTAAGGTCTTAACTCTTACTCTGGCCTAATAGCTAAGGTCTTAGACTCGTACTCTGGCCTACTGGCTAAGGTCTTAACTCTTACTCTGGCCTAATAGCTGAGGTCTTAACTCTTACTCTGGCCTAATAGCTAAGGTCTTAGACTCGTACTCTGGCCTAATGGTTAAGGTCTTAACTCTTACTCTGGCCTAATAGCTAAGGTCTTAACTCTTACTCTGGCCTAATAGCTAAGGTCTGAGACTCGTACTATGGTCTACAGGTTAAGGTCTTAACTCTTACTCTGGCCTACTGGTTAAGGTCTTAACTCTTACTCTGGCCTAATAGCTAAGCTCTTAGACTCATACTCTGGCCTAATGGTTAAGGTCTTAACTCTTACTCTGGCCTAATAGCTAAGGTCTTAGACTCGTACTCTGGCCTAATGGTTAAGGTCTTAACTCTTACTCTGGCCTAATAGCTAAGGTCTTAGACTCATACTCTGGCCTAATGGTTAAGGTCTTAACTCTTACTCTGGCCTACTGGTTAATGTCTTACCTCTTACTCTGGCCTAATAGCTAAGGTCTTAACTCTTACTCTGGCCTAATAGCTAAGGTCTTAACTCTTACTCTGGCCTACTGGTTAAGGTCTTAACTCTTACTCTGGCCTAATAGCTAAGGTCTTAGACACTTACTCTGGCCCAATGGTTAAGGTCTTAACTCTTACTCTGGCCTAATAGCTAAGGTCTTAGACTCGTACTCTGGCCTAATGGTTAAGGTCTTAACTCTTACTCTGGCCTAATAGCTAAGGTCTTAACTCTTACTCTGGCATAATGGCTAAGGTCTTAGACTCGTACTCTGGCCTACAGGTTAAGGTCTTAACTCTTACTCAGGCCTAATGGTGAAGGTCTTAACTCTTACTCTGGCCTAATAGCTAAGGTCTTAGACTCGTACTCTGGCCTAATAGCTAAGGTCTTAGACTCGTACTCTGGCCTAATGGTTAAGGTCTTAACTCTTACTCTGGCCTACTGGCTAAGGTCTTAACTCTCACTCTGGCCTAATAGCTAAGGTCTTAACTCTTACTCTGGCCTAATAGCTAAGGTCTTAACTCTTACTCTGGCCTACTGGTTAAGGTCTTAACTCTTACTCTGGCCTACTGGTTAAGGTCTTAACTCTTACTCTGACCTACTGGTTAAGGTCTTAACTCTTACTCTGGCCTATTAGCTAAGGTCTTAAACTCGTACTATGGCCTACAGGTTAAGATCTTAACTCTTACTCTGGCCTACTGGTTAAGGTCTTAAATCTTACTCTGGCCTAATAGCTAAGGTCTGAGACTCATACTATGGCCTACTGGTTAAGGTCTTAACTCTTACTCTGGCCTAATAGCTTAGGTCTTAACTCTTACTCTGGCCTAATAGCTAAGGTCTTAACTCTTACTCTGGACTACAGGTTAAGGTCTTAACTCTTACTCTGGTCTAATAGCTAAGGTCTTAGACTCGTACTATGGCCTACAGGTTAAGGTCTTAACTCTTACTCTGGCCTACTGGTTAAGGTCTTAACTCTTACTCTGGCCTACTGGTTAAGGTCTTAACTCTTACTCTGGCCTCATAGCTAAGGTCTTAGACTCGTACTCTGGCCTACAGGTTAAGGTCTTAACTCTTACTCTGTCCTAATGGTTAAGGTCTTAACTCTTACTCTGGCCTAATAGCTAAGGTCTTAACTCTTACTCTGGCCTACTGGTTAAGGTCTTAACTTTTACTCTGGCCTACTGGTTAAGGTCTTAACTCTTACTCTGGCCTAATAGCTAAGGTCTTAGACTCGTACTCTGGCCTAGTGGTTAAGGTCTTAACTCTTACTCTGGCCTAATAGCTAAGGTCTTAGACTCATACTCTGGCCTACTGGCTAAGGTCTTAACTCATACTCTGGCCTACTAGCTGAGGTCTTAACTCTTACTCTGGCCTAATAGCTAAGGTCTTAGACTCGTACTCTGGCCTAATGGTTAAGGTCTTAACTCTTACTCTGGCCTAATAGCTAAGGTCTTAACTCTTACTCTGGCCTAATAGCTAAGGTCTTAGACTCGTACTATGGTCTACAGGTTAAGGTCTTAACTCTTACTCTGGCCTACTGGTTAAGGTCTTAACTCTTACTCTGGCCTAATAGCTAAGGTCTTAGACTCATACTCTTGCCTAATGGTTAAGGTCTTAACTCTTACTCTGGCCTAATAGCTAAGGTCTTAGACTCGTACTCTGGCCTAATAGCTAAGGTCTTAACTCTTACTCTGGCCTAATAGCTAAGGTCTGAGACTCGTACTATGGTCTACAGGTTAAGGTCTTAACTCTTACTCTGGCCTACTGGTTAAGGTCTTAACTCTTACTCTGGCCTAATAGCTAAGCTCTTAGACTCATACTCTGGCCTACTGGTTAAGGTCTTAACTCTTACTCTTGCCTAATAGCTAAGGTCTTAGACTCGTACTCTGGCCTACTGGTTACAGTCTTAACTCTTACTCTGGCCTAATAGCTGAGGTCTTAACTCTTACTCTGGCCTAATAGCTAAGGTCTGAGACTCGTACTATGGTCTACAGGTTAAGGTCTTAACTCTTACTCTGGCCTAATAGCTAAGGTCTTAACTCTTACTCTGGCCTAATAGCTAAGGTCTGAGACTCGTACTATGGTCTACAGGTTAAGGTCTTAACTCTTACTCTGGCCTACAGGTTAAGGTCTTAACTCTTACTCTGGACTACTGGTTAAGGTCTTAACTTTTACTCTGGCCTAATAGCTAAGGTCTTAGACTCATACTCTGGCCTAATGGTTAAGGTCTTAACTCTTACTCTGGCCTAATAGCTAAGGTCTTAACTCTTACTCTGGCCTAATCGTTAAGGTCTTAAATCTTACTCTGGCCTAATGGCTAAGGTCTTAACTCTTACTCTGGCCTAATAGCTGATGTCTTAGACTCGTACTCTGGCCTAATGGTTAAGGTCTTAACTCTTACTCTGGCCTAATAGCTAAGGTCTTAACTCTTACTCTAGCCTAATAGCTAAGGTCTTAGACTCGTACTATGGCCTACAGGTTAAAGTCTTAACTCTTACTCTGACCTACTGGTTAAGGTCTTAACTCTTACTCTGGCCTAATAGCTAAGGTCTTAAACTCGTACTATGGCCTACAGGTTAAGATCTTAACTCTTACTCTGGCCTACTGGTTAAGGTCTTAAATCTTACTCTGGCCTAATAGCTAAGGTCTTAGACTCGTACTATGGCCTGCTGGTTAAGGTCTTAACTCTTACTCTGGCCTAATAGCTAAGGTCTTAACTCTTACTCTGGCCTAATAGCTAAGGTCTTAACTCTTACTCTGGCCTACTGGTTAAGGTCTTAAACTCGTACTATGGCCTACAGGTTAAGATCTTAACTCTTACTCTGGCCTACTGGTTAAGGTCTTAAATCTTACTCTGGCCTAATAGCTAAGGTCTTAGACTCGTACTATGGCCTGCTGGTTAAGGTCTTAACTCTTACTCTGGCCTAATAGCTAAGGTCTTAACTCTTACTCTGGCCTACTGGTTAAGGTCTTAACTCTTACTCTGGCCTCATAGCTAAGGTCTTAGACTCGTACTCTGGCCTACAGGTTAAGGTCTTAACTCTTACTCTGGCCTAATGGTTAACCCCTTCGATGCTCATGACGGAACGGTTCCGTCATGAGCATCGGTTGAGCTGTGCTCATGACGGAACCGTTCCGTCATGACCACGCCCGCGCTAGAACCCTTCAGCACCGCGGCGGAATCCGCGCAGCGCTGAAGGGGTTAAGGTCTTAACTCTTACTCTGGCCTAATAGCTAAGGTCTTAACTCTTACTCTGGCCTACTGGTTAAGGTCTTAACTTTTACTCTGGCCTACTGGTTAAGGTCTTAACTCTTACTCTGGCCTAATAGCTAAGGTCTTAGACTCGTACTCTGGCCTACTGGTTAAGGTCTTAACTCTTACTCTGGCCTAATAGCTAAGGTCTTAGACTCGTACTCTGGCCTACTGGCTAAGGTCTTAACTCTTACTCTGGCCTAATAGCTGAGGTCTTAACTCTTACTCTGGCCTAATAGCTAAGGTCTTAGACTCGTACTCTGGCCTAATGGTTAAGGTCTTAACTCTTACTCTGGCCTAATAGCTAAGGTCTTAACTCTTACTCTGGCCTAATAGCTAAGGTCTGAGACTCGTACTATGGTCTACAGGTTAAGGTCTTAACTCTTACTCTGGCCTACTGGTTAAGGTCTTAACTCTTACTCTGGCCTAATAGCTAAGCTCTTAGACTCATACTCTGGCCTAATGGTTAAGGTCTTAACTCTTACTCTGGCCTAATAGCTAAGGTCTTAGACTCGTACTCTGGCCTAATGGTTAAGGTCTTAACTCTTACTCTGGCCTAATAGCTAAGGTCTTAGACTCATACTCTGGCCTAATGGTTAAGGTCTTAACTCTTACTCTGGCCTACTGGTTAATGTCTTACCTCTTACTCTGGCCTAATAGCTAAGGTCTTAACTCTTACTCTGGCCTAATAGCTAAGGTCTTAACTCTTACTCTGGCCTACTGGTTAAGGTCTTAACTCTTACTCTGGCCTAATAGCTAAGGTCTTAGAAACTTACTCTGGCCCAATGGTTAAGGTCTTAACTCTTACTCTGGCCTAATAGCTAAGGTCTTAGACTCGTACTCTGGCCTAATGGTTAAGGTCTTAACTCTTACTCTGGCCTAATAGCTAAGGTCTTAACTCTTACTCTGGCATAATAGCTAAGGTCTTAGACTCGTACTCTGGCCTACAGGTTAAGGTCTTAACTCTTACTCAGGCCTAATGGTGAAGGTCTTAACTCTTACTCTGGCCTAATAGCTAAGGTCTTAGACTCGTACTCTGGCCTAATAGCTAAGGTCTTAGACTCGTACTCTGGCCTAATGGTTAAGGTCTTAACTCTTACTCTGGCCTACTGGCTAAGGTCTTAACTCTCACTCTGGCCTAATAGCTAAGGTCTTAACTCTTACTCTGGCCTAATAGCTAAGGTCTTAACTCTTACTCTGACCTACTGGTTAAGGTCTTAACTCTTACTCTGGCCTACTGGTTAAGGTCTTAACTCTTACTCTGACCTACTGGTTAAGGTCTTAACTCTTACTCTGGCCTATTAGCTAAGGTCTTAAACTCGTACTATGGCCTACAGGTTAAGATCTTAACTCTTACTCTGGCCTACTGGTTAAGGTCTTAAATCTTACTCTGGCCTAATAGCTAAGGTCTGAGACTCATACTATGGCCTACTGGTTAAGGTCTTAACTCTTACTCTGGCCTAATAGCTTAGGTCTTAACTCTTACTCTGGCCTAATAGCTAAGGTCTTAACTCTTACTCTGGACTACTGGTTAAGGTCTTAACTCTTACTCTGGTCTAATAGCTAAGGTCTTAGACTCGTACTATGGCCTACAGGTTAAGGTCTTAACTCTTACTCTGGCCTACTGGTTAAGGTCTTAACTCTTACTCTGGCCTACTGGTTAAGGTCTTAACTCTTACTCTGGCCTCATAGCTAAGGTCTTAGACTCGTACTCTGGCCTACAGGTTAAGGTCTTAACTCTTACTCTGTCCTAATGGTTAAGGTCTTAACTCTTACTCTGGCCTAATAGCTAAGGTCTTAACTCTTACTCTGGCCTACTGGTTAAGGTCTTAACTTTTACTCTGGCCTACTGGTTAAGGTCTTAACTCTTACTCTGGCCTAATAGCTAAGGTCTTAGACTCGTACTCTGGCCTAGTGGTTAAGGTCTTAACTCTTACTCTGGCCTAATAGCTAAGGTCTTAGACTCATACTCTGGCCTACTGGCTAAGGTCTTAACTCATACTCTGGCCTACTAGCTGAGGTCTTAACTCTTACTCTGGCCTAATAGCTAAGGTCTTAGACTCGTACTCTGGCCTAATGGTTAAGGTCTTAACTCTTACTCTGGCCTAATAGCTAAGGTCTTAACTCTTACTCTGGCCTAATAGCTAAGGTCTTAGACTCGTACTATGGTCTACAGGTTAAGGTCTTAACTCTTACTCTGGCCTACTGGTTAAGGTCTTAACTCTTACTCTGGCCTAATAGCTAAGGTCTTAGACTCATACTCTTGCCTAATGGTTAAGGTCTTAACTCTTACTCTGGCCTAATAGCTAAGGTCTTAGACTCGTACTCTGGCCTAATAGCTAAGGTCTTAACTCTTACTCTGGCCTAATAGCTAAGGTCTGAGACTCGTACTATAGTCTACAGGTTAAGGTCTTAACTCTTACTCTGGCCTACTGGTTAAGGTCTTAACTCTTACTCTGGCCTAATAGCTAAGCTCTTAGACTCATACTCTGGCCTAATGGTTAAGGTCTGAGACTCGTACTATGGTCTACAGGTTAAGGTCTTAACTCTTACTCTGGCCTACTGGTTAAGGTCTTAACTCTTACTCTGGCCTAATAGCTAAGCTCTTAGACTCATACTCTGGCCTAATGGTTAAGGTCTTAACTCTTACTCTGGCCTAATAGCTAAGGTCTTAGACTCGTACTCTGGCCTAATGGTTAAGGTCTTAACTCTTACTCTGGCCTAATAGCTAAGGTCTTAGACTCATACTCTGGCCTAATGGTTAAGGTCTTAACTCT
The DNA here is from genome assembly GCF_964204655.1 of Triturus cristatus. Taxonomy (NCBI): domain Eukaryota; kingdom Metazoa; phylum Chordata; class Amphibia; order Caudata; family Salamandridae; genus Triturus; species Triturus cristatus. The sequence continues at coordinate 1,086,746,131 of NC_140589.1, read as the reverse complement.
TACTCTGGCCTACTGGTTAATGTCTTACCTCTTACTCTGGCCTAATAGCTAAGGTCTTAACTCTTACTCTGGCCTAATAGCTAAGGTCTTAACTCTTACTCTGGCCTACTGGTTAAGGTCTTAACTCTTACTCTGGCCTAATAGCTAAGGTCTTAGACACTTACTCTGGCCCAATGGTTAAGGTCTTAACTCTTACTCTGGCCTAATAGCTAAGGTCTTAGACTCGTACTCTGGCCTAATGGTTAAGGTCTTAACTCTTACTCTGGCCTAATAGCTAAGGTCTTAACTCTTACTCTGGCATAATAGCTAAGGTCTTAGACTCGTACTCTGGCCTACAGGTTAAGGTCTTAACTCTTACTCAGGCCTAATGGTGAAGGTCTTAACTCTTACTCTGGCCTAATAGCTAAGGTCTTAGACTCGTACTCTGGCCTAATAGCTAAGGTCTTAGACTCGTACTCTGGCCTAATGGTTAAGGTCTTAACTCTTACTCTGGCCTACTGGCTAAGGTCTTAACTCTCACTCTGGCCTAATAGCTAAGGTCTTAACTCTTACTCTGGCCTAATAGCTAAGGTCTTAACTCTTACTCTGGCCTACTGGTTAAGGTCTTAACTCTTACTCTGGCCTACTGGTTAAGGTCTTAACTCTTACTCTGACCTACTGGTTAAGGTCTTAACTCTTACTCTGGCCTATTAGCTAAGGTCTTAAACTCGTACTATGGCCTACAGGTTAAGATCTTAACTCTTACTCTGGCCTACTGGTTAAGGTCTTAAATCTTACTCTGGCCTAATAGCTAAGGTCTGAGACTCATACTATGGCCTACTGGTTAAGGTCTTAACTCTTACTCTGGCCTAATAGCTTAGGTCTTAACTCTTACTCTGGCCTAATAGCTAAGGTCTTAACTCTTACTCTGGACTACTGGTTAAGGTCTTAACTCTTACTCTGGTCTAATAGCTAAGGTCTTAGACTCGTACTATGGCCTACAGGTTAAGGTCTTAACTCTTACTCTGGCCTACTGGTTAAGGTCTTAACTCTTACTCTGGCCTACTGGTTAAGGTCTTAACTCTTACTCTGGCCTCATAGCTAAGGTCTTAGACTCGTACTCTGGCCTACAGGTTAAGGTCTTAACTCTTACTCTGTCCTAATGGTTAAGGTCTTAACTCTTACTCTGGCCTAATAGCTAAGGTCTTAACTCTTACTCTGGCCTACTGGTTAAGGTCTTAACTTTTACTCTGGCCTACTGGTTAAGGTCTTAACTCTTACTCTGGCCTAATAGCTAAGGTCTTAGACTCGTACTCTGGCCTAGTGGTTAAGGTCTTAACTCTTACTCTGGCCTAATAGCTAAGGTCTTAGACTCATACTCTGGCCTACTGGCTAAGGTCTTAACTCATACTCTGGCCTACTAGCTGAGGTCTTAACTCTTACTCTGGCCTAATAGCTAAGGTCTTAGACTCGTACTCTGGCCTAATGGTTAAGGTCTTAACTCTTACTCTGGCCTAATAGCTAAGGTCTTAACTCTTACTCTGGCCTAATAGCTAAGGTCTTAGACTCGTACTATGGTCTACAGGTTAAGGTCTTAACTCTTACTCTGGCCTACTGGTTAAGGTCTTAACTCTTACTCTGGCCTAATAGCTAAGGTCTTAGACTCATACTCTTGCCTAATGGTTAAGGTCTTAACTCTTACTCTGGCCTAATAGCTAAGGTCTTAGACTCGTACTCTGGCCTAATGGTTAAGGTCTTAACTCTTACTCTGGCCTAATAGCTAAGGTCTTAACTTTTACTCTGGCCTACTGGTTAAGGTCTTAACTCTTACTCTGGCCTAATAGCTAAGGTCTTGGACACGTACTCTGGCCCAATGGTTAAGGTCTTAACTCTTACTCTGGCCTAATAGCTAAGGTCTTAGACTCGTACTCTGGCCTAATGGTTAAGGTCTTAACTCTTACTCTGGCCTAATAGCTAAGGTCTTAACTCTTACTCTGGCATAATAGCTAAGGTCTTAGACTCGTACTCTGGCCTACAGGTTAAGGTCTTAACTCTTACTCTGTCCTAATGGTTAAGGTCTTAACTCTTACTCTGGCCTAATAGCTAAGGTCTTAGACTCGTACTCTGGCCTAATAGCTAAGGTCTTAGACTCGTACTCTGGCCTAATGGTTAAGGTCTTAACTCTTACTCTGGCCTACTGGCTAAGGTCTTAACTCTTACTCTGGCCTAATAGCTAAGGTCTTAACTCTTACTCTGGCCTAATAGCTAAGGTCTTAACTCTTACTCTGGCCTAATAGCTAAGGTCTGAGACTCGTACTATGGTCTACAGGTTAAGGTCTTAACTCTTACTCTGGCCTACTGGTTAAGGTCTTAACTCTTACTCTGGCCTCATAGCTAAGGTCTTAGACTCGTACTCTGGCCTACACGTTAAGGTCTTAACTCTTACTCTGGCCTAATGGTTAAGGTCTTAACTCTTACTCTGGCCTAATAGCTAAGGTCTTAACTCTTACTCTGGCCTACCGGTTAAGGTCTTAACTCTTACTCTGGCCTAACAGCTAAGGTCTTAGACTCGTACTATGGCCTACAGGTTAAGGTCTTAACTCTTACTCTGGCCTACTGGTTAAGGTCTCAACTCTTACTCTGGCCTAATAGCTAAGGTCTTAGACTCATACCCTGGCCTAATGGTTAATGTCTTAACTCTTACTTTGGCCTAATAGCTAAGGTCTTAGACTCGTACTCTGGCCTAATGGTTAAGGTCTTAACTCTTACTCTGGCCTAATCGCTAAGGTCTTAACTCTTACTCTGGCCTACTGGTTAAGGTCTTAACTCTTACTCTGGCCTAATACCTAAGGTCTTAGACTCGTACTCTGGCCTAATGGTTAAGGTCTTAACTCTTACTCTGGCCTACTGGCTAAGGTCTTAACTCTTACTCTGGCCTAATAGCTAAGGTCTTAACTCTTACTCTGGCCTAATAGCTAAGGTCTTAACTCTTACTCTGGCCTAATAGCTAAGGTCTGAGACTCGTACTATGGTCTACAGGTTAAGGTCTTAACTCTTACTCTGGCCTACTGGTTAAGGTCTTAACTCTTACTCTGGCCTCATAGCTAAGGTCTTAGACTCGTACTCTGGCCTACAGGTTAAGGTCTTAACTCTTACTCTGGCCTAATGGTTAAGGTCTTAACTCTTACTCTGGCCTAATAGCTAAGGTCTTAACTCTTACTCTGGCCTACTGGTTAAGGTCTTAACTTTTACTCTGGCCTACTGGTTAAGGTCTTAACTCTTACTCTGGCCTAATAGCTAAGGTCTTAACTCTTACTCTGGCCTAATAGCTAAGGTCTGAGACTCGTACTATGGTCTACAGGTTAAGGTCTTAACTCTTACTCTGGCCTACTGGTTAAGGTCTTAACTTTTACTCTGGCCTAATAGCTAAGGTCTTAGACTCATACTCTGGCCTAATGGTTAAGGTCTTAACTCTTACTCTGCCCTAATAGCTAAGGTCTTAACTCTTACTCTGGCCTAACGGTTAAGGTCTTAACTCTTACTCTGGCCTAATGGCTAAGGTCTTAACTCTTACTCTGGCCTAATAGCTGATGTCTTAGACTCGTACTCTGGCCTAATGGTTAAGGTCTTAACTCTTACTCTGGCCTAATAGCTAAGGTCTTAACTCTTACTCTGGCCTAATAGCTAAGGTCTTAGACTCGTACTATGGCCTACAGGTTAAGGTCTTAACTCTTACTCTGGCCTACTGGTTAAGGTCTTAACTCTTACTCTGACCTACTGGTTAAGGTCTTAACTCTTACTCTGGCCTAATAGCTAAGGTCTTAAACTCGACTATGGCCTACAGGTTAAGATCTTAACTCTTACTCTGGCCTACTGGTTAAGGTCTTAAATCTTACTCTGGCCTAATAGCTAAGGTCTTAGACTCGTACTATGGCCTGCTGGTTAAGGTCTTAACTCTTACGTTGGCCTAATAGCTAAGGTCTTAACTCTTACTCTGGCCTAATAGCTAAGGTCTTAACTCTTACTCTGGCCTACTGGTTAAGGTCTTAACTCTTACTCTGGCCTTATAGCTCAGTTCTTAGACTCGTACTATGGCCTACTGGTTGAGGTCTTAACTCTTACGCTGGCCTACTGGTTAAGGTCTTAACTCTTACTCTGGCCTCATAGCTAAGGTCTTAGACTCGTACTCTGGCCTACAGGTTAAGGTCTTAACTCTTACTCTGGCCTAATGGTTAAGGTCTTAACTCTTACTCTGGCCTAATAGCTAAGGTCTTAACTCTTACTCTGGCCTACTGGTTAAGGTCTTAACTTTTACTCTGGCCTACTGGTTAAGGTCTTAACTCTTACTCTGGCCTAATAGCTAAGGTCTTAGACTCGTACTCTGGCCTACTGGTTACGGTCTTAACTCTTACTCTGGCCTAATAGCTGAGGTCTTAACTCTTACTCTGGCCTAATAGCTAAGGTCTGAGACTCGTACTATGGTCTACAGGTTAAGGTCTTAACTCTTACTCTGGCCTAATAGCTAAGGTCTTAACTCTTACTCTGGCCTAATAGCTAAGGTCTGAGACTCGTACTATGGTCTACAGGTTAAGGTCTTAACTCTTACTCTGGCCTACAGGTTAAGGTCTTAACTCTTACTCTGGCCTACTGGTTAAGGTCTTAACTTTTACTCTGGCCTAATAGCTAAGGTCTTAGACTCATACTCTGGCCTAATGGTTAAGGTCTTAACTCTTACTCTGGCCTAATAGCTAAGGTCTTAACTCTTACTCTGGCCTAATGGTTAAGGTCTTAACTCTTACTCTGGCCTAATGGCTAAGGTCTTAACTCTTACTCTGGCCTAATGGCTAAGGTCTTAACTCTTACTCTGGCCTAATAGCTGATGTCTTAGACTCGTACTCTGGCCTAATGGTTAAGGTCTTAACTCTTACTCTGGCCTAATAGCTAAGGTCTTAACTCTTACTCTGGCCTAATAGCTAAGGTCTTAGACTCGTACTATGGCCTACAGGTTAAGGTCTTAACTCTTACTCTGACCTACTGGTTAAGGTCTTAACTCTTACTCTGGCCTAATAGCTAAGGTCTTAAACTCGTACTATGGCCTACAGGTTAAGATCTTAACTCTTACTCTGGCCTACTGGTTAAGGTCTTAAATCTTACTCTGGCCTAATAGCTAAGGTCTTAGACTCGTACTATGGCCTGCTGGTTAAGGTCTTAACTCTTACTCTGGCCTAATAGCTAAGGTCTTAACTCTTACTCTGGCCTAATAGCTAAGGTCTTAACTCTTACTCTGGCCTACTGGTTAAGGTCTTAACTCTTACTCTGGCCTTATAGCTCAGGTCTTAGACTCGTACTATTGCCTACAGGTTGAGGTCTTAACTCTTACGCTGGCCTACTGGTTAAGGTCTTAACGCTTACTCTGGCCTCATAGCTAAGGTCTTAGACTCGTACTCTGGCCTACAGGTTAAGGTCTTAACTCTTACTCTGGCCTAATGGTTAAGGTCTTAACTCTTACTCTGGCCTAATAGCTAAGGTCTTAACTCTTACTCTGGCCTAATAGCTAAGGTCTGAGACTCGTACTATGGTCTACAGGTTAAGGTCTTAACTCTTACTCTGGCCTACTGGTTAAGGTCTTAACTCTTACTCTGGCCTAATAGCTAAGCTCTTAGACTCATACTCTGGCCTAATGGTTAAGGTCTTAACTCTTACTCTGGCCTAATAGCTAAGGTCTTAACTCTTACTCTGGCCTAATAGCTAAGGTCTTAGACTCGTACTATGGCCTACAGGTTAAGGTCTTAAGTCTTACTCTGGCCTACTGGTTAAGGTCTTAACTCTTACTCTGGCCTAATGGCTAAGGTCTTAACTCTTACTCTGGCCTAATAGCTGATGTCTTAGACTCGTACTCTGGCCTAATGGTTAAGGTCTTAACTCTTACTCTGGCCTAATAGCTAAGGTCTTAACTCTTACTCTGGCCTAATAGCTAAGGTCTTAGACTCGTACTATGGCCTACAGGTTAAGGTCCTCACTCTTACTCTGGCCTACTGGTTAAGGTCTTAACTCTTACTCTGACCTACTGGTTAAGGTCTTAACTCTTACTCTGGCCTATTAGCTAAGGTCTTAAACTCGTACTATGGCCTACAGGTTAAGATCTTAACTCTTACTCTGGCCTAATGGTTAAGGTCTTAACTCTTACTCTGGCCTAATAGATAAGGTCTTAACTCTTACTCTGGCCTAATGGTTAAGGTCTTAACTCTTACTCTGGCCTAATGGCTAAGGTCTTAACTCTTACTCTGGCCTAATAGCTGATGTCTTAGACTCGTACTCTGGCCTAATGGTTAAGGTCTTAACTCTTACTCTGGCCTAATAGCTAAGGTCTTAACTCTTACTCTGGCCTAATAGCTAAGGTCTTAGACTCGTACTATGGCCTACAGGTTAAGGTCTTAACTCTTACTCTGGCCTACTGGTTAAGGTCTTAACTCTTACTCTGGCCTAATAGCTGATGTCTTAGACTCGTACTCTGGCCTAATGGTTGAGGTCTTAACTCTTACTCTGGCCTAATAGCTAAGGTCTTAACTCTTACTCTGGCCTAATAGCTAAGGTCCTAAACTTGTACTATGGCCTACAGGTTAAGATCTTAACTCTTACTCTGGCCTACTGGTTAAGGTCTTAAATCTTACTCTGGCCTAATAGCTAAGGTCTTAGACTCGTACTATGGCCTGCTGGTTAAGGTCTTAACTCTTACTCTGGCCTAATAGCTAAGGTCTTAACTCTTACTCTGGCCTAATAGCTAAGGTCTTAACTCTTACTCTGGCCTACTGGTTAAGGTCTTAACTCTTACTCTGGCCTTATAGCTCAGGTCTTAGACTCGTACTATGGCCTATTGGTTGAGGTCTTAACTCTTACGCTGGCCTACTGGTTAAGGTCTTAACTCTTACTCTGGCCTCATAACTAAGGTCTTAGACTCGTACTCTGGCCTACAGGTTAAGGTCTTAACTCTTACTCTGGCCTAATGGTTAAGGTCTTAACTCTTACTCTGGCCTAATAGCTAAGGTCTTACCTCTTACTCTGGCCTACTGGTTAAGGTCTTAACTTTTACTCTGGCCTACTGGTTAAGGTCTTAACTCTTACTCTGGCCTAATAGCTAAGGTCTTAGACTCGTACTCTGGCCTACTGGTTAAGGTCTTAACTCTTACTCTGGCCTAATAGCTGAGGTCTTAACTCTTACTCTGGCCTAATAGCTAAGGTCTGAGACTCGTACTATGGTCTACAGGTTAAGGTCTTAACTCTTACTCTGGCCTAATAGCTAAGGTCTTAACTCTTACTCTGGCCTAATAGCTAAGGTCTGAGACTCGTACTATGGTCTACAGGTTAAGGTCTTAACTCTTACTCTGGCCTACTGGTTAAGGTCTTAACTCTTACTCTGGCCTACTGGTTAAGGTCTTAACTCTTACTCTGGCCTCATAGCTAAGGTCTTAGACTCGTACTCTGGCCTACAGGTTAAGGTCTTAACTCTTACTCTGGCCTAATAGCTAAGGTCTTAACTCTTACTCTGGCCTACTGGTTAAGGTCTTAACTTTTACTCTGGCCTACTGGTTAAGGTCTTAACTCTTACTCTGGCCTAATAGCTAAGGTCTTAGACTCGTACTCTGGCCTACTGGTTAAGGTCTTAACTCTTACTCTGGCCTAATAGCTAAGGTCTTAGACTCGTACTCTGGCCTACTGGCTAAGGTCTTAACTCTTACTCTGGCCTAATAGCTGAGGTCTTAACTCTTACTCTGGCCTAATAGCTAAGGTCTTAGACTCGTACTCTGGCCTAATGGTTAAGGTCTTAACTCTTACTCTGGCCTAATAGCTAAGGTCTTAACTCTTACTCTGGCCTAATAGCTAAGGTCTGAGACTCGTACTATGGTCTACAGGTTAAGGTCTTAACTCTTACTCTGGCCTACTGGTTAAGGTCTTAACTTTTACTCTGGCCTAATAGCTAAGGTCTTAGACTCATACTCTGGCCTAATGGTTAAGGTCTTAACTCTTACTCTGGCCTAATAGCTAAGGTCTTAACTCTTACTCTGGCCTAGTGGTTAAGGTCTTAACTCTTACTCTGGCCTAATGGCTAAGGTCTTAACTCTTACTCTGGCCTAATAGCTGATGTCTTAGACTCGTACTCTGGCCTAATGGTTAAGGTCTTAACTCTAACTCTGGCCTAATAGCTAAGGTCTTAACTCTTACTCTGGCCTAATAGCTAAGGTCTTAGACTCGTACTATGGCCTACAGGTTAAGGTCTTAACTCTTACTCTGGCCTACTGGTTAAGGTCTTAACTCTTACTCTGACCTACTGGTTAAGGTCTTAACTCTTACTCTGGCCTAATAGCTAAGGTCCTAAACTCGTACTATGGCCTACAGGTTAAGATCTTAACTCTTACTCTGGCCTACTGGTTAAGGTCTTAAATCTTACTCTGGCCTAATAGCTAAGGTCTTAGACTCGTACTATGGCCTGCTGGTTAAGGTCTTAACTCTTACTCTGGCCTAATAGCTAAGGTCTTAACTCTTACTCTGGCCTAATAGCTAAGGTCTTAACTCTTACTCTGGCCAACTGGTTAAGGTCTTAACTCTTACTCTGGCCTTATAGCTCAGGTCTTAGACTCGTACTATGGCCTACTGGTTGAGGTCTTAACTCTTATGCTGGCCTACTGGTTAAGGTCTTAACTCTTACTCTGGCCTCATAGCTAAGGTCTTAGACTCGTACTCTGGCCTACAGGTTAAGGTCTTAACTCTTACTCTGGCCTAATGGTTAAGGTCTTAACTCTTACTCTGGCCTAATAGCTAAGGTCTTAACTCTTACTCTGGCCTACTGGTTAAGGTCTTAACTTTTACTCTGGCCTACTGGTTAAGGTCTTAACTCTTACTCTGGCCTAATAGCCAAGGTCTTAGACTCGTACTCTGGCCTACTGGTTAAGGTCTTAACTCTTACTCTGGCCTAATAGCTGAGGTCTTCACTCTTACTCTGGCCTAATAGCTAAGGTCTGAGACTCGTACTATGGTCTACAGGTTAAGGCATTAACTCTTACTCTGGCCTAATAGCTAAGGTCTTAACTCTTACTCTGGCCTAATAGCTAAGGTCTGAGACTCGTACTATGGTCTACAGGTTAAGGTCTTAACTCATACTCTGGCCTAATGGTTAAGGTCTTAACTCTTACTCTGGCTTAATAGCTAAGGTCTTAACTCTTACTCTGGCCTAATGGTTAAGGTCTTAACTCTTACTCTGGCCTAATGGCTAAGGTCTTAACTCTTACTCTGGCCTAATAGCTAAGGTCTTAGACTCGTACTATGGCCTACAGGTTAAGGTCTTAACTCTTACTCTGACCTACTGGTTAAGGTCTTAACTCTTACTCTGGCCTAATAGCTAAGGTCTTAAACTCGTACTATGGCCTACAGGTTAAGATCTTAACTCTTACTCTGGCCTACTGGTTAAGGTCTTAAATCTTACTCTGGCCTAATAGCTAAGGTCTTAGACTCGTACTATGGCCTGCTGGTTAAGGTCTTAACTCTTACTCTGGCCTAATAGCTGATGTCTTAGACTCGTACTCTGGCCTAATGGTTGAGGTCTTTACTCTTACTCTGGCCTAATAGCTAAGGTCTTAACTCTTACTCTGGCCTAATAGCTAAGGTCTTAGACTCGTACTCTGGCCTACTGGTTAAGGTCTTAACTCTTACTCTGGCCTAATAGCTGAGGTCTTAACTCTTACTCTGGCCTAATAGCTAAGGTCTGAGACTCGTACTATGGTCTACAGGTTAAGGTCTTAACTCTTACTCTGGCCTAATAGCTAAGGTCTTAACTCTTACTCTGGCCTAATAGCTAAGGTCTGAGACTCGTACTATGGTCTACAGGTTAAGGTCTTAACTCTTACTCTGGCCTACTGGTTAAGGTCTTAACTCTTACTCTGGCCTACTGGTTAAGGTCTTAACTCTTACTCTGGCCTCATAGCTAAGGTCTTAGACTCGTACTCTGGCCTACAGGTTAAGGTCTTAACTCTTACTCTGGCCTAATGGTTAAGGTCTTAACTCTTACTCTGGCCTAATAGCTAAGGTCTTAACTCTTACTCTGGCCTACTGGTTAAGGTCTTAACTTTTACTCTGGCCTACTGGTTAAGGTCTTAACTCTTACTCTGGCCTAATAGCTAAGGTCTTAGACTCGTACTCTGGCCTACTGGTTAAGGTCTTAACTCTTACTCTGGCCTAATAGCTAAGGTCTTAGACTCGTACTCTGGCCTACTGGCTAAGGTCTTAACTCTTACTCTGGCCTAATAGCTGAGGTCTTAACTCTTACTCTGGCCTAATAGCTAAGGTCTTAGACTCGTACTCTGGCCTAATGGTTAAGGTCTTAACTCTTACTCTGGCCTAATAGCTAAGGTCTTAACTCTTACTCTGGCCTAATAGCTAAGGTCTGAGACTCGTACTATGGTCTACAGGTTAAGGTCTTAACTCTTACTCTGGCCTACTGGTTAAGGTCTTAACTTTTACTCTGGCCTAATAGCTAAGGTCTTAGACTCATACTCTGGCCTAATGGTTAAGGTCTTAACTCTTACTCTGGCCTAATAGCTAAGGTCTTAACTCTTACTCTGGCCTAGTGGTTAAGGTCTTAACTCTTACTCTGGCCTAATGGCTAAGGTCTTAACTCTTACTCTGGCCTAATAGCTGATGTCTTAGACTCGTACTCTGGCCTAATGGTTAAGGTCTTAACTCTAACTCTGGCCTAATAGCTAAGGTCTTAACTCTTACTCTGGCCTAATAGCTAAGGTCTTAGACTCGTACTATGGCCTACAGGTTAAGGTCTTAACTCTTACTCTGGCCTACTGGTTAAGGTCTTAACTCTTACTCTGACCTACTGGTTAAGGTCTTAACTCTTACTCTGGCCTAATAGCTAAGGTCCTAAACTCGTACTATGGCCTACAGGTTAAGATCTTAACTCTTACTCTGGCCTACTGGTTAAGGTCTTAAATCTTACTCTGGCCTAATAGCTAAGGTCTTAGACTCGTACTATGGCCTGCTGGTTAAGGTCTTAACTCTTACTCTGGCCTAATAGCTAAGGTCTTAACTCTTACTCTGGCCAACTGGTTAAGGTCTTAACTCTTACTCTGGCCTTATAGCTCAGGTCTTAGACTCGTACTATGGCCTACTGGTTGAGGTCTTAACTCTTATGCTGGCCTACTGGTTAAGGTCTTAACTCTTACTCTGGCCTCATAGCTAAGGTCTTAGACTCGTACTCTGGCCTACAGGTTAAGGTCTTAACTCTTACTCTGGCCTAATGGTTAAGGTCTTAACTCTTACTCTGGCCTAATAGCTAAGGTCTTAACTCTTACTCTGGCCTACTGGTTAAGGTCTTAACTTTTACTCTGGCCTACTGGTTAAGGTCTTAACTCTTACTCTGGCCTAATAGCCAAGGTCTTAGACTCGTACTCTGGCCTACTGGTTAAGGTCTTAACTCTTACTCTGGCCTAATAGCTGAGGTCTTCACTCTTACTCTGGCCTAATAGCTAAGGTCTGAGACTCGTACTATGGTCTACAGGTTAAGGCATTAACTCTTACTCTGGCCTAATAGCTAAGGTCTTAACTCTTACTCTGGCCTAATAGCTAAGGTCTGAGACTCGTACTATGGTCTACAGGTTAAGGTCTTAACTCATACTCTGGCCTAATGGTTAAGGTCTTAACTCTTACTCTGGCCTAATAGCTAAGGTCTTAACTCTTACTCTGGCCTAATGGTTAAGGTCTTAACTCTTACTCTGGCCTAATGGCTAAGGTCTTAACTCTTACTCTGGCCTAATAGCTAAGGTCTTAGACTCGTACTATGGCCTACAGGTTAAGGTCTTAACTCTTACTCTGACCTACTGGTTAAGGTCTTAACTCTTACTCTGGCCTAATAGCTAAGGTCTTAAACTCGTACTATGGCCTACAGGTTAAGATCTTAACTCTTACTCTGGCCTACTGGTTAAGGTCTTAAATCTTACTCTGGCCTAATAGCTAAGGTCTTAGACTCGTACTATGGCCTGCTGGTTAAGGTCTTAACTCTTACTCTGGCCTAATAGCTGATGTCTTAGACTCGTACTCTGGCCTAATGGTTGAGGTCTTTACTCTTACTCTGGCCTAATAGCTAAGGTCTTAACTCTTACTCTGGCCTAATAGCTAAGGTCCTAAACTTGTACTATGGCCTACAGGTTAAGATCTTAACTCTTACTCTGGCCTACTGGTTAAGGTCTTAAATCTTACTCTGGCCTAATAGCTAAGGTCTTAGACTCGTACTATGGCCTGCTGGTTAAGGTCTTAACTCTTACTCTGGCCTAATAGCTAAGGTCTTAACTCTTACTCTGGCCTAATAGCTAAGGTCTTAACTCTTACTCTGGCCTACTGGTTAAGGTCTTAACTCTTACTCTGGCCTTATAGCTCAGGTCTTAGACTCGTACTATGGCCTATTGGTTGAGGTCTTAACTCTTACGCTGGCCTACTGGTTAAGGTCTTAACTCTTACTCTGGCCTCATAACTAAGGTCTTAGACTCGTACTCTGGCCTACAGGTTAAGGTCTTAACTCTTACTCTGGCCTAATGGTTAAGGTCTTAACTCTTACTCTGGCCTAATAGCTAAGGTCTTAACTCTTACTCTGGCCTACTGGTTAAGGTCTTAACTTTTACTCTGGCCTACTGGTTAAGGTCTTAACTCTTACTCTGGCCTAATAGCTAAGGTCTTAGACTCGTACTCTGGCCTACTGGTTAAGGTCTTAACTCTTACTCTGGCCTAATAGCTGAGGTCTTAACTCTTACTCTGGCCTAATAGCTAAGGTCTGAGACTCGTACTATGGTCTACAGGTTAAGGTCTTAACTCTTACTCTGGCCTAATAGCTAAGGTCTTAACTCTTACTCTGGCCTAATAGCTAAGGTCTGAGACTCGTACTATGGTCTACAGGTTAAGGTCTTAACTCTTACTCTGGCCTACTGGTTAAGGTCTTAACTCTTACTCTGGCCTACTAGTTAAGGTCTTAACTCTTACTCTGGCCTCATAGCTAAGGTCTTAGACTCGTACTCTGGCCTACAGGTTAAGGTCTTAACTCTTACTCTGGCCTAATGGTTAAGGTCTTAACTCTTACTCTGGCCTAATAGCTAAGGTCTTAACTCTTACTCTGGCCTACTGGTTAAGGTCTTAACTTTTACTCTGGCCTACTGGTTAAGGTCTTAACTCTTACTCTGGCCTAATAGCTAAGGTCTTAGACTCGTACTCTGGCCTACTGGTTAAGGTCTTAACTCTTACTCTGGCCTAATAGCTAAGGTCTTAGACTCGTACTCTGGCCTACTGGCTAAGGTCTTAACTCTTACTCTGGCCTAATAGCTGAGGTCTTAACTCTTACTCTGGCCTAATAGCTAAGGTCTTAGACTCGTACTCTGGCCTAATGGTTAAGGTCTTAACTCTTACTCTGGCCTAATAGCTAAGGTCTTAACTCTTACTCTGGCCTAATAGCTAAGGTCTGAGACTCGTACTATGGTCTACAGGTTAAGGTCTTAACTCTTACTCTGGCCTACTGGTTAAGGTCTTAACTTTTACTCTGGCCTAATAGCTAAGGTCTTAGACTCATACTCTGGCCTAATGGTTAAGGTCTTAACTCTTACTCTGGCCTAATAGCTAAGGTCTTAACTCTTACTCTGGCCTAATGGTTAAGGTCTTAACTCTTACTCTGGCCTAATGGCTAAGGTCTTAACTCTTACTCTGGCCTAATAGCTGATGTCTTAGACTCGTACTCTGGCCTAATGGTTAAGGTCTTAACTCTAACTCTGGCCTAATAGCTAAGGTCTTAACTCTTACTCTGGCCTAATAGCTAAGGTCTTAGACTTGTACTATGGCCTACAGGTTAAGGTCTTAACTCTTACTCTGGCCTACTGGTTAAGGTCTTAACTCTTACTCTGACCTACTGGTTAAGGTCTTAACTCTTACTCTGGCCTAATAGCTAAGGTCCTAAACTCGTACTATGGCCTACAGGTTAAGATCTTAACTCTTACTCTGGCCTACTGGTTAAGGTCTTAAATCTTACTCTGGCCTAATAGCTAAGGTCTTAGACTCGTACTATGGCCTGCTGGTTAAGGTCTTAACTCTTACTCTGGCCTAATAGCTAAGGTCTTAACTCTTACTCTGGCCTAATAGCTAAGGTCTTAACTCTTACTGTGGCCTACTGGTTAAGGTCTTAACTCTTACTCTGGCCTTATAGCTCAGGTCTTAGACTCATACTATGGCCTACTGGTTGAGGTCTTAACTCTTATGCTGGCCTACTGGTTAAGGTCTTAACTCTTACTCTGGCCTCATAGCTAAGGTCTTAGACTCGTACTCTGGCCTACAGGTTAAGGTCTTAACTCTTACTCTGGCCTAATGGTTAAGGTCTTAACTCTTACTCTGGCCTAATAGCTAAGGTCTTAACTCTTACTCTGGCCTACTGGTTAAGGTCTTAACTTTTACTCTGGCCTACTGGTTAAGGTCTTAACTCTTACTCTGGCCTAATAGCCATGGTCTTAGACTCGTACTCTGGCCTACTGGTTAAGGTCTTAACTCTTACTCTGGCCTAATAGCTGAGGTCTTCACTCTTACTCTGGCCTAATAGCTAAGGTCTGAGACTCGTACTATGGTCTACAGGTTAAGGCATTAACTCTTACTCTGGTCTAATAGCTAAGGTCTTAACTCTTACTCTGGCCTAATAGCTAAGGTCTGAGACTCGTACTATGGTCTACAGGTTAAGGTCTTAACTCTTACTCTGGCCTACAGGTTAAGGTCTTAACTCTTACTCTGGCCTACTGGTTAAGGTCTTAACTTTTACTCTGGCCTAATAGCTAAGGTCTTAGACTCATACTCTGGCCTAATGGTTAAGGTCTTAACTCTTACTCTGGCCTAATAGCTAAGGTCTTAACTCTTACTCTGGCCTAATGGTTAAGGTCTTAACTCTTACTCTGGCCTAATGGCTAAGGTCTTAACTCTTACTCTGGCCTAATAGCTGATGTCTTAGACTCGTACTCTGGCCTAATGGTTAAGGTCTTAACTCTTACTCTGGCCTAATAGCTAAGGTCTTAACTCTTACTCTGGCCTAATAGCTAAGGTCTTAGACTCGTACTATGGCCTACAGGTTAAGGTCTTAACTCTTACTCTGACCTACTGGTTAAGGTCTTAACTCTTACTCTGGCCTAATAGCTAAGGTCTTAAACTCGTACTATGGCCTACAGGTTAAGATCTTAACTCTTACTCTGGCCTACTGGTTAAGGTCTTAAATCTTACTCTGGCCTAATAGCTAAGGTCTTAGACTCGTACTATGGCCTGCTGGTTAAGGTCTTAACTCTTACTCTGCCCTTAAAGCTAAGGTCTTAACTCTTACTCTGACCTAATAGCTAAGGTCTTAACTCTTACTCTGGCCTACTGGTTAAGGTCTTAACTCTTACTCTGGCCTTATAGCTCAGGTCTTAGACTCGTACTATGGCCTACAGGTTGAGGTCTTAACTCTTACGCTGGCCTACTGGTTAAGGTCTTAACTCTTACTCTGGCCTCATAGCTAAGGTCTTAGACTCGTACTCTGGCCTACAGGTTAAGGTCTTAACTCTTACTCTGGCCTAATGGTTAAGGTCTTAACTCTTACTCTGGCCTAATAGCTAAGGTCTTAACTCTTACTCTGGCCTACTGGTTAAGGTCTTAACTTTTACTCTGGCCTACTGGTTAAGGTCTTAACTCTTACTCTGGCCTAATAGCTAAGGTCTTAGACTCGTACTCTGGCCTACTGGTTAAGGTCTTAACTCTTACTCTGGCCTAATAGCTAAGGTCTTAGACTCGTACTCTGGCCTACTGGCTAAGGTCTTAACTCTTACTCTGGCCTAATAGCTGAGGTCTTAACTCTTACTCTGGCCTAATAGCTACGGTCTTAGACTCGTACTCTGTCCTAATGGTTAAGGTCTTAACTCTTACTCTGGCCTAATAGCTAAGGTCTTAACTCTTACTCTGGCCTAATAGCTAAGGTCTGAGACTCGTACTATGGTCTACAGGTTAAGGTCTTAACTCTTACTCTGGCCTACTGGTTAAGGTCTTAACTCTTACTCTGGCCTAATAGCTAAGCTCTTAGACTCATACTCTGGCCTAATGGTTAAGGTCTTAACTCTTACTCTGGCCTAATAGCTAAGGTCTTAACTCTTACTCTGGCCTAATAGCTAAGGTCTTAGACTCGTACTATGGCCTACAGGTTAAGGTCTTAAGTCTTACTCTGGCCTACTGGTTAAGGTCTTAACTCTTACTCTGGCCTAATGGCTAAGGTCTTAACTCTTACTCTGGCCTAATAGCTGATGTCTTAGACTCGTACTCTGGCCTAATGGTTAAGGTCTTAACTCTTACTCTGGCCTAATAGCTAAGGTCTTAACTCTTACTCTGGCCTAATAGCTAAGGTCTTAGACTCGTACTATGGCCTACAGGTTAAGGTCTTAACTCTTACTCTGGCCTACTGGTTAAGGTCTTAACTCTTACTCTGACCTACTGGTTAAGGTCTTAACTCTTACTCTGGCCTATTAGCTAAGGTCTTAAACTCGTACTATGGCCTACAGGTTAAGATCTTAACTCTTACTCTGGCCTACTGGTTAAGGTCTTAAATCTTACTCTGGCCTAATAGCTAAGGTCTTAGACTCGTACTATGGCCTACTGGTTAAGGTCTTAACTCTTACTCTGGCCTAATAGCTAAGGTCTTAACTCTTACTCTGGCCTAATAGCTAAGGTCTTAACTCTTACTCCGAACTACTGGTTAAGGTCTTAACTCTTACTCTGGCCTAATAGCTAAGGTCTTAGACTCGTACTATGGCCTACAGGTTAAGGTCTTAACTCTTACTCTGGCCTACTGGTTAAGGTCTTAACTCTTACTCTGGCCTACTGGTTAAGGTCTTAACTCTTACTCTGGCCTACTGGTTAAGGTCTTAACTCTTACTCTGGCCTCATAGCTAAGGTCTTAGACTCGTACTCTGGCCTACAGGTTAAGGTCTTAACTCTTACTCTGTCCTAATGGTTAAGGTCTTAACTCTTACTCTGGCCTAATAGCTAAGGTCTTAACTCTTACTCTGGCCTACTGGTTAAGGTCTTAACTTTTACTCTGGCCTACTGGTTAAGGTCTTAACTCTTACTCTGGCCTAATAGCTAAGGTCTTAGACTCGTACTCTGGCCTAATGGTTAAGGTCTTAACTCTTACTCTGGCCTACTGGCTAAGGTCTTAACTCTTACTCTGGCCTAATAGCTAAGGTCTTAACTCTTACTCTGGCCTAATAGCTAAGGTCTTAACTCTTACTCTGGCCTAATAGCTAAGGTCTGAGACTCGTACTATGGTCTACAGGTTAAGGTCTTAACTCTTACTCTGGCCTACTGGTTAAGGTCTTAACTCTTACTCTGGCCTCATAGCTAAGGTCTTAGACTCGTACTCTGGCCTACAGGTTAAGGTCTTAACTCTTACTCTGGCCTAATGGTTAAGGTCTTAACTCTTACTCTGGCCTAATAGCTAAGGTCTTAACTCTTACTCTGGCCTACCGGTTAAGGTCTTAACTCTTACTCTGGCCTAACAGCTAAGGTCTTAGACTCGTACTCTGGCCTACTGGTTAAGGTCTTAACTCTTACTCTGGCCTAATAGCTAAGGTCTTAGACTCGTACTCTGGCCTACTGGCTAAGGTCTTAACTCTTACTCTGGCCTAATAGCTGAGGTCTTAACTCTTACTCTGGCCTAATAGCTAAGGTCTTAGACTCGTACTCTGGCCTAATGGTTAAGGTCTTAACTCTTACTCTGGCCTAATAGCTAAGGTCTTAACTCTTACTCTGGCCTAATAGCTAAGGTCTGAGACTCGTACTATGGTCTACAGGTTAAGGTCTTAACTCTTACTCTGGCCTACTGGTTAAGGTCTTAACTCTTACTCTGGCCTAATAGCTAAGCTCTTAGACTCATACTCTGGCCTAATGGTTAAGGTCTTAACTCTTACTCTGGCCTAATAGCTAAGGTCTTAACTCTTACTCTGGCCTAATAGCTAAGGTCTTAGACTCGTACTATGGCCTACAGGTTAAGGTCTTAACTCTTACTCTGGCCTACTGGTTAAGGTCTTAACTCTTACTCTGACCTACTGGTTAAGGTCTTAACTCTTACTCTGGCCTATTAGCTAAGGTCTTAAACTCGTACTATGGCCTACAGGTTAAGATCTTAACTCTTACTCTGGCCTACTGGTTAAGGTCTTAAATCTTACTCTGGCCTAATAGCTAAGGTCTTAGACTCGTACTATGGCCTACTGGTTAAGGTCTTAACTCTTACTCTGGCCTAATAGCTAAGGTCTTAACTCTTACTCTGGCCTAATAGCTAAGGTCTTAACTCTTACTCTGAACTACTGGTTAAGGTCTTAACTCTTACTCTGGCCTAATAGCTAAGGTCTTAGACTCGTACTATGGCCTACAGGATAAGGTCTTAACTCTTACTCTGGCCTACTGGTTAAGGTCTTAACTCTTACTCTGGCCTACTGGTTAAGGTCTTAACTCTTACTCTGGCCTACTGGTTAAGGTCTTAACTCTTACTCTGGCCTCATAGCTAAGGTCTTAGACTCGTACTCTGGCCTACAGGTTAAGGTCTTAACTCTTACTCTGTCCTAATGGTTAAGGTCTTAACTCTTACTCTGGCCTAATAGCTAAGGTCTTAACTCTTACTCTGGCCTACTGGTTAAGGTCTTAACTTTTACTCTGGCCTACTGGTTAAGGTCTTAACTCTTACTCTGGCCTAATAGCTAAGGTCTTAGACTCGTACTCTGGCCTAATGGTTAAGGTCTTAACTCTTACTCTGGCCTACTGGCTAAGGTCTTAACTCTTACTCTGGCCTAATAGCTAAGGTCTTAACTCTTACTCTGGCCTAATAGCTAAGGTCTTAACTCTTACTCTGGCCTAATAGCTAAGGTCTGAGACTCGTACTATGGTCTACAGGTTAAGGTCTTAACTCTTACTCTGGCCTACTGGTTAAGGTCTTAACTCTTACTCTGGCCTCATAGCTAAGGTCTTAGACTCGTACTCTGGCCTACAGGTTAAGGTCTTAACTCTTACTCTGGCCTAATGGTTAAGGTCTTAACTCTTACTCTGGCCTAATAGCTAAGGTCTTAACTCTTACTCTGGCCTACCGGTTAAGGTCTTAACTCTTACTCTGGCCTAACAGCTAAGGTCTTAGACTCGTACTATGGCCTACAGGTTAAGGTCTTAACTCTTACTCTGGCCTACTGGTTAAGGTCTCAACTCTTACTCTGGCCTAATAGCTAAGGTCTTAGACTCATACCCTGGCCTAATGGTTAATGTCTTAACTCTTACTCTGGCCTAATAGCTAAGGTCTTAGACTCGTACTCTGGCCTAATGGTTAAGGTCTTAACTCTTACTCTGGCCTAATCGCTAAGGTCTTAACTCTTACTCTGGCCTACTGGTTAAGGTCTTAACTCTTACTCTGGCCTAATACCTAAGGTCTTAGACTCGTACTCTGGCCTAATGGTTAAGGTCTTAACTCTTACTCTGGCCTACTGGCTAAGGTCTTAACTCTTACTCTGGCCTAATAGCTAAGGTCTTAACTCTTACTCTGGCCTAATAGCTAAGGTCTTAACTCTTACTCTGGCCTAATAGCTAAGGTCTGAGACTCGTACTATGGTCTACAGGTTAAGGTCTTAACTCTTACTCTGGCCTACTGGTTAAGGTCTTAACTCTTACTCTGGCCTCATAGCTAAGGTCTTAGACTCGTACTCTGGCCTACAGGTTAAGGTCTTAACTCTTACTCTGGCCTAATGGTTAAGGTCTTAACTCTTACTCTGGCCTAATAGCTAAGGTCTTAACTCTTACTCTGGCCTACTGGTTAAGGTCTTAACTTTTACTCTGGCCTACTGGTTAAGGTCTTAACTCTTACTCTGGCCTAATAGCTAAGGTCTTAGACTCGTACTCTGGCCTACTGGTTAAGGTCTTAACTCTTACTCTGGCCTAATAGCTGAGGTCTTAACTCTTACTCTGGCCTAATAGCTAAGGTCTTAGACTCGTACTCTGGCCTAATAGCTAAGGTCTTAACTCTTACTCTGGCCTAATAGCTAAGGTCTGAGACTCGTACTATGGTCTACAGGTTAAGGTCTTAACTCTTACTCTGGCCTACTGGTTAAGGTCTTAACTTTTACTCTGGCCTAATAGCTAAGGTCTTAGACTCATACTCTGGCCTAATGGTTAAGGTCTTAACTCTTACTCTGCCCTAATAGCTAAGGTCTTAACTCTTACTCTGGCCTAACGGTTAAGGTCTTAACTCTTACTCTGGCCTAATGGCTAAGGTCTTAACTCTTACTCTGGCCTAATAGCTGATGTCTTAGACTCGTACTCTGGCCTAATGGTTAAGGTCTTAACTCTTACTCTGGCCTAATAGCTAAGGTCTTAACTCTTACTCTGGCCTAATAGCTAAGGTCTTAGACTCGTACTATGGCCTACAGGTTAAGGTCTTAACTCTTACTCTGGCCTACTGGTTAAGGTCTTAACTCTTACTCTGACCTACTGGTTAAGGTCTTAACTCTTACTCTGGCCTAATAGCTAAGGTCTTAAACTCGTACTATGGCCTACAGGTTAAGATCTTAACTCTTACTCTGGCCTACTGGTTAAGGTCTTAAATCTTACTCTGGCCTAATAGCTAAGGTCTTAGACTCGTACTATGGCCTGCTGGTTAAGGTCTTAACTCTTACGCTGGCCTAATAGCTAAGGTCTTAACTCTTACTCTGGCCTAATAGCTAAGGTCTTAACTCTTACTCTGGCCTACTGGTTAAGGTCTTAACTCTTACTCTGGCCTTATAGCTCAGGTCTTAGACTCGTACTATGGCCTACTGGTTGAGGTCTTAACTCTTACGCTGGCCTACTGGTTAAGGTCTTAACTCTTACTCTGGCCTCATAGCTAAGGTCTTAGACTCGTACTCTGGCCTACAGGTTAAGGTCTTAACTTTTACTCTGGCCTAATGGTTAAGGTCTTAACTCTTACTCTGGCCTAATAGCTAAGGTCTTAACTCTTACTCTGGCCTACTGGTTAAGGTCTTAACTTTTACTCTGGCCTACTGGTTAAGGTCTTAACTCTTACTCTGGCCTAATAGCTAAGGTCTTAGACTCGTACTCTGGCCTACTGGTTACGGTCTTAACTCTTACTCTGGCCTAATAGCTGAGGTCTTAACTCTTACTCTGGCCTAATAGCTAAGGTCTGAGACTCGTACTATGGTCTACAGGTTAAGGTCTTAACTCTTACTCTGGCCTAATAGCTAAGGTCTTAACTCTTACTCTGGCCTAATAGCTAAGGTCTGAGACTCGTACTATGGTCTACAGGTTAAGGTCTTAACTCTTACTCTGGCCTACAGGTTAAGGTCTTAACTCTTACTCTGGCCTACTGGTTAAGGTCTTAACTTTTACTCTGGCCTAATAGCTAAGGTCTTAGACTCATACTCTGGCCTAATGGTTAAGGTCTTAACTCTTACTCTGGCCTAATAGCTAAGGTCTTAACTCTTACTCTGGCCTAATGGTTAAGGTCTTAACTCTTACTCTGGCCTAATGGCTAAGGTCTTAACTCTTACTCTGGCCTAATGGCTAAGGTCTTAACTCTTACTCTGGCCTAATAGCTGATGTCTTAGACTCGTACTCTGGCCTAATGGTTAAGGTCTTAACTCTTACTCTGGCCTAATAGCTAAGGTCTTAACTCTTACTCTGGCCTAATAGCTAAGGTCTTAGACTCGTACTATGGCCTACAGGTTAAGGTCTTAACTCTTACTCTGACCTACTGGTTAAGGTCTTAACTCTTACTCTGGCCTAATAGCTAAGGTCTTAAACTCGTACTATGGCCTACAGGTTAAGATCTTAACTCTTACTCTGGCCTACTGGTTAAGGTCTTAAATCTTACTCTGGCCTAATAGCTAAGGTCTTAGACTCGTACTATGGCCTGCTGGTTAAGGTCTTAACTCTTACTCTGGCCTAATAGCTAAGGTCTTAACTCTTACTCTGGCCTAATAGCTAAGGTCTTAACTCTTACTCTGGCCTACTGGTTAAGGTCTTAACTCTTACTCTGGCCTTATAGCTCAGGTCTTAGACTCGTACTATTGCCTACAGGTTGAGGTCTTAACTCTTACGCTGGCCTACTGGTTAAGGTCTTAACGCTTACTCTGGCCTCATAGCTAAGGTTTTAGACTCGTACTCTGGCCTACAGGTTAAGGTCTTAACTCTTACTCTGGCCTAATGGTTAAGGTCTTAACTCTTACTCTGGCCTAATAGCTAAGGTCTTAACTCTTACTCTGGCCTAATAGCTAAGGTCTGAGACTCGTACTATGGTCTACAGGTTAAGGTCTTAACTCTTACTCTGGCCTACTGGTTAAGGTCTTAACTCTTACTCTGGCCTAATAGCTAAGCTCTTAGACTCATACTCTGGCCTAATGGTTAAGGTCTTAACTCTTACTCTGGCCTAATAGCTAAGGTCTTAACTCTTACTCTGGCCTAATAGCTAAGGTCTTAGACTCGTACTATGGCCTACAGGTTAAGGTCTTAAGTCTTACTCTGGCCTACTGGTTAAGGTCTTAACTCTTACTCTGGCCTAATGGCTAAGGTCTTAACTCTTACTCTGGCCTAATAGCTGATGTCTTAGACTCGTACTCTGGCCTAATGGTTAAGGTCTTAACTCTTACTCTGGCCTAATAGCTAAGGTCTTAACTCTTACTCTGGCCTAATAGCTAAGGTCTTAGACTCGTACTATGGCCTACAGGTTAAGGTCCTCACTCTTACTCTGGCCTACTGGTTAAGGTCTTAACTCTTACTCTGACCTACTGGTTAAGGTCTTAACTCTTACTCTGGCCTATTAGCTAAGGTCTTAAACTCGTACTATGGCCTACAGGTTAAGATCTTAACTCTTACTCTGGCCTAATGGTTAAGGTCTTAACTCTTACTCTGGCCTAATAGATAAGGTCTTAACTCTTACTCTGGCCTAATGGTTAAGGTCTTAACTCTTACTCTGGCCTAATGGCTAAGGTCTTAACTCTTACTCTGGCCTAATAGCTGATGTCTTAGACTCGTACTCTGGCCTAATGGTTAAGGTCTTAACTCTTACTCTGGCCTAATAGCTAAGGTCTTAACTCTTACTCTGGCCTAATAGCTAAGGTCTTAGACTCGTACTATGGCCTACAGGTTAAGGTCTTAACTCTTACTCTGGCCTACTGGTTAAGGTCTTAACTCTTACTCTGGCCTAATAGCTGATGTCTTAGACTCGTACTCTGGCCTAATGGTTGAGGTCTTAACTCTTACTCTGGCCTAATAGCTAAGGTCTTAACTCTTACTCTGGCCTAATAGCTAAGGTCCTAAACTTGTACTATGGCCTACAGGTTAAGATCTTAACTCTTACTCTGGCCTACTGGTTAAGGTCTTAAATCTTACTCTGGCCTAATAGCTAAGGTCTTAGACTCGTACTCTGGCCTGCTGGTTAAGGTCTTAACTCTTACTCTGGCCTAATAGCTAAGGTCTTAACTCTTACTCTGGCCTAATAGCTAAGGTCTTAACTCTTACTCTGGCCTACTGGTTAAGGTCTTAACTCTTACTCTGGCCTTATAGCTCAGGTCTTAGACTCGTACTATGGCCTATTGGTTGAGGTCTTAACTCTTACGCTGGCCTACTGGTTAAGGTCTTAACTCTTACTCTGGCCTCATAACTAAGGTCTTAGACTCGTACTCTGGCCTACAGGTTAAGGTCTTAACTCTTACTCTGGCCTAATGGTTAAGGTCTTAACTCTTACTCTGGCCTAATAGCTAAGGTCTTAACTCTTACTCTGGCCTACTGGTTAAGGTCTTAACTTTTACTCTGGCCTACTGGTTAAGGTCTTAACTCTTACTCTGGCCTAATAGCTAAGGTCTTAGACTCGTACTCTGGCCTACTGGTTAAGGTCTTAACTCTTACTCTGGCCTAATAGCTGAGGTCTTAACTCTTACTCTGGCCTAATAGCTAAGGTCTGAGACTCGTACTATGGTCTACAGGTTAAGGTCTTAACTCTTACTCTGGCCTAATAGCTAAGGTCTTAACTCTTACTCTGGCCTAATAGCTAAGGTCTGAGACTCATACTATGGTCTACAGGTTAAGGTCTTAACTCTTACTCTGGCCTACTGGTTAAGGTCTTAACTCTTACTCTGGCCTACTGGTTAAGGTCTTAACTCTTACTCTGGCCTCATAGCTAAGGTCTTAGACTCGTACTCTGGCCTACAGGTTAAGGTCTTAACTCTTACTCTGGCCTAATGGTTAAGGTCTTAACTCTTACTCTGGCCTAATAGCTAAGGTCTTAACTCTTACTCTGGCCTACTGGTTAAGGTCTTAACTTTTACTCTGGCCTACTGGTTAAGGTCTTAACTCTTACTCTGGCCTAATAGCTAAGGTCTTAGACTCGTACTCTGGCCTACTGGTTAAGGTCTTAACTCTTACTCTGGCCTAATAGCTAAGGTCTTAGACTCGTACTCTGGCCTACTGGCTAAGGTCTTAACTCTTACTCTGGCCTAATAGCTGAGGTCTTAACTCTTACTCTGGCCTAATAGCTAAGGTCTTAGACTCGTACTCTGGCCTAATGGTTAAGGTCTTAACTCTTACTCTGGCCTAATAGCTAAGGTCTTAACTCTTACTCTGGCCTAATAGCTAAGGTCTGAGACTCGTACTATGGTCTACAGGTTAAGGTCTTAACTCTTACTCTGGCCTACTGGTTAAGGTCTTAACTTTTACTCTGGCCTAATAGCTAAGGTCTTAGACTCATACTCTGGCCTAATGGTTAAGGTCTTAACTCTTACTCTGGCCTAATAGCTAAGGTCTTAACTCTTACTCTGGCCTAATGGTTAAGGTCTTAACTCTTACTCTGGCCTAATGGCTAAGGTCTTAACTCTTACTCTGGCCTAATAGCTGATGTCTTAGACTCGTACTCTGGCCTAATGGTTAAGGTCTTAACTCTAACTCTGGCCTAATAGCTAAGGTCTTAACTCTTACTCTGGCCTAATAGCTAAGGTCTTAGACTCGTACTATGGCCTACAGGTTAAGGTCTTAACTCTTACTCTGGCCTACTGGTTAAGGTCTTAACTCTTACTCTGACCTACTGGTTAAGGTCTTAACTCTTACTCTGGCCTAATAGCTAAGGTCCTAAACTCGTACTATGGCCTACAGGTTAAGATCTTAACTCTTACTCTGGCCTACTGGTTAAGGTCTTAAATCTTACTCTGGCCTAATAGCTAAGGTCTTAGACTCGTACTATGGCCTGCTGGTTAAGGTCTTAACTCTTACTCTGGCCTAATAGCTAAGGTCTTAACTCTTACTCTGGCCTAATAGCTAAGGTCTTAACTCTTACTCTGGCCTACTGGTTAAGGTCTTAACTCTTACTCTGGCCTTATAGCTCAGGTCTTAGACTCGTACTATGGCCTACTGGTTGAGGTCTTAACTCTTATGCTGGCCTACTGGTTAAGGTCTTAACTCTTACTCTGGCCTCATAGCTAAGGTCTTAGACTCGTACTCTGGCCTACAGGTTAAGGTCTTAACTCTTACACTGGCCTAATGGTTAAGGTCTTAACTCTTACTCTGGCCTAATAGCTAAGGTCTTAACTCTTACTCTGGCCTACTGGTTAAGGTCTTAACTTTTACTCTGGCCTACTGGTTAAGGTCTTAACTCTTACTCTGGCCTAATAGCCAAGGTCTTAGACTCGTACTCTGGCCTACTGGTTAAGGTCTTAACTCTTACTCTGGCCTAATAGCTGAGGTCTTCACTCTTACTCTGGCCTAATAGCTAAGGTCTGAGACTCGTACTATGGTCTACAGGTTAAGGCATTAACTCTTACTCTGGTCTAATAGCTAAGGTCTTAACTCTTACTCTGGCCTAATAGCTAAGGTCTGAGACTCGTACTATGGTCTACAGGTTAAGGTCTTAACTCTTACTCTGGCCTACAGGTTAAGGTCTTAACTCTTACTCTGGCCTACTGGTTAAGGTCTTAACTTTTACTCTGGCCTAATAGCTAAGGTCTTAGACTCATACTCTGGCCTAATGGTTAAGGTCTTAACTCTTACTCTGGCCTAATAGCTAAGGTCTTAACTCTTACTCTGGCCTAATGGTTAAGGTCTTAACTCTTACTCTGGCCTAATGGCTAAGGTCTTAACTCTTACTCTGGCCTAATAGCTGATGTCTTAGACTCGTACTCTGGCCTAATGGTTAAGGTCTTAACTCTTACTCTGGCCTAATAGCTAAGGTCTTAACTCTTACTCTGGCCTAATAGCTAAGGTCTTAGACTCGTACTATGGCCTACAGGTTAAGGTCTTAACTCTTACTCTGACCTACTGGTTAAGGTCTTAACTCTTACTCTGGCCTAATAGCTAAGGTCTTAAACTCGTACTATGGCCTACAGGTTAAGATCTTAACTCTTACTCTGGCCTACTGGTTAAGGTCTTAAATCTTACTCTGGCCTAATAGCTAAGGTCTTAGACTCGTACTATGGCCTGCTGGTTAAGGTCTTAACTCTTACTCTGCCCTTAAAGCTAAGGTCTTAACTCTTACTCTGGCCTAATAGCTAAGGTCTTAACTCTTACTCTGGCCTACTGGTTAAGGTCTTAACTCTTACTCTGGCCTTATAGCTCAGGTCTTAGACTCGTACTATGGCCTACAGGTTGAGGTCTTAACTCTTACGCTGGCCTACTGGTTAAGGTCTTAACTCTTACTCTGGCCTCATAGCTAAGGTCTTAGACTCGTACTCTGGCCTACAGGTTAAGGTCTTAACTCTTACTCTGGCCTAATGGTTAAGGTCTTAACTCTTACTCTGGCCTAATAGCTAAGGTCTTAACTCTTACTCTGGCCTACTGGTTAAGGTCTTAACTTTTACTCTGGCCTACTGGTTAAGGTCTTAACTCTTACTCTGGCCTAATAGCTAAGGTCTTAGACTCGTACTCTGGCCTACTGGTTAAGGTCTTAACTCTTACTCTGGCCTAATAGCTAAGGTCTTAGACTCGTACTCTGGCCTACTGGCTAAGGTCTTAACTCTTACTCTGGCCTAATAGCTGAGGTCTTAACTCTTACTCTGGCCTAATAGCTACGGTCTTAGACTCGTACTCTGGCCTAATGGTTAAGGTCTTAACTCTTACTCTGGCCTAATAGCTAAGGTCTTAACTCTTACTCTGGCCTAATAGCTAAGGTCTGAGACTCGTACTATGGTCTACAGGTTAAGGTCTTAACTCTTACTCTGGCCTACTGGTTAAGGTCTTAACTCTTACTCTGGCCTAATAGCTAAGCTCTTAGACTCATACTCTGGCCTAATGGTTAAGGTCTTAACTCTTACTCTGGCCTAATAGCTAAGGTCTTAACTCTTACTCTGGCCTAATAGCTAAGGTCTTAGACTCGTACTATGGCCTACAGGTTAAGGTCTTAAGTCTTACTCTGGCCTACTGGTTAAGGTCTTAACTCTTACTCTGGCCTAATGGCTAAGGTCTTAACTCTTACTCTGGCCTAATAGCTGATGTCTTAGACTCGTACTCTGGCCTAATGGTTAAGGTCTTAACTCTTACTCTGGCCTAATAGCTAAGGTCTTAACTCTTACTCTGGCCTAATAGCTAAGGTCTTAGACTCGTACTATGGCCTACAGGTTAAGGTCTTAACTCTTACTCTGGCCTACTGGTTAAGGTCTTAACTCTTACTCTGACCTACTGGTTAAGGTCTTAACTCTTACTCTGGCCTATTAGCTAAGGTCTTAAACTCGTACTATGGCCTACAGGTTAAGATCTTAACTCTTACTCTGGCCTACTGGTTAAGGTCTTAAATCTTACTCTGGCCTAATAGCTAAGGTCTTAGACTCGTACTATGGCCTACTGGTTAAGGTCTTAACTCTTACTCTGGCCTAATAGCTAAGGTCTTAACTCTTACTCTGGCCTAATAGCTAAGGTCTTAACTCTTACTCTGAACTACTGGTTAAGGTCTTAACTCTTACTCTGGCCTAATAGCTAAGGTCTTAGACTCGTACTATGGCCTACAGGTTAAGGTCTTAACTCTTACTCTGGCCTACTGGTTAAGGTCTTAACTCTTACTCTGGCCTACTGGTTAAGGTCTTAACTCTTACTCTGGCCTACTGGTTAAGGTCTTAACTCTTACTCTGGCCTCATAGCTAAGGTCTTAGACTCGTACTCTGGCCTACAGGTTAAGGTCTTAACTCTTACTCTGTCCTAATGGTTAAGGTCTTAACTCTTACTCTGGCCTAATAGCTAAGGTCTTAACTCTTACTCTGGCCTACTGGTTAAGGTCTTAACTTTTACTCTGGCCTACTGGTTAAGGTCTTAACTCTTACTCTGGCCTAATAGCTAAGGTCTTAGACTCGTACTCTGGCCTAATGGTTAAGGTCTTAACTCTTACTCTGGCCTACTGGCTAAGGTCTTAACTCTTACTCTGGCCTAATAGCTAAGGTCTTAACTCTTACTCTGGCCTAATAGCTAAGGTCTTAACTCTTACTCTGGCCTAATAGCTAAGGTCTGAGACTCGTACTATGGTCTACAGGTTAAGGTCTTAACTCTTACTCTGGCCTACTGGTTAAGGTCTTAACTCTTACTCTGGCCTCATAGCTAAGGTCTTAGACTCGTACTCTGGCCTACAGGTTAAGGTCTTAACTCTTACTCTGGCCTAATGGTTAAGGTCTTAACTCTTACTCTGGCCTAATAGCTAAGGTCTTAACTCTTACTCTGGCCTACCGGTTAAGGTCTTAACTCTTACTCTGGCCTAACAGCTAAGGTCTTAGACTCGTACTCTGGCCTACTGGTTAAGGTCTTAACTCTTACTCTGGCCTAATAGCTAAGGTCTTAGACTCGTACTCTGGCCTACTGGCTAAGGTCTTAACTCTTACTCTGGCCTAATAGCTGAGGTCTTAACTCTTACTCTGGCCTAATAGCTAAGGTCTTAGACTCGTACTCTGGCCTAATGGTTAAGGTCTTAACTCTTACTCTGGCCTAATAGCTAAGGTCTTAACTCTTACTCTGGCCTAATAGCTAAGGTCTGAGACTCGTACTATGGTCTACAGGTTAAGGTCTTAACTCTTACTCTGGCCTACTGGTTAAGGTCTTAACTCTTACTCTGGCCTAATAGCTAAGCTCTTAGACTCATACTCTGGCCTAATGGTTAAGGTCTTAACTCTTACTCTGGCCTAATAGCTAAGGTCTTAACTCTTACTCTGGCCTAATAGCTAAGGTCTTAGACTCGTACTATGGCCTACAGGTTAAGGTCTTAACTCTTACTCTGGCCTACTGGTTAAGGTCTTAACTCTTACTCTGACCTACTGGTTAAGGTCTTAACTCTTACTCTGGCCTATTAGCTAAGGTCTTAAACTCGTACTATGGCCTACAGGTTAAGATCTTAACTCTTACTCTGGCCTACTGGTTAAGGTCTTAAATCTTACTCTGGCCTAATAGCTAAGGTCTTAGACTCGTACTATGGCCTACTGGTTAAGGTCTTAACTCTTACTCTGGCCTAATAGCTAAGGTCTTAACTCTTACTCTGGCCTAATAGCTAAGGTCTTAACTCTTACTCTGAACTACTGGTTAAGGTCTTAACTCTTACTCTGGCCTAATAGCTAAGGTCTTAGACTCGTACTATGGCCTACAGGATAAGGTCTTAACTCTTACTCTGGCCTACTGGTTAAGGTCTTAACTCTTACTCTGGCCTACTGGTTAAGGTCTTAACTCTTACTCTGGCCTACTGGTTAAGGTCTTAACTCTTACTCTGGCCTCATAGCTAAGGTCTTAGACTCGTACTCTGGCCTACAGGTTAAGGTCTTAACTCTTACTCTGTCCTAATGGTTAAGGTCTTAACTCTTACTCTGGCCTAATAGCTAAGGTCTTAACTCTTACTCTGGCCTACTGGTTAAGGTCTTAACTTTTACTCTGGCCTACTGGTTAAGGTCTTAACTCTTACTCTGGCCTAATAGCTAAGGTCTTAGACTCGTACTCTGGCCTAATGGTTAAGGTCTTAACTCTTACTCTGGCCTACTGGCTAAGGTCTTAACTCTTACTCTGGCCTAATAGCTAAGGTCTTAACTCTTACTCTGGCCTAATAGCTAAGGTCTTAACTCTTACTCTGGCCTAATAGCTAAGGTCTGAGACTCGTACTATGGTCTACAGGTTAAGGTCTTAACTCTTACTCTGGCCTACTGGTTAAGGTCTTAACTCTTACTCTGGCCTCATAGCTAAGGTCTTAGACTCGTACTCTGGCCTACAGGTTAAGGTCTTAACTCTTACTCTGGCCTAATGGTTAAGGTCTTAACTCTTACTCTGGCCTAATAGCTAAGGTCTTAACTCTTACTCTGGCCTACCGGTTAAGGTCTTAACTCTTACTCTGGCCTAACAGCTAAGGTCTTAGACTCGTACTATGGCCTACAGGTTAAGGTCTTAACTCTTACTCTGGCCTACTGGTTAAGGTCTCAACTCTTACTCTGGCCTAATAGCTAAGGTCTTAGACTCATACCCTGGCCTAATGGTTAATGTCTTAACTCTTACTCTGGCCTAATAGCTAAGGTCTTAGACTCGTACTCTGGCCTAATGGTTAAGGTCTTAACTCTTACTCTGGCCTAATCGCTAAGGTCTTAACTCTTACTCTGGCCTACTGGTTAAGGTCTTAACTCTTACTCTGGCCTAATACCTAAGGTCTTAGACTCGTACTCTGGCCTAATGGTTAAGGTCTTAACTCTTACTCTGGCCTACTGGCTAAGGTCTTAACTCTTACTCTGGCCTAATAGCTAAGGTCTTAACTCTTACTCTGGCCTAATAGCTAAGGTCTTAACTCTTACTCTGGCCTAATAGCTAAGGTCTGAGACTCGTACTATGGTCTACAGGTTAAGGTCTTAACTCTTACTCTGGCCTACTGGTTAAGGTCTTAACTCTTACTCTGGCCTCATAGCTAAGGTCTTAGACTCGTACTCTGGCCTACAGGTTAAGGTCTTAACTCTTACTCTGGCCTAATGGTTAAGGTCTTAACTCTTACTCTGGCCTAATAGCTAAGGTCTTAACTCTTACTCTGGCCTACTGGTTAAGGTCTTAACTTTTACTCTGGCCTACTGGTTAAGGTCTTAACTCTTACTCTGGCCTAATAGCTAAGGTCTTAGACTCGTACTCTGGCCTACTGGTTAAGGTCTTAACTCTTACTCTGGCCTAATAGCTGAGGTCTTAACTCTTACTCTGGCCTAATAGCTAAGGTCTTAGACTCGTACTCTGGCCTAATAGCTAAGGTCTTAACTCTTACTCTGGCCTAATAGCTAAGGTCTGAGACTCGTACTATGGTCTACAGGTTAAGGTCTTAACTCTTACTCTGGCCTACTGGTTAAGGTCTTAACTTTTACTCTGGCCTAATAGCTAAGGTCTTAGACTCATACTCTGGCCTAATGGTTAAGGTCTTAACTCTTACTCTGCCCTAATAGCTAAGGTCTTAACTCTTACTCTGGCCTAACGGTTAAGGTCTTAACTCTTACTCTGGCCTAATGGCTAAGGTCTTAACTCTTACTCTGGCCTAATAGCTGATGTCTTAGACTCGTACTCTGGCCTAATGGTTAAGGTCTTAACTCTTACTCTGGCCTAATAGCTAAGGTCTTAACTCTTACTCTGGCCTAATAGCTAAGGTCTTAGACTCGTACTATGGCCTACAGGTTAAGGTCTTAACTCTTACTCTGGCCTACTGGTTAAGGTCTTAACTCTTACTCTGACCTACTGGTTAAGGTCTTAACTCTTACTCTGGCCTAATAGCTAAGGTCTTAAACTCGTACTATGGCCTACAGGTTAAGATCTTAACTCTTACTCTGGCCTACTGGTTAAGGTCTTAAATCTTACTCTGGCCTAATAGCTAAGGTCTTAGACTCGTACTATGGCCTGCTGGTTAAGGTCTTAACTCTTACGCTGGCCTAATAGCTAAGGTCTTAACTCTTACTCTGGCCTAATAGCTAAGGTCTTAACTCTTACTCTGGCCTACTGGTTAAGGTCTTAACTCTTACTCTGGCCTTATAGCTCAGGTCTTAGACTCGTACTATGGCCTACTGGTTGAGGTCTTAACTCTTACGCTGGCCTACTGGTTAAGGTCTTAACTCTTACTCTGGCCTCATAGCTAAGGTCTTAGACTCGTACTCTGGCCTACAGGTTAAGGTCTTAACTCTTACTCTGGCCTAATGGTTAAGGTCTTAACTCTTACTCTGGCCTAATAGCTAAGGTCTTAACTCTTACTCTGGCCTACTGGTTAAGGTCTTAACTTTTACTCTGGCCTACTGGTTAAGGTCTTAACTCTTACTCTGGCCTAATAGCTAAGGTCTTAGACTCGTACTCTGGCCTACTGGTTACGGTCTTAACTCTTACTCTGGCCTAATAGCTGAGGTCTTAACTCTTACTCTGGCCTAATAGCTAAGGTCTGAGACTCGTACTATGGTCTACAGGTTAAGGTCTTAACTCTTACTCTGGCCTAATAGCTAAGGTCTTAACTCTTACTCTGGCCTAATAGCTAAGGTCTGAGACTCGTACTATGGTCTACAGGTTAAGGTCTTAACTCTTACTCTGGCCTACAGGTTAAGGTCTTAACTCTTACTCTGGCCTACTGGTTAAGGTCTTAACTTTTACTCTGGCCTAATAGCTAAGGTCTTAGACTCATACTCTGGCCTAATGGTTAAGGTCTTAACTCTTACTCTGGCCTAATAGCTAAGGTCTTAACTCTTACTCTGGCCTAATGGTTAAGGTCTTAACTCTTACTCTGGCCTAATGGCTAAGGTCTTAACTCTTACTCTGGCCTAATGGCTAAGGTCTTAACTCTTACTCTGGCCTAATAGCTGATGTCTTAGACTCGTACTCTGGCCTAATGGTTAAGGTCTTAACTCTTACTCTGGCCTAATAGCTAAGGTCTTAACTCTTACTCTGGCCTAATAGCTAAGGTCTTAGACTCGTACTATGGCCTACAGGTTAAGGTCTTAACTCTTACTCTGACCTACTGGTTAAGGTCTTAACTCTTACTCTGGCCTAATAGCTAAGGTCTTAAACTCGTACTATGGCCTACAGGTTAAGATCTTAACTCTTACTCTGGCCTACTGGTTAAGGTCTTAAATCTTACTCTGGCCTAATAGCTAAGGTCTTAGACTCGTACTATGGCCTGCTGGTTAAGGTCTTAACTCTTACTCTGGCCTAATAGCTAAGGTCTTAACTCTTACTCTGGCCTAATAGCTAAGGTCTTAACTCTTACTCTGGCCTACTGGTTAAGGTCTTAACTCTTACTCTGGCCTTATAGCTCAGGTCTTAGACTCGTACTATTGCCTACAGGTTGAGGTCTTAACTCTTACGCTGGCCTACTGGTTAAGGTCTTAACGCTTACTCTGGCCTCATAGCTAAGGTTTTAGACTCGTACTCTGGCCTACAGGTTAAGGTCTTAACTCTTACTCTGGCCTAATGGTTAAGGTCTTAACTCTTACTCTGGCCTAATAGCTAAGGTCTTAACTCTTACTCTGGCCTAATAGCTAAGGTCTGAGACTCGTACTATGGTCTACAGGTTAAGGTCTTAACTTTTACTCTGGCCTACTGGTTAAGGTCTTAACTCTTACTCTGGCCTAATAGCTAAGGTCTTAGACTCGTACTCTGGCCTAATGGTTAAGGTCTTAACTCTTACTCTGGCCTACTGGCTAAGGTCTTAACTCTTACTCTGGCCTAATAGCTAAGGTCTTAACTCTTACTCTGGCCTAATAGCTAAGGTCTTAACTCTTACTCTGGCCTAATAGCTAAGGTCTGAGACTCGTACTATGGTCTACAGGTTAAGGTCTTAACTCTTACTCTGGCCTACTGGTTAAGGTCTTAACTCTTACTCTGGCCTCATAGCTAAGGTCTTAGACTCGTACTCTGGCCTACAGGTTAAGGTCTTAACTCTTACTCTGGCCTAATGGTTAAGGTCTTAACTCTTACTCTGGCCTAATAGCTAAGGTCTTAACTCTTACTCTGGCCTACCGGTTAAGGTCTTAACTCTTACTCTGGCCTAACAGCTAAGGTCTTAGACTCGTACTCTGGCCTACTGGTTAAGGTCTTAACTCTTACTCTGGCCTAATAGCTAAGGTCTTAGACTCGTACTCTGGCCTACTGGCTAAGGTCTTAACTCTTACTCTGGCCTAATAGCTGAGGTCTTAACTCTTACTCTGGCCTAATAGCTAAGGTCTTAGACTCGTACTCTGGCCTAATGGTTAAGGTCTTAACTCTTACTCTGGCCTAATAGCTAAGGTCTTAACTCTTACTCTGGCCTAATAGCTAAGGTCTGAGACTCGTACTATGGTCTACAGGTTAAGGTCTTAACTCTTACTCTGGCCTACTGGTTAAGGTCTTAACTCTTACTCTGGCCTAATAGCTAAGCTCTTAGACTCATACTCTGGCCTAATGGTTAAGGTCTTAACTCTTACTCTGGCCTAATAGCTAAGGTCTTAACTCTTACTCTGGCCTAATAGCTAAGGTCTTAGACTCGTACTATGGCCTACAGGTTAAGGTCTTAACTCTTACTCTGGCCTACTGGTTAAGGTCTTAACTCTTACTCTGACCTACTGGTTAAGGTCTTAACTCTTACTCTGGCCTATTAGCTAAGGTCTTAAACTCGTACTATGGCCTACAGGTTAAGATCTTAACTCTTACTCTGGCCTACTGGTTAAGGTCTTAAATCTTACTCTGGCCTAATAGCTAAGGTCTTAGACTCGTACTATGGCCTACTGGTTAAGGTCTTAACTCTTACTCTGGCCTAATAGCTAAGGTCTTAACTCTTACTCTGGCCTAATAGCTAAGGTCTTAACTCTTACTCTGAACTACTGGTTAAGGTCTTAACTCTTACTCTGGCCTAATAGCTAAGGTCTTAGACTCGTACTATGGCCTACAGGATAAGGTCTTAACTCTTACTCTGGCCTACTGGTTAAGGTCTTAACTCTTACTCTGGCCTACTGGTTAAGGTCTTAACTCTTACTCTGGCCTACTGGTTAAGGTCTTAACTCTTACTCTGGCCTCATAGCTAAGGTCTTAGACTCGTACTCTGGCCTACAGGTTAAGGTCTTAACTCTTACTCTGTCCTAATGGTTAAGGTCTTAACTCTTACTCTGGCCTAATAGCTAAGGTCTTAACTCTTACTCTGGCCTACTGGTTAAGGTCTTAACTTTTACTCTGGCCTACTGGTTAAGGTCTTAACTCTTACTCTGGCCTAATAGCTAAGGTCTTAGACTCGTACTCTGGCCTAATGGTTAAGGTCTTAACTCTTACTCTGGCCTACTGGCTAAGGTCTTAACTCTTACTCTGGCCTAATAGCTAAGGTCTTAACTCTTACTCTGGCCTAATAGCTAAGGTCTTAACTCTTACTCTGGCCTAATAGCTAAGGTCTGAGACTCGTACTATGGTCTACAGGTTAAGGTCTTAACTCTTACTCTGGCCTACTGGTTAAGGTCTTAACTCTTACTCTGGCCTCATAGCTAAGGTCTTAGACTCGTACTCTGGCCTACAGGTTAAGGTCTTAACTCTTACTCTGGCCTAATGGTTAAGGTCTTAACTCTTACTCTGGCCTAATAGCTAAGGTCTTAACTCTTACTCTGGCCTACCGGTTAAGGTCTTAACTCTTACTCTGGCCTAACAGCTAAGGTCTTAGACTCGTACTATGGCCTACAGGTTAAGGTCTTAACTCTTACTCTGGCCTACTGGTTAAGGTCTCAACTCTTACTCTGGCCTAATAGCTAAGGTCTTAGACTCATACCCTGGCCTAATGGTTAATGTCTTAACTCTTACTCTGGCCGAATAGCTAAGGTCTTAGACTCGTACTCTGGCCTAATGGTTAAGGTCTTAACTCTTACTCTGGCCTAATCGCTAAGGTCTTAACTCTTACTCTGGCCTACTGGTTAAGGTCTTAACTCTTACTCTGGCCTAATACCTAAGGTCTTAGACTCGTACTCTGGCCTAATGGTTAAGGTCTTAACTCTTACTCTGGCCTACTGGCTAAGGTCTTAACTCTTACTCTGGCCTAATAGCTAAGGTCTTAACTCTTACTCTGGCCTAATAGCTAAGGTCTTAACTCTTACTCTGGCCTAATAGCTAAGGTCTGAGACTCGTACTATGGTCTACAGGTTAAGGTCTTAACTCTTACTCTGGCCTACTGGTTAAGGTCTTAACTCTTACTCTGGCCTCATAGCTAAGGTCTTAGACTCGTACTCTGGCCTACAGGTTAAGGTCTTAACTCTTACTCTGGCCTAATGGTTAAGGTCTTAACTCTTACTCTGGCCTAATAGCTAAGGTCTTAACTCTTACTCTGGCCTACTGGTTAAGGTCTTAACTTTTACTCTGGCCTACTGGTTAAGGTCTTAACTCTTACTCTGGCCTAATAGCTAAGGTCTTAGACTCGTACTCTGGCCTACTGGTTAAGGTCTTAACTCTTACTCTGGCCTAATAGCTGAGGTCTTAACTCTTACTCTGGCCTAATAGCTAAGGTCTTAGACTCGTACTCTGGCCTAATAGCTAAGGTCTTAACTCTTACTCTGGCCTAATAGCTAAGGTCTGAGACTCGTACTATGGTCTACAGGTTAAGGTCTTAACTCTTACTCTGGCCCACTGGTTAA
Source organism: Triturus cristatus (assembly GCF_964204655.1). Lineage (NCBI taxonomy): Eukaryota > Metazoa > Chordata > Amphibia > Caudata > Salamandridae > Triturus > Triturus cristatus. The sequence goes on along the minus strand of NC_140589.1, from coordinate 1,086,709,520 downwards.
GGTCTTAACTTTTACTCTGGCCTAATAGCTAAGGTCTTAGACTCATACTCTGGCCTAATGGTTAAGGTCTTAACTCTTACTCTGCCCTAATAGCTAAGGTCTTAACTCTTACTCTGGCCTAACGGTTAAGGTCTTAACTCTTACTCTGGCCTAATGGCTAAGGTCTTAACTCTTACTCTGGCCTAATAGCTGATGTCTTAGACTCGTACTCTGGCCTAATGGTTAAGGTCTTAACTCTTACTCTGGCCTAATAGCTAAGGTCTTAACTCTTACTCTGGCCTAATAGCTAAGGTCTTAGACTCGTACTATGGCCTACAGGTTAAGGTCTTAACTCTTACTCTGGCCTACTGGTTAAGGTCTTAACTCTTACTCTGACCTACTGGTTAAGGTCTTAACTCTTACTCTGGCCTAATAGCTAAGGTCTTAAACTCGTACTATGGCCTACAGGTTAAGATCTTAACTCTTACTCTGGCCTACTGGTTAAGGTCTTAAATCTTACTCTGGCCTAATAGCTAAGGTCTTAGACTCGTACTATGGCCTGCTGGTTAAGGTCTTAACTCTTACGCTGGCCTAATAGCTAAGGTCTTAACTCTTACTCTGGCCTAATAGCTAAGGTCTTAACTCTTACTCTGGCCTACTGGTTAAGGTCTTAACTCTTACTCTGGCCTTATAGCTCAGGTCTTAGACTCGTACTATGGCCTACTGGTTGAGGTCTTAACTCTTACGCTGGCCTACTGGTTAAGGTCTTAACTCTTACTCTGGCCTCATAGCTAAGGTCTTAGACTCGTACTCTGGCCTACAGGTTAAGGTCTTAACTCTTACTCTGGCCTAATGGTTAAGGTCTTAACTCTTACTCTGGCCTAATAGCTAAGGTCTTAACTCTTACTCTGGCCTAATGGCTAAGGTCTTAACTCTTACTCTGGCCTAATAGCTGATGTCTTAGACTCGTACTCTGGCCTAATGGTTAAGGTCTTAACTCTTACTCTGGCCTAATAGCTAAGGTCTTAACTCTTACTCTGGCCTAATAGCTAAGGTCTTAGACTCGTACTATGGCCTACAGGTTAAGGTCTTAACTCTTACTCTGGCCTACTGGTTAAGGTCTTAACTCTTACTCTGACCTACTGGTTAAGGTCTTAACTCTTACTCTGGCCTATTAGCTAAGGTCTTAAACTCGTACTATGGCCTACAGGTTAAGATCTTAACTCTTACTCTGGCCTACTGGTTAAGGTCTTAAATCTTACTCTGGCCTAATAGCTAAGGTCTTAGACTCGTACTATGGCCTACTGGTTAAGGTCTTAACTCTTACTCTGGCCTAATAGCTAAGGTCTTAACTCTTACTCTGGCCTAATAGCTAAGGTCTTAACTCTTACTCTGAACTACTGGTTAAGGTCTTAACTCTTACTCTGGCCTAATAGCTAAGGTCTTAGACTCGTACTATGGCCTACAGGTTAAGGTCTTAACTCTTACTCTGGCCTACTGGTTAAGGTCTTAACTCTTACTCTGGCCTACTGGTTAAGGTCTTAACTCTTACTCTGGCCTACTGGTTAAGGTCTTAACTCTTACTCTGGCCTCATAGCTAAGGTCTTAGACTCGTACTCTGGCCTACAGGTTAAGGTCTTAACTCTTACTCTGTCCTAATGGTTAAGGTCTTAACTCTTACTCTGGCCTAATAGCTAAGGTCTTAACTCTTACTCTGGCCTACTGGTTAAGGTCTTAACTTTTACTCTGGCCTACTGGTTAAGGTCTTAACTCTTACTCTGGCCTAATAGCTAAGGTCTTAGACTCGTACTCTGGCCTAATGGTTAAGGTCTTAACTCTTACTCTGGCCTACTGGCTAAGGTCTTAACTCTTACTCTGGCCTAATAGCTAAGGTCTTAACTCTTACTCTGGCCTAATAGCTAAGGTCTTAACTCTTACTCTGGCCTAATAGCTAAGGTCTGAGACTCGTACTATGGTCTACAGGTTAAGGTCTTAACTCTTACTCTGGCCTACTGGTTAAGGTCTTAACTCTTACTCTGGCCTCATAGCTAAGGTCTTAGACTCGTACTCTGGCCTACAGGTTAAGGTCTTAACTCTTACTCTGGCCTAATGGTTAAGGTCTTAACTCTTACTCTGGCCTAATAGCTAAGGTCTTAACTCTTACTCTGGCCTACCGGTTAAGGTCTTAACTCTTACTCTGGCCTAACAGCTAAGGTCTTAGACTCGTACTCTGGCCTACTGGTTAAGGTCTTAACTCTTACTCTGGCCTAATAGCTAAGGTCTTAGACTCGTACTCTGGCCTACTGGCTAAGGTCTTAACTCTTACTCTGGCCTAATAGCTGAGGTCTTAACTCTTACTCTGGCCTAATAGCTAAGGTCTTAGACTCGTACTCTGGCCTAATGGTTAAGGTCTTAACTCTTACTCTGGCCTAATAGCTAAGGTCTTAACTCTTACTCTGGCCTAATAGCTAAGGTCTGAGACTCGTACTATGGTCTACAGGTTAAGGTCTTAACTCTTACTCTGGCCTACTGGTTAAGGTCTTAACTCTTACTCTGGCCTAATAGCTAAGCTCTTAGACTCATACTCTGGCCTAATGGTTAAGGTCTTAACTCTTACTCTGGCCTAATAGCTAAGGTCTTAACTCTTACTCTGGCCTAATAGCTAAGGTCTTAGACTCGTACTATGGCCTACAGGTTAAGGTCTTAACTCTTACTCTGGCCTACTGGTTAAGGTCTTAACTCTTACTCTGACCTACTGGTTAAGGTCTTAACTCTTACTCTGGCCTATTAGCTAAGGTCTTAAACTCGTACTATGGCCTACAGGTTAAGATCTTAACTCTTACTCTGGCCTACTGGTTAAGGTCTTAAATCTTACTCTGGCCTAATAGCTAAGGTCTTAGACTCGTACTATGGCCTACTGGTTAAGGTCTTAACTCTTACTCTGGCCTAATAGCTAAGGTCTTAACTCTTACTCTGGCCTAATAGCTAAGGTCTTAACTCTTACTCTGAACTACTGGTTAAGGTCTTAACTCTTACTCTGGCCTAATAGCTAAGGTCTTAGACTCGTACTATGGCCTACAGGATAAGGTCTTAACTCTTACTCTGGCCTACTGGTTAAGGTCTTAACTCTTACTCTGGCCTACTGGTTAAGGTCTTAACTCTTACTCTGGCCTACTGGTTAAGGTCTTAACTCTTACTCTGGCCTCATAGCTAAGGTCTTAGACTCGTACTCTGGCCTACAGGTTAAGGTCTTAACTCTTACTCTGTCCTAATGGTTAAGGTCTTAACTCTTACTCTGGCCTAATAGCTAAGGTCTTAACTCTTACTCTGGCCTACTGGTTAAGGTCTTAACTTTTACTCTGGCCTACTGGTTAAGGTCTTAACTCTTACTCTGGCCTAATAGCTAAGGTCTTAGACTCGTACTCTGGCCTAATGGTTAAGGTCTTAACTCTTACTCTGGCCTACTGGCTAAGGTCTTAACTCTTACTCTGGCCTAATAGCTAAGGTCTTAACTCTTACTCTGGCCTAATAGCTAAGGTCTTAACTCTTACTCTGGCCTAATAGCTAAGGTCTGAGACTCGTACTATGGTCTACAGGTTAAGGTCTTAACTCTTACTCTGGCCTACTGGTTAAGGTCTTAACTCTTACTCTGGCCTCATAGCTAAGGTCTTAGACTCGTACTCTGGCCTACAGGTTAAGGTCTTAACTCTTACTCTGGCCTAATGGTTAAGGTCTTAACTCTTACTCTGGCCTAATAGCTAAGGTCTTAACTCTTACTCTGGCCTACCGGTTAAGGTCTTAACTCTTACTCTGGCCTAACAGCTAAGGTCTTAGACTCGTACTATGGCCTACAGGTTAAGGTCTTAACTCTTACTCTGGCCTACTGGTTAAGGTCTCAACTCTTACTCTGGCCTAATAGCTAAGGTCTTAGACTCATACCCTGGCCTAATGGTTAATGTCTTAACTCTTACTCTGGCCTAATAGCTAAGGTCTTAGACTCGTACTCTGGCCTAATGGTTAAGGTCTTAACTCTTACTCTGGCCTAATCGCTAAGGTCTTAACTCTTACTCTGGCCTACTGGTTAAGGTCTTAACTCTTACTCTGGCCTAATACCTAAGGTCTTAGACTCGTACTCTGGCCTAATGGTTAAGGTCTTAACTCTTACTCTGGCCTACTGGCTAAGGTCTTAACTCTTACTCTGGCCTAATAGCTAAGGTCTTAACTCTTACTCTGGCCTAATAGCTAAGGTCTTAACTCTTACTCTGGCCTAATAGCTAAGGTCTGAGACTCGTACTATGGTCTACAGGTTAAGGTCTTAACTCTTACTCTGGCCTACTGGTTAAGGTCTTAACTCTTACTCTGGCCTCATAGCTAAGGTCTTAGACTCGTACTCTGGCCTACAGGTTAAGGTCTTAACTCTTACTCTGGCCTAATGGTTAAGGTCTTAACTCTTACTCTGGCCTAATAGCTAAGGTCTTAACTCTTACTCTGGCCTACTGGTTAAGGTCTTAACTTTTACTCTGGCCTACTGGTTAAGGTCTTAACTCTTACTCTGGCCTAATAGCTAAGGTCTTAGACTCGTACTCTGGCCTACTGGTTAAGGTCTTAACTCTTACTCTGGCCTAATAGCTGAGGTCTTAACTCTTACTCTGGCCTAATAGCTAAGGTCTTAGACTCGTACTCTGGCCTAATAGCTAAGGTCTTAACTCTTACTCTGGCCTAATAGCTAAGGTCTGAGACTCGTACTATGGTCTACAGGTTAAGGTCTTAACTCTTACTCTGGCCTACTGGTTAAGGTCTTAACTTTTACTCTGGCCTAATAGCTAAGGTCTTAGACTCATACTCTGGCCTAATGGTTAAGGTCTTAACTCTTACTCTGCCCTAATAGCTAAGGTCTTAACTCTTACTCTGGCCTAACGGTTAAGGTCTTAACTCTTACTCTGGCCTAATGGCTAAGGTCTTAACTCTTACTCTGGCCTAATAGCTGATGTCTTAGACTCGTACTCTGGCCTAATGGTTAAGGTCTTAACTCTTACTCTGGCCTAATAGCTAAGGTCTTAACTCTTACTCTGGCCTAATAGCTAAGGTCTTAGACTCGTACTATGGCCTACAGGTTAAGGTCTTAACTCTTACTCTGGCCTACTGGTTAAGGTCTTAACTCTTACTCTGACCTACTGGTTAAGGTCTTAACTCTTACTCTGGCCTAATAGCTAAGGTCTTAAACTCGTACTATGGCCTACAGGTTAAGATCTTAACTCTTACTCTGGCCTACTGGTTAAGGTCTTAAATCTTACTCTGGCCTAATAGCTAAGGTCTTAGACTCGTACTATGGCCTGCTGGTTAAGGTCTTAACTCTTACGCTGGCCTAATAGCTAAGGTCTTAACTCTTACTCTGGCCTAATAGCTAAGGTCTTAACTCTTACTCTGGCCTACTGGTTAAGGTCTTAACTCTTACTCTGGCCTTATAGCTCAGGTCTTAGACTCGTACTATGGCCTACTGGTTGAGGTCTTAACTCTTACGCTGGCCTACTGGTTAAGGTCTTAACTCTTACTCTGGCCTCATAGCTAAGGTCTTAGACTCGTACTCTGGCCTACAGGTTAAGGTCTTAACTCTTACTCTGGCCTAATGGTTAAGGTCTTAACTCTTACTCTGGCCTAATAGCTAAGGTCTTAACTCTTACTCTGGCCTACTGGTTAAGGTCTTAACTTTTACTCTGGCCTACTGGTTAAGGTCTTAACTCTTACTCTGGCCTAATAGCTAAGGTCTTAGACTCGTACTCTGGCCTACTGGTTACGGTCTTAACTCTTACTCTGGCCTAATAGCTGAGGTCTTAACTCTTACTCTGGCCTAATAGCTAAGGTCTGAGACTCGTACTATGGTCTACAGGTTAAGGTCTTAACTCTTACTCTGGCCTAATAGCTAAGGTCTTAACTCTTACTCTGGCCTAATAGCTAAGGTCTGAGACTCGTACTATGGTCTACAGGTTAAGGTCTTAACTCTTACTCTGGCCTACAGGTTAAGGTCTTAACTCTTACTCTGGCCTACTGGTTAAGGTCTTAACTTTTACTCTGGCCTAATAGCTAAGGTCTTAGACTCATACTCTGGCCTAATGGTTAAGGTCTTAACTCTTACTCTGGCCTAATAGCTAAGGTCTTAACTCTTACTCTGGCCTAATGGTTAAGGTCTTAACTCTTACTCTGGCCTAATGGCTAAGGTCTTAACTCTTACTCTGGCCTAATGGCTAAGGTCTTAACTCTTACTCTGGCCTAATAGCTGATGTCTTAGACTCGTACTCTGGCCTAATGGTTAAGGTCTTAACTCTTACTCTGGCCTAATAGCTAAGGTCTTAACTCTTACTCTGGCCTAATAGCTAAGGTCTTAGACTCGTACTATGGCCTACAGGTTAAGGTCTTAACTCTTACTCTGACCTACTGGTTAAGGTCTTAACTCTTACTCTGGCCTAATAGCTAAGGTCTTAAACTCGTACTATGGCCTACAGGTTAAGATCTTAACTCTTACTCTGGCCTACTGGTTAAGGTCTTAAATCTTACTCTGGCCTAATAGCTAAGGTCTTAGACTCGTACTATGGCCTGCTGGTTAAGGTCTTAACTCTTACTCTGGCCTAATAGCTAAGGTCTTAACTCTTACTCTGGCCTAATAGCTAAGGTCTTAACTCTTACTCTGGCCTACTGGTTAAGGTCTTAACTCTTACTCTGGCCTTATAGCTCAGGTCTTAGACTCGTACTATTGCCTACAGGTTGAGGTCTTAACTCTTACGCTGGCCTACTGGTTAAGGTCTTAACGCTTACTCTGGCCTCATAGCTAAGGTTTTAGACTCGTACTCTGGCCTACAGGTTAAGGTCTTAACTCTTACTCTGGCCTAATGGTTAAGGTCTTAACTCTTACTCTGGCCTAATAGCTAAGGTCTTAACTCTTACTCTGGCCTAATAGCTAAGGTCTGAGACTCGTACTATGGTCTACAGGTTAAGGTCTTAACTCTTACTCTGGCCTACTGGTTAAGGTCTTAACTCTTACTCTGGCCTAATAGCTAAGCTCTTAGACTCATACTCTGGCCTAATGGTTAAGGTCTTAACTCTTACTCTGGCCTAATAGCTAAGGTCTTAACTCTTACTCTGGCCTAATAGCTAAGGTCTTAGACTCGTACTATGGCCTACAGGTTAAGGTCTTAAGTCTTACTCTGGCCTACTGGTTAAGGTCTTAACTCTTACTCTGGCCTAATGGCTAAGGTCTTAACTCTTACTCTGGCCTAATAGCTGATGTCTTAGACTCGTACTCTGGCCTAATGGTTAAGGTCTTAACTCTTACTCTGGCCTAATAGCTAAGGTCTTAACTCTTACTCTGGCCTAATAGCTAAGGTCTTAGACTCGTACTATGGCCTACAGGTTAAGGTCCTCACTCTTACTCTGGCCTACTGGTTAAGGTCTTAACTCTTACTCTGACCTACTGGTTAAGGTCTTAACTCTTACTCTGGCCTATTAGCTAAGGTCTTAAACTCGTACTATGGCCTACAGGTTAAGATCTTAACTCTTACTCTGGCCTAATGGTTAAGGTCTTAACTCTTACTCTGGCCTAATAGATAAGGTCTTAACTCTTACTCTGGCCTAATGGTTAAGGTCTTAACTCTTACTCTGGCCTAATGGCTAAGGTCTTAACTCTTACTCTGGCCTAATAGCTGATGTCTTAGACTCGTACTCTGGCCTAATGGTTAAGGTCTTAACTCTTACTCTGGCCTAATAGCTAAGGTCTTAACTCTTACTCTGGCCTAATAGCTAAGGTCTTAGACTCGTACTATGGCCTACAGGTTAAGGTCTTAACTCTTACTCTGGCCTACTGGTTAAGGTCTTAACTCTTACTCTGGCCTAATAGCTGATGTCTTAGACTCGTACTCTGGCCTAATGGTTGAGGTCTTAACTCTTACTCTGGCCTAATAGCTAAGGTCTTAACTCTTACTCTGGCCTAATAGCTAAGGTCCTAAACTTGTACTATGGCCTACAGGTTAAGATCTTAACTCTTACTCTGGCCTACTGGTTAAGGTCTTAAATCTTACTCTGGCCTAATAGCTAAGGTCTTAGACTCGTACTCTGGCCTGCTGGTTAAGGTCTTAACTCTTACTCTGGCCTAATAGCTAAGGTCTTAACTCTTACTCTGGCCTAATAGCTAAGGTCTTAACTCTTACTCTGGCCTACTGGTTAAGGTCTTAACTCTTACTCTGGCCTTATAGCTCAGGTCTTAGACTCGTACTATGGCCTATTGGTTGAGGTCTTAACTCTTACGCTGGCCTACTGGTTAAGGTCTTAACTCTTACTCTGGCCTCATAACTAAGGTCTTAGACTCGTACTCTGGCCTACAGGTTAAGGTCTTAACTCTTACTCTGGCCTAATGGTTAAGGTCTTAACTCTTACTCTGGCCTAATAGCTAAGGTCTTAACTCTTACTCTGGCCTACTGGTTAAGGTCTTAACTTTTACTCTGGCCTACTGGTTAAGGTCTTAACTCTTACTCTGGCCTAATAGCTAAGGTCTTAGACTCGTACTCTGGCCTACTGGTTAAGGTCTTAACTCTTACTCTGGCCTAATAGCTGAGGTCTTAACTCTTACTCTGGCCTAATAGCTAAGGTCTGAGACTCGTACTATGGTCTACAGGTTAAGGTCTTAACTCTTACTCTGGCCTAATAGCTAAGGTCTTAACTCTTACTCTGGCCTAATAGCTAAGGTCTGAGACTCATACTATGGTCTACAGGTTAAGGTCTTAACTCTTACTCTGGCCTACTGGTTAAGGTCTTAACTCTTACTCTGGCCTACTGGTTAAGGTCTTAACTCTTACTCTGGCCTCATAGCTAAGGTCTTAGACTCGTACTCTGGCCTACAGGTTAAGGTCTTAACTCTTACTCTGGCCTAATGGTTAAGGTCTTAACTCTTACTCTGGCCTAATAGCTAAGGTCTTAACTCTTACTCTGGCCTACTGGTTAAGGTCTTAACTTTTACTCTGGCCTACTGGTTAAGGTCTTAACTCTTACTCTGGCCTAATAGCTAAGGTCTTAGACTCGTACTCTGGCCTACTGGTTAAGGTCTTAACTCTTACTCTGGCCTAATAGCTAAGGTCTTAGACTCGTACTCTGGCCTACTGGCTAAGGTCTTAACTCTTACTCTGGCCTAATAGCTGAGGTCTTAACTCTTACTCTGGCCTAATAGCTAAGGTCTTAGACTCGTACTCTGGCCTAATGGTTAAGGTCTTAACTCTTACTCTGGCCTAATAGCTAAGGTCTTAACTCTTACTCTGGCCTAATAGCTAAGGTCTGAGACTCGTACTATGGTCTACAGGTTAAGGTCTTAACTCTTACTCTGGCCTACTGGTTAAGGTCTTAACTTTTACTCTGGCCTAATAGCTAAGGTCTTAGACTCATACTCTGGCCTAATGGTTAAGGTCTTAACTCTTACTCTGGCCTAATAGCTAAGGTCTTAACTCTTACTCTGGCCTAATGGTTAAGGTCTTAACTCTTACTCTGGCCTAATGGCTAAGGTCTTAACTCTTACTCTGGCCTAATAGCTGATGTCTTAGACTCGTACTCTGGCCTAATGGTTAAGGTCTTAACTCTAACTCTGGCCTAATAGCTAAGGTCTTAACTCTTACTCTGGCCTAATAGCTAAGGTCTTAGACTCGTACTATGGCCTACAGGTTAAGGTCTTAACTCTTACTCTGGCCTACTGGTTAAGGTCTTAACTCTTACTCTGACCTACTGGTTAAGGTCTTAACTCTTACTCTGGCCTAATAGCTAAGGTCCTAAACTCGTACTATGGCCTACAGGTTAAGATCTTAACTCTTACTCTGGCCTACTGGTTAAGGTCTTAAATCTTACTCTGGCCTAATAGCTAAGGTCTTAGACTCGTACTATGGCCTGCTGGTTAAGGTCTTAACTCTTACTCTGGCCTAATAGCTAAGGTCTTAACTCTTACTCTGGCCTAATAGCTAAGGTCTTAACTCTTACTCTGGCCTACTGGTTAAGGTCTTAACTCTTACTCTGGCCTTATAGCTCAGGTCTTAGACTCGTACTATGGCCTACTGGTTGAGGTCTTAACTCTTATGCTGGCCTACTGGTTAAGGTCTTAACTCTTACTCTGGCCTCATAGCTAAGGTCTTAGACTCGTACTCTGGCCTACAGGTTAAGGTCTTAACTCTTACACTGGCCTAATGGTTAAGGTCTTAACTCTTACTCTGGCCTAATAGCTAAGGTCTTAACTCTTACTCTGGCCTACTGGTTAAGGTCTTAACTTTTACTCTGGCCTACTGGTTAAGGTCTTAACTCTTACTCTGGCCTAATAGCCAAGGTCTTAGACTCGTACTCTGGCCTACTGGTTAAGGTCTTAACTCTTACTCTGGCCTAATAGCTGAGGTCTTCACTCTTACTCTGGCCTAATAGCTAAGGTCTGAGACTCGTACTATGGTCTACAGGTTAAGGCATTAACTCTTACTCTGGTCTAATAGCTAAGGTCTTAACTCTTACTCTGGCCTAATAGCTAAGGTCTGAGACTCGTACTATGGTCTACAGGTTAAGGTCTTAACTCTTACTCTGGCCTACAGGTTAAGGTCTTAACTCTTACTCTGGCCTACTGGTTAAGGTCTTAACTTTTACTCTGGCCTAATAGCTAAGGTCTTAGACTCATACTCTGGCCTAATGGTTAAGGTCTTAACTCTTACTCTGGCCTAATAGCTAAGGTCTTAACTCTTACTCTGGCCTAATGGTTAAGGTCTTAACTCTTACTCTGGCCTAATGGCTAAGGTCTTAACTCTTACTCTGGCCTAATAGCTGATGTCTTAGACTCGTACTCTGGCCTAATGGTTAAGGTCTTAACTCTTACTCTGGCCTAATAGCTAAGGTCTTAACTCTTACTCTGGCCTAATAGCTAAGGTCTTAGACTCGTACTATGGCCTACAGGTTAAGGTCTTAACTCTTACTCTGACCTACTGGTTAAGGTCTTAACTCTTACTCTGGCCTAATAGCTAAGGTCTTAAACTCGTACTATGGCCTACAGGTTAAGATCTTAACTCTTACTCTGGCCTACTGGTTAAGGTCTTAAATCTTACTCTGGCCTAATAGCTAAGGTCTTAGACTCGTACTATGGCCTGCTGGTTAAGGTCTTAACTCTTACTCTGCCCTTAAAGCTAAGGTCTTAACTCTTACTCTGGCCTAATAGCTAAGGTCTTAACTCTTACTCTGGCCTACTGGTTAAGGTCTTAACTCTTACTCTGGCCTTATAGCTCAGGTCTTAGACTCGTACTATGGCCTACAGGTTGAGGTCTTAACTCTTACGCTGGCCTACTGGTTAAGGTCTTAACTCTTACTCTGGCCTCATAGCTAAGGTCTTAGACTCGTACTCTGGCCTACAGGTTAAGGTCTTAACTCTTACTCTGGCCTAATGGTTAAGGTCTTAACTCTTACTCTGGCCTAATAGCTAAGGTCTTAACTCTTACTCTGGCCTACTGGTTAAGGTCTTAACTTTTACTCTGGCCTACTGGTTAAGGTCTTAACTCTTACTCTGGCCTAATAGCTAAGGTCTTAGACTCGTACTCTGGCCTACTGGTTAAGGTCTTAACTCTTACTCTGGCCTAATAGCTAAGGTCTTAGACTCGTACTCTGGCCTACTGGCTAAGGTCTTAACTCTTACTCTGGCCTAATAGCTGAGGTCTTAACTCTTACTCTGGCCTAATAGCTACGGTCTTAGACTCGTACTCTGGCCTAATGGTTAAGGTCTTAACTCTTACTCTGGCCTAATAGCTAAGGTCTTAACTCTTACTCTGGCCTAATAGCTAAGGTCTGAGACTCGTACTATGGTCTACAGGTTAAGGTCTTAACTCTTACTCTGGCCTACTGGTTAAGGTCTTAACTCTTACTCTGGCCTAATAGCTAAGCTCTTAGACTCATACTCTGGCCTAATGGTTAAGGTCTTAACTCTTACTCTGGCCTAATAGCTAAGGTCTTAACTCTTACTCTGGCCTAATAGCTAAGGTCTTAGACTCGTACTATGGCCTACAGGTTAAGGTCTTAAGTCTTACTCTGGCCTACTGGTTAAGGTCTTAACTCTTACTCTGGCCTAATGGCTAAGGTCTTAACTCTTACTCTGGCCTAATAGCTGATGTCTTAGACTCGTACTCTGGCCTAATGGTTAAGGTCTTAACTCTTACTCTGGCCTAATAGCTAAGGTCTTAACTCTTACTCTGGCCTAATAGCTAAGGTCTTAGACTCGTACTATGGCCTACAGGTTAAGGTCTTAACTCTTACTCTGGCCTACTGGTTAAGGTCTTAACTCTTACTCTGACCTACTGGTTAAGGTCTTAACTCTTACTCTGGCCTATTAGCTAAGGTCTTAAACTCGTACTATGGCCTACAGGTTAAGATCTTAACTCTTACTCTGGCCTACTGGTTAAGGTCTTAAATCTTACTCTGGCCTAATAGCTAAGGTCTTAGACTCGTACTATGGCCTACTGGTTAAGGTCTTAACTCTTACTCTGGCCTAATAGCTAAGGTCTTAACTCTTACTCTGGCCTAATAGCTAAGGTCTTAACTCTTACTCTGAACTACTGGTTAAGGTCTTAACTCTTACTCTGGCCTAATAGCTAAGGTCTTAGACTCGTACTATGGCCTACAGGTTAAGGTCTTAACTCTTACTCTGGCCTACTGGTTAAGGTCTTAACTCTTACTCTGGCCTACTGGTTAAGGTCTTAAATCTTACTCTGGCCTAATAGCTAAGGTCTTAGACTCGTACTATGGCCTACTGGTTAAGGTCTTAACTCTTACTCTGGCCTAATAGCTAAGGTCTTAACTCTTACTCTGGCCTAATAGCTAAGGTCTTAACTCTTACTCTGAACTACTGGTTAAGGTCTTAACTCTTACTCTGGCCTAATAGCTAAGGTCTTAGACTCGTACTATGGCCTACAGGTTAAGGTCTTAACTCTTACTCTGGCCTACTGGTTAAGGTCTTAACTCTTACTCTGGCCTACTGGTTAAGGTCTTAACTCTTACTCTGGCCTACTGGTTAAGGTCTTAACTCTTACTCTGGCCTCATAGCTAAGGTCTTAGACTCGTACTCTGGCCTACAGGTTAAGGTCTTAACTCTTACTCTGTCCTAATGGTTAAGGTCTTAACTCTTACTCTGGCCTAATAGCTAAGGTCTTAACTCTTACTCTGGCCTACTGGTTAAGGTCTTAACTTTTACTCTGGCCTACTGGTTAAGGTCTTAACTCTTACTCTGGCCTAATAGCTAAGGTCTTAGACTCGTACTCTGGCCTAATGGTTAAGGTCTTAACTCTTACTCTGGCCTACTGGCTAAGGTCTTAACTCTTACTCTGGCCTAATAGCTAAGGTCTTAACTCTTACTCTGGCCTAATAGCTAAGGTCTTAACTCTTACTCTGGCCTAATAGCTAAGGTCTGAGACTCGTACTATGGTCTACAGGTTAAGGTCTTAACTCTTACTCTGGCCTACTGGTTAAGGTCTTAACTCTTACTCTGGCCTCATAGCTAAGGTCTTAGACTCGTACTCTGGCCTACAGGTTAAGGTCTTAACTCTTACTCTGGCCTAATGGTTAAGGTCTTAACTCTTACTCTGGCCTAATAGCTAAGGTCTTAACTCTTACTCTGGCCTACCGGTTAAGGTCTTAACTCTTACTCTGGCCTAACAGCTAAGGTCTTAGACTCGTACTCTGGCCTACTGGTTAAGGTCTTAACTCTTACTCTGGCCTAATAGCTAAGGTCTTAGACTCGTACTCTGGCCTACTGGCTAAGGTCTTAACTCTTACTCTGGCCTAATAGCTGAGGTCTTAACTCTTACTCTGGCCTAATAGCTAAGGTCTTAGACTCGTACTCTGGCCTAATGGTTAAGGTCTTAACTCTTACTCTGGCCTAATAGCTAAGGTCTTAACTCTTACTCTGGCCTAATAGCTAAGGTCTGAGACTCGTACTATGGTCTACAGGTTAAGGTCTTAACTCTTACTCTGGCCTACTGGTTAAGGTCTTAACTCTTACTCTGGCCTAATAGCTAAGCTCTTAGACTCATACTCTGGCCTAATGGTTAAGGTCTTAACTCTTACTCTGGCCTAATAGCTAAGGTCTTAACTCTTACTCTGGCCTAATAGCTAAGGTCTTAGACTCGTACTATGGCCTACAGGTTAAGGTCTTAACTCTTACTCTGGCCTACTGGTTAAGGTCTTAACTCTTACTCTGACCTACTGGTTAAGGTCTTAACTCTTACTCTGGCCTATTAGCTAAGGTCTTAAACTCGTACTATGGCCTACAGGTTAAGATCTTAACTCTTACTCTGGCCTACTGGTTAAGGTCTTAAATCTTACTCTGGCCTAATAGCTAAGGTCTTAGACTCGTACTATGGCCTACTGGTTAAGGTCTTAACTCTTACTCTGGCCTAATAGCTAAGGTCTTAACTCTTACTCTGGCCTAATAGCTAAGGTCTTAACTCTTACTCTGAACTACTGGTTAAGGTCTTAACTCTTACTCTGGCCTAATAGCTAAGGTCTTAGACTCGTACTATGGCCTACAGGATAAGGTCTTAACTCTTACTCTGGCCTACTGGTTAAGGTCTTAACTCTTACTCTGGCCTACTGGTTAAGGTCTTAACTCTTACTCTGGCCTACTGGTTAAGGTCTTAACTCTTACTCTGGCCTCATAGCTAAGGTCTTAGACTCGTACTCTGGCCTACAGGTTAAGGTCTTAACTCTTACTCTGTCCTAATGGTTAAGGTCTTAACTCTTACTCTGGCCTAATAGCTAAGGTCTTAACTCTTACTCTGGCCTACTGGTTAAGGTCTTAACTTTTACTCTGGCCTACTGGTTAAGGTCTTAACTCTTACTCTGGCCTAATAGCTAAGGTCTTAGACTCGTACTCTGGCCTAATGGTTAAGGTCTTAACTCTTACTCTGGCCTACTGGCTAAGGTCTTAACTCTTACTCTGGCCTAATAGCTAAGGTCTTAACTCTTACTCTGGCCTAATAGCTAAGGTCTTAACTCTTACTCTGGCCTAATAGCTAAGGTCTGAGACTCGTACTATGGTCTACAGGTTAAGGTCTTAACTCTTACTCTGGCCTACTGGTTAAGGTCTTAACTCTTACTCTGGCCTCATAGCTAAGGTCTTAGACTCGTACTCTGGCCTACAGGTTAAGGTCTTAACTCTTACTCTGGCCTAATGGTTAAGGTCTTAACTCTTACTCTGGCCTAATAGCTAAGGTCTTAACTCTTACTCTGGCCTACCGGTTAAGGTCTTAACTCTTACTCTGGCCTAACAGCTAAGGTCTTAGACTCGTACTATGGCCTACAGGTTAAGGTCTTAACTCTTACTCTGGCCTACTGGTTAAGGTCTCAACTCTTACTCTGGCCTAATAGCTAAGGTCTTAGACTCATACCCTGGCCTAATGGTTAATGTCTTAACTCTTACTCTGGCCTAATAGCTAAGGTCTTAGACTCGTACTCTGGCCTAATGGTTAAGGTCTTAACTCTTACTCTGGCCTAATCGCTAAGGTCTTAACTCTTACTCTGGCCTACTGGTTAAGGTCTTAACTCTTACTCTGGCCTAATACCTAAGGTCTTAGACTCGTACTCTGGCCTAATGGTTAAGGTCTTAACTCTTACTCTGGCCTACTGGCTAAGGTCTTAACTCTTACTCTGGCCTAATAGCTAAGGTCTTAACTCTTACTCTGGCCTAATAGCTAAGGTCTTAACTCTTACTCTGGCCTAATAGCTAAGGTCTGAGACTCGTACTATGGTCTACAGGTTAAGGTCTTAACTCTTACTCTGGCCTACTGGTTAAGGTCTTAACTCTTACTCTGGCCTCATAGCTAAGGTCTTAGACTCGTACTCTGGCCTACAGGTTAAGGTCTTAACTCTTACTCTGGCCTAATGGTTAAGGTCTTAACTCTTACTCTGGCCTAATAGCTAAGGTCTTAACTCTTACTCTGGCCTACTGGTTAAGGTCTTAACTTTTACTCTGGCCTACTGGTTAAGGTCTTAACTCTTACTCTGGCCTAATAGCTAAGGTCTTAGACTCGTACTCTGGCCTACTGGTTAAGGTCTTAACTCTTACTCTGGCCTAATAGCTGAGGTCTTAACTCTTACTCTGGCCTAATAGCTAAGGTCTTAGACTCGTACTCTGGCCTAATAGCTAAGGTCTTAACTCTTACTCTGGCCTAATAGCTAAGGTCTGAGACTCGTACTATGGTCTACAGGTTAAGGTCTTAACTCTTACTCTGGCCTACTGGTTAAGGTCTTAACTTTTACTCTGGCCTAATAGCTAAGGTCTTAGACTCATACTCTGGCCTAATGGTTAAGGTCTTAACTCTTACTCTGCCCTAATAGCTAAGGTCTTAACTCTTACTCTGGCCTAACGGTTAAGGTCTTAACTCTTACTCTGGCCTAATGGCTAAGGTCTTAACTCTTACTCTGGCCTAATAGCTGATGTCTTAGACTCGTACTCTGGCCTAATGGTTAAGGTCTTAACTCTTACTCTGGCCTAATAGCTAAGGTCTTAACTCTTACTCTGGCCTAATAGCTAAGGTCTTAGACTCGTACTATGGCCTACAGGTTAAGGTCTTAACTCTTACTCTGGCCTACTGGTTAAGGTCTTAACTCTTACTCTGACCTACTGGTTAAGGTCTTAACTCTTACTCTGGCCTAATAGCTAAGGTCTTAAACTCGTACTATGGCCTACAGGTTAAGATCTTAACTCTTACTCTGGCCTACTGGTTAAGGTCTTAAATCTTACTCTGGCCTAATAGCTAAGGTCTTAGACTCGTACTATGGCCTGCTGGTTAAGGTCTTAACTCTTACGCTGGCCTAATAGCTAAGGTCTTAACTCTTACTCTGGCCTAATAGCTAAGGTCTTAACTCTTACTCTGGCCTACTGGTTAAGGTCTTAACTCTTACTCTGGCCTTATAGCTCAGGTCTTAGACTCGTACTATGGCCTACTGGTTGAGGTCTTAACTCTTACGCTGGCCTACTGGTTAAGGTCTTAACTCTTACTCTGGCCTCATAGCTAAGGTCTTAGACTCGTACTCTGGCCTACAGGTTAAGGTCTTAACTCTTACTCTGGCCTAATGGTTAAGGTCTTAACTCTTACTCTGGCCTAATAGCTAAGGTCTTAACTCTTACTCTGGCCTACTGGTTAAGGTCTTAACTTTTACTCTGGCCTACTGGTTAAGGTCTTAACTCTTACTCTGGCCTAATAGCTAAGGTCTTAGACTCGTACTCTGGCCTACTGGTTACGGTCTTAACTCTTACTCTGGCCTAATAGCTGAGGTCTTAACTCTTACTCTGGCCTAATAGCTAAGGTCTGAGACTCGTACTATGGTCTACAGGTTAAGGTCTTAACTCTTACTCTGGCCTAATAGCTAAGGTCTTAACTCTTACTCTGGCCTAATAGCTAAGGTCTGAGACTCGTACTATGGTCTACAGGTTAAGGTCTTAACTCTTACTCTGGCCTACAGGTTAAGGTCTTAACTCTTACTCTGGCCTACTGGTTAAGGTCTTAACTTTTACTCTGGCCTAATAGCTAAGGTCTTAGACTCATACTCTGGCCTAATGGTTAAGGTCTTAACTCTTACTCTGGCCTAATAGCTAAGGTCTTAACTCTTACTCTGGCCTAATGGTTAAGGTCTTAACTCTTACTCTGGCCTAATGGCTAAGGTCTTAACTCTTACTCTGGCCTAATGGCTAAGGTCTTAACTCTTACTCTGGCCTAATAGCTGATGTCTTAGACTCGTACTCTGGCCTAATGGTTAAGGTCTTAACTCTTACTCTGGCCTAATAGCTAAGGTCTTAACTCTTACTCTGGCCTAATAGCTAAGGTCTTAGACTCGTACTATGGCCTACAGGTTAAGGTCTTAACTCTTACTCTGACCTACTGGTTAAGGTCTTAACTCTTACTCTGGCCTAATAGCTAAGGTCTTAAACTCGTACTATGGCCTACAGGTTAAGATCTTAACTCTTACTCTGGCCTACTGGTTAAGGTCTTAAATCTTACTCTGGCCTAATAGCTAAGGTCTTAGACTCGTACTATGGCCTGCTGGTTAAGGTCTTAACTCTTACTCTGGCCTAATAGCTAAGGTCTTAACTCTTACTCTGGCCTAATAGCTAAGGTCTTAACTCTTACTCTGGCCTACTGGTTAAGGTCTTAACTCTTACTCTGGCCTTATAGCTCAGGTCTTAGACTCGTACTATTGCCTACAGGTTGAGGTCTTAACTCTTACGCTGGCCTACTGGTTAAGGTCTTAACGCTTACTCTGGCCTCATAGCTAAGGTTTTAGACTCGTACTCTGGCCTACAGGTTAAGGTCTTAACTCTTACTCTGGCCTAATGGTTAAGGTCTTAACTCTTACTCTGGCCTAATAGCTAAGGTCTTAACTCTTACTCTGGCCTAATAGCTAAGGTCTGAGACTCGTACTATGGTCTACAGGTTAAGGTCTTAACTTTTACTCTGGCCTACTGGTTAAGGTCTTAACTCTTACTCTGGCCTAATAGCTAAGGTCTTAGACTCGTACTCTGGCCTAATGGTTAAGGTCTTAACTCTTACTCTGGCCTACTGGCTAAGGTCTTAACTCTTACTCTGGCCTAATAGCTAAGGTCTTAACTCTTACTCTGGCCTAATAGCTAAGGTCTTAACTCTTACTCTGGCCTAATAGCTAAGGTCTGAGACTCGTACTATGGTCTACAGGTTAAGGTCTTAACTCTTACTCTGGCCTACTGGTTAAGGTCTTAACTCTTACTCTGGCCTCATAGCTAAGGTCTTAGACTCGTACTCTGGCCTACAGGTTAAGGTCTTAACTCTTACTCTGGCCTAATGGTTAAGGTCTTAACTCTTACTCTGGCCTAATAGCTAAGGTCTTAACTCTTACTCTGGCCTACCGGTTAAGGTCTTAACTCTTACTCTGGCCTAACAGCTAAGGTCTTAGACTCGTACTCTGGCCTACTGGTTAAGGTCTTAACTCTTACTCTGGCCTAATAGCTAAGGTCTTAGACTCGTACTCTGGCCTACTGGCTAAGGTCTTAACTCTTACTCTGGCCTAATAGCTGAGGTCTTAACTCTTACTCTGGCCTAATAGCTAAGGTCTTAGACTCGTACTCTGGCCTAATGGTTAAGGTCTTAACTCTTACTCTGGCCTAATAGCTAAGGTCTTAACTCTTACTCTGGCCTAATAGCTAAGGTCTGAGACTCGTACTATGGTCTACAGGTTAAGGTCTTAACTCTTACTCTGGCCTACTGGTTAAGGTCTTAACTCTTACTCTGGCCTAATAGCTAAGCTCTTAGACTCATACTCTGGCCTAATGGTTAAGGTCTTAACTCTTACTCTGGCCTAATAGCTAAGGTCTTAACTCTTACTCTGGCCTAATAGCTAAGGTCTTAGACTCGTACTATGGCCTACAGGTTAAGGTCTTAACTCTTACTCTGGCCTACTGGTTAAGGTCTTAACTCTTACTCTGACCTACTGGTTAAGGTCTTAACTCTTACTCTGGCCTATTAGCTAAGGTCTTAAACTCGTACTATGGCCTACAGGTTAAGATCTTAACTCTTACTCTGGCCTACTGGTTAAGGTCTTAAATCTTACTCTGGCCTAATAGCTAAGGTCTTAGACTCGTACTATGGCCTACTGGTTAAGGTCTTAACTCTTACTCTGGCCTAATAGCTAAGGTCTTAACTCTTACTCTGGCCTAATAGCTAAGGTCTTAACTCTTACTCTGAACTACTGGTTAAGGTCTTAACTCTTACTCTGGCCTAATAGCTAAGGTCTTAGACTCGTACTATGGCCTACAGGATAAGGTCTTAACTCTTACTCTGGCCTACTGGTTAAGGTCTTAACTCTTACTCTGGCCTACTGGTTAAGGTCTTAACTCTTACTCTGGCCTACTGGTTAAGGTCTTAACTCTTACTCTGGCCTCATAGCTAAGGTCTTAGACTCGTACTCTGGCCTACAGGTTAAGGTCTTAACTCTTACTCTGTCCTAATGGTTAAGGTCTTAACTCTTACTCTGGCCTAATAGCTAAGGTCTTAACTCTTACTCTGGCCTACTGGTTAAGGTCTTAACTTTTACTCTGGCCTACTGGTTAAGGTCTTAACTCTTACTCTGGCCTAATAGCTAAGGTCTTAGACTCGTACTCTGGCCTAATGGTTAAGGTCTTAACTCTTACTCTGGCCTACTGGCTAAGGTCTTAACTCTTACTCTGGCCTAATAGCTAAGGTCTTAACTCTTACTCTGGCCTAATAGCTAAGGTCTTAACTCTTACTCTGGCCTAATAGCTAAGGTCTGAGACTCGTACTATGGTCTACAGGTTAAGGTCTTAACTCTTACTCTGGCCTACTGGTTAAGGTCTTAACTCTTACTCTGGCCTCATAGCTAAGGTCTTAGACTCGTACTCTGGCCTACAGGTTAAGGTCTTAACTCTTACTCTGGCCTAATGGTTAAGGTCTTAACTCTTACTCTGGCCTAATAGCTAAGGTCTTAACTCTTACTCTGGCCTACCGGTTAAGGTCTTAACTCTTACTCTGGCCTAACAGCTAAGGTCTTAGACTCGTACTATGGCCTACAGGTTAAGGTCTTAACTCTTACTCTGGCCTACTGGTTAAGGTCTCAACTCTTACTCTGGCCTAATAGCTAAGGTCTTAGACTCATACCCTGGCCTAATGGTTAATGTCTTAACTCTTACTCTGGCCGAATAGCTAAGGTCTTAGACTCGTACTCTGGCCTAATGGTTAAGGTCTTAACTCTTACTCTGGCCTAATCGCTAAGGTCTTAACTCTTACTCTGGCCTACTGGTTAAGGTCTTAACTCTTACTCTGGCCTAATACCTAAGGTCTTAGACTCGTACTCTGGCCTAATGGTTAAGGTCTTAACTCTTACTCTGGCCTACTGGCTAAGGTCTTAACTCTTACTCTGGCCTAATAGCTAAGGTCTTAACTCTTACTCTGGCCTAATAGCTAAGGTCTTAACTCTTACTCTGGCCTAATAGCTAAGGTCTGAGACTCGTACTATGGTCTACAGGTTAAGGTCTTAACTCTTACTCTGGCCTACTGGTTAAGGTCTTAACTCTTACTCTGGCCTCATAGCTAAGGTCTTAGACTCGTACTCTGGCCTACAGGTTAAGGTCTTAACTCTTACTCTGGCCTAATGGTTAAGGTCTTAACTCTTACTCTGGCCTAATAGCTAAGGTCTTAACTCTTACTCTGGCCTACTGGTTAAGGTCTTAACTTTTACTCTGGCCTACTGGTTAAGGTCTTAACTCTTACTCTGGCCTAATAGCTAAGGTCTTAGACTCGTACTCTGGCCTACTGGTTAAGGTCTTAACTCTTACTCTGGCCTAATAGCTGAGGTCTTAACTCTTACTCTGGCCTAATAGCTAAGGTCTTAGACTCGTACTCTGGCCTAATAGCTAAGGTCTTAACTCTTACTCTGGCCTAATAGCTAAGGTCTGAGACTCGTACTATGGTCTACAGGTTAAGGTCTTAACTCTTACTCTGGCCCACTGGTTAAGGTCTTAACTTTTACTCTGGCCTAATAGCTAAGGTCTTAGACTCATACTCTGGCCTAATGGTTAAGGTCTTAACTCTTACTCTGCCCTAATAGCTAAGGTCTTAACTCTTACTCTGGCCTAACGGTTAAGGTCTTAACTCTTACTCTGGCCTAATGGCTAAGGTCTTAACTCTTACTCTGGCCTAATAGCTGATGTCTTAGACTCGTACTCTGGCCTAATGGTTAAGGTCTTAACTCTTACTCTGGCCTAATAGCTAAGGTCTTAACTCTTACTCTGGCCTAATAGCTAAGGTCTTAGACTCGTACTATGGCCTACAGGTTAAGGTCTTAACTCTTACTCTGGCCTACTGGTTAAGGTCTTAACTCTTACTCTGACCTACTGGTTAAGGTCTTAACTCTTACTCTGGCCTAATAGCTAAGGTCTTAAACTCGTACTATGGCCTACAGGTTAAGATCTTAACTCTTACTCTGGCCTACTGGTTAAGGTCTTAAATCTTACTCTGGCCTAATAGCTAAGGTCTTAGACTCGTACTATGGCCTGCTGGTTAAGGTCTTAACTCTTACGCTGGCCTAATAGCTAAGGTCTTAACTCTTACTCTGGCCTAATAGCTAAGGTCTTAACTCTTACTCTGGCCTACTGGTTAAGGTCTTAACTCTTACTCTGGCCTTATAGCTCAGGTCTTAGACTCGTACTATGGCCTACTGGTTGAGGTCTTAACTCTTACGCTGGCCTACTGGTTAAGGTCTTAACTCTTACTCTGGCCTCATAGCTAAGGTCTTAGACTCGTACTCTGGCCTACAGGTTAAGGTCTTAACTCTTACTCTGGCCTAATGGTTAAGGTCTTAACTCTTACTCTGGCCTAATAGCTAAGGTCTTAACTCTTACTCTGGCCTACTGGTTAAGGTCTTAACTTTTACTCTGGCCTACTGGTTAAGGTCTTAACTCTTACTCTGGCCTAATAGCTAAGGTCTTAGACTCGTACTCTGGCCTACTGGTTACGGTCTTAACTCTTACTCTGGCCTAATAGCTGAGGTCTTAACTCTTACTCTGGCCTAATAGCTAAGGTCTGAGACTCGTACTATGGTCTACAGGTTAAGGTCTTAACTCTTACTCTGGCCTAATAGCTAAGGTCTTAACTCTTACTCTGGCCTAATAGCTAAGGTCTGAGACTCGTACTATGGTCTACAGGTTAAGGTCTTAACTCTTACTCTGGCCTACAGGTTAAGGTCTTAACTCTTACTCTGGCCTACTGGTTAAGGTCTTAACTTTTACTCTGGCCTAATAGCTAAGGTCTTAGACTCATACTCTGGCCTAATGGTTAAGGTCTTAACTCTTACTCTGGCCTAATAGCTAAGGTCTTAACTCTTACTCTGGCCTAATGGTTAAGGTCTTAACTCTTACTCTGGCCTAATGGCTAAGGTCTTAACTCTTACTCTGGCCTAATGGCTAAGGTCTTAACTCTTACTCTGGCCTAATAGCTGATGTCTTAGACTCGTACTCTGGCCTAATGGTTAAGGTCTTAACTCTTACTCTGGCCTAATAGCTAAGGTCTTAACTCTTACTCTGGCCTAATAGCTAAGGTCTTAGACTCGTACTATGGCCTACAGGTTAAGGTCTTAACTCTTACTCTGACCTACTGGTTAAGGTCTTAACTCTTACTCTGGCCTAATAGCTAAGGTCTTAAACTCGTACTATGGCCTACAGGTTAAGATCTTAACTCTTACTCTGGCCTACTGGTTAAGGTCTTAAATCTTACTCTGGCCTAATAGCTAAGGTCTTAGACTCGTACTATGGCCTGCTGGTTAAGGTCTTAACTCTTACTCTGGCCTAATAGCTAAGGTCTTAACTCTTACTCTGGCCTAATAGCTAAGGTCTTAACTCTTACTCTGGCCTACTGGTTAAGGTCTTAACTCTTACTCTGGCCTTATAGCTCAGGTCTTAGACTCGTACTATTGCCTACAGGTTGAGGTCTTAACTCTTACGCTGGCCTACTGGTTAAGGTCTTAACGCTTACTCTGGCCTCATAGCTAAGGTTTTAGACTCGTACTCTGGCCTACAGGTTAAGGTCTTAACTCTTACTCTGGCCTAATGGTTAAGGTCTTAACTCTTACTCTGGCCTAATAGCTAAGGTCTTAACTCTTACTCTGGCCTAATAGCTAAGGTCTGAGACTCGTACTATGGTCTACAGGTTAAGGTCTTAACTCTTACTCTGGCCTACTGGTTAAGGTCTTAACTCTTACTCTGGCCTAATAGCTAAGCTCTTAGACTCATACTCTGGCCTAATGGTTAAGGTCTTAACTCTTACTCTGGCCTAATAGCTAAGGTCTTAACTCTTACTCTGGCCTAATAGCTAAGGTCTTAGACTCGTACTATGGCCTACAGGTTAAGGTCTTAAGTCTTACTCTGGCCTACTGGTTAAGGTCTTAACTCTTACTCTGGCCTAATGGCTAAGGTCTTAACTCTTACTCTGGCCTAATAGCTGATGTCTTAGACTCGTACTCTGGCCTAATGGTTAAGGTCTTAACTCTTACTCTGGCCTAATAGCTAAGGTCTTAACTCTTACTCTGGCCTAATAGCTAAGGTCTTAGACTCGTACTATGGCCTACAGGTTAAGGTCCTCACTCTTACTCTGGCCTACTGGTTAAGGTCTTAACTCTTACTCTGACCTACTGGTTAAGGTCTTAACTCTTACTCTGGCCTATTAGCTAAGGTCTTAAACTCGTACTATGGCCTACAGGTTAAGATCTTAACTCTTACTCTGGCCTAATGGTTAAGGTCTTAACTCTTACTCTGGCCTAATAGATAAGGTCTTAACTCTTACTCTGGCCTAATGGTTAAGGTCTTAACTCTTACTCTGGCCTAATGGCTAAGGTCTTAACTCTTACTCTGGCCTAATAGCTGATGTCTTAGACTCGTACTCTGGCCTAATGGTTAAGGTCTTAACTCTTACTCTGGCCTAATAGCTAAGGTCTTAACTCTTACTCTGGCCTAATAGCTAAGGTCTTAGACTCGTACTATGGCCTACAGGTTAAGGTCTTAACTCTTACTCTGGCCTACTGGTTAAGGTCTTAACTCTTACTCTGGCCTAATAGCTGATGTCTTAGACTCGTACTCTGGCCTAATGGTTGAGGTCTTAACTCTTACTCTGGCCTAATAGCTAAGGTCTTAACTCTTACTCTGGCCTAATAGCTAAGGTCCTAAACTTGTACTATGGCCTACAGGTTAAGATCTTAACTCTTACTCTGGCCTACTGGTTAAGGTCTTAAATCTTACTCTGGCCTAATAGCTAAGGTCTTAGACTCGTACTATGGCCTGCTGGTTAAGGTCTTAACTCTTACTCTGGCCTAATAGCTAAGGTCTTAACTCTTACTCTGGCCTAATAGCTAAGGTCTTAACTCTTACTCTGGCCTACTGGTTAAGGTCTTAACTCTTACTCTGGCCTTATAGCTCAGGTCTTAGACTCGTACTATGGCCTATTGGTTGAGGTCTTAACTCTTACGCTGGCCTACTGGTTAAGGTCTTAACTCTTACTCTGGCCTCATAACTAAAGTCTTAGACTCGTACTCTGGCCTACAGGTTAAGGTCTTAACTCTTACTCTGGCCTAATGGTTAAGGTCTTAACTCTTACTCTGGCCTAATAGCTAAGGTCTTAACTCTTACTCTGGCCTACTGGTTAAGGTCTTAACTTTTACTCTGGCCTACTGGTTAAGGTCTTAACTCTTACTCTGGCCTAATAGCTAAGGTCTTAGACTCGTACTCTGGCCTACTGGTTAAGGTCTTAACTCTTACTCTGGCCTAATAGCTAAGGTCTTAGACTCGTACTCTGGCCTACTGGCTAAGGTCTTAACTCTTACTCTGGCCTTATAGCTCAGGTCTTAGACTCGTACTATTGCCTACAGGTTGAGGTCTTAACTCTTACGCTGGCCTACTGGTTAAGGTCTTAACGCTTACTCTGGCCTCATAGCTAAGGTTTTAGACTCGTACTCTGGCCTACAGGTTAAGGTCTTAACTCTTACTCTGGCCTAATGGTTAAGGTCTTAACTCTTACTCTGGCCTAATAGCTAAGGTCTTAACTCTTACTCTGGCCTAATAGCTAAGGTCTTAGACTCGTACTATGGCCTACAGGTTAAGGTCTTAAGTCTTACTCTGGCCTACTGGTTAAGGTCTTAACTCTTACTCTGGCCTAATGGCTAAGGTCTTAACTCTTACTCTGGCCTAATAGCTGATGTCTTAGACTCGTACTCTGGCCTAATGGTTAAGGTCTTAACTCTTACTCTGGCCTAATAGCTAAGGTCTTAACTCTTACTCTGGCCTAATAGCTAAGGTCTTAGACTCGTACTATGGCCTACAGGTTAAGGTCCTCACTCTTACTCTGGCCTACTGGTTAAGGTCTTAACTCTTACTCTGACCTACTGGTTAAGGTCTTAACTCTTACTCTGGCCTATTAGCTAAGGTCTTAAACTCGTACTATGGCCTACAGGTTAAGATCTTAACTCTTACTCTGGCCTAATGGTTAAGGTCTTAACTCTTACTCTGGCCTAATAGATAAGGTCTTAACTCTTACTCTGGCCTAATGGTTAAGGTCTTAACTCTTACTCTGGCCTAATGGCTAAGGTCTTAACTCTTACTCTGGCCTAATAGCTGATGTCTTAGACTCGTACTCTGGCCTAATGGTTAAGGTCTTAACTCTTACTCTGGCCTAATAGCTAAGGTCTTAACTCTTACTCTGGCCTAATAGCTAAGGTCTTAGACTCGTACTATGGCCTACAGGTTAAGGTCTTAACTCTTACTCTGGCCTACTGGTTAAGGTCTTAACTCTTACTCTGGCCTAATAGCTGATGTCTTAGACTCGTACTCTGGCCTAATGGTTGAGGTCTTAACTCTTACTCTGGCCTAATAGCTAAGGTCTTAACTCTTACTCTGGCCTAATAGCTAAGGTCCTAAACTTGTACTATGGCCTACAGGTTAAGATCTTAACTCTTACTCTGGCCTACTGGTTAAGGTCTTAAATCTTACTCTGGCCTAATAGCTAAGGTCTTAGACTCGTACTATGGCCTGCTGGTTAAGGTCTTAACTCTTACTCTGGCCTAATAGCTAAGGTCTTAACTCTTACTCTGGCCTAATAGCTAAGGTCTTAACTCTTACTCTGGCCTACTGGTTAAGGTCTTAACTCTTACTCTGGCCTTATAGCTCAGGTCTTAGACTCGTACTATGGCCTATTGGTTGAGGTCTTAACTCTTACGCTGGCCTACTGGTTAAGGTCTTAACTCTTACTCTGGCCTCATAACTAAGGTCTTAGACTCGTACTCTGGCCTACAGGTTAAGGTCTTAACTCTTACTCTGGCCTAATGGTTAAGGTCTTAACTCTTACTCTGGCCTAATAGCTAAGGTCTTAACTCTTACTCTGGCCTACTGGTTAAGGTCTTAACTTTTACTCTGGCCTACTGGTTAAGGTCTTAACTCTTACTCTGGCCTAATAGCTAAGGTCTTAGACTCGTACTCTGGCCTACTGGTTAAGGTCTTAACTCTTACTCTGGCCTAATAGCTGAGGTCTTAACTCTTACTCTGGCCTAATAGCTAAGGTCTGAGACTCGTACTATGGTCTACAGGTTAAGGTCTTAACTCTTTCTCTGGCCTAATAGCTAAGGTCTTAACTCTTACTCTGGCCTAATAGCTAAGGTCTGAGACTCGTACTATGGTCTACAGGTTAAGGTCTTAACTCTTACTCTGGCCTACTGGTTAAGGTCTTAACTCTTACTCTGGCCTACTGGTTAAGGTCTTAACTCTTACTCTGGCCTCATAGCTAAGGTCTTAGACTCCTACTCTGGCCTACAGGTTAAGGTCTTAACTCTTACTCTGGCCTAATGGTTAAGGTCTTAACTCTTACTCTGGCCTAATAGCTAAGGTCTTAACTCTTACTCTGGCCTACTGGTTAAGGTCTTAACTTTTACTCTGGCCTACTGGTTAAGGTCTTAACTCTTACTCTGGCCTAATAGCTAAGGTCTTAGACTCGTACTCTGGCCTACTGGTTAAGGTCTTAACTCTTACTCTGGCCTAATAGCTAAGGTCTTAGACTCGTACTCTGGCCTACTGGCTAAGGTCTTAACTCTTACTCTGGCCTAATAGCTGAGGTCTTAACTCTTACTCTGGCCTAATAGCTAAGGTCTTAGACTCGTACTCTGGCCTAATGGTTAAGGTCTTAACTCTTACTCTGGCCTAATAGCTAAGGTCTTAACTCTTACTCTGGCCTAATAGCTAAGGTCTGAGACTCGTACTATGGTCTACAGGTTAAGGTCTTAACTCTTACTCTGGCCTACTGGTTAAGGTCTTAACTTTTACTCTGGCCTAATAGCTAAGGTCTTAGACTCATACTCTGGCCTAATGGTTAAGGTCTTAACTCTTACTCTGGCCTAATAGCTAAGGTCTTAACTCTTACTCTGGCCTAATGGTTAAGGTCTTAACTCTTACTCTGGCCTAATGGCTAAGGTCTTAACTCTTACTCTGGCCTAATAGCTGATGTCTTAGACTCGTACTCTGGCCTAATGGTTAAGGTCTTAACTCTAACTCTGGCCTAATAGCTAAGGTCTTAACTCTTACTCTGGCCTAATAGCTAAGGTCTTAGACTCGTACTATGGCCTACAGGTTAAGGTCTTAACTCTTACTCTGGCCTACTGGTTAAGGTCTTAACTCTTACTCTGACCTACTGGTTAAGGTCTTAACTCTTACTCTGGCCTAATAGCTAAGGTCCTAAACTCGTACTATGGCCTACAGGTTAAGATCTTAACTCTTACTCTGGCCTACTGGTTAAGGTCTTAAATCTTACTCTGGCCTAATAGCTAAGGTCTTAGACTCGTACTATGGCCTGCTGGTTAAGGTCTTAACTCTTACTCTGGCCTAATAGCTAAGGTCTTAACTCTTACTCTGGCCTAATAGCTAAGGTCTTAACTCTTACTCTGGCCTACTGGTTAAGGTCTTAACTCTTACTCTGGCCTTATAGCTCAGGTCTTAGACTCGTACTATGGCCTACTGGTTGAGGTCTTAACTCTTATGCTGGCCTACTGGTTAAGGTCTTAACTCTTACTCTGGCCTCATAGCTAAGGTCTTAGACTCGTACTCTGGCCTACAGGTTAAGGTCTTAACTCTTACACTGGCCTAATGGTTAAGGTCTTAACTCTTACTCTGGCCTAATAGCTAAGGTCTTAACTCTTACTCTGGCCTACTGGTTAAGGTCTTAAATCTTACTCTGGCCTAATAGCTAAGGTCTTAGACTCGTACTATGGCCTGCTGGTTAAGGTCTTAACTCTTACTCTGCCCTTAAAGCTAAGGTCTTAACTCTTACTCTGGCCTAATAGCTAAGGTCTTAACTCTTACTCTGGCCTACTGGTTAAGGTCTTAACTCTTACTCTGGCCTTATAGCTCAGGTCTTAGACTCGTACTATGGCCTACAGGTTGAGGTCTTAACTCTTACGCTGGCCTACTGGTTAAGGTCTTAACTCTTACTCTGGCCTCATAGCTAAGGTCTTAGACTCGTACTCTGGCCTACAGGTTAAGGTCTTAACTCTTACTCTGGCCTAATGGTTAAGGTCTTAACTCTTACTCTGGCCTAATAGCTAAGGTCTTAACTCTTACTCTGGCCTACTGGTTAAGGTCTTAACTTTTACTCTGGCCTACTGGTTAAGGTCTTAACTCTTACTCTGGCCTAATAGCTAAGGTCTTAGACTCGTACTCTGGCCTACTGGTTAAGGTCTTAACTCTTACTCTGGCCTAATAGCTAAGGTCTTAGACTCGTACTCTGGCCTACTGGCTAAGGTCTTAACTCTTACTCTGGCCTAATAGCTGAGGTCTTAACTCTTACTCTGGCCTAATAGCTAAGGTCTTAGACTCGTACTCTGGCCTAATGGTTAAGGTCTTAACTCTTACTCTGGCCTAATAGCTAAGGTCTTAACTCTTACTCTGGCCTAATAGCTAAGGTCTGAGACTCGTACTATGGTCTACAGGTTAAGGTCTTAACTCTTACTCTGGCCTACTGGTTAAGGTCTTAACTCTTACTCTGGCCTAATAGCTAAGCTCTTAGACTCATACTCTGGCCTAATGGTTAAGGTCTTAACTCTTACTCTGGCCTAATAGCTAAGGTCTTAACTCTTACTCTGGCCTAATAGCTAAGGTCTTAGACTCGTACTATGGCCTACAGGTTAAGGTCTTAAGTCTTACTCTGGCCTACTGGTTAAGGTCTTAACTCTTACTCCGGCCTAATGGCTAAGGTCTTAACTCTTACTCTGGCCTAATAGCTGATGTCTTAGACTCGTACTCTGGCCTAATGGTTAAGGTCTTAACTCTTACTCTGGCCTAATAGCTAAGGTCTTAACTCTTACTCTGGCCTAATAGCTAAGGTCTTAGACTCGTACTATGGCCTACAGGTTAAGGTCTTAACTCTTACTCTGGCCTACTGGTTAAGGTCTTAACTCTTACTCTGACCTACTGGTTAAGGTCTTAACTCTTACTCTGGCCTATTAGCTAAGGTCTTAAACTCGTACTATGGCCTACAGGTTAAGATCTTAACTCTTACTCTGGCCTACTGGTTAAGGTCTTAAATCTTACTCTGGCCTAATAGCTAAGGTCTTAGACTCGTACTATGGCCTACTGGTTAAGGTCTTAAGTCTTACTCTGGCCTAATAGCTAAGGTCTTAACTCTTACTCTGGCCTAATAGCTAAGGTCTTAACTCTTACTCTGAACTACTGGTTAAGGTCTTAACTCTTACTCTGGCCTAATAGCTAAGGTCTTAGACTCGTACTATGGCCTACAGGTTAAGGTCTTAACTCTTACTCTGGCCTACTGGTTAAGGTCTTAACTCTTACTCTGGCCTACTGGTTAAGGTCTTAACTCTTACTCTGGCCTACTGGTTAAGGTCTTAACTCTTACTCTGGCCTCATAGTTAAGGTCTTAGACTCGTACTCTGGCCTACAGGTTAAGGTCTTAACTCTTACTCTGTCCTAATGGTTAAGGTCTTAACTCTTACTCTGGCCTAATAGCTAAGGTCTTAACTCTTACTCTGGCCTACTGGTTAAGGTCTTAACTTTTACTCTGGCCTACTGGTTAAGGTCTTAACTCTTACTCTGGCCTAATAGCTAAGGTCTTAGACTCGTACTCTGGCCTAGTGGTTAAGGTCTTAACTCTTACTCTGGCCTAATAGCTAAGGTCTTAGACTCATACTCTGGCCTACTGGCTAAGGTCTTAACTCATACTCTGGCCTACTAGCTGAGGTCTTAACTCTTACTCTGGCCTAATAGCTAAGGTCTTAGACTCGTACTATGGTCTACAGGTTAAGGTCTTAACTCTTACTCTGGCCTACTGGTTAAGGTCTTAAATCTTACTCTGGCCTAATAGCTAAGGTCTTAGACTCGTACTCTGGCCTAATGGTTAAGGTCTTAACTCTTACTCTGGCCTAATAGCTAAGGTCTTAGACTCATACTCTGGACTAATGGTTAAGGTCTTAACTCTTACTCTGGCCTACTGGTTAATGTATTAACTCTTACTCTGGCCTAATAGCTAAGGTCTTAACTCTTAATCTGGCCTAATAGCTAAGGTCTTAACTCTTACTCTGGCCTACTGGTTAAGGTCTTAACTCTTACTCTGGCCTAATAGCTAAGGTCTTAGACACGTACTCTGGCCCAATGGTTAAGGTCTTAACTCTTACTCTGGCCTAATAGCTAAGGTCTTAGACTCGTACTCTGACCTAATGGTTAAGGTCTTAACTCTTACTCTGGCCTAATAGCTAAGGTCTTAACTCTTACTCTGGCATAATAGCTATGGTCTTAGACTCGTACTTTGGCCTACAGGTTAAGGTCTTAACTCTTACTCTGTCCTAATGGTTAAGGTCTTAACTCTTACTCTGGCCTAATAGCTAAGGTCTTAGACTCGTACTCTGGCCTAATAGCTAAGGTCTTAGACTCGTACTCTGGCCTAATGGTTAAGGTCTTCACTCTTACTCTGGCCTACTGGCTAAGGTCTTAACTCTTACTCTGGCCTAATAGCTAAGGTCTTAACTCTTACTCTGGCCTAATAGCTAAGGTCTTAACTCTTACTCTGGCCTAATAGCTAAGGTCTGAGACTTGTACTATGGTCTACAAGTTAAGGTCTTAACTCTTACTCTGGCCTACTGGTTAAGGTCTTAACTCTTACTCTGGCCTCATAGCTAAGGTCTTAGACTCGTACTCTGGCCTACAGGTTAAGGTCTTAACTCTTACTCTGGCCTAATGGTTAAGGTATTAACTCTTACTCTGGCCTAATAGCTAAGGTCTTAACTCTTACTCTGGCCTACTGGTTAAGGTCTTAACTTTTACTCTGGCCTACTGGTTAAGGTCTTAACTCTTACTCTGGCCTAATAGCTAAGGTCTTAGACTCGTACTCTGGCCTACTGGTTAAGGTCTTAACTCTTACTCTGGCCTAATAGCTAAGGTCTTAGACTCGTACTCTGGCCTACTGGCTAAGGTCTTAACTCTTACTCTGGCCTAATAGCTGAGGTCTTAACTCTTACTCTGGCCTAATAGCTAAGGTCTTAGACTCGTACTCTGGCCTAATGGTTAAGGTCTTAACTCTTACTCTGGCCTAATAGCTAAGGTCTTAACTCTTACTCTGGCCTAATAGCTAAGGTCTGAGACTCGTACTATGGTCTACAGGTTAAGGTCTTAACTCTTACTCTGGCCTACTGGTTAAGGTCTTAACTTTTACTCTGGCCTAATAGCTAAGGTCTTAGACTCATACTCTGGCCTAATGGTTAAGGTCTTAACACTTACTCTGGCCTAATAGCTAAGGTCTTAACTCTTACTCTGGCCTAGTGGTTAAGGTCTTAACTCTTACTCTGGCCTAATGGCTAAGGTCTTAACTCTTACTCTGGCCTAATAGCTGATGTCTTAGACTCGTACTCTGGCCTAATGGTTAAGGTCTTAACTCTTACTCTGGCCTAATAGCTAAGGTCTTAACTCTTACTCTGGCCTAATAGCTAAGGTCTTAGACTCGTACTATGGCCTACAGGTTAAGGTCTTAACTCTTACTCTGGCCTACTGGTTAAGGTCTTAACTCTTACTCTGGCCTAATAGCTGATGTCTTAGACTCGTACTCTGGCCTAATGGTTAAGGTCTTAACTCTTACTCTGGCCTAATAGCTAAGGTCTTAACTCTTACTCTGGCCTAATAGCTAAGGTCCTAAACTCGTACTATGGCCTACAGGTTAAGATCTTAACTCTTACTCTGGCCTACTGGTTAAGGTCTTAAATCTTACTCTGGCCTAATAGCTAAGGTCTTAGACTCGTACTATGGCCTGCTGGTTAAGGTCTTAACTCTTACTCTGGCCTAATAGCTAAGGTCTTAACTCTTACTCTGGCCTAATAGCTAAGGTCTTAACTCTTACTCTGGCCTACTGGTTAAGGTCTTAACTCTTACTCTGGCCTTATAGTTCAGGTCTTAGACTCGTACTATGGCCTACTGGTTGAGGTCTTAACTCTTACGCTGGCCTACTGGTTAAGGTCTTAACTCTTACTCTGGCCTCATAGCTAAGGTCTTAGACTCGTACTCTGGCCTACAGGTTAAGGTCTTAACTCTTACTCTGGCCTAATGGTTAAGGTCTTAACTCTTACTCTGGCCTAATAGCTAAGGTCTTAACTCTTACTCTGGCCTACTGGTTAAGGTCTTAACTTTTACTCTGGCCTACTGGTTAAGGTCTTAACTCTTACTCTGGCCTAATAGCTAAGGTCTTAGACTCGTACTCTGGCCTACTGGTTAAGGTCTTAACTCTTACTCTGGCCTAATAGCTGAGGTCTTAACTCTTACTCTGGCTGTGAGAAGTTGGCCTGGCATATGCTGTTCCTAGTTATAGGGACACCTTGCACCAGTCCAATTCGACTCTTATTGATGATAGGTTTAAGACAACCTTTAAAGAAAGCTATCCTAGTGGTAGCTGTGGAGAGCAGCCTTCAGGCTAAGTCTTGAAGGAGTGTTAAGCTTATTGTTTTACCATAATAACCTCTTGAATAACCAAATGAAAGAGTAGCCCACACAGGTATATATATAAAATATATGTATTTATTCTAGACAGAATCCCACAGTCACTTTATGTGGCTAGTGGCAAAGTTACAGTTCAAACAAGCATTTATAAACACAATAAATAGCACAGAAATCAATGGGCCCCAGGGGGGGACCAAACCATATACTAAAATAGTGGTATAAGAACCACGACAATTCTACAGGCAATGCCTAGGGCATTCAGGATCGCTTGCCCCTTCAGAATCCACCCACAGTTAAGAGGAAGGGGACCCACGGGAGACGCGTGCAGTGCAAAGAGCTGCTATCGGGATCGCTATGTTAGCCTATGGAGAATGTCGCGGTTGAATATTTAAAGTTAAAGGACACTTCTAGCAACAGTACAAAGTTAAGGCTTGAGACTTAAGGCTTTGGAGAGCCCACCACCACGGGAGTACCAAAGTACCACTGTTACCTGCCCCAGGGAAGCCGGGTGCATAGGTCGATTCTGGTGTCGGGTCGCGGGCTGATTTTCTATGGAAAAGTAGTCCAAACTGCTGCTAGCTGCGAGTGTCGTTGAAGTCGTGAAGATTGAAGTTGAAGAGAAGATAAAGATGAACCTGAAAGCAGAGGGGACAGAGTCTGGGTCACAGCAAGTGACCAGGGAGCTCACAGCAAGGAGCTCGTGGAAGTCGGGTGCTTCAGGTGTAGGAGGTACAGCTGGGCTCTGCAGTCACGGGCTCCGGGAGGCTTCAAGGAAGGCCAGCTTCTGGAGGGCAACTGTCGCACGTTGGCTGAGGGTCGCTGCGGTGTTAGTGTCCCGATTGGATCCACTAAGCATTGGCAACCGCAACCCACGCAAGATAGACAAAGCAGCTGCTGGTGCAGACCCACGAGGTCTGAGGGTGCTCTCTTTTTTAGGGAGCGTAGAGCAGGCCTGGAGCAACCAGGGGAACTCTTAGAAATAAAGATTGTCCTCCGTCAGGGCCCACAAGTCGAGGGACAAGGGACCGCGGAAGGCAGCAAAATGGAGTGCGTAAAAGGGCTCCCACGGGCCACCGGAGCGGGCCAGGGAGCTGAGGGTCGGCACAAATGCTGCTGGATGGTTGGCTCAAAAATGGGCCAAAGAACAACTTCCCCACTGGTCGGGGTCGTGTGCTGGACAAGAGGTGGCCGGTGTCTCGGGGTATGCGGGGATTTCGACACCCACGTGGTCCAGGGTGCTCAGACTTGCTGGGCACGCTCACAGGATGCTGGGATGCACTGGAGACCCACCTCGAGGTTGCTGGAAGGTGTCGAAGGTCGTGAGAGCAACGAAGTTCCAACCGGGTATCTTGTAGTCTTTAAGGTGCCTGCCAAGCAGGGGGATAACTCCTTTATCCCAAGGGAGATTTCTTCTGTCAGCTGGGCAGCAGCTCGTCGAAGGTCAGTTCTGTGAAGTTCTGGACAAATCTAAGGCTCTAGGGCAAAGTTATTCCCATATATCCCCAAGATTAGGGGATGGTCCAAAATAGAGCCTGCCAATCAGAGTAGAGGCGGGAAAGGGTGGCTACACCCACTCCCCTTTGTGTGTTTCCCGCCTGGGCGAGGGGCAGGATGCCTCTGAACTGGTTCCAGGCGGTGTATGCAGAATTGGGGCTCTGCAGCTGCCTACGTGCAACTCTGAATGGACATTTGGTGCACCCACCCTGTTCCAATCCACATTATCCTGTCTGGGGAGGTGCTGGCACCTCCCTGCCACAGGAGCCCTATTGTCCAGCTGGCGAGGCTGGGATTTTCCCCAGCAACAGCCAGCCAGAGTCGTGTAGGTGGCGGACAGTAGCCATTTTGTGGTACACGTGCACTTTTAAATTGGTTTCTAAAATCTACCGCTTTTCCCATATCACCCTCCTAGCAAGGGGGAATCGTGCCCCCATGCCCATGGCTGGACTGGGGGTATGATTCCTTCATGTTTGACACCAAACACGATATGGTTCTGTGTAGCCATTCTCAAGTTATCACGATGACGCGATTCACTTATAATGCGGTTTAGAGTATATGGTATGGCTACACTACAAACAACCCAGTAACGATTTTACGAAGGTTGCAGGGAGGTCCTACTCACGTAGGGGTCCCCCCTCACACATACCTCAGCACCCAGCCCTGTAGGATTACCAGGGCCTGCCATAGGGGTGACCTATGAGAGTATATGTGTTGTAATGGTATGGGACATAGGGTACCTACATCCCGGTAAGGGGTGCTAGCACCACCTTACCCAGGCTACAGTAGTGGCCTGGTGGTGTCAGTTTGGGTTGCTGTCCCAGGGTGGCACAATAAGTGCTGCAGCCCTGGTAGGCCTACTGGGGGACCCATGCCCTGGGTACCTAGGGTACCATCTACAAGGGACTGGTAGGGCATGCCCAGCATCCAATTGGTTGGTACCTAGGGTACTCACATAGTTTACCAGAGGGAGCAGATAGGCTGGGGTCCTGGATAGCAGGATCCCAGCCAGACTAGTCAAAAACCACTTAAATACCAGGCAAAAAGTTGGGGGCAACCATTAGTCAGATTCCACTCTCCTACATAACCCCCCCCCAAACGAAAGGAGATAAGGCTAACCTTGTCCAGATAAGCCTTTATTTCCTGAGTGGCCATATAAGGAAGAACCTGTACTAACATGGTTGCTCCCTGTGTCATGGTCCACTTGGGAAATCCTACCCCAAGGGGTTCTAGAGTTTCTCCAAAGTCTAGGGAAATTACCTGTATTGGTTTTTGGGTCAGAGGTGGGCTGGTGGGGTGTCTGAGTCTGGAAGTGAGACCCTACTTGGGCTGGTCTCAACCTCCTCAGATCACTGGCCACTGTGGAAGCCTTTCTGCCCATGACGGTGTCATATCTGGCCCTAAGGGTCAACCTCTGGCTGCCTACAGCTGGGGGTTGGATCCCTTTGGCTGGAATAGTGGAGGGCACTGGAAGGTTTGGGGCAGCTAGGCCCCAGGTTTCCCTGTGCTCAACAACATCCATTTGAGGGGTGCCTATACCTAGGGGTAAGGGGGATCCCTCAGTTTGTAGAGGAATATTCACCTGGCTGATACTACTCTGCTGGGTGTCCCTAATCTGTTGATGAGGGGGTTCCTCTGGGCAGGGGCCCAATAAGGGTCCACTGACCTCCCTGACCTCTGCAGCCCTGGGCTGCCTGAGGCAGGGTAGAGAGGGGCAGGATACCTGCTCCAGACGGGGTACCACCTTGGAAGGGTCCCCTGCCATCAGAGAGGTGAGCAGGCCAGGCCTGTCCACTTCTGGGGCAGTTACTTCACAAGGGGCAGGATCAGTTCCCTGAGAAACTGGACCTTTACCTGTAGTCTGGTGGGGGGAAGACTGCTCCTCCTCCCCTATGCTCTCTGTTTGGGTAGAGTGATCCATAGTTTCAGGCTTCACTCTTTCTATTTTCTCCTGGGGTGGAGGTGAGGCCCTCAGGGTCTCATCCACTCTCTCAGGGATTCCTACCATTTTCAAATGGGCCTTGTGGTCAACCTCAGCCCAGGCTGAGATTTCTAGATCATTCCCCAGTAGACAATCTACAGGCAAGTTTGGGGACACTGCCACTCTCTTGGGGCCAGTGACTCCTCCCCAGCTGAGATTTACCACTGCCATGGGATGATCTGTCCTGATTCCATCAATGTTGGTCACCTGGTAGCTAAACCCAGGTAAAAGCTGATCTAGGGGCACTAGCCTCTTGGTCACCATGGTGACACTGGCCCCTGTGTCCTTATAGGCCACAGCCTTCTGACCATTGATTATTGGTTCTTGTCTGTACCTGCCCAGAATACTGGGGCTCATGGTAAAGTTGGCAAACCCCATGCCACCATCACAGACCATAGTTGCTAATGCAGGGGACCTGGTTAGGCCAGAGTCCACTGGTGTCCCCAAAGAGAACCCAACTAAGTTTTTGGGTGCACTCCCACCACCTGGGGGATTACTACTAGTAGTAACAGGAGGTGTTGGAGCTGGTTTTGGAGGAACATTTTCTTTATTGCCATTCTTAGGACAGCTGGAGTCAGTTTTCCAGTGGCCAGGTTTCTTACACACATGGCAATATGGTTTCTTGTTATTAGAGGAAGTATTTTGGGACCCACCCCCAGCACTGGGTTGTTGGGGCCCTTCAGAGGACTTTTCTTGTTTATCATCCCCACCTTTCTCTTTGGGCTTAGTGGAATCCTTCTTCTGGTCACCAACGTGGTTCTTAGGCCTGATCCTGGTTCTGACCCATTTGTCTGCCTTCTTTCCCAATTCTTGGGGAGAGGTCAGATCAGAGTCCACCAGGTGCTGGTGTAAAAGTTGGTTCTGACAATTATTAAGAATCTGCTCCCTCATAATGAGATTATACAATCCTTGA
Source organism: Triturus cristatus (assembly GCF_964204655.1). NCBI lineage: Eukaryota > Metazoa > Chordata > Amphibia > Caudata > Salamandridae > Triturus > Triturus cristatus. Next base: position 1,086,671,612 of record NC_140589.1, on the reverse strand, counting down.
TAATCATTAACTTTACTGCCATTTAACCAACCTTCCAGTGCCTTGGTTGCACAATCCACAAAGTCTACCCAATCTTGATTCTGTGCTTTCTGGGTGTCTCTGAACTTAAGTCTGTATTGATCAGTGGTTAAGCCAAACCCATCTATTAAAGCAGCTTTCAAGATATAATAATCATCAGCATCCTCTTCTCTTACAGAGAGGAGCTTGTCTCTACCTTTATCTGAAAAGGAGAGCCACAGGATTGCTGCCCACTGCTCTACAGGGACCCTCTGTCCTCTACAGGCCCTTTCAAGAGCAGATATCCATTTGTGGATATCATCCCCAATCTGATAGGGGGGCACAATCTTGTGGAGGTTCCTATTGTCAGGGACTCTCTCTCTAACTCTAGGGGTTTCATTACTGCCACCAGGGATCTCTAGACCCCATTTCTTTGAAGCTTTCTGAAGCTCCAGGGTTTCCCTGTCCAATGCTAACTGTTCTCTTTTAAGCTCAAGCTTAGCCTGCTCAAATTTGATCAGTCTGCAGGGGGATAACTCCTTTATCCCAAGGGAGATTTCTTCTGTCAGCTGGGCAGCAGCTCGTCGAAGGTCAGTTCTGTGAAGTTCTGGACGAATCTAAGGCTCTAGGGCAAAGTTATTCCCATATATCCCCAAGATTAGGGGATGGTCCAAAATAGAGCCTGCCAATCAGAGTAGAGGCGGGAAAGGGTGGCTACACCCACTCCCCTTTGTGTGTTTCCCACCTGGGCGAGAGGCAGGATGCCCCTGAACCGGTTCCAGGCGGTGTATGCAGAATTGGGGCTCTGCAGCTGCCTACGTGCAACTCTGAATGGACATTTGGTGCACCCACCCTGTTCCAATCCACATTATCCTGTCTGGGGAGGTGCTGGCACCTCCCTGCCACAGGAGCCCTATTGTCCAGCTGGCGAGGCTGGGATTTTCCCCAGCAACAGCCAGCCAGAGTCGTGTAGGTGGCGGACAGTAGCCATTTTGTGGTACACGTGCACTTTTAAATTGGTTTCTAAAATCTACCGCTTTTCCCATATCACCCTCCTAGCAAGGGGGAATCGTGCCCCCATGCCCATGGCTGGACTGGGGGTATGATTCCTTCATGTTTGACACCAAACACGATATGGTTCTGTGTAGCCATTCTCAAGTTATCACGATGACGCGATTCACTTATAATGCGGTTTAGAGTATATGGTATGGCTACACTACAAACAACCCAGTAACGATTTTACGAAGGTTGCAGGGAGGTCCTACTCACGTAGGGGTCCCCCCTCACACATACCTCAGCACCCAGCCCTGTAGGATTACCAGTGCCTGCCATAGGGGTGACCTATGAGAGTATATGTGTTGTAATGGTATGGGACATAGGGTACCTAGATCCCGGTAAGGGGTGCTAGCACCACCTTACCCAGGCTACAGTAGTGGCCTGGTGGTGTCAGTTTGGGTGGCTGTCCCAGGGTGGCACAATAAGTGCTGCAGCCCTGGTAGGCCTACTGGGGGACCCATGCCCTGGGTACCTAGGGTACCATCTACAAGGGACTGGTAGGGCATGCCCAGCATCCAATTGGTTGGTACCTAGGGTACTCACATAGTTTACCAGAGGGAGCAGATAGGCTGGGGTCCTGGATAGCAGGATCCCAGCCAGACTAGTCAAAAACCACTTAAATACCAGGCAAAAAGTTGGGGGCAACCATTAGTCAGATTCCAGTCTCCTACACTGGCCTAATAGCTAAGGTCTGAGACTCGTACTATGGTCTACAGGTTAAGGTCTTAACTCTTACTCTGGCCTAATAGCTAAGGTCTTAACTCTTACTCTGGCCTAATAGCTAAGGTCTGAGACTCGTACTATGGTCTACAGGTTAAGGTCTTAACTCTTACTCTGGCCTACAGGTTAAGGTCTTAACTCTTACTCTGGCCTACTGGTTAAGGTCTTAACTTTTACTCTGGCCTAATGGTTAAGGTCTTAACTCTTACTCTGGCCTCATAGCTAAGGTCTTAGACTCGTACTCTGGCCTACAGGTTAAGGTCTTAACTCTTACTCTGGCCTAATGGTTAAGGTCTTAACTCTTACTCTGGCCTAATAGCTAAGGTCTTAACTCTTACTCTGGCCTACTGGTTAAGGTCTTAACTTTTACTCTGGCCTACTGGTTAAGGTCTTAACTCTTACTCTGGCCTAATAGCTAAGGTCTTAGACTCGTACTCTGGCCTAATGGTTAAGGTCTTAACTCTTACTCTGGCCTAATGGCTAAGGTCTTAGACTCGTACTCTGGCCTACTGGCTAAGGTCTTAACTCTTACTCTGGCCTAATAGCTGAGGTCTTAACTCTTACTCTGGCCTATTAGCTAAGGTTTTAGACTCGTACTCTGGCCTAATGGTTAAGGTCTTAACTCTTACTCTGGCCTAATAGCTAAGGTCTTAACTCTTACTCTGGCCTAATAGCTAAGGTCTGAGACTCGTACTATGGTCTACAGGTTAAGGTCTTAACTCTTACTCTGGCCTACTGGTTAAGGTCTTAACTTTTACTCTGGCCTAATAGCTAAGGTCTTAGACTCATACTCTGGCCTAATGGTTAAGGTCTTAACTCTTACTCTGGCCTAATAGCTAAGGTCTTAACTCTTACTCTGGCCTAATGGTTAAGGTCTTAACTCTTACTCTGGCCTAATGGCTAAGGTCTTAACTCTTACTCTAGCCTAATAGCTGATGTCTTAGACTCGTACTCTGGCCTAATGGTTAAGGTCTTAACTCTTACTCTGGCCTACTGGTTAAGGTCTTAACTCTTACTCTGACCTACTGGTTAAGGTCTTAACTCTTACTCTGGCCTAATAGCTAAGGTCCTAAACTCGTACTATGGCCTACAGGTTAAGATCTTAACTCTTACTCTGGCCTACTGGTTAAGGTCTTAAATCTTACTCTGGCCTAATAGCTAAGGTCTTAGACTCATACTATGGCCTGCTGGTTAAGGTCTTAACTCTTACTCTGGCCTAATAGCTAAGGTCTTAACTCTTACTCTGGCCTAATAGCTAAGGTCTTAACTCTTACTCTGGCCTACTGGTTAAGGTCTTAACTCTTACTCTGGCCTTATAGCTCAGGTCTTAGACTCGTACTATGGCCTACTGGTTGAGGTCTTAACTCTTACGCTGGCCTACTGGTTAAGGTCTTAACTCTTACTCTGGCCTCATAGCTAAGGTCTTAGACTCGTACTCTGGCCTACAGGTTAAGGTCTTAACTCTTACTCTGGCCTAATGGTTAAGGTCTTAACTCTTACTCTGGCCTAATAGCTAAGGTCTTAACTCTTACTCTGGCCTACTGGTTAAGGTCTTAACTTTTACTCTGGCCTACTGGTTAAGGTCTTAACTCTTACTCTGGCCTAATAGCTAAGGTCTTAGACTCGTACTCTGGCCTACTGGTTAAGGTCTTAACTCTTACTCTGGCCTAATAGCTGAGGTCTTAACTCTTACTCTGGCCTAATAGCTAAGGTCTGAGACTCGTACTATGGTCTACAGGTTAAGGTCTTAACTCTTACTCTGGCCTAATAGCTAAGGTCTTAACTCTTACTCTGGCCTAATAGCTAAGGTCTGAGACTCGTACTATGGTCTACAGGTTAAGGTCTTAACTCTTACTCTGGCCTACAGGTAAAGGTCTTAACTCTTACTCTGGCCTACTGGTTAAGGTCTTAACTTTTACTCTGGCCTAATAGCTAAGGTCTTAGACTCATACTCTGGCCTAATGGTTAAGGTCTTAACTCTTACTCTGGCCTAATAGCTAAGGTCTTAACTCTTACTCTGGCCTAATGGTTAAGGTCTTAACTCTTACTCTGGCCTAATGGCTAAGGTCTTAACTCTTACTCTGGCCTAATAGCTGATGTCTTAGACTCGTACTCTGGCCTAATGGTTAAGGTCTTAACTCTTACTCTGGCCTAATAGCTAAGGTCTTAACTCTTACTCTGGCCTAATAGCTAAGGTCTTAGACTCGTACTATGGCCTACAGGTTAAGGTCTTAACTCTTACTCTGACCTACTGGTTAAGGTCTTAACTCTTACTCTGGCCTAATAGCTAAGGTCTTTAACTCGTACTATGGCCTACAGGTTAAGATCTTAACTCTTACTCTGGCCTACTGGTTAAGGTCTTAAATCTTACTCTGGCCTAATAGCTAAGGTCTTAGACTCGTACTATGGCCTGCTGGTTAAGGTCTTAACTCTTACTCTGCCCTTATAGCTAAGGTCTTAACTCTTACTCTGGCCTAATAGCTAAGGTCTTAACTCTTACTCTGGCCTACTGGTTAAGGTCTTAACTCTTACTATGGCCTTATAGCTCAGGTCTTAGACTCGTACTATGGCCTACAGGTTGAGGTCTTAACTCTTACGCTGGCCTACTGGTTAAGGTCTTAACTCTTACTCTGGCCTCATAGCTAAGGTCTTAGACTCGTACTCTGGCCTACAGTTTAAGGTCTTAACTCTTACTCTGGCCTAATGGTTAAGGTCTTAACTCTTACTCTGGCCTAATAGCTAAGGTCTTAACTCTTACTCTGGCCTACTGGTTAAGGTCTTAACTTTTACTCTGGCCTACTGGTTAAGGTCTTAACTCTTACTCTGGCCTAATAGCTAAGGTCTTAGACTCGTACTCTGGCCTACTGGTTAAGGTCTTAACTCTTACTCTGGCCAAATAGCTAAGGTCTTAGACTCGTACTCTGGCCTACTGGCTAAGGTCTTAACTCTTACTCTGGCCTAATAGCTGAGGTCTTAACTCTTACTCTGGCCTAATAGCTAAGGTCTTAGACTCGTACTCTGGCCTAATGGTTAAGGTCTTAACTCTTACTCTGGCCTAATAGCTAAGGTCTTAACTCTTACTCTGGCCTAATAGCTAAGGTCTGAGACTCATACTATGGTCTACAGGTTAAGGTCTTAACTCTTACTCTGGCCTACTGGTTAAGGTCTTAACTCTTACTCTGGCCTAATAGCTAAGCTCTTAGACTCATGCTCTGGCCTAATGGTTAAGGTCTTAACTCTTACTCTGGCCTAATAGCTAAGGTCTTAGACTCGTACTCTGGCCTAATGGTTAAGGTCTTAACTCTTACTCTGGCCTAATAGCTAAGGTCTTAGACTCATACTCTGGCCTAATGGTTAAGGTCTTAACTCTTACTCTGGCCTACTGGTTAATGTCTTACCTCTTACTCTGGCCTAATAGCTAAGGTCTTAACTCTTACTCTGGCCTAATAGCTAAGGTCTTAACTCTTACTCTGGCCTACTGGTTAAGGTCTTAACTCTTACTCTGGCCTAATAGCTAAGGTCTTAGACACTTGCTCTGGCCCAATGGTTAAGGTCTTAACTCTTACTCTGGCCTAATAGCTAAGGTCTTAGACTCGTACTCTGGCCTAATGGTTAAGGTCTTAACTCTTACTCTGGCCTAATAGCTAAGGTCTTAACTCTTACTCTGGCATAATAGCTAAGGTCTTAGACTCGTACTCTGGCCTACAGGTTAAGGTCTTAACTCTTACTCAGGCCTAATGGTGAAGGTCTTAACTCTTACTCTGGCCTAATAGCTAAGGTCTTAGACTCATACTCTGGCCTAATAGCTAAGGTCTTAGACTCGTACTCTGGCCTAATGGTTAAGGTCTTAACTCTTACTCTGGCCTACTGGCTAAGGTCTTAACTCTTACTCTGGCCTAATAGCTAAGGTCTTAACTCTTACTCTGGCCTAATAGCTAAGGTCTTAACTCTTACTCTGGCCTACTGGTTAAGGTCTTAACTCTTACTCTGTCCTTATAGCTAAGGTCTTAGACTCGTACTATGGCCTACAGGTTAAGGTCTTAACTCTTACTCTGGCCTACTGGTTAAGGTCTTAACTCTTACTCTGGCCTACTGGTTAAGGTCTTAACTCTTACTCTGGCCTCATAGATAAGGTCTTAGACTCGTACTCTGTCCCACAGGTTAAGGTCTTAACTCTTACTCTGGCCTAATGGTTAAGGTCTTAACTCTTACTCTGGCCTAATAGCTAAGGTCTTAACTCTTACTCTGGCCTACTGGTTAAGGTCTTAACTTTTACTCTGGCCTACTGGTTAAGGTCTTAACTCTTACTCTTGCCTAATAGCTAAGGTCTTAGACTCATACTCTGACCTAATGGTTAAGGTCTAAACTTTTACTCTGGCCTACTGGTTAAGGTCTTAACTCTTACTCTGGCCTAATAGCTAAGGTCTTAACTCTTACTCTGGCCTAATAGCTAAGGTCTTAGACTCGTACTCTGGCCTAATGGTTAAGGTCTTAACTCTTACTCTGGCCTAATAGCTAAGGTCTTAACTCTTACTCTGGCATAATATCTAAGGTCTTAGACTCGTACTCTGGCCTACAGGTTAAGGTCTTAACTCTTACTCTGGCCTACTGGTTAAGGTCTTAACTCTTACTCTGGCCTAATAGCTAAGGTCTTAGACTCATACTCTGGCCTAATGGTTAAGGTCTTAACTCTTACTCTGGCCTAATAGCTAAGGTCTTAACTCTTACTCTGGCCTAATGGTTAAGGTCTTAACTCTTACTCTGGCCTAATAGCTAAGGTCTTAGACTCGTACTCTGGCCTACTGGCTAAGGTCTTAACTCTTACTCTGGCCTAATAGCTGAGGTCTTAACTCTTACTCTGGCCTAATAGCTAAGGTCTTAGACTCGTACTCTGGCCTAATGGTTAAGGTCTTAACTCTTACTCTGGCCTAATAGCTAAGGTCTTAACTCTTACTCTGGCCTAATAGCTAAGGTCTTAGACTCATTCTATGGCCTACAGGTTAAGGTCTTAAGTCTTACTCTGGCCTACTGGTTAAGGTCCTAACTCTTACTCTGGCCTAATAGCTAAGGTCTTAACTCTTACTCTGGCCTAATAGCTGATGTCTTAGACTCGTACTCTGGCCTAATGGTTAAGGTCTTAACTCTTACTCTGGCCAAATAGCTAAGGTCTTAACTCTTACTCTGGCCTAATAGCTAAGGTCTTAGACTCGTACTATGGCCTACAGGTTAAGGTCTTAACTCTTACTCTGGCCTACTGGTTAAGGTCTTAACTCTTACTCTGACCTACTGGTTAAGGTCTTAACTCTTACTCTGGCCTAATAGCTAAGGTCTTAAACTCGTACTATGGCCTACAGGTTAAGATCTTAACTCTTACGCTGGCCTACTGGTTAAGGTCTTAAATCTTACTCTGGCCTAATAGCTAAGGTCTTAGACTCGTACTATGGCCTACTGGTTAAGGTCTTAACTCTTACTCTGGCCTAATAGCTAAGGTCTTAACTCTTACTCTGGCCTAATAGCTAAGGTCTTAACTCTTACTCTGGACTACTGGTTAAGGTCTTAACTCTTACTCTGGCCTAATAGCTAAGGTCTTAGACTCGTACTATGGCCTACAGGTTAAGGTCTTAACTCTTACTCTGGCCTACTGGTTAAGGTCTTAACTCTTACTCTGGCCTACTGGTTAAGGTCTTAACTCTTACTCTGGCCTAAAAGCTAAGGTCTTAACTCTTACTCTGGCCTACTGGTTAAGGTCTTAACTCTTACTCTGGCCTTATAGCTAAGGTCTTAGACTCGTACTATGGCCTACAGGTTGAGGTCTTAACTCTTACTCTGGCCTACTGGTTAAGGTCTTAACTCTTACTCTGGCCTCATAGCTAAGGTCTTAGACTCGTACTCTGGCCTACAGGTTAAGGTCTTAACTCTTACTCTGGCCTAATGGTTAAGGTCTTAACTCTTACTCTGGCCTAATAGCTAAGGTCTTAACTCTTACTCTGGCCTACTGGTTAAGGTCTTAACTTTTACTCTGGCCTACTGGTTAAGGTCTTAACTCTTACTCTGGCCTAATAGCTAAGGTCTTAGACTCGTACTCTGGCCTACTGGTTAAGGTCTTAACTCTTACTCTGGCCTAATAGCTAAGGTCTTAGACTCGTACTCTGGACTACTGGCTAAGGTCTTAACTCTTACTCTGGCCTAATAGCTGAGGTCTTAACTCTTACTCTGGCCTAATAGCTAAGGTCTTAACTCTTACTCTGGCCTACTGGTTAAGGTCTTAACTCTTACTCTGGCCTAATAGCTAAGGTCTTAGACACGTACTCTGGCCTAATGGTTAAGGTCTTAACTCTTACTCTGGCCTAATAGCTAAGGTCTTAGACTCGTACTCTGGCCTAATGGTTAAGTTCTAAACTCTTACTCTGGCCTAATAGCTAAGATCTTAACTCTTACTCTGGCCTAATAGCTAAGGTCTTAGACTTGTACTCTGGCCTAATGTTTAAGGTCTTAACTCTTACTCTGGCCTAATAGCTAAGGTCTTAACTCTTACTCTGGACTAATAGCTAAGGTCTTAGACTCGTACTTTGGCCTACAGGTTAAGGTCTTAACTCTTACTTTCGCCTAATGGTTAAGGTCTTAACTCTTACTTTGGCCTAATAGCTAAGGTCTTAGACTCGTACTCTGGCCTAATGGTTAAGGTCTTAACTCTTACTGTGGCCTAATAGCTAAGGTCTTAACTCTTACTCTAGCCTAATAGCTGAGGTCTTAGACTCGTACTCTGGCCTACTGGTTAAGGTCTTAACTCTTACTCTGGTCCAATAGCTAAGGTCTTAGACTCGTACTATGGCCTACTGGTTAAGGTCTTAACTCTTACTCTGGCCTAATAGCTGAGGTCTTAGACTCGTACTCTGGCCTAATGGTTAAGGTCTTAACTCTTACTCTGGCCTAATAGCTAAGGTCTTAACTCTTACTCTGGCCTAATAGCTAAGGTCTTAGACTCGTACTCTGGCCTAATGGTTAAGTTCTTAACTCTTACTCTGGCCTAATAGCTAGGATCTTAACTCTTACTCTGGCCTAATAGCTAAGGTCTTAGACTTGTACTCTGGCCTAATTTTTAAGGTCTTAACTCTTACCCTGGCCTAATAGCTAAGGTCTTAACTCTTACTCTGGACTAATAGCTAAGGTCTTAGACTCGTACTTTGGCCTACAGGTTAAGGTCTTAACTCTTACTTTCGCCTAATGGTTAAGGTCTTAACTCTTACTTTGGCCTAATAGCTAAGGTCTTAGACTCGTACTCTGGCCTAATGGTTAAGGTCTTAACTCTTACTCTGGCCTAATAGCTAAGGTCTTAACTCTTACTCTGGCCTAATAGCTGAGGTCTTAGACTCGTACTCTGGCCTACTGGTTAAGGTCTTAACTCTTACTCTGGCCCAATAGCTAAGGTCTTAGACTCGTACTATGGCCTACTGGTTAAGGTCTTAACTCTTAATCTGGCCTAATAGATAAGGTCTTAGACTCGTACTATGGCCTACAGGTTAAGGTTTCAACTCTTACTCTGGCCTAATAGCTAAGGTCTTAACTCTTACTCTGGCCTACTGGTTAAGGTCTTAACTCTTACTCTGGCCTAATAGCTAAGGTCTTAGACTCGTACTATGGCCTACTCGTTAAGGTCTTAACTCTTACTCTGGCCTAATAGCTAAGGTCTTAACACTTACTCTGGCCTAATAGCTAAGGTCTTAGACTCGTCCTCTGGCCTAATGGTTAAGGTCTTAACTCTTACTCTGGCCTACTGGTTAAATTCTTAACTCTTACTCTGGCCTAATAGCTAAGGTCTTAACTCTTACTCTGGCCTAATAGCTAAGGTCTTAGACTCGTACTCTTGCCTAATGGTTAAGGTCTTAACTCTTACTTTCGCCTAATGGTTAAGGTCTTAACTCTTACTTTGGCCTAATAGCTAAGGTCTTAGACTCGTACTCTGGCCTAATGGTTAAGGTCTTAACTCTTACTCTGGCCTAATAGCTAAGGTCTTAACTCTTACTCTGGCCTAATAGCTGAGGTCTTAGACTCGTACTCTGGCCTACTGGTTAAGGTCTTAACTCTTACTCTGGCCCAATAGCTAAGGTCTTAGACTCGTACTATAGCCTACTGGTTAAGGTCTTAACTCTTAATCTGGCCTAATAGATAAGGTCTTAGACTCGTACTATGGCCTAATGGTTAAGGTCTTAACTCTTACTCTGGCCTAATAGCTAAGGTCTTAACTCTTAATCTGGCCTAATAGCTAAGGTCTTAACTCTTACTCTGGCCTACTGGTTAAGGTCTTAACTCTTACTCTGGCCTAATAGCTAAGGTCTTAGACTCGTACTATGGCCTACTCGTTAAGGTCTTAACTCTTCCTCTGGCCTAATAGCTAAGGTCTTAGCTCTTACTCTGGCCTTATAGCTAAGGTCTTAGACTCGTACTATGGCCTACAGGTTGAGGTCTTAACTCTTACTCTGGCCAACTGGTTAAGGTCTTAACTCTTACTCTGGCCTACTGGTTAAGGTCTTAACTCTTACTCTGGCCTCATAGTTAAGGTCTTAACTCTTACTCTGGCCTAATAGCTAAGGTCTTAACTCTTACTCTGGCCGACTGGTTAAGGTCTTAACTTTTACTCTGGCCTACTGGATACGGTCTTAACTCTTACTCTGGCCTAATAGCCAAGGTCTTAGACTCGTGCTCTGGCCTACTGGTTAAGGTCTTAACTCTTACTCTGGCCTAATAGCTAAGGTCTTAGACTCGTACTCTGGCCTACTGGCTAAGGTCTTAGACTCGTACTCTGGCCTAATGGTTAAGGTCTTAACTCTTACTCTGGCCTACTGGTTAAGGTCTTAACTCTTACTCTGGCCTAATAGCTAAGGTCTTAACTCTTACTCAGGCCTAATAGCTAAGGTCTTAGACTCGTACTATGGTCTACAGGTTAAGGTCTTAACTCTTACTCTGGCCTACTGGTTAATGTCTTAACTCTTACTCTGGCCTAATAGCTAAGGTCTTAGACTCATACTCTGGCCTAATAGTTAAGGTCTTAACTCTTACTCTGGCCTAATAGCTAAGGTCTTAGACTCGTACTCTGGCCTAATGGTTAAGGTCTTAACTCTTACTCTGGCCTAATAGCTAAGGTCTTAGACTCATACTCTGGCCTAATGGTTAAGGTCGTAACTCTTACTCTGGCCTACTGGTTAATGTCTTAACTCTTACTCTGGCCTAATAGCTAAGGTCTTAACTCTTACTCTGGCCTAATAGCTAAAGTCTTAACTCTTACTCTGGCGTACTGGTTAAGGTCTTAACTCTTACTCTGGCCTAATAGCTAAGATCTTAGACACGTACTCTGGCCCAATGGTTAAGGTCTTAACTCTTACTCTGGCCTAATAGCTAAGGTCTTAGACTCGTTCTCTGGCCTAATGGTTAAAGTCTTAACTCTTACTCTGGCCTAATAGCTAAGGTCTTAACTATTACTCTGGCCTAATAGCTAAGGTCTTAACACTTACTCTGGCCTAATAGCTAAGGTCTTAGACTCGTCCTCTGGCCTAATGGTTAAGGTCTTAACTCTTACTCTGGCCTACTGGTTAAGGTCTTAACTCTTACTCTGGCCTAATAGCTAAGGTCTTAACTCTTACTCTGGCCTAATAGCTAAGGTCTTAGACTCGTACTCTTGCCTAATGGTTAAGGTCTTAACTCTTACTCTGGCCTACTGGTTAAGGTCTTAACTCTTACTCTGGCCTTCTGGATAAGGTCTTAACTCTTACTCTGGCCTAATAGCTAAGGTCTTAACTCTTACTCTGGCCTACTCGTTAAGGTCTTAACTCTTACTCTGGCCTAATAGCTAAGACCTTAACTCTTACGGTGGCCTACTGGTTAAGGTCTTAACTCTTACTCTGGCCTAATAGCTAAGGTCTTAACTCTTACTCAGGCCTAATAGCTAAGGTCTTAGACTCGTACTATGGTCTACAGGTTAAGGTCTTAACTCTTACTCTGGCCTACTGGGTAATGTCTTAACTCTTACTCTGGCCTAATAGCTAAGGTCTTAGACTCATACTCTGGCCTAATGGTTAAGGTCTTAACTCTTACTCTGGCCTAATAGCTAAGGTCTTAGACTCGTACTCTGGCCTAATGTTAAGGTCTTAACTCTTACTCTGGCCTAATAGCTAAGGTCTTAGACTCATACTCTGGCCTAATGGTTAAGGTCGTAACTCTTACTCTGGCCTACTGGTTAATGTCTTAACTCTTACTCTGGCCTAATAGCTAAGGTCTTAACTCTTACTCTGGCCTAATAGCTAAGGTCTTAACTCTTACTCTGGCCTACTGGTTAAGGTCTTAACTCTTACTCTGGCCTAATAGCTAAGATCTTAGACACGTACTCTGGCCCAATGGTTAAGGTCTTAACTCTTACTCTGGCCTAATAGCTAAGGTCTTAGACTCGTTCTCTGGCCTAATGGTTAAAGTCTTAACTCTTACTCTGGCCTAATAGCTAAGGTCTTAACTATTACTCTGGCCTAATAGCTAAGGTCTTAACACTTACTCTGGCCTAATAGCTAAGGTCTTAGACTCGTCCTCTGGCCTAATGGTTAAGGTCTTAACTCTTACTCTGGCCTACTGGTTAAGGTCTTAACTCTTACTCTGGCCTATTAGCTAAGGTCTTAACTCTTACTCTGGCCTAATAGCTAAGGTCTTAGACTCGTACTCTTGCCTAATGGTTAAGGTCTTAACTCTTACTCTGGCCTACTGGTTAAGGTCTTAACTCTTACTCTGGCCTTCTGGATAAGGTCTTAACTCTTACTCTGGCCTAATAGCTAAGGTCTTAACTCTTACTCTGGCCTACTCGTTAAGGTCTTAACTCTTACTCTGGCCTAATAGCTAAGACCTTAACTCTTACGCTGGCCTACTGGTTAAGGTCTTAACTCTTACTCTGGCCTAATAGCTCAGGTCTTAACTCTTACTCTGGCCTACTCGTTAAGGTCTTAACTCTTACTCTGGCCTAATAGCTAAGGCCCTAACTCTCACTCTGGCCTAATGGTTAAGGTCTTAACTCTTACTCTGGTCTAATAGCTAAAGTCTTAACTCTTACTCTGCCCTAATAGCTAAGGTCTTAGACACGTACTATGGCCTACAGGTTAAGGTCTTAACTCTTACTCTGGCCTTATGGTTAAGATCTTAACTCTTACTCTGGCCTAATAGCTAAGGTCTTAACTCTTACTCTGGCCTAATAGCTAAGGTCTTAGACTCGTACTATGGCCTACAGGTTAAGGTCTTAACTCTTACTCTGGCCTACTGGGCAAGGTCTTAACTCTTACTCTGGCCTAATAGCTAAGGTCTTAGACTCGTACTATGGCCTACTGGTTAAGGTCTTAACTCTTACTCTGGCCTAATAGCTAAGGTCTTAACTCTTACTCTGGCCTACTGGTTAAGGTCTAAACTCTTACTCTGGCCTAATAGCTAAGGTCTTAGACTCGTACTATGGCCTACAGGTTAAGAACTTGACTCTTACTCTGGCCTACTGGTTAAGGTCTTAACTCTTACTCTGGCCTACTGGTTAACGTCTTAACTCTTACTCTGGCCTAATAGCTAAGGTCTTAACTCTTACTCTGGAATACTGGTTAAGGTCTTAACTCTTACTCTGGCCTAATAGCTAAGGTCTTAGACTCGTACTATGGCCTACTGGTTAAGGTCTTAACTCTTACTCTGGCCTAATAGCTAGGGTCTTAACTCTTACTCTGGCCTAATAGCTAAGGTCTTAACTCTTACTCTGGCCTAATAGCTAAGGTCTTAGACTCGTACTCTGGCCTAATGGTTAAGGTCTTAACTCTTACTCTGGCCTAGAGGGTGCTAGGTGGCGCTGATCCAAGATGGCCGCACTATTGTGAGGCTCCTGCCCGACCGGGCACCTTCATCATCCTTCAGGCCATCCTGACCACACCATTCTTGAAACAAACCTCACCGCTTTGCCCTGGAGAGTCTGCTGATTACAGCGGTGTGAAAATCAGCGCGCTCCTGCACTGGTGAGCGGCGCTCCCTGCTGCGGCTCTACCTTTCGGAGGCCGTTGCTTGTGCGGGACCGACGCCTGCCTGCTGTGCACACTACTCGACTCCCCGGCTCTGGGGCCTGCTCCGGACCGATGATGCGGCGGCCGGCGGGAGACTATGGGGCTCGGGGGTGAGTGCGCCTGCCCTGCGGTCGCTAGCGGACTTCGGGGGGGAGACGGATCTGGGATGGGGCGTGCCCCGAGGGCCCCCGGACGACTGATTCCTGCTGCCCGTTGCTGAGGAGGCCTGACACTGTCGCCCCCCCCGGGCTGCGGAAGCTCTGTGGGCCGGAGAGCCCCGTTACCTGCCTCGCTGGGACCCCGGTGACTCTCGCTGTTCCTCCTTGCTCCGGGCTGCCCCCTGGGCTCTGGGGGAGCTGGCCGCCTGCCTGTCGTGAGCTGAGGCCGGCTGAGGGGACCGGCGGCATTACGGAGCTCCGTGCTGGGCTGTGCACGAGGCATGAGGCAGATGCCGCGCTGTTGCTGCCCTCTGGTGGTCCCGCCGGCCGATTGGAATCCTCTGTCACCCTCGGTGTTGGGGGGAGATAGGCGCCATCCCTGCGACCGGAGGGCGGTCTGCGGCCTTCCAGGTGGCGGACTGCGGGTGCACCTGGGCCTGGCCTTGCTCCTGTGGTGGGGAGACTGTGGTGCCGGACAACTGCGGCCCCCCTCCCTGGCGTCTGGCGACTGGGATGCCGCCCCCGCTGGGGCCCTTCTGCAGCCTTTGGATCCCGGCCCTCTTCCCCTGCCGCCCTTGCTGCCTGTGCCACTCGCGGCTTGCCTCTTGGCCTGCCACCGGAGATCGCTGAGGACACCGCTGGACGCTTCTGTGCCACGTGGCCGGGGCGCCGAGGAGCCGACTCCGCCACGATCCTGTCGGCTGGCTGGTGGGTACCCCGCTCGCCCCCACACCCTTCCCGCGACCTCGCACTGCTCTGCACCTTCCTGGTCACTCTCGCCTGCTGGGGCTGCTGCTGGCCTGTGCTGGGGCCCGTCCTTTCGCCTGCCGGCCACGGATTGAGGACCGGGACCTGGCCCTGGTTGAGCTGCGACCTTGCAGTGTTCGGGAATGGAGTCCCTTCACACCCCGACTGGTCATCCCTTCTGGTTGATTTGCGGGCAGCGTGGTGGGCCCCCCCTGGCCGCGCCATGGGTCGCAGCGACAACCGCCAGTCCAAGCTGTCATTTGAGACCAAGAAAACCCCCGCTCCCCCGCCGACGCCCGGTGCGGGTGGTGGACCTCCGGCCGCCGAGACACCTGATGAAGACTGGAAGTCCCTATTACTTGGCATGAAGCAAAGCCTCTCTACTATTGACTCCAAAATTGACACCATGAATGCCCGACTAGACGGGGTCGTCGCTAAACTAGATCAACACGACATCCGGATTCAGGAGACTGAGGAGCGGATTTCTGCCCTGGCGGACGGCGCCACTTCCACAGGCAAACAGATGACTCAAATGGACAGGCTCCTTAAAATAATTGCAAACAAGAATGAGGACCTAGAGGCCAGGTCCCGTCGCAATAATGTTCGCATTCTAGGCCTTGCGGAGTCCACCAATACGGGGAAAATGGAGGCCTTCATTGAGAAACTTGTGATTGAATTATTTGGGAGCGACTCCTTCTTCCCCCACCTAATCGTTGAAAGAGCGCACAGGTCCCTGGCTGCCCGCCCTACTCCTGGGTCCCCACCAAGGCCCATCATTGCGCGATTCCTGAACTACAGGGATAGAGATGCTGTCCTACGTCGTGCACGTGAGATGGGTACAGTGCGACACGGCAATACGACGCTCTCCTTCTTCCCTGACTTCACTGCATCTGTACAGGAGTCTCGACGCAAATTCGCTGTCGTCAAAAAGAAATTACAAGCCCGGGAGATTCCTTATGCCATGCTCTACCCTGCGAAATTGAAAATATCTCACCAAGGCAAACAACTCTTTTTTCAGCAGCCGCAGCAGGTTGAAGACTTCCTCAAACAGCATAGGAGGGATGAGGCTCGAGAAAAGGCGGCGCCTCCTCGCTCTAGGTCGCCCTCACCGCTGGGACAGCAGGACTGACCGCACTTGCGATTGTTACAGGGCCTCATGCACATGCCGCTGCGGAACTTCTCCGATCAGGTTACTGCATTTTCCTGGTGAGGTAACCTTCTACTATTATTGATGTCTGAACTGGTAACTGTTTACTTCGGTGCTCGGTCACCCATCTCCGTCCCACACTAAGAGGCCGGACGTGACGTCTGGGTTCTGGTGGGTGAAAGAAAGGAGTTGGGTGGCAGGTTGGGCGCCCCTAGACATTGTCCCCCCGATGGGTGAGCCCCTCTGCACCCCCCCCCTAGTGGGGCAGGGGTTGCTGTTCTACAGTTTTCAGGTTCTGGGTTGGTATTTATGGGGATGGGGAGGGACGGGTGGGATCACTATTCCCGGCCAGTTGGGGTAGCCGGTGTGGGAGGGCATAAGTTACGTTGTTGTTATTCTCAAACCACTGCATATTGTGTAACGAATGAGCGGAAAAGGGACAATGGGATGGCTCCCCGGGGGGCCCATCTGGGCTACTACGCTGACTGCTTTGTACTGTACCATGCTGTCATTACCTGTAGAACATTCCTAGGTCGGGATCAATGGGAGATGTAGGGGACACGGGACCTGTGCAACAATTTCAGCTGGTCTGATACGAGAAAGAGGCGACAGGTCTTGGGTTATCTAGAGAGGCATGGAGTTTCTATTGCCATGCTTCAGGAGACACATCTACGGCCCGGGGGGGATCCCTCATTCGCATCGCGCTGGGCCGCCTGCAGGGTGTTTTCGTCCTACTCAACTTATGCTAGGGGTGTGACTGTGCTGGTGCGGCGCGGGATGGGGTTTATACCGGCGGGTACCGAGGTGGGGCCCTGTGGCAGATATTGCATGATCTGGGGGAAGCTTCACTCTCGCATAATACTGTTCGCTTGCTATTACGGCCCCAATGTGGATGACCCGACGACTCTTCTGAACATGTGGGGGAAGATACAGACACTGGGCATCTCTCATGTCATCCTGGGAGGCGACTTCAATACCGCGCTTCGGCCGGGGGTGGACCGCTCGCATCCTCAGCCGTCTCATTACACTCATACCCAACGCACCCTGGTTAACATAACGGACGAGCATCAGCTGATCGATGCCTGGCGACATCTTCACCCCTCACTCAGGCAGGGCACACACCACTCCGCTGTACATTCCACATGGGCCCGCATCGACTATATATTTTTGTCAGCTGGCATTGCCCCATGGCTGGTCAAGGCGTGCCACCTGGCGCGCACATTTTCAGATCATTCCCCTGTGTTGCTGTCGCTGCGCGTTCCCCTTGATGTGTCCCCATACCTGAACTGGCGCCTCAACCCTGCGCACCTCACCGACTCAGTATTTCTGGCAGAATTGGAGGACGATATAACAGACTTCTTTAACCGTAACACTAGCACAGTCTCCAAATTCACTACCGTATGGGAAGCCTTCAAGGTTACTGTGAGGGGGTTGTGCATAGCGAAGGGCGGAGGGGTCCTCAAATGCCTACGCGGGGACGTGCGCAGACGGGAGGCTGAACTGTTGCTACTAGAGCACGAGCAGGCGCAAAACACACATGATCGGGGGGTCGCAGCGCGTCTTCGGGAGAAATTGAATGAATATACAGACGCTGCCGCTAAGGAGTGCAAGTTCCTGGGGAAGCCTTATGTTGCGCGTCTATATGGCGAAGGTGACAGACCCGGTAAAGCATTGGCTTCGACGGTACGGCCACCTCGTTACCGAAATTACGTGTCCTCTCTGTTGGATGGACACGGAGCCCCACAGAGGGTCACAGCGGCTCAGCTCCGAGTCCTTACTGATCATTACGTCGATCTGTACACCTCCCGTAGGACGACTCCGCTGGCACTGCAGGAGTATCTTGATGACACCGCGGTGGCCTGGTTGGGCCCATCCCAGCAGAAATTTCTGCATCATGAATTGGAACTTGATGAGATCAAAGACGCGATAATGTCCATGAAGTCGGGCAAGGCGCCGGGCTCGGACGGCTTGCCGATAGACTTCTATAAAGCTTTTATCCATGTCCTGGCCCCTATACTGAAGCAACTGTATTACTCTGCCCTGGAGGAAGGTATCCTACCGGGGACGATGCGCGAGGCCCTCATCACATCTCTATTGAAGACGGGTAAGCCCCCGGAGCACTGTGATTCGTACAGACCCCTCTCTTTGTTGAACACGGATAGTAAGATACTGGCGAAGGTCCTAGCGACGCGCCTTAATCTACTGATGGAGCATCTCGTCCTTCCCGACCAGGCCGGGTTCGTCCCGAACCGGGCGACTTTCCACAATCTGCGCACCCTGCAGGCAGTGATCCAGGACATTGATCCCCGATGCGAGGCCGCGGCGGTTTTCCTGGACGCCACCAAGGCGTTCGACTCCCTTGAGTGGGATTACCTGCTGGCCTTGTTGGAGCGGATGGGACTACCCTTCAACTTCCTGGACTGGATCCGGTTGTTGTACTGCCGACCTCAAGCGGCGGTCCTGCTCAATGGGTCCCGCTCTGCCCCCTTCATTATCCACAGGGGCACCCATCAGGGATGTCCTCTCTCTCCAGTCCTATTCACCCTCGCTATAGAGCCGCTTGCGGCCAAACTTCGGCAACACCACAAGCACCGATCCCTTATTTATCCGGAGCGACAGCTGCTCATTGCGTTAGATGCGAACGACATGACGCTGTACGTCCATAAGCCGCAAGAGAACCTTAACCCCCTATTGCGGGAGGTGACTAAATTCGACGCTATATCGGGCGTACAAATAAACTGGGCGAAGTCTGCTTTATTCCCCCTGACTGACAATACTGCGCAGTTCCCATTAGATTACCCCTTGGTGTGGGAGGCGGACGAGATCACATACTTGGGGATCAGGGTGACCAGGAACCGGGAAGCTCTTATTAGAGCGAACTACGGGACTGTCATAGACAAGCTCTCCGAGAAAATCACGCAATGGAACCACCTTCCGCTGTGTATGGCGGGACGCATCTCCCTGATTAAGATGGTAGTACTTCCCAAATTGTTGCACCTCTTTACCAACATACCATACAGCCCTGGGGCATACTTCTTCCGGACCCTAAATTCCCAGCTGTCCCGACTTATATGGGGCGGAAAGCAAGCCAGGATGGGACTACGGACGCTTATGCTGCCCTATCACCAGGGGGGGCTTGATGTCCCGAACTTTCGACGGTACTATGATTGCGCCCAGGGCCACTTTGCGGTGTATTGGTTCCATCCCCCCCCCCCCCTTTATGGCTCACCTGGCAGTGGAGGATGAGTTTTTGAGACCGAAGAAACCCTCCGGCTATCTGTACACAGCGGCTCGATTAGGGACTCGCGACCCCACTACGGTGGATTTCACCGTTCGAGCCTGGAAACGCATGGCAGATTCTATGGACGGAGGGTTTCTGTATTCTCCCCGTATGACGCTGGCACATGACCCCAGACTAAGTGTCACCCGCGAGGAGCTTGGACGCAAGCTGCTCGAGCGGCTGGCGGTCCACACATGGGGCGACCTGTATCACCAGGGGAGCTTTCGCGCTGCATCCCACTTTTTTGGGAACACCGTCCCATCGGTAATGGATACATTCCTTTACAACCGACTGCGGCAAAATATTGGGGCTATCACACCTAACTTTCCTGATGAGCCAGACACCATGGCGCCTCTGCATGCCCTGCTCCAGACGACCACCCCGACGCATGTAGTCTCGATGTTATATAAACATGTGCAGGCGGCACCTTCCCCCCCTCTCTTAAGGCGCGGACTGAATGGGACAGCGATTTGGGTGCCCCAATGTCAGATGCCCAGTGGCTCTCACACTACGGCAGTGACGGGCAATGCTCGCCTCCGCTTGGTACATTTTAAGTTCTTACATCGCCTTTACTTCACCTCGACTAAATTGTACCGCTTCGGACTCCGGGATGATGACCGCTGTCTGCGATGCCGAAAGTCAGGAGCGGACTTCATGCACTTAGCATGGTCGTGTCAGGCGGTGGCTGAGTACTGGGTGGCGGTGTTCGCGGCCCTCTCTGTCATGGTCGGGGTGGACATACCTCCCTGCCCTATGATTGTCCTTCTGGGTCGCTCATGCCCCACGTTAAAGACGCATCGGAAATTCTTCGCGTTGGGGCTCTTACTGGCTAAGCGACATGTGGCATGCCGGTGGGGGCGAGGGCCCAAGTTCAAGACCTGGTTGGCTACGATGACAACCTGGCAGGAACAACTTCACAGCTATGCTGACCTCTTGCCTCACAGATCCTGACCCAAAGACTTATGGGGACCCCTCACGGCATACCTCCTGCACTCTCCGAGTTCTACTGCAGGAGGGAAGGAGCTGCACGATGACTCGGAGAGGGACAGCCCGCCTGCTACACGCAGTCCTGCGATTGCCCCCGTGGACGTCCACGCCTGATGCATCTCCTAACCCCATTTACACCTTCACATCTCAACGCATGCTGCGCACAGCGTTTCAGACTTGCCCTGACTTGCCGCACTCTTTCAGTTGTGCTTACACACCATGCGCCGGACGCTCGGGTAGGGTGGCTGGTGCTTTCTTTGACTCCCCCCCTGATTCTATAATAGAGCGTGCAGCGTAACGTTCTAGATAGTAGCACCAGATTCTAGTTCCCTGATGAGCTCATCTTACCCCCTCCCAGCGCAATGGACTGGCTGTCTGGGGCGGAGCTGTGCCGCCCCTTGCTCCTAATTCATACTACAGTGAGATTCGCCGTACGGCTGCTCCGCGCCGATCAATCCTTTTTTGCCACATACTGTGGTTCTCAGGTTGGTTAATACAGATAAACGAAACCTCAACTACCTGCTGTTGACTTTACATTGCTTCGTCACTACGCATCATTGCATATTTGTGCAGTTTGTGTTCTTACCCCGCTGCCGGCCCTTACGGGTTGTAGGCGTTTGAGCTGTGTTAAATTGCGGATCCTAGTTAGACACTGTTCATTGCACACGATACTGCATTGACGCTCCCGGCCTGTTCACTCAGGTTGTAGGTGATGAGCTGTGTAATAAATTGAGTATGACCAATAAAGGTTTTTTCAAAAACAAAAAAACAAAAAAAAACTCTTACTCTGGCCTACTGGTTAAGGTCTTAACTCTTACTCTGGCCTAACAGCTAAGGTCTTAGACTCGTACTATGGCCTACAGGTTAAGGTCTTAACTCTTACTCTGGCCTACTGGTTAAGGTCTTAACTCTTACTCTGGCCTAATAGCTAAGATCTTAGACTCATACTCTGGCCTAATGGTTAATGTCTTAACTCTTACTCTGGCCTAATAGCTAAGGTCTTAGACTCGTACTCTGGCCTAATGGTTAAGGTCTTAACTCTTACTCTGGCCTAATCGCTAAGGTCTTAACTCTTACTCTGGCCTACTGGTTAAGGTCTTCACTCTTACTCTGGCCTAATAGCTAAGGTCTTATACTCGTACTCTGGCCTAATGGTTAAGGACTTAAGTCTTACTCTGGCCTACTGGTTAAGGTCTTAACTCTTACTTGGGCCTAATAGCTAAGGTCTTAACTCTTACTCTGGCCTACTAGTTAAGGTCTTTACTCTTACTCTGGCCTACTGGTTAAGGTCTTAACTCTTACTCTGGCCTAATAGCTAAGGTCTTAACTCTTACTCTGGCCTACTGGTTAAGGTCTTAACACTTACTCTGGCCTAATAGCTAAGACCTTAACTCTTAAGCTGGCCTACTGGTTAAGGTCTTAACTCTTACTCTGGCCTAATAGCTAAGGTCTTAGACTCGTACTCTGGCCTAATGGTTAAGGTCTTAACTCTTACTCTGGCCTAATAGCTAAGGTCTTAACTCTTACTCTGGCCTAATGGTTAAGGTCTTAACTCTTACTCTGGCCTAATAGCTAAGGTCTTAACTCTTACTCTGGCCTACTGGTTAAGGTCTTAACTCTTACTCTGGCCTAATGGCTAAGGTCTTAACTCTTACTCTGGCCTAATAGCTGATGTCTTAGACTCGTACTCTGGCCTAATGGTTAAGGTCTTAACTCTTACTATGGCCTAATAGCTAAGGTCTTAGACTCATACTCTGGCCTAATGGTTAAGGTCTTAACTCTTACTCTGGCCTACTGGTTAATGTCTTAACTCTTACTCTGGCCTAATAGCTAAGGTCCTAACTCTTACTCGGGCCTAATAGCTGATGTCTTAGACTCGTACTCTGGCCTAATGGTTAAGGTCTTAACTCTTACTATGGCCTAATAGCTAAGGTCTTAACTCTTACTCTGGCCTAATAGCTAAGTCTTAGACTCGTACTATGGCCTACAGGTTAAGGTCTTAACTCTTACTCTGGCCTAATGGTTAAGATCTTAACTCTTACTCTGGCCTAATAGCTAAGGTCTTAACTCTTACTCTGCCTAATAGCTAAGGTCTTAGACTCGTACTATGGCCTACAGGTTAAGGTTTTAACTCTTACTCTGGCCTACTGGTTAAGGTATTAACTCTTACTCTGACCTACTGGTTAAGGTCTTAACTCTTACTCTGGCCTAATAGCTAAGGTCTTAAACTCGTACTATGGCCTACAGGTTAAGGTCTTAACTCTTACTCTGGCCTACTGGTTAAGGTCTTAAATCTTACTCTGGCCCAATAGCTAAGGTCTTAGACTCGTACTATGGCCTACTGGTTAAGGTCTTAACTCTTACTCTGGCCTAATAGCTAAGGTCTTAACTCTTACCCTGGCCTAATAGCTAAGGTCTTAACTCTTACTCTGGACTACTGGTTAAGGTCTTAACTCTTACTCTGGCCTAATAGCTAAGGTCTTAGACTCGTACTATGGCCTACAGGTTAAGGTCTTAACTCTTACTCTGGCCTACTGGTTAGGGTCTTAGCTCTTACTCTGGCCTACTGGTTAAGGTCTTAACTTTTACTCTGGCCTAATAGCTAAGGTCTTAACTCTTACTCTGGCCTACTGGTTAAGGTCTTAACTCTTACTCTGGCCTAATAGCTAAGGTCTTAACTCTTACTCTGGCCTAATAGCTAAGGTCTTAACTCTTACTCTGGCCTAATAGCTAAGGTCTTAACTCTTACTCTGGCCTACTGGTTAAGGTATTAACTCTTACTCTGGCCTTATAGCTAAGGTCTTAGACTCGTACTATGGCCTACAGCTTAAGGTCTTAACTCTTACTCTGGCCTACTGGTTAAGGTCTTAACTCTTACTCTGGCCTCATAGCTAAGGTCTTAGACTCGTACTCTGGCCTACAGGTTAAGGTCTTAACTCTTACTCTGGCCTAATGGTTAAGGTCTTAACTCTTACTCTGGCCTAATAGCTAAGGTCTTAACTCTTACTCTGGCCTACTGGTTAAGGTCTTAACTTTTACTCTGGCCTACTGGTTAAGGTCTTAACTCTTACTCTGGCCTAATAGCTAAGGTCTTTCACTCATACTCTGGCCTACTGGTTAAGGTCTTAACTCTTACTCTGGCCTAATAGCTAAGGTCTTGGACTCGTACTCTGGCCTACTAGCTAAGGTCTTAACTCTTACTCTGGCCTAATAGCTGAGGTCTTAACTCTTACTCTGGCCTAATAGCTAAGGTCTTAGACTCGTACTCTGGCCTAATGGTTAAGGTCTTAACTCTTACTCTTGCCTAATAGCTAAGGTCTTAACTCTTACTCTGGCCTAATAGCTAAGGTCTTAGACTCGTACTATGGTCTACAGGTTAAGGTCTTAACTCTTACTCTGGCCTACTGGTTAAGGTCTTAACTCTTACTCTGGCCTAATAGCTAAGGTCTTAGACTCATACTCTGGCCTAATGGTTAAGGTCTTAACTCTTACTCTGGCCTAATAGCTAAGGTCTTAGACTCGTACTCTGGCCTAATGGTTAAGGTCTTAACTCTTACTCTGGCCTAATAGCTAAGGTCTTAGACTCATACTCTGACCTAATTGTTAAGGTCTTAACTCTTACTCTGGCCTACTGGTTAATGTCTTAACTCTTACTCTGGCCTAATAGCTAAGGTCTTAACTCTTACTCTGGCCTACTGGTTAAGGTCTTAACTCTTACTCTGGCCTAATAGCTAAGGACTCAGACACGTACTCTGGCCCAATGGTTAAGGTCTTAACTCTTACTCTGGCCTAATAGCTAAGGTCTTAGACTCGTACTCTGGCCTAATGGTTAAGGTATTAACTCTTACTCTGGCCTAATAGCTAAGGTCTTAACTCTTACTCTGGCATAATAGCTAAGGTCTTAGACTCGTACTCTGGCCTACAGGTTAAGGTCCTAACTCTTACTCTGGCCTAATGGTTAAGGTCTTAATTCTTACTCTGGCCTAATAGCTAAGGTCTTAGACTCGTACTCTGGCATAATAGCTAAGGTCTTAGACTCGTACTCTGGCCTAATGGTTAAGGTCTTTACTCTTACTCTGGCCTACTGGTTAAGGTCTTAACTCTTACTCTGGCCTAATAGCTAAGGTCTTAACTCTTACTCTGGCCTAATAGCTAAGGTCTTAACTCTTACTCTGGCCTACTGGTTAAGGTCTTAACTCTTACTCTGGCCTTATAGCTAAGGTCTTAGACTCGTACTATGGCCTACAGGTTAAGGTCTTAACTCCTACTCTGGCCTACTGGTTAAGGTCTTAAACCTTACTCTGGCCTACTGGTTAAGGTCTTAACTCTTACTCTGGCCTTATAGATAAGGTCTTAGACTCGTACTCTGTCCTAAAGGTTAACGTCTTAACTCTTACTCTGGCCTAATGGTTAAGGTCTTAACTCTTACTCTGGCCTAATAGCTAAGGTCTTAACTCTTACTCTGGCCTACTGGTTAAGGTCTTAACTTTTACTCTGGCCTACTGGTTAAGGTCTTAACTCTTACTCTGGCCTAATAGCTAAGGTCTTAGACTCGTACTCTGGCCTAATGGTTAAGGTCTTAACTCTTACTCTGGCATAATAGCTAAGGTCTTAACTCTTACTCTGGCCTAATAGCTAAGGTCTTAGACTCGTACTCTGGCCTAATGGTTAAGGTCCTAACTTTTACTCTGGCCTAATAGCTAAGGTCTTAACTCTTACTCTGGCATACTAGTTAAGGTCTTAGACTTGTACTCTGGCCTACAGGTTAAGGTCTTAACTCGTACTCTGGCCTAATGGTTAAGGTCTTAACTCTTACTCTGGCCTAATAGCTAAGGTCTTAGACTCGTACTCTGGCCTAATGGTTAAGGTCTTAACTATTACTCTGGCCTACTCGTTAAGGTCTTAACTCTTACTCTGGCCTAATAGCTAAGGTCTTAACTCTTACTCTGGCCTAATAGCTAAGGTCTTAACTCTTACTCTGGCCTACTGGTTAAGGTCTTAACTCTTACTCTGGCCTAATAGCTAAGGTCTTAGACTCGTACTATGGCCTAATGGTTAAGGTCTTAACTCTTACTCTGGCCTAATAACTAAGGTCTTAACTCTTACTCTGGACTAATAGCTAAAGTCTTAGACTCGTACTCTGGCCTACAGGTTAAGGTCTTAACTCTTACTCTGGCCTAATGGTTAAGGTCTTAACTCTTACTTTGGCCTAATAGCTAAGGTCTTAGACTCGTACTCTGGCCTAATGGTTAAGGTCTTAACTCTTTAACCCCTGGGTGCGTCATGAGACCTTTGAGAGATTAGTCAATACCAAGTTTTTTGGGAATGAAGGAAAACGACCTCTTCGTTACAGGTTGACCTTTGACCCCTGGGTGCGTCATGAGACCTTGGGAAGATTCGTGGGGTTTTTCTGCCTCCCGAAGTCAATACCATGTTTTCTGGGAACCAGGGCCACAGAATGAAGCCTTTCCCAGCGTTTTGACCTTTTACACTGAGCCGCAGAAGATAGTAAAGATCGTTTTCAAAGTGCGTAAAAGCGCACACTTTTTGGAGCCTCTGGATGAAGGAAAACGACCACGTCCTTACAGGTTGACCTTTGACCCCTGGGAGTGTCATGTGACCTTTGGAAGAGTCATATGGTTTTTCTGCCTACCGAATACCACGTTTTCCGGGCTATAGGGCTGTCAAATGAAGCATTTCGCAGTGTTTCGAAATTTTATACTGAGCTGCAGAAAATAGTAAAGATCGTTTTCAAAGTGATAAAGAACACACACTTTTTGGAGCCTTTGGATGAAGGAAAACGACCACTTCGTTACAGGTTGACCTTTGACCCCTGGGAACGTCATGAGACCTTTGGAAGATTTGTGTGGTTTTTCTGCCTCCCAAAGTCAATACCACGTTTTCTGGGAACCAGGGCCGCCGAATGAAGCATTTCCCAATGTTTTGACCTTTTAAACTGAGCCGCAGAAAATAGTAAAGATCATTTCCAAAGTGCGTAAAAGCGCACTCTTTTTGGAGCCTTTGGATGAAGGAAAACGACCACTTCGTTACATGTTGACCTTTGACCCCTGGGAGCCTCAAGAGACAATTGGAAGATTTGTGTGGTTTTTCTGCCTCCCGTAGTCAATACCACATTTTCTGGGAATGAAGGAAAACGACCACTTCTTTACAGGTTGAACTCAGACCCCTGGGAGTGTCATGTGACCTTTGGAAGAGTCATGTGGTTTTTCTGCCTCCCGAAGTCAATACTACTTTTCTGGGAACCAGGGCCGACGAATGAAGGATTTCCCGGCATTTTGACCTTTTAAACTGAGCCGCAGAAAATAGTAAAGATCGTTTTGAAAGTGCGTAAAAGCGCACACTTTTGGGAGCCTTTGGATGAAGGAAAACGACCACTTCCTTACAGGCTGACCTTTGACCCCTGGGTGCGTCATGAGACCTTTGGAAGAGTCATGTGGTTTTCTGCCTCCCGAAGTCAATACCACGTTTTCTGGGAACCAGGGCCGCCGAATGAAGCATTTCCCAATGTTTTGACCTTTTAAACTGAGCCACAGAAAATAGTAAAGATCGTTTCCAAAGTGCGTAAAAGTGCACTCTTTTTGGAGCCTTTGGATGAAGGAAAATGACCACTTCGTTACAGGCTGACCTTTGACCCCTGGGAGCCTCATGAGACCATTGGAAGATGTGTGTGGTTTTTCTGCCTCCCGTAGTCAATATCACGTTTTCTGGGAATGAAGGAAAACAACCACTTCCTTACAGGTTGAACTTTGACCCCTGGGAGTGTCATGTGACCTTTGGAAGAGTCATGTGGTTTTTCTGCCTCCCGAAGTCAATACCACGTTTTCTGGGAACCAGGACCGCCAAATGAAGCATTTCCCAGCGTCTTGACCTTTTAAACTGAGCCACAGAAAATAGTAAATATCGTTTTCAAAGTGCATAAAAGCACACTGGAGCCTTTGGATGAAGGAAAACAACCACTTCCTTACAGTTTGACCTGTGACCCCTGGAAACGTCATGAGACCTTTGGAAGAGTCATGTGGTTTTTCTGCCTCACAAAGTCACTACCACGTTTTCCGGGATCTAGGGCAGTTAAATTAAGCATTGCCCACTGTTTTGACCTTTTAGACTGAGCTGCAGAAAATAGTAAAAATCATTTTCAAAGTGCGTAAAAGCGCACACTTTTTTGAGCCTTTGGATGAAGGAAAACAACCAATTCCTTACAGGTTGACCTATGACCTTGGACCATGGACCCCTGGAAGCGTCATGAGACCTTTGGAAGAGTTATGTGGTTTTTCTGCCTCCCGAAGTCAATACCAAGTTTTCTGGGAATGAAGGAAAACAACCACTTCGTTACAGGTTGACCTTTATCCCCTGGGTGCGTCATGTGAACTTTGGAAGAATCGTGTGGTTTTTCTGCCTCCCGAAGTCAATACCACGTTTTCTGGGAACCAGGGCCGCAGAATGAAGCATTTCCCAGCGTTTTGACCTTTTACACTGAGCCGCAGAAAATAGTAAAGATCATTTTCAAAGTGCGTAAAAGCGCACACTTTTTGGAGCCTCTGGATGAAGGAAAACGACCACTTCCTTACAGGTTGACCTTTGACCCCTGGGAGTGTCATGTGACCTTTGGAAGAGTCATATGGTTTTTCTGCCTACCGAATACCACGTTTTCCGGGCTATAGGGCTGTCAAATGAAGCATTTCGCAGTGTTTCGAACTTTTATACTGAGCTGCAGAAAATAGTAAAGATCGTTTTTAAAGTGCGTAAAAGCACACACTTTATGGAGCCTTTGGATGAAGGAAAACGACCACTTCGTTACAGGTTGACCTTTGACCCCTGGGAACGTCATGAGACCTTTGGAAGATTTGTGTGGTTTTTCTGCCTCCCAAAGTCAATACCACGTTTTCTGGGAACCAGGGCCGCCGAATGAAGCATTTCCCAATGTTTTGACCTTTCAAACTGAGCCGCAGAAAATAGTAAAGATCGTTTCCAAAGTGCGTAAAAGCGCACTCTTTTTGGAGCCTTTGGATGAAGGAAAATGACCACTTCGTTACATGTTGACCTTTGACCCCTGGGAGCCTCATGAGACCATTGGGAGATTTGTGTGGTTTTTCTGCCTCCCGTAGTCAATACCACGTTTTCTGGGAATGAAGGAAAACGACCACTTCCTTACAGGTTGACCTTTGACCCCTGGGAGTGTCATGTGACCTTTGGAAGAGTCATATGGTTTTTCTGCCTACCGAATACCACATTTTCCGGGCTATAGGGCTGTCAAATGAAGCATTTCGCAGTGTTTCGAACTTTTATACTGAGCTGCAGAAAATAGTAAAGATCGTTTTCAAAGTGCGTAAAAGCACACACTTTTTGGAGCCTTTGGATGAAGGAAAACGACCACTTTGTTACAGGTTGACCTTTGACCCCTGGGAGTGTCATGTGACCTTTGGAAGAGTCATGTGGTTTTTCTGCCTCCCGAAGTCAATACCATGTTTTCTGGGAACCAGGGCCGCCGAATGAAGCATTTCCCAGCGTCTTGACCTTTTAAACTGAGCCACAGAAAATAGTAAAGATCGTTTTCAAAGTGCATCAAAGCACACACCTTTTGGAGCCTTTGGATGAAGGAAAACAACCACTTCCTTACAGTTTGACCTGTGACCCCTGGAAACGTAATGAGACCTTTGAAAGAGTCATGTGGTTTTTCTGCCTCGCAAAGTCATTACCACGTTTTCCGGGATCTAGGGCAGTCAAATTAAGTATTTCCCACTGTTTTGACCTTTTAGACTGAGCTGCAGAAAATAGTAAAGATCATTTTCAAAGTGCGTAAAAGCGCACACTTTTGGGAGCCTTTGGATGAAGGACAACAACCACATCCTTACAGGTTGACCTTTGACCCCTGGGTGCGTCATGAGACCATTGGAATAGTTTAGTGGTTTTTCTGCCTCCCGAAGTCAATACCATGTTTTCCGGGCTCTAGGGCCGTCAAATGACAATTTCCCAGTGTTTTGACCTTTAAGACTGTGCTGCAAAAAATAGTAAAGATTGTTTTCAAAGTGCGTAAAAGCACACACCTTTTGGAGCATTTGGATGAAGGAAAACGACCACTTCCTTACAGTTTGACCTTTGACCCCTGGAAGCGTCATGAGACCTTTGGAAGAGTCATGTGGTTTTTCTATCTCACGAAGTCACTACCTCGTTTTCCGGGCTCAAGGGCCGTCAAATGATGCATTTCCCAGTGTTTTGAGCTTTTAGACTGAGCTGCAGAAAATAGTAAAGATCATTTTCAAAGTGCGTAAAAGCACACACTTTTGGAGCCTTTGGATGAAGGAAAATGACCACTTCCATACAGGTTGACCTTTGACCTTGGACCATGGACCCCTGGAAGCGTCATGAGACCTTTGGAAGAGTCATGTGGTTTTTCTATCTCATGAAGTCAATACCACGTTTTCCGGGCTCTAGGGCCGTCAAATGAACCATTTCCCAGTGTTTTGAACTTTTAGACTGAGCTGCAGAAAATAGTAAAGATTGTTTTCAAGGTGCGTAAAAGCGCACACTTTTGGAGACTTTGGATGAAGGAAAACAACCACTTACATACAGGTTGACCTTTGACACCTGGGAGTTTTATGTGACCTTTGGAAGAGTCATGTAGTTTTTCTGCCTCCCGAAGTCAATACCACGTTTCCTGGGAACGTGGACCGCCGAATGAAGCATTTCCCAGCGTTTTGACCTTTTAAACTGAGCCGCAGAAAATAGTAAACATCGTTTAGAAAGTGCGTAAAAGCGCACACTTTTTTTAGCCTTTGGATTAAGGAAAACGACCACTTCCTTACAGTTTGACCTTTAACCCCTGGGTGCGTCATGAGACCTTTGGAAGAGTCATGTGGTTTTTCTGCCTCCCAAAGTCAATACCATGTTTTCTGAGAACCAGGGCCGCCGCATGAAGCATTTCCCAGCCTTTTGACCTTTTAAACTGACCCGCAGAAAATAGTAAAGATCGTTTTCAAAGTGCGTAAAAGTGCACAATTTTGGGAGCCTTTGGATGAAGGAAACCGACCACTTGCTTACAGGTTGACCTTGGACCACGGACCACTGGAAATGTCATGAGCCCTTTGGAAGAGTCATGTGGTTTTTCTATCTCACGAAGTCACTACCTCGTTTTCCCGGCTCTAGGCCCGTCAAATGAAGCATTTCCCAGTGTTTTGACCTTTTAGACTGAGCTGCAGAAAATAGTAAAGATCGTTTTCAAAGTGCGCAAAAGCGCACTCTTTTTGGAGCCTTTGGATGAAGGAAAACGACCACTTTGTTACAGGTTGAACTTTGACCCCTGGGAGCCTCATGGGACCATTGGAAAATTTGTGTGGTTTTTCTGCCTCCCGAAGTCAAAACCACATTTTCTGGGAACTAGGGCCGCCGAATGAAGCATTTCCCAACGTTTTGACCTTTTAAACTGACCCGCAGAAAATAGTAAAGATCGTTTCCAGAGTGCGTAAAAGCGCACTCTTTTTGGAGCCTTTGGATGAAGGAAAACGACCACTTCGTTACATGATGACCTTTGACCCCTGGGAGCCTCATGAGACCATTGGAAGATTTGTGTGATTTTTCTGCCTCCCGTAGTCAATACCATGTTTTCTGGGAATGAAGGAAAACGGCCACTTCCTTACAGGTTGAACTTTGACCCCTGAGAGTGTCATGTGACCTTTGGAAGAGTCATGTGGTTTTTCTGCCTCCCGAAGTCAATACCATGTTTTCTGGGAACCAGGGCCGCCGAATGAAGCATTTCCCAGCGTTTTGACCTTTTAAACTGAGCCGCAGAAAATAGTAAAGATCGTTTTCAAAGTATGTAAAAGCGCACTCTTTTTGAAGCCTTTGGAAGAAGGAAAATGACCACTTCGTTAAAGGTTAACCTTTGACCCCTGGGAGCGTCATGAGACCTTTGGAAGATTTGTGTGGTTTTTCTGCCTCCCGAAGTCAATACCACATTATCTGGGAATGAAGCAAAAACAACCACTTCCTTACAGGTTGAACTTTGACCCCTGGGAGTGTCATGTGACCTTTGGAAGAGTCATGTGGTTTTTCTGCCTCCCGAAGTCAATACCACTTTTTCTGGGAACCAGAGCCGCCGAATGAAGGATTTCCCAGTGTTTTGACCTTTTAAACTGAGCCACAGAAAATAGTAAAGATCGTTTTCAAAGTGCATAAAAGCGCACAATTTTGGGAGCCTTTGGATGAAGGAAAACGACCACTTCCATACAGGTTGACCTTTGACCTTGGACCCCTGGAAGCGTCATGAGACCTTTGGAAGAGTCATGTGGTTTTTCTGCCTCCCAAAGTCAATACCACGTTTCCTGGGAACCAGGACCGCCGAATGAAGCATTTCCCAACGTTTTGACCTTTTAAACTGACCCGCAGAAAATAGTAAAGATCGTTTCCAGAGTGCGTAAAAGCGCACTCTTTTTGGAGCCTTTGGATGAAGGAAAACGACCACTTCGTTACATGATGACCTTTGACCCCTGGGAGCCTCATGAGACCATTGGAAGATTTGTGTGATTTTTCTGCCTCCCGTAGTCAATACAACGTTTTCTTGGAATGAAGGAAAACGGCCACTTCCTTACAGGTTGAACTTTGACCCCTGAGAGTGTCATGTGACCTTTGGAAGAGTCATGTGGTTTTTCTGCCTCCCGAAGTCAATACCATGTTTTCTGGGAACCAGGGCCGCCGAATGAAGCATTTCCCAGCGTTTTGACTTTTTAAACTGAGCCGCAGAAAATAGTAAAGATCATTTTCAAAGTACGTAAAAGCGCACTCTTTTTGGAGCCTTTGGAAGAAGGAAAACGACCACTTCGTTAAAGGTTGACCTTTGACCCCTGGGAGCGTCATGAGACCTTTGGAAGATTTGTGTGGTTTTTCTGCCTCCCGAAGTCAATACCACATTATCTGGGAATAAAGGAAAACGACCACTTCCATACAGGTTGACCTTTGACCTTGGACCCCTGGAAGTGTCATGTGACCTTTGGAAGAGTCATGTGGTTTTTCTGCCTCCTGAAGTCAATACCACGTTTCCTGGGAACCAGGACCGCCGAATGAAGCATTTCCCAGCGTTTTGACCTTTTAAACTGAGCCGCAGAAAATAGTAAAGATCGTTTTCAAAGTGCGTAAAAGCGCACACTTTTTGGATCCTCTGGATGAAGGAAAATGACCACTTCCTTACAGGTTGACCTTTAACCCCTGGGTGCGTCATGAGACCTTTGGAAGATTTGTGTGGTTTTTCTGCCTCCCGAAGTCAATACCAAGTTTTCTGGGAATGAAGGAAAACGACCACTTCCTTACAGATTCACCTTTGACCCCTGGGAGTGTCATGTGAACTTTGGAAGAGTCATGTGGTTTTTCTGCCTAACGAATACCACGTTTTCCGGGCTGTACGGCCGTCAAATGAAGCATTTCCCAGTGTTTTGAACTTTTAGAATGAGCTGCACAAAATAGTAAAGATCGTTTTCAAAGTGGGTAAAAGCGCACACTTTTTGGAGCCTTTGGATGAAGGAAAACTGAGGAACTTCGATTTCTGATCGCGATCGAAGCGACCCGCCATTTTGTGCTCCGCCGCCATTTTATGTTGCCATCACTCAGGCAGCACGGCGAACAAAGTCTATTCTGCTTTTTCTGCAGCCTGGTGTCGAAATACGCCTTCAGCCTCAATTTACAAAGCTGGTGTTAGAACTAGCCGAGTACACTAATCCCTGTCTGGCTTTTCTAATCCCCGTCTCAACTATCTGTTAGTTCACACTATTCTTTCCTGACCATATCTTATCGACTGGCCTTCACTGTCTCCTGCTAGCATTCTCTCGTTTCACAACTGTCCTCCAACACACACAAACGTATCTCCCCACCTGCAAGTTAGTTACCAATCCATTAATAAATTAACTTGAGGGAGGGATGACAAACACAGTTTGAGGAGTGGTTTCTTCGAGACATCTGACACTTTTGTTTTCCAACCTCTCCTATTGGTTCCATCCTGTTTTCTAACTTTTCTTATTGGCTCTTTCTTGTGTGTTCTGGGAGTGCTTTTTGTTAATGTACACGAACATTATATGGTATTTAACCCTGTGCGCCACAGAATGAAGTGGCAGTCTCCTGAGAACCTACTTTGTGTACTTCTAGGATAACTGTACTAGCTGCAGCTAAATACATCTGATCTTCTAACGCCGACAGAGTGTCCCGTGTCTCTGTGTAGCTAAGCAGGAGAACTCCGGAGACTTGGGCGTACCCTGCGCCGCCAGGCCCAAAAGGTTCTGGTTCTTCAAAATGACCACTTCCTTACAGTTTGACCTTTGAACCCCTGGGTGCGTCATGAGACATGTGGTTTTTCTGCCTCCTGAAGTCAATACCACGTTTTCTGGGAACCAGGGCCGCCGAATGAAGCATTTCCCAATGTTTTGACCTTTTAAACTGAGCCGCAGAAAATAGTAAAGATCATTTTCAAAGTGCGTAAAAGCGCACTCTTTTTGGAGCCTTTGGATGAAGGAAAACGACCAATTCGTTAAAGGTTGACCTTTGACCCCTGGGAGCGTCATGAGACCTTTGGAAGAGTCATGTAGTTTTTCTGCCTCCCGAAGTCAATACCACGTTTTCTGGGAACCAGGGCCGCCGAATAAATAATTTCCCAGCGTTTTGACCTTTTAAACTGAGCCGCAGAAAATAGTAAAGATCGTTTTCAAAGTGCGTAAAAGCGCACAATTTTGGGAGTGTTTGGATGAAGGAAAACGACCACTTGCTTACAGGTTAGCCTTGGACCACGGACCCCTGGAAGTGTCATGAGACCTTTGGAAGGGCCATGTGGTTTCTTTGCCTCCCGATGTCAATACCACGTTTTCTGGGCTTCAGGGCCCTCAAATGCAGCATTTCCCTGCATTTTGACCTTTTACACTGAGCCGCAGAAAATAGTAAAGATCGTTTTCAAAGTGCGTAAAAGTGCACACTTTTTGGAGCCTCTGAATGAAGGAAAACGACCACTTCCTTACAGGTTGACCTTTGACACCTGGGAGTGTCATGTGACCTTTGGAAGAGTCCTATGGTTTTTCTGCCTACTGAATACCACGATTTCCGGGCTCTAGGGCTGTCAAATGAAGCATTTCCCAGTGCTTCGAACTTTTAAACTGAGCCGCAGAAAATAGTAAAGATCGCTTTCAAAGTGCGTAAAAGCACACACTTTTTGGAGCCTTTGGATGAAGGAAAACTACCACTTCCTTACTGTTTGACCTTTGACCCTTGGGTGCGTCATGAGACCTTTGGAAGAGTCATGTGGTTTTTCTGCCTCCTGAAGTCAACACCATGTTTTCTGGGAACCAGGGCCACTGAATGAAGCTTTTCCCAGCGTTTTGACCTTTTAAACTGAGCCGCAGAAAATAGTAAAGATCGTTTTCAAAGTGCGTAAAAGCGCACACTTTTTGGTGCCTTTGAATGAGGGAAAATGACCACTTCGTTAGAGGTTGACCTTTGACCCCTGGGAACGTCATGAGACCTTTGGAAGAGTCCTATGGTTTTTCTGCCTACCGAAAACTACGATTTCCGGGCTCTAGGGCCGTCAAATGAAGAATTTCCCAGTGTTTCGAACTTTTATATTGAGCTGCAGAAAATAGTAAAGATTGTTTTCAAAGTGAGTAAAAGCACACACTTTTTGGACCCTTTGGATGAAGGAAAACTACCACTTCCTTAAAGTTTGACCTTTGACCCCTGGGAGTGTCATGTGACCTTTGGAAGAGTCCTATGGTTTTTCTGCCTACCGAATACCACGTTTTCCGGGCTCTAGGGCCGTCAAATGAAGCATTTCCCAGTGTTTAGAACGTTTATACTGAGCTGCAGAAAATAGTAAAGATCGTTTTCAAAGTGCGTAAAAGCACACACTTTTTGGAGCCTTTGGATGAAGGAAAACTACCACTTCCTTACAGTTTGACCTTTGACCCTTGGGTGCGTCATGAGACCTTTGGAAGAGTCATGTGGTTTTTCTGCCTCCCGAAGTCAATACCATGTTTTCTGGGAACCAGGGCCGCTGAATGAAGCATTTCCCAGCGTTTTGACCTTTTAAACTGAGCCGCAGAAAATAGTAAAGATCGTTTTCAAAGTGCGTAAAAGCGCACACTTTTGGGAGCCTTTGGATGAAGGACAACAACCACATCCTTACAGGTTGACCTTTGACCCCTGGGTGCGTCATGAGACCATTGGAAGAGTTTAGTGGTTTTTCTGCCTCCTGAAGTCAATACCATGTTTTCCGGGCTCTAGGGCCATCAAATGACAATTTCCCAGTGTTTTGACCTTTAATACTGTGCTGCAAAAAATAGTAAAGATCGTTTTCAAAGTGCGTAAAAGCACACACCTTTTGGAGCATTTGGATGAAGGAAAACGACCACTTCCTTACAGTTTGACCTTTGACTCCTGGAAGCGTCATTAGACCTTTGGAAGAGTCATGTGGTTTTTCTATCTCACGAAGTCACTACCTCGTTTTCCGGGCTCTAGGGCCGTCAAATGATGCATTTCCCCAGTGTTTTGAGCTTTTAGACTGCGCTGCAGAAAATAGTAAAGATCGTTTTCAAAGTGCGTAAAAGCACACACTTTTGGAGCCTTTGGATGAAGGAAAATGACCACTTCCATACAGGTTGACCTTTGACCTTGGACCATGGACCCCTGGAAGCGTCATGAGACCTTTGGAAGAGTCATGTGGTTTTTCTATCTCACAAAGTCAATACCACGTTTTCCGGGCTCTAGGGCCGTCAAATGAACCATTTCCCAGTGTTTTGAACTTTTAGACTGAGCTGCAGAAAATAGTAAAGATTGTTTTCAAGGTGCGTAAAAGCGCACACTTTTGGAGACTTTGGATGAAGGAAAACAACCACTTCCATACAGGTTGACCTTTGACACCTGGGAGTTTTATGTGACCTTTGGAAGAGTCATGTGGTTTTTCTGCCTACAGAATACCACGTTTTCTGGGCTCTAGGGCCGTCAAATGAAGCATTTCCCACTGTTTAGAACTTTTATACTGAGCTGCAGAAAATAGTAAAGATCGTTTTCAAAGTGCGTAAAAGCACCCACTTTTTGGAGCCTTTGGATGAAGGAAAACGACCACTTCCATAAAGGTTGACCTTTGAACTTTGACCCCTGGGAGTGTCATGTGACCTTTGGAAGAGTCATGTGGTTATTCTGCCTCCCGAAGTCAATACCACTTTTTCTGGGAACCAGAGCCGCCGAATGAAGGATTTCCCAGTGTTTTGACCTTTTAAACTGAGCCACAGAAAATAGTAAAGATCGTTTTCAAAGTGCATAAAAGCGCACAATTTTGGGAGCCTTTGGATGAAGGAAAACGACCACTTCCATACAGCTTGACCTTTGACCTTGGACCCCTGGAAGCGTCTTGAGACCTTTGGAAGAGTCATGTGGTTTTTCTGCCTCCCAAAGTCAATACCACGTTACCTGGGAACCAAGACCATCGAATGAAGCATTTCCCAATGTTTTGACCTTTTAAACTGACCCGCAGAAAATAGTAAAGATCGTTTCCAGAGTGCGTAAAAGCGCACTCTTTTTGGAGCCTTTGGATGAAGGAAAACGACCACTTCGTTACATGATGACCTTTGACCCCTGGGAGCCTCATGAGACCATTGGAAGATTTGTGTGATTTTTCTGCCTCCCGTAGTCAATACCACGTTTTCTGGGAATGAAGGAATACGGCCACTTCCTTACAGGTTGAACTTTGACCCCTGAGAGTGTCATGTGACCTTTGGAAGAGTCATGTGGTTTTTCTGCCTCCCGAAGTCAATACCATGTTTTCTGGGAACCAGGGCCGCCGAATGAAGCATTTCCCAGCGTTTTGACCTTTTAAACTGAGCCGCAGAAAATAGTAAAGATCGTTTTCAAAGTACGTAAAAGCGCACTCTTTTTGGAGCCTTTGGAAGAAGGAAAACGACCACTTCGTGAAAGGTTGACCTTTGACCCCTGGGAGCGTCATGAGACCTTTGGAAGATTTGTGTGGTTTTTCTGCCTCCCGAAGTCAATACCACATTATCTGGAAATGAAGGAAAACGACCACTTCCTTACAGGTTGAACTTTGACCTTGGACCATGGACCCCTGGAAGCGTCATGAGACCTTTGGAAGAGTCATGTGGTTTTTCTATCTCACGAAGTCAATACCACGTTTTCCGGGCTCTAGGGCCGTCAAATGAACCATTTCCCAGTGTTTTGAACTTTTAGACTGAGCTGCAGAAAATAGTAAAGATTGTTTTCAAGGTGCGTAAAAGCGCACACTTTTGGAGACTTTGGATGCAGGAAAACAACCACTTCCATACAGGTTGACCTTTGACACCTGGGAGTTTTATGTGACCTTTGGAAGAGTCATGTGGTTTTTCTGCCTACAGAATACCACGTTTTCTGGGCTCTAGGGCCGTCAAATGAAGCATTTCCCACTGTTTAGAACTTTTATACTGAGCTGCAGAAAATAGTAAAGATCGTTTTCAAAGTGCGTAAAAGCACCCACTTTTTGGAGCCTTTGGATGAAGGAAAACGACCACTTCCATAAAGGTTGACCTTTGACCTTGGACCCCTGGAAGCGTCATGAGACCTTTGGAAGAGTCATGTAGTTTTTCTGCCTCCCGAAGTCAATACCACGTTTCCTGGGAACGTGGACCGCCGAATGAAGCATTTCCCAGCGTTTTGACCTTTTAAACTGAGCCGCAGAAAATAGTAAACATCGTTTGGAAAGTGCGTAAAAGCGCACACTTTTTTTAGCCTTTGGATGAAGGAAAACGACCACTTCCTTACAGTTTGACCTTTGACCCCTGGGTGCGTCATGAGACCTTTGGAAGAGTCATGTGGTTTTTCTGCCTCCCAAAGTCAATACCATGTTTTCTGAGAACCAGGACCGCCGCATGAAGCATTTCCCAGCCTTTTGACCTTTTAAACTGAGCCTGCAAAAAATAGTAAAGATCGTTTTCAAAGTGCGTAAAAGTGCACAATTTTGGGAGCCTTTGGATGAAGGAAACCGACCACTTGCTTACAGGTTGACCTTGGACCACGGACCACTGGAAATGTCATGAGCCCTTTGGAAGAGTCATGTGGTTTTTCTATCTCACGAAGTCACTACCTCGTTTTCCCGGCTCTAGGCCCGTCAAATGAAGCATTTCCCAGTGTTTTGACCTTTTAGACTGAGCTGCAGAAAATAGTGAAGATCGTTTTCAAAGTGCGCAAAAGCGCACTCTTTTTGGAGCCTTTGGATGAAGGAAAACGACCACTTTGTTACAAGTTGAACTTTGACCCCTGGGAGCCTCATGAGACCATTGGAAAATTTGTGTGGTTTTTCTGCCTCCCGAAGTCAAAACCACATTTTCTGGGAACCAGGGCCGCCGAATGAAGCATTTCCCAACGTTTTGACCTTTTAAACTGACCCGCAGAAAATAGTAAAGATCGTTTCCAGAGTGCGTAAAAGCGCACTCTTTTTGGAGCCTTTGGATGAAGGAAAACGACCACTTCGTTACATGATGACCTTTGACCCCTGGGAGCCTCATGAGACCATTGGAAGATTTGTGTGATTTTTCTGCCTCCCGTAGTCAATACCACGTTTTCTGGGAATGAAGGAAAACGGGCACTTCCTTACAGGTTGAACTTTGACCCCTGAGAGTGTCATGTGACCTTTGGAAGAGTCATGTGGTTTTTCTGCCTCCCGAAGTCAATACCATGTTTTCTGGGAACCAGGGCCTCCGAATGAAGCATTTCCCAGCGTTTTGACCTTGTAAACTGAGCCGCAGAAAATAGTAAAGATCGTTTTCAAAGTACGTAAAAGCGCACTCTTTTTGGAGCCTTTGGAAGAAGGAAAACGACCACTTTGTTAAAGGTTGACCTTTGACCCCTGGGAGCGTCATGAGACCTTTGGAAGATTTGTGTGGTTTTTCTGCCTCCCGAAGTCAATACCACATTATCTGGGAATGAAGGAAAACGACCACTTCCTTACAGGTTGAACTTTGACCCCTGGGAGTGTCATGTGACCTTTGGAAGAGTCATGTGGTTTTTCTGCCTCCCAAAGTCAATACCACTTTTTCTGGGAACCAGTGCCGCCGAATGAAGGATTTCCCACTGTTTTGACCTTTTAAACTGAGCCACAGAAAATAGTAAAGATCGTTTTCAAAGTGCATAAAAGCGCACAATTTTGGGAGCCTTTGGATGAAGGAAAACGACCACTTCCATACAGGTTGACCTTTGACCTTGGACCCCTGGAAGCGTCTTGAGACCTTTGGAAGAGTCATGTGGTTTTTCTGCCTCCCAAAGTCAATACCACGTTTCCTGGGAACCAAGACCGCCGAATGAAGCATTTCCCAACGTTTTGACCTTTTAAACTGACCCGCAGAAAATAGTAAAGATCGTTTCCAGAGTGCGTAAAAGCGCACTCTTTTTGGAGCCTTTGGATGAAGGAAAACAACCACTTCGTTACATGATGACCTTTGACCCCTGGGAGCCTCATGAGACCATTGGAAGATTTGTGTGATTTTTCTGCCTCCCGTAGTCAATACCACGTTTTCTGGGAATGAAGGAAAACGGCCACTTCCTTACAGGTTGAACTTTGACCCCTGAGAGTGTCATGTGACCTTTGGAAGAGTCATGTGGTTTTTCTGCCTCCCGAAGTCAATACCATGTTTTCTGGGAACCAGGGCCGCCGAATGAAGCATTTCCCAGCGTTTTGACCTTTTAAACTGAGCCGCAGAAAATAGTAAAGATCGTTTTCAAAGTACGTAAAAGCGCACTCTTTTTGGAGCCTTTGGAAGAAGGAAAACGACCACTTCGTTAAAGGTTGACCTTTGACCCCTGGGAGCGTCATGAGACCTTTGGAAGATTTGTGTGGTTTTTCTGCCTCCCGAAGTCAATACCACATTATCTGGGAATGAAGGAAAACGACCACTTCCTTACAGGTTGAACTTTGACCCCTGGGAGTGTCATGTGACCTTTGGAAGAGTCATGTGGTTTTTCTGCCTCCCAAAGTCAATACCACTTTTTCTGGGAACCAGAGCCGCCGAATGAAGGATTTCCCAGTGTTTTGACCTTTTAAACTGAGCCACAGAAAATGGTAAAGATCGTTTTCAAAGTGCATAAAAGCGCACAATTTTGGGAGCCTTTGGATGAAGGAAAACGACCACTTCCATACAGGTTGACCTTCGACCTTGGACCCCTGGAAGCGTCATGAGACCTTTGGAAGAGTCATGTGGTTTTTCTGCCTCCCAAAGTCAATACCACTTTTCCTGGGAACCAGGACCGCCGAATGAAGCATTTCCCAGCGTTTTGACCTTTTAAACTGAGCCGCAGAAAATAGTAAAGATCGTTTTGAAAGTGCGTAAAAGCGCACACTTTTTTGAGCCTTTGCATGAAGGAAAACGACCACATCCTTACAGTTTGACCTTTGACCCCTGGGTGCGTCATGAGACCTTTGGAAGAGTCATGTGGTTTTTCTGCCTCCCAAAGTCAATACCACGTTTTCTGGGATCCAGGGCCGCCAAATGAAGCATTTCCCAGTGTTTTGACCTTTTAAACTGAGCCGCAAATAATAGTAAAGATCGTTTTCAAAGTGCGTAAAAGCACACAATTTTGGGAGCCTTTGGATAAAGGAAAACGACCACTTGCTTACAGGTTGACCTTGGACCACGGACCCCTGAAAGTGTCATGAGACCTTTGGAAGGGTCATGTGGTTTCTTTGCCTCCCGATGTCAATACCATGTTTTCTGGGCTTCAGGGCCCTCAAATGAAGCATTTCCCTGCGTTTTGACCTTTTACACTGAGCCGCAGAAAATAGTAAAGATCGTTTTCAAAGTGCGTAAAAGTGCACACTTTTTGGAGCCTCTGAATGAAGGAAAACGACCACTTCCTTACAGGTTGACCTTTGACCCCTGGGAGTGTCATGTGACCTTTGGAAGAGTCCTATGGTTTTTCTGCCTACCGAATACCACGTTTTCTGGGCTCTAGGGCCGTCAAATGAAGCATTTCCCAGTGTTTCGAACTTTTAAACTGAGCCGCAGAAAATAGTAAAGATCGCTTTCAAAGTGCGTAAAAGCACACACTTTTTGGAGCCTTTGGATGAAGGAAAACTACCACTTCCTTACAGTTTGACCTTTGACCCTTGGGTGCGTCATGAGACCTTTGGAAGAATCATGTGTTTTTTCTGCCTCCCGAAGTCAATACCATGCTTTCTGGGAACCAGTGCCGCTGAATGAAGCATTTTGACCTTTCAAACTGAGCCGCAGAAAATAGTAAAGATCGTTTCCAAAGTGCGTAAAAGCGCACTCTTTTTGGAGCCTTTGGATGAAGGAAAACGACCACTTCCTTACAGGTTGAACTTTCACCCCAGGGAGTGTCATGTGACCTTTAGAAGAGTCATGTGGGTTTTCTGCCTCCCGAAGTCAATACCACGTTTTCCGGGCTCTAGGGCGTCAGATGAAGCATTTCTCACTGTTTTGAACTTTTAGATTGAGCTGCAGAAAATAGTAAAGATGGTTTTCAAAATGCGTAAAAGCGCACACTTTTTGAGCTTTTGGATGAAGGAAAACGACCACTTCCTTACAGGTTGACCTTTGACCTTGGACCCCTGGAAGCGTCATGAGACCTTTGGAAGAGTTATATGGTTTTTCTGCCTCCCGAAGTCAATACCAAGTTTTCTGGGAATGAAGGAAAACGACCACTTCCTTACAGTTTGACCTTTGACCCCTGGGTGTGTCATGTTAACTTTGGAAGAGTCATGTGGTTTTTCTGCCTCCCAAAGTCAATACCACGTTTTCTGGCAACCAGAGCCGATGAATGAAGCATTTCCAAGCGTTTTGACCTTTTAAACTGAGCCGCAGAAAATAGTAAAGATCGTTTTCAAAGTGCATAAAAGCGCACACTTTTGGGAGCCTTTGGATGAAGGAAAACAACCACTTCCTTACAGGTTGACCTTTGACCCCTGGGTGCGTCATGAGACCTTTGGAAGAGTCATGTGGTTTTTCTGCCTCCCGAAGTCAATACCATGTTTTCCGGGCTCTAGGGCCGTCAAATGACCATTTCCCAGTGTTTTGACCTTTTAGACTGAGCTGCAAAAAATACTAAAGATTGTTTTCAAAGTGCGTAAAAGCACACACTTTTTGGAGCCTTTGGATGAAGGAAAACGACCACTTCCTTAGTTTGACCTTTGACCCCTGGGTGCGTCATGAGACCTTTGGAAGAGTCATGTGGTTTTTCTGCCTACCGAAGTCAATACCACGTTTTCTGGGAACCAAGGCTGGCGAATAAATCATTTCCCAGCGTTTTGACCTTTTAAACTGAACCCCAGAAAATAGTAAAGATCGTTTTCAAAGTGCGTAAAAGCGCACACTTTTTGGAGTCTTTGGACGAAGGAAAACAACCACTTCCTTACAGGTTGACCTTTGACCCCTGGGTGCATCATGAGACCTTTGGAAGATTTGTGTGGTTTTTCTGCCTCCCGAAGTCAATCCCACATTATCTGGGAATGAAGGAAAACGACCACTTCTTTACAGGTTGAACTTTGACCCCTGGGAGTGTCATGTGACCTTTGGAAGAGTCATGTGGTTTTTCTGCCTCCCGAAGTCAATACTACTTTTCTGGGAACCAGGGCAGCCGAATGAAGGATTTCCCGGCGTTTTGACCTTTTAAACTGAGCCGCAGAAAATAGTAAAGATTGTTTTGAAAGTGCGTGAAAGCGCACACTTTTGGGAGCCTTTGGATGAAGGAAATCGGCCACTTCCTTACAGGCTGACCTTTGACCCCTGGGTGCGTCATGAGACCTTTGGAAGAATCATGTGGATTTCTGCCTCCCAAAGTCAATACCACGTTTTCTGGCAACCAGAGCCGATGAATGAAGCATTTCCAAGCGTTTTGACCTTTTAAACTGAGCCGCAGAAAATAGTAAAGATCGTTTTCAAAGTGCGTAAAAGCGCACACTTTTTGGAGTCTTTGGACGAAGGAAAACAACCACTTCCTTACAGGTTGACCTTTGACCCCTGGGTGCATCATGAGACCTTTGGAAGAGTTTAATGGTTTTTCTGCCTCCCGAAGTCAGTACCATGTTTTCCGGGCTCTAGCGCCGTCAAATGACCATTTCCCAGTGTTTTGACCTTTTAGACTGAGCTGCAAAAAATATTGAAGATCATTTTCAAAGTGCGTAAAAGCTCACACTTTTTGGAGCCTTTGGACGAAGGAAAACAACCGCTTCCTTACAGTTTGACCTTTGACCCCTGGAAGCGTCATGAGACCTTTGGAAGAGTCATGTGGTTTTTCTACCTCACAAACTCACTACCACGTTTTCCGGGATCCAGGGCCGTCAAATGAAGGATTTCCCAGTGTTTTGACCATTTAGACTGAGCTGCAGAAAATAGTAAAGATCGTTTTCAAGGTATGAAAATGTGTG
Source organism: Triturus cristatus (assembly GCF_964204655.1). Classification (NCBI taxonomy): domain Eukaryota; kingdom Metazoa; phylum Chordata; class Amphibia; order Caudata; family Salamandridae; genus Triturus; species Triturus cristatus. The sequence goes on along the minus strand of NC_140589.1, from coordinate 1,086,628,048 downwards.
TAAAAGCACATACTTTTGGAGCCTTTCGATGAAGGAAAACGCCCACTTCCATACAGGTTGACCTTTGACCTTGGACCATGTACCCCTGGAAGCGTCATGAGACCTTTGGAAGAGTCATGTGGTTTTTCTGCCTCCCGAAGTCAATACCACATTTTCCAGGCTCTAGGGCTGTCAAATTAAGCATTTCCCAGTGTTTTGACCTTTTAGACTGAGCTGCAGAAAATAGTAAAGATCGTTTTCAAGGTATGAAAAAGCGCACACTTTTGGAGACTTTGGATGAAGGAAAACGACCACTTCCTTACAGTTTCACCTTTGACCCCTGGGTGCGTCATGAGACCTTTGGAAGAGTCATGTTGTTCCGCCTCCCGAAGTCAAAATACCACGTTTTCTGAGAACAAGGGCCGCCGAATGAAGCATTTTCCAGCGTTTTGACCTTTTAAACTGAGCCGCAGAAAATAGTAAAGATCGTTTTCAAAGTGCGCAAAAGCGCACTCTTTTTGGAGCCTTTGGATGAAGGAAAACGACCACTTCCTTACAGGTTGACCATTGACCTTTGACCCCTGGAAGCGTCATGAGAGCTTTGGAAGATTTGTGCGGTTTTTCTGCCACCCGAAGTCTGAGCCGCCGAAAATAGTAAAGATCGTTTTCAAAGTGCGTAAAAGCGCACTCTTTTTGGAGCCTTTGGATGAAGGAAAACGAACACTTCGTTACAGGTTGACCTTTGACCCCTGGGGGCGTCATGAGACCTTTGGAAGATTTGTGTGGTTTTTCTGCCTCCCGAAGTCAATACCACGTTTTCTGGGAATGAAGGAAAACTACCACTTCCTTACAGGTTGAACTTTGACCCCTGGGAGTGTCATATGACCTTTGGAAGAGTGATGTCGTTTTTCTGCCTACCGAACACCATGTTTTTCCAGGCTCTAGGGCCGACAAATGAAGCATTTTCCAGTGTTTTGAACTTTTAGACTGAGCTGCAGAAAATAGGAAAGATCGTTTTCAAAGTGCGTAAAAGCGCACACTTTTTGGAGCCTTTGGATGAAGGAAAACGACCACTTCCATACAGGTTGACCTTTGACCTTGGACCATGGACCCCTGGAAGCGTAATGAGACCTTTGGAAGAGTCATGTGGTTTTTCTGGCTAACCAAGTCAATACCACGTTTTCTGGGAACCAGGGCCGCAGAATGAAGCATTTCCCAGCGTTTTGACCTTTCAAACTGAGCCGCAGAAAATAGTAAAGATCGTTTTCAAAGTGTGTAAAAGCGCACACTTTTTGGATCCTCTGGATGAAGGAAAATGACCACTTCCTTACAGGTTGAACTTTAACCCCTGGGTGCGTCATGAGACCTTTGAGAGATTAGTCAATACCAAGTTTTTTGGGAATGAAGGAAAACGACCTCTTCCTTACAGGTTGACCTTTGAACCCTGGGTGCGTCATGAGACCTTTGGAAGAATCGTGTGGTTGTTCTGCCTCCCGAAGTCAATACCACATTTTCTGGGAACCAGGGCCGCAGAATGAAGCATTTCCCAGCGTTTTGACCTTTTAAACTGAGCCACAGAAAATAGTAAAGATCGTTTTCAAAGTGTGTAAAAGCGCACTCTTTTTGGAGCCTTTGGATGAAGGAAAACGACCACTTCGTTAAAGGTTGACCTTTGACCCCTGGGAGCGTCATGAGACCTTTGGAAGATTTGTGTGGTTTTTCTGCCTCCCGAAGTCAATCCCACATTATCTGGGAATGAAGGAAAACGACCACTTCTTTACAGGTTGAACTTTGACCCCTGGGAGTGTCATGTGACCTTTGGAAGAGTCATGTGGTTGTTCTGCCTCCCGAAGTCAATACTACTTTTCTGGGAACCAGGGCCGCCGAATGAAGGATTTCCCAGCGTTTTGACCTTTTAAACTGAGCCGCAGAAAATAGTAAAGATCGTTTTGAAAGTGCGTAAAAGCGCACACTTTTGGGAGCCTCTGGATGAAGGAAAATGACCACTTCCTTAAAGGTTGACCTTTGATCCCTGGGAGTTTCATGTGACCTTTGGAAGAGTCATGTGTTTTTTCTGCGTACCGAATACCATGTTTTCTGGGCTCTAGGGCCGTCAAATGAAGCATTTTCCCAGTGTTTTGACCTTTTAGACTGAGCTGAAGAAAATAGTAAAGATCGTTTTCAAAGTGCGTAAAAGCGCACACTTTTTGGAGCCTTTGGATGAAGGAAAACAACCACTTCCTTACAGTTTGACCTTTGACCCCTGGGTGCGTCATGAGACCTTTGGAAGAGTCATGTTGTTCCGCCTCCCGAAGTCAATACCACGTTTTCTGGGAACCAGGGCCGCCGAATCAAGCATTTCCCAGCGTTTTGACCTTTTAAACTGAGCCGCAGAAAATAGTAAAGATCGTTTTCAAAGTGCGCAAAAGCGCACTCTTTTTGGAGCCTTTGGATGAAGGAAAACGACCACTTCCTTACAGGTTGACCATTGACCTTTGACCCCTGGAAGCGTCATGAGAGCTTTGGAAGATTTGTGCGGTTTTTCTGCCTCCCGAAGTCAATACCACGTTTTCTGGGCACCAGGGCCGCCGAATGAAACATTTCTCAGCGTTTTGACCTTTTAAACCGAGCCACAGAAAATAGTAAAGATCGTTTTCAAAGTGCGTAAAAGCGCACACTTTTGAGAGCCTTTGTATGAAGGTAGTAGTAGTAGTAGATTAGCTTTATTCGATTTTTGTTACATAAAATCATAAAAGCAACAATTCATATATATACATATCAATACAAATCATTACAATAAATAACATTTAATTAAAACAGTATTAAATCAATTTCAAACAAGTTCGCTAATCTCCAAGTTCCGTTTTCTAAGAACACTTTTTAAAAAACCGGACATAACCATAGTACAGGTAGCATTTCCCAATTGCTGCAGACTAAGGAACGCAGGACGGCATTGACTACAAGCACCTTGCTTCAAGTACTGTTTGATCCACCTATTACGCTCACTCCTATATAATTTACAGAACAATACTACATGGAAGGTGGATTGTGCAGAAATACTATCACAAGGGCAAGGAGCCAGGGCTCTAGACCAGTCATTTTTGGTTGGATATGTAACTAACCGATGAAATAGGTTAAACCTAAATCTTGTCAAAATGAATCGGTCGAAGCCCAGATTACACATGGTTAGATATGGCTGAATTGTATAGGTGGTCAGTGACAATTGATGTTCACTCACTGTTTTCTTTGTTATTTCTCCTACACACCTGAGAAGTTCAAAATGGGCCATACATAACCTCTTTAATTCTGATTTTGAAATATTCAAAATTGAAGCTGGGATGCTGAAAAACTCTGGCCTTTGGATATCAGTAAATATTTTCCTGATATACTCAAGCCAGGGTATACTCTTGGCGTTATCTAGGCCCATGACATCTTTTATTATTTCCTGATTTAAACCAAGGGCCACTGAGACCCATACTCTGCGCCAGAGTAGGACAGGTTGCAGTTTAATCAGGTCGGATATTTAATCCATCCCCAATTCCTGATGGCAATTAAAGACTGAGGTACCTTTCGGTAGAGCTAATAAGTATCTGAAAAAATTATTTTCTTCAACTTGTATCGCCGATGTATCCTGGTACCCCCAGATCCCTGCCCCATATAACGCAACACTTCTGCATTTAGATTTATAAATCTTTAGCATGATCTCAGGGGGTCTTTTGCCAAGCTTAGCGGCGAAGTTCTTTAATGCTCCTATGGTGCGTTTAAAGGATAGGGTCCTATTCTTGACCTCAGGCCCCCAGGAGCCGGAACCCTCAATTATAACCCCGAGGTATGGAAAAGTTTTGGTATGCTCTATTACAAGCCCCGACGCTCTAAGATTTTTACAGCTTGGACGAGCCTTACCACACTGCATCACATATGATTTTTTAGCATTTATCATAAGGCCCCTTTCTTCCATAAATTCAAGATATTTTGTAAGGGCTTTCTTTGCTCCGACCTTTGTTCTCGCCATTAGTACCGCGTCATCCGCGTACAGAAGCGATACAATTGACTTGTTGCCGTACTTTGGGGAGTCTATTTTATAAACGCCCAGTTCCTTCTCAAGTTTATTCGTATAAAGGGTAAAAAGAAAGGGGGCCAGTACACACCCTTGTCTTACCCCTTTTTCTATCCTGAAGGGGCCAGTGCACTCCCCTCTCAGCCCAAATCTAACTTTGGCCGTTGCCCCTGAATAAAGTTGCCTTAGAAAGAGTACAATGGCAGGATCGACTTCCATTTCCTCAAGAATTTGCCACATCTTGGCATATATCACGCAATCAAAGGCGGCAGCGAGGTCAACAAAAATGGCGTATAATTGTCCTTCCTTAGCCCGAGTGTATTTGGCTTGTAACAAAACAAAATTTAGGACCTGCTCTACCGTGCCCATCCCTTCACGAAAGCCATAGTGTACAGGGCTCAAAATATCATGTTACTCGGCCCACAGTTGCAATTTATTTAAGACCACCCTCCCCGCCATTTTCATGGGGAGTCTAATAAAGAAATAGGTCTATAATTAGATGGGCAGTCCCTGTCCCCCTTTTTGTATATCGGTATTATGACTGATTCCGACCAGGTACCGATAAAACCTATGGCACAATAAGCCTGTAGGACCCGGGTACAAAGTGGGGCCCACAAATCTATATTTAATTTTTAAATATCATTAGGGATCCCATCCGGTCCCGGGGCTTTGTTACTTTTACTAGCTTGTAGTGCCAGCTCTACTTCCTGTAGGGTAATCCCCATGTTAATGGGGTAAAAATCACTCCCTCTCAAGGAACACCCTATCAATTTGTCCTCTTTCATGGGAGACCCCTCGACATTTTTATATACCTTTGAGAAGAAATCAATCCAAGTTTTTTCATCAATAGCGATGTCCAACCTTTCTGCCTCCTTCTTGGTAAAAAAGGGTGTGTTGACTGCCTCCCAGAAGGCCCTGGCGTCTTTGCTCTGTGAGGCAGTCAGCAAGTTCTGCCATGCTACTTCTTTGATTTCCTTTTTCCGCAGGCACCTTGCCTGGGTATACGCCTTCCTACAGTATCTAATTGCCTTGAGGTCCCTTGGCTTAAAGCTCAAGGCAGCCTTAAGGGCAGTATACGCCTTGGTACACCTGGAGTCAAACCAGCCCACCCCTTTATTGAGTTTGTTCCTCTGTACCCTAGTTAGATTATCCTGGATCACCCTAGTAATTCTACCAAAGGCCTCCAAGGTTTGTTCTTCTGAGGTACTGTGAGAAGTTGGCCTGGCATATGCTGGTCACTAGTTAAAGTGGCCACCTTGCACCAGTCCAATTCGACTCTTATTGATGATAGGTAAAGACAACCTTTTAGAAAGCTATCCTAGTGGTAGCTGTGGAGAGCAGCCTTCAGGCTAAGTCTTGAAGGAGTGTTAAGCTTATTGTTTTACCATAATAACCTCTTGAATAACCAAACGAAAGAGTAGTCCACACAGGTATATATATAAAATATATGTATTTATTCTAGGCAGAATCCCACAGACACTTTATGTGACTAGTGGCAAAGTTACATTCCAAACAAGCATTTATAAACACAATAAATAGCACAGAAATCAATGGGCCCCAGGGGGGGACCAAACCATATACTAAAATAGTGGTATAAGAACCACGACAATTCTACAGGCAATGCCTAGGGCATTCAGGATCGCTTGCCCCTTCAGAATCCACCCACAGTTAAGAGGAAGGGGACCCACGGGAGACGCGTGCAGTGCAAAGAGCTGCTATCGGGATCGCAATGTTAGCCTATGGAGAATGTCGCGGTTGAATATTTAAAGATTAAGGACACTTCTAACAACAGTACAAAGTTAAGGCTTGAGACTTAAGGCTTTGGAGAGCCCACCACCACGGGAGTACCGAAGTACCACTGTTACCTGCCCCAGGGAAGCCGGGTGCATAGGTCGATTCTGGTGTCGGGTCGCGGGCTGATTTCCTATGGAAAAGTAGTCCAAACTGCTGCTAGCTGAAAGCGTCGTCGAAGTCGTGAAGATTAAAGTTGAAGAGAAGATAAAGATGAACCTGAAAGCAGAGGGGACAGAGTCTGGGTCACAGCAAAGTGACCAGGGAGCTCACAGGAAGGAGCTCGTGGATGTCGGGTGCTTCAGGGGTAGAAGGTACAGCTGGGCTCTGCAGTCACGGGCTCCGGGAGGCTTCAAGGAAGGCCAGCTTTCTGGAGGGCGACTGTCCCACGTCGGCTGAGGGTCGCTGCGGTGTTAGTGTCCCGATTGGATCCACTAAGCATTGGCAACCACAACCCACACAAGATGGACAATGTCAGGTTCCTCCGTTCCGATGTCCCCGGGGCTGTGTTGATGCTCTAGGGGGGCCCACCTCTGGATGACCCCAAGTCCGGCGTGTGTGAGTACACGGACTTTTGGGGTGATCGACCGGGGGAAGGAAAGGATGGGGACGGCAGGGAGGGAGATCTGAAAAGCAAAAGAACACAAGACACCTATGAGACCCTGGTCTGAGTAAACTGAAACACTTGCGTTATCTTAAACATCAGCGTTTGCCAACCTAAATTGCCCCCTCACCTGTAAAGGAAAAGAAGGTACGTCAAAGACATATATGGGAGAGCAAGAGGCAGTGACCAGTGGACTCCGGCAACTAGTACAAATACAAAAGGGGGAACAGAGGTATAAAGCATCGCCTTAGCGCCAACACAGGGAACAGGACATTTCTGCAGAACCTTATGTTACTTGTACCCACTTGCGTAACCTGTTTATGTTCTAAGCCACTGGAGGTATCACCACCCTGTCTGGACGCTCTCTCGTATGTCTGCATAGAAATAGAAAAGAAACAATGATGAGGACTGGCGGTGGGGGCTTGACTGATCGCCCGACTCACTATGCCAGCAATTCTCTAAGCACCACCGTACTCCCCTCATTCGTTACAGCACTCTTGAGGGCGTACGATTTTTGATTCACACAATACTAGGTTCCCACAGGCTGCATCTAGTACCCATAGGAATATAGTTCCGTTGGTTCCCCCACACTCCACGAACTGGCTTGTTCGTTAGCGAGTATTCACGGTACGTGGACTTTGGTCAAAAGGTTGTCACCGCTCCTCTGCATGAGACCAGCCGGTCTCTCCAACAGAGGGGCTATACAAAAGCAAATGTTCCGGGAGCTTCTCCTCAACGAATCAGAGTACTTCGTCTCTCGGATTAGCTCGCGGTAGAGCCGAGAGAATAATTCGGTCACAGACACGCCTACCTCAGGGTTTTTGAATCCGGCGTTCCGCTTCCTCCTCTCTCGCTCGGTCTGGCTCCGTGTCTTCGTCACCAATCCTCCGCGCTTCCTGGTCGCTTCCGGATATCAGAATTATCGGCTCCGACGGTTTCGACCTTTCCCCTTTTACGTCCTCGACGGGCGTGACGCGAGTCACGTGTTGCGTCTCTCGCAACGCCCGACGGGAGGTGTAGTTTATCAGGGAAACGTACTCGGCCATTAGAAAGTCCTGGCCAGCGGTGCGCTGTTCCGTGGCTCCTGACAGCACATCCCCCTTCCGAGGGTCACCGACGGCCGGCAGGTTTGTTAGGGTGCAACCTATGGAAGTGAGCTACGAGTCGTGGCGCGTGGACCGCCTCCGCGGGTTCCCATGAATCGTCCTCTGGCCCATACCCTTTCCAGGAGACCAAGTACTGCACCCTACCCCGTACCAGTTTGGCATCTAAGATGGCCTTGACCTCATATTCCTGATCCTGCTGGACTAGCACCGGAGCTGGCCTCCTGTTGGGTGGCGTCTTGGCAGGTTTCAGAAGGGAAACGTGAAAAACCGGATGGATGCGAATATGTGCAGGTAGTCGCACCTTCACCGCCACCGGGTTTACATGCTTCATGACCTGATAAGGTCCGATGAATCTAGGGTTGAACACGCTATGCCTTTTAAACCTGATGTTTCTGGTTGCCAGCCATACCCAATCACCCTTGTTGTATACGGGACCTGGTCTCCGATGTTTGTCTGCTTGTCCTTTGTATTGGACCTTTGCTTTCAGCAAATTCGCTCTCACCTGTGCAAGGGTCTTTCGCATTAACACTAACCTTTCGCGCAATTCGGGGCGTCGTGTTTCGGTGTTAGGCATGAGTAATGGGGTGAATCTGGGATGGAACCCATAGGTACTGAAGAACGGGGTGTGTTTGGTGGACGAGTGTGTGGCGCTATTGTAGGCAATTTCAGCAGACCACAACCACTCCACCCACGCCTCCGTGGCCTGGTTTACGTAGCACCTCAGGTATTGCTTCAAAGACTGGTTCAGCCTCTCGGTTTGGCCATCCGTCTGGGGATGGAAGCTTGTTGACAGGGAAGAGGTAACTTGGAGTTTGGAACACCATGTTCTCCAGAAGCCAGAGGTAAATTGGGCTCCCCTGTCAGACACGATGACTAGCGGAAGTCCATGAAGGCGGACCACATGAGTAAGCAGGAGTACCGCCAACTGTCCCGCGGTGGGAGCCTGTCTGCAGGCTATGAAGTGGCCCATTTTTGTGTAGTAGTCTATCACCACCATGATGGCTGTCATTCCTTGATCCCGGGGGAGTCCCACGATGAAATCCACGAATATTCGTTCCCAGGGTCGTTCTGGAGTGGGCATTGGTTGTAACAATCCTGGAGGGGCCCTATGATCCGATTTCATTTGAGCACAAGTGGAACATTCTTGTACCCATTTCCGGATGTCTGGACGAATGGAGGGCCACCAAAAGTGCCTTAACATTCTTTCCAAGGTCTTTTGTTGTCCGGTATGACCCGCACATGGAAGGGCGTGGCACCACCCAAACGCCGTGGTCCTTAACGTCTTGGAGGGGACGAGTACCTGCCGTCCTTTCATGGGGAGGCCTTGATGTATCCTCCACTCTGGGTGAAATCTTAGCCAGGTTCTCCACTTCCCTGTTCTGATTCCGCGTCGAACGCTGTCTAAGAAGTCGTCTGTGGCCACGATCCCCACCACACGGCTAGGTTCTATGATCGTGGTTTCCGGACCCATCTCTTTGTGCGGAGGGGTCTCCTGTCTCGTGAGGGCGTCTGCTTTCCGGTTATTCACTCCTGGGCGAAAGGTCACGATGAAGTTGAATTCTGCGAAAAACAACGTCCATCTGAGTTGTCGCGGGGTCAGGTGTCGAGCTGCTCTTAAAAACTGGAGGTTGCGGTGATCGGTATATACAGTGATCTGATGCGACGCCCCCATTAGCCAATGCCTCCACTCCATAAAGGCGTCTTTGATCGCCAAAAGCTCCTTTTCAGCGATAGTATAGTTTTGTTCCGCTGGGTTTAGTTTGCGGGACATGAAGACTATGGGGTGGAGATAACCAGTTGTTTCGTGTCGCTGCGACAGCACCGCTCCCACGGCTATTTCTGAAGCGTCTGCTTCGACAAAAAAGGGCAACTCAGGTCTCGCATGGACTAGAACCGGAGCAGACGTGAATGCTTCCTTTAGGCGATCGAATGCCTCTTGGGTTTCCGATGTCCAGATGAACGGAACCTTCACTCTGGTCAATTTGGTGAGGGGTGCGACGGTATCGGAGAAGTTCTGGATGAATCTCCGATAGAAGTTCGCAAACCCCAGTAGACTTTGAATGTCTTTCACCGTGTGGGGACGGGGCCATTCAACAACTGCCTTCACCTTCCTCTCAGCCATGATTTGACCCGAGGGGGTAAGCATCACCCCGAGGAACTCCACAGTGGTAACGTGAAACTCACATTTTGTGAGTTTACCGAACAACAGGTTTTGTTTCAACGCCTGCAACACCTGTCGCACATGGGAGATGTGTTCTTCTTCCGTACTGGAGTACACGAGAATGTCGTCGATATAAACGACTGCGAACACATCCAGGAATTCTCACAACACCTCATTGAGGAAAAATTGAAAAGCGGCAGGCGCGTTACAGAGCCCAAAGGGCATCACCAAATATTCATAGAGCCCGTACCGCGTCTTGAATGCCGTCTTCCATTCATCCCCTTCGCGCATTCGTACGAGGTGATACGCTCCTCGTAGGTCCAGTTTCGTATAGATGTTCGCAGCTCTCACCTGCTCTAGGAGCACGGGAATCAACGGCAGGGGATAGCGATTTTTTACCGTGATAGCGTTTAATGCGCGAAAGTCAATGCAGCACCTCAATTCCCCATTGGCTTTAGGAATAAAAAACAGTGGTGAGGCTGCAGGTGACCGTGAAGGACGAATAAATCCTAATCCCAGATACTTGTCTAAGTACGTGCGTAGGTGCTGATTTTCTGGTATGGTCAGAGCGTAGATTCTCCCACAGGGTATCACCGCTCCAGGGATCAAATCGATGCGACAATCGAATTCTCGATGTGGAGGGAGTTCTTCCGCCTTCTTATCGCTAAATACCTCCTTGAAGGAGAGGTACCAGTCTGGTAACGCCACCTCTTTCTCCGCAGCGGTAGCTACCCCGTGCCAGGTGGCAAGCGCTGTCGCTGGTTGGACTTGATCCAAGTTGCAATGCGTCTGGCAATATGCCGACCGTAACTGTAGTGTCTTAGTAGCCCAGTGAATGATGGGTTCATGTTTTTGCAACCACGGGAGTCCCAGTATGATTCCGTATTGAGGGGCTTGGATGATATTAAACGAAGCCCATTCCCGATGGTACCCTTCATACGTGATTTCGTACTCCGGAGTGTGGTGTTGTATGGGGCCTGACTCCAGCTCCTTGCCATCCACTGCGTAAACCTTTTCTGGGGAGGTTTTGAGGAGAAGTTGTACTCCTAGTCGTGCTGCCTCCCTTTTGTCCATGAAACATCCAGTAGCACCGGAATCCACCATGGCTCGGACAGGGTGTTGCACCTGGTTGATGTCTATGTGTAGCGTGATGAAAAAATGTTCTTTTTCCCGGAAGAGAGAATAATCCACCGAAGGGATGGTATTTGTACCTGAGAACTTCCCTTCTCTGGTTCTCAGGTGCGGCAGTTTTCCTCCCCCTTGTCAGTTGCTACCGTTGCCATCTGCCCGACACGATTCCGACCATATGCAGGTTTCACAGGGCATTCCCGTATGTAATGGCCTTTCTTGCCGCAATACAAACATAACCCTTGTTTGCGCCGATGTTCTCTTTCGCTCAGGGTTAAAGACGCCCTTACAGTTCCTATTTCCATAGGTTCCGGTTTGGCGAGGGTTCTCTCTGGGGGCCCTGTTCGCTCGCTCCATGGGTTTGTCCTCTCTTTTCGTGAGTGCTCACCTTTACGTTCTCTTAACCGATGGTCCAACCTAAGGGTCAAATCGATGAGGGCAGCACACGTACTTGGTTGAGGCTCTATTTGGGCTAAGACGTCCTTCATTTCGTCGGTAAGGCCGTGGTAGAATATGACCGATTGTTTGGCTTCTGGCCAATCGGTTTCGGCTATCAATCGTCGGAAGTTGTTGAGGTAGCTTACCAAGTCCAACGATCCTTGTCGCAACTCCAGGAGATCCTTATCCGCAGAGAACGTTTCGGCCCTTCGATCAAAAGTTTTTTCGAATGCAGTTCTGAACGTATCCCAATCATATAGTAGAGGGTCGTCCTTTCTCACGATCGGGACTGCCCACTGGGCAGCTTCTCCCCCTAAATACGATATTAGAAACGCGACTCGGGCTTGGTTAGTCGCGAACATCTTGGGCTTGCAAGTAAAATGAAGCAATACTTGGGTCAGAAAAACCTGGACCTTTTTTCTATCCCCGTGGAACCTCTCTGGGGGGGCCAAGGGGACCGAGACCCAGACTTCCACCACCACGGATGTAGGCGTGGAGGAACCACCCACACTAAATGGGTTGCGCTGCATGTAATCTACGCGGGAATGCAAAGACGCGGTTTCTTGCCTTGAAGCCGCTAACTCCGTCTGCATCAGGGCAAGGGCTGCCATGACGTCGTCTAAGGTAGTCATTGTAGCCGTCAACACAACCGGGAGGATAAGAGAATTCTTGGGCCGATAATTCTGTCAGGTTCCTCCGTTCCGATGTCCCCGGGGCTGTGTTGATGCTCTAGGGGGGCCCACCTCTGGATGACCCCAAGTCCGGCGTGTGTGAGTACACGGACTTTTGGGGTGATCGAGCGGGGGAAGGAAAGGATGGGGACGGCAGGGAGGGAGATCTGAAAAGCAAAAGAACACAAGACACCTATGAGACCCTGGTCTGAGTAAACTGAAACACTTGCGTTATCTTAAACATCAGCGTTTGCCAACCTAAATTGCCCCCTCACCTGTAAAGGAAAAGAAGGTACGTCAAAGACATATATGGGAGAGCAAGAGGCAGTGACCAGTGGACTCCGGCAACTAGTACAAATACAAAAGGGGGAACAGAGGTATAAAGCATCGCCTTAGCGCCAACACAGAGAACAGGACATTTCTGCAGAACCTTATGTTACTTGTACCCACTTGCGTAACCTGTTTATGTTCTAAGCCACTGGAGGTATCACCACCCTGTCTGGACGCTCTCTCGTATGTCTGCATAGAAATAGAAAAGAAACAATGATGAGGACTGGCGGTGGGGGCTTGACTGATCGCCCGACTCACTATGCCAGCAATTCTCTAAGCACCACCGTACTCCCCTCATTCGTTACAGCACTCTTGAGGGCGTACGATTTTTGATTCACACAATACTAGGTTCCCACAGGCTGCATCTAGTACCCATAGGAATATAGTTCCGTTGGTTCTCCCACACTCCACGAACTGGCTTGTTCGTTAGCGAGTATTCACGGTACGTGGACTTTGGTCAAAAGGTTGTCACCGCTCCTCTGCATGAGACCAGCCGGTCTCTCCAACAGAGGGGCTATACAAAAGCAAATGTTCCGGGAGCTTCTCCTCAACGAATCAGAGTACTTCGTCTCTCGGATTAGCTCGCGGTAGAGCCGAGAGAATAATTCGGTCACAGACACGCCTACCTCGGGGTTTTTGAATCCGGCGTTCCGCTTCCTCCTCTCTCGCTCGGTCTGGCTCCGTGTCTTCGTCACCGATCCTCCGCGCTTCCTGGTCGCTTCCGGATATCAGAATTATCGGCTCCGACGGTTACGACCTTTCCCCTTTTACGTCCTCGACTGGCGTGACGCGAGTCACATGTTGCGTCTCTCGCAACGCCCGACGGGAGGTGTAGCTTATCAGGGAAACGTACTCGGCCATTAGAAAGTCCTGGCCGGCGGTGCGCTGTTCCGTGGGCCCTGACAGACAAAGCAGCTGCTGGTGCAGACCCACGAGGTCTGAGGGTGCTCACCTTTGCAGGGAGCGCAGAGCAGGCCTGGAGCAACCAGGGGAACTCTTGGAAAGATAGGTTTTCCTCCGTCAGGGCCCACAAGTCGAGAGACAAGGGACCGCGGAGGGCAGCAAAATGGAGTGCGTAAAAGGGCTCCCACGGGCCACCGGAGCAGGCTAGGGAGCTGAGCTTTGGCACGGATGCTGCTTGAAGGTTGGCTCAGAAATGGGCCAAAGCACAACTTCCCCACTGGTCGGGGTCGTGTGCTATGCAAGAGGTGGACGGGGTCTCGGGGTATGCAGGGATCTCGGCACCTACGTGGTCCACGGTGCTCAGGCTTGTTGGGCACGCTCACAGGACTCTGGGATGCACTGGAGACCCACCTCAAGGTTGATGGAAGGCGTCGAAGTTCGTGAGAGCAGCGAAGTTCCAACCGGGTATCTTGCAGTTTTTTAGGTGCCTGCCAAGCAGGGGGATAACTCCTTTATCCCAAGGGAGATTTCTTCAGTCAGCTGGGCAGCAGCTCGTCGAAGGTCAGTTCTGTAAAGTTCTGGACGAATCTGAGGCTCTGGGGCCAAGTTATTCCCATATATCCCCAAGATTAGGGGATGGTCCCAAATAGAGCCTACCAATCAGAGTAGAGGCGGGAAAGGGTGGCTACACCCACTCCCCTTTGTGTGTTTCCCGCCTGGGCGAGGGGCAGGATGCCCCTGAACCGGTTCCAGGCGGTGTATGCAGAATTGGGGCTCTGCAGCTGCCTACGTGCAACTCTGAAAGGACATTTGGTGCACCCACCCTGTTCCAATCCACATATCCTGTCTGGGGAGGTGCTGGCACCTCCCTGCCACAGGAGCCCTATTGTCCAGATGGGTTTTCCCCAGCAACAGCCAGCCAGAGTCGTGTAGGTGGCGGACAGTAGCCATTTTGTGGTACATGTGCACTTTTAAATTGGTGTCTAAATTCTACCGCTTTTCCCATATCACCCTCCTAGCAAGGGGGAATCGTACCCTCATGCCCATGGCTGGACTGGGGGTATGATTCCTTCATGTTTGACACCAAACACGATATGGTTCTGTGTAGCCATTCCCAAGTTACAGCGATGACGCGATAACTTATAATGCGGTTAAGAGTATATGGTATGGCTACACTACAAACAACCCAGTAACGATTTTACGAAGGTTGCAGAGAGGTCCTACTCACGTAGGGGTCCCCCCTCACACATACCTCAGCACCCAGCCCTGTAGGATTACCAGGGCCTGCCATAGGGGTGACCTATGAGAGTATATGTGTTGTAAGGGTATGGGATATAGGGTACCTACATCCCTGTAAGGAGTGCTAGCACCACCTTACCCAGACTACAGTAGTGGTCTGGTGGTGTCAGTTTGGGTGGCTGTCCCAGGGTGGCACAATAAGTGCTGCAGCCCTGGTAGGCCTACTGGGGGACCCATGCCCTGGGTACCTAGGGTACCATCTACAAGGGACTGGTAGGGCATGCCCAGCATCCAATTAGGTTTGTACCTAGAGTACTCACATCAGTTTTAGGGAGAAAGCAGATAGGCTGGGGTCCTGGATAGCAGGATCCCAGCCAGACTAGTCAAAAACCACTCAAATACCAGGCAAAAAGTTGGGGGCAACCATTAGTCAGATTCCACTCTCCTACAGGTACTCTCATCCAAACAGGACAATATATCTGTTAGAGCCCGAGTGATTATTTCTTTAAATTTCATGACCGAGTCTACGGTGCACCACTTAAGTGTCATCCCATTGTAGCGAGCTATGGCGATATTTTGTGTCCAAGTGACCTTGTGACCTTGGACCACGGACTCCTGGAAGTGTCATGAGACCTTTGGAAGGGTCATGTGGTTTCTTTGCCTCCCGATGTCAATACCACGTTTTCCGGGCTTCAGGGCCCTAAAATGAAGCATTTCCCAGCGTTTTGACCTATTACACTGAGCCGCAGAAAATAGTAAAGATCGTTTTCAAAGACCGTAAAAGCGCAAACTTTTTGGATCCTCTGGATGAAGGAAAAAGACCACTTCCTTACAGGTTGACCTTTGACCCCTGGGAGTGTCATGTGACCTTCGGAAGAGTCATATGGTTTTTCTGCCTACCGAAGCATTTCCCAGTTTTTCGAACTTTGATACTTAGCTGCAAAAAATAGTAAAGATCATTTTCAAAGTGCGTAAAAGCACACACTTTTTGGAGCCTTTGAATGAAGGACAACGACCACTTCGTTACAGATTGACCTTTGGAAGATTTGTGTGTTTTTTCTGCCTCCCGAAGTCAATAAAACGTTTTCTGGGAATGAAGGAAAACGTCTACTTCCTTACAGGTTGACCTTTGACCCCTGGGAGGGTCATGTGACCTTTGGAAGAGTCATGTGGTTTTTCTGCCTCACAAAGTCACTACCACGTTTTCCGGGCTCTAGGGCCGTCAAATGAACCATTTCCCAGTGTTTTGACCCTTTAGACTGAGCTGCAGAAAATAGTAAAGATCGTTCCCAAAGTGCGTAAAAGCGCTCACGTTTTTGAGCCTTTGGATGAAGGAAACCGACCACTTCTTTACAGGTTGACCTTTGACCTTGGACCATGGACCCCTGGAGGTGTCATGAGACCTTTGGAAGAGTTATGTAGTTTTTCTGCCTCCCAAAGTCAATACCAAGTTTTGTGGGAACCAGGGCCGCCAAATGAATCATTTCCCAGCGTTTTTACCTTTTAGACTGAGACGCAGAAAATAGTAAAGATTGTTTTCAAAGTGCGTAAAAGCGCACACTGTTTGTAGCCTCTGGATGAAGGTAAACGACCACTTCCTTACAGGTTGACCTTTGACCCCTGGGAGTTTCATGTGACCTTTGGAAGAGTCATGTGTTTTTTCTGCCTACCGAATGTTTTCTGGGCTCCAGGGCCGTCAAATGAAGCATTTTCCCAGTGTTTTGACCTTTTAGACTGAGCTGAAGAAAATAGTGAGGATCGTTTTCAAAGTGCGTAAAAGCGCACACTTTTTGGAGCCTTTGGATGAAGGATAACAACCACTTCCTTACAGTTTGACTTGTGACCCCTGGGTGCGTCATGAGACCTTTGGAAGAGTCATGTGGTTTTTCTGCCTACCTAAGTCAATACCACGATTACTGGGAAATAGGGCCGCCGAATGAATCATTTCCAAGCGTTTTGACCTTTTAAAGTGAGCCGCAGAAAATAGTAAAGATCGTTTTCAAAGTGAGTAAAAGCGCACACCTTTTGGAGCCTTTGGATGAAGGACAACGACCACTTACTTACAGTTTGACCTTTGACCCCTGGAAGCGTCATGAGACCTTTGGAAGAGTCATGTGGTTTTTCTGCCTCACGAAGTCACTATCGCGTTTTCCGGGCTTTAGGGCTGTCAAATGAAGCATTTCCCAGAGTTTTGACCTTTTAGACTGAGCTGCAGAAAATAGTAAAGAGCGTTTTCAAAGTGCGTAAAAGCAAACACCTTTGGATGAAGGAAAACAACCACTTCCATACAGGTTGACCTTTGACCTTGGACCATGGACCCCTGGAAGCGTCATGAGACCTTTGGAAGAGTCATGTGGTTTTTCTGCCTAACAAAGTCAATACCACATTTTCTGGGCTCTATGGCCGTCAAATGAAGCATTTCCCTGTGTTTTGACCTTTTAGACTGAGCTGCAGAAAATAGTAAAGATTGTTTTCAAGGTGCGTAAAAGCGCACACTTTTTGGAGCCTTTGGATTAGGGCTGGGCGGAATTTGCGGAATGCCTCTTCGCGGAATTTTGAAAAAAAATTGTGGAAAACGAGCGCACAACCTGAGGGACCGTGTGCCCGGGACTGGGGTCCCTCGTGCTTGGGCAGGCTCCCCTATCTCCCCGGCCTGGCTGCGTTGAGAAGCAGGGACCGGCCCCGGGCCTCCTGATTTTTTGTCAGGGCCTGGGATCCCACGTCCTGCGGCCTGCCAAGTGTCCATCTGCCCGGGACAAGGGACCCTGGTGCAGAGCCCCGGAGCCCTGCAAGAGCAGGCGGGAGCCCTACCGCTATGGCTCGGTGTGGGCAGCTGGGAGTCCTTTCGGTCCCGGCCATCTGGTCGCACCTTTCCCTCGGCCATCTGGCCGCGCGCAATGCTTTCCAATGGGGCGACCAGATGGCCGGGCCGGCCTGGAAGTCCCGATGAGGGTCCATTCGCCTCGCGGATCCCAGCCAGGGATCCAGGAGGCCGGGCGCGTCCGCGCCTAGTGTCCCCTCCGTCACTCGGAGCGCGAGGGTTACAAGAAAGGTGGGTAGCCCCTCCTGGGGATTGCGGTTCTCAGGCGGGGACCAGATGGGCCAAGCCCGGATTACACTTCCCCGGGGCGTCCGGTGCTCCCTCCTCCAGCCCGCGGCGAGGCAAAGTGCCCAGGACGGGCTCCATGGGTCCCCCGGGCGTCCACCGAGGCCTGCAGCCCCAAAGCCCTGCAGCCCTGGAGCCCTTCAGCCCGGAGCCCTGGAGCCCTGCAGGCCCGGAGCCCTGCAGGCCCGGAGCCCTGCAGCCCCGGAGCCCTGCAGCCCCGGAGCCTTGCAGGCCCGGAGCCTTGCAGGCCCGGAGCCCTGCAGCCCCGGAGCCCTGCAGCCACCGAGGCCTGCAGCCCCAAAGCCCTGCAGCCCTGGAGCCCTTCAGCCCGGAGCCCTGGAGCCCTGGAGCCCTGCAGGCCCGGAGCCCTGCAGGCCATGAACGCCCTGCAGCCCTGGAGCCCTGCAGGCCCGGAGCCCTGCAGGCCCGGAGCCCTGCAGCCCCGGAGCCCTGCAGCCCCGGAGCCCTGCAGCCCCGGAGCCCTGCAGGCCCAGAGCCCTGCAGCCCCGGAGCCCTGCAGGCCCAGAGCCCTACAGCCCTGGAGCCCTGCAGCCCCGGAGCCCTGCAGCCACGGAGCCCTGCAGCCACGGAGCCCTGCAGCCGCGGAGCCCTGCGTGGGCAGGCGGGAACCCTAGCGCGAAGGCTCGGGGTTGGACAGATGTTGCACCTCTCCCCTCGGCCCTCTGGTCGCGCGCAATGCTTTCCAATGGGCCGACCAGATGGCCGGGCCAGCCTGGAAGTCCCGATGAGGGTCCATTCGCCTCGCCGATCCCAGCCAGGGCTCCAGGAGGCTGGGCGCGTCCGCGCCTAGGGTCCCCTCCGTCACTCGGAGCGCGAGGGTTACAAGAAAAGTGAGTAGACTTCCTCCGGATTAGTAGGGGCAGGGTATGCCGGGACACCCCTCCCGGGGATGGCAGTTCTCAGGCGGGGACCAGATGGGCCAAGCCCGGACGACACTTCCCCGGGGCATCCGGTGCTCCCTCCTCCAGCCCGCGGCGAGGCAAAGTGCCCAGGACGGGCTCCATGGGTCCCCCGGGCGTCCACCGAGGCCTGCAGCCCCAAAGCCCTGCAGCCCTGGAGCCCTGCAGGCCCGGAGCCCTGCAGGCCCGGAGCCCTGCAGGCCCGGAGCCCTGCAGCCCCGGAGCCCTGCAGGCCCGGAGCCCTGCAGCCCCGGAGCCCTGCAGGCCCGGAGCCCTGCAGCCCCGGAGCCCTGCAGGCCCAGAGCCCTGCAGCCTCGGAGCCCTGCAGGCCCAGAGCCCTGCAGCCCTGGAGCCCTGCAGCCCCGGAGCCCTGCAGCCACGGAGCCCTGCGTGGGCAGGCGGGAACCCTAGCGCGAAGGCTCGGGGTTGGACAGATGGGAGTCCTTTCAGTCCCGTCCATCTGGTTGCACCTCTCCCCTCGGTCATCTGGTCGCGCGCAATGCTTTCCAATGAGGCGACCAGATGGCCGGGCCAGCCTGGAAGTCCCGATGAGGGTCCATTCGCCTCGCGGATCCCAGCCAGGGCTCCAGGAGGCCGGGTGCGTCTGCGCCTAGGGTCCCCTCCGTCACTCGGAGCGCGAGGGTTACAAGAAAGGTGGGTAGCCTTCCTCCGGATTAGTAGGGGCAGGGTATGCCGGGACACCCCTCCTGGGGATTGCAGTTCTCAGGCGGGGACCAGATGGGCCAAGCCCGGACGACACTTCCCCGGGGCGTCGGGTGCTTCCTCCTCCAGCCCGCGGCGAGGCAAAGTGCCCAGGACGGGCTCCATGGGTCCCCCGGGCGTCCCCCGAGGCCTGCAGCCCCAAAGCCCTGCAGACCTGGAGCCCTTCAGCCCGGAGCCCTGGAGCCCTGCAGGACCGGAGCCCTGCAGCCCTGGAGCCCTGCAGCCCCTGAGCCCTGCAGCCACGGAGCCCTGCGTGGGCAGGCAGGAACCCTAGCGCGAAGGCTCGGGGTTGGACAGATGGGAGTCCTTTCAGTCCCGTCCATCTGGTTGCACCTCTCCCCTCGGCCATCTGGTCGTGCGCAATGCTTTCCAATGGGGCGACCAGATGGCCGGGCCGGCCTGGAAGTCCCGCTGAGGGTCCATTCGCCTCCCGGATCCCAGCCAGGGCTCCAGGAGGCCGGGCGCGTCCGGGCCTAGGGTCCCCTCCGTCACTCGGAGCGCGTGGGTTACAAGAAAGGGGGGTAGCCTTCCTCCAACTTTTGTCCTTCCCCAGAGTTCTGTAAGCCCCCACTGCGTGGGGGCTTAATAGTCGATAAAAATGGGCTCCCCGGGCAGGCCGTCGGGGAGAGGACGTGGCCTGGGCTTAACCCTCCTTGGTTCCAGCCGAGGGTCCGGGTGCTGGGGACAGGGGGTCCACCGGGGGCCCGGGGAGGCTGTCCCCGGCCTAGCTGGGGTCCGGAAGCTGGGCCCGGGCCCGGTGCTGGAGCTCCGTCCCCGGGTGCGGCTCCGTCCCAGAGTGTGGGAGCCCCCCCGTCCCGCAAGCCAGCCGAGGGTGCGGGCGCTGGGGACGGGTGTCCACCGGGGCCCGGGGAGGCTCTCCCCGGCCTGGCTAGGTTTTGGAAGCTGGGCCCGGTGCTGGAGCTCCGTCCCAGGGTGCGGCTCCGTCCCGGGGTGCGGGAGCCCCCTGTCCCGCAAGCCAGCTGAGGGTCCGTGCGCTGGGGACGGGTGTCCACCAGGGCCCGGGGAGGCTCTCCCTGGCCTGGCTAGGGTCCGGTAGCTGGGCCCGGTGCTGGAGCTCCGTCCCAGGGTGCGGCTCCGTCCCAGAGTGCGGGAGCCCCCCGGTCCTGCAAGCCAGCCGAAGGTACGGGCGCTGGGGAAGGGGGTCCACCGGGGCCCGGGGAGGCTCTCCCGGCCTGGCTAGGGTTCGGAAGCTGGGCAAGGTGCTGGAGCTCCGTCCCGGGGTGCGGCTCCGTCCCGGGGTGCAGGAGCCCCCTGTCCCGCAAGCCAGCTGAGGGTCCGTGCGCTGGGGACGGGTGTCCACCGGGGCCCGGGGAGGCTCTCCCTGGCCTGGCTAGGGTCCGGAAGCTGGGCCCGGTGCTGGAGCTCCGTCCCGGGGTGCGGGAGCCCCCTGTCCCGCAAGCCAGCTGAGGGTCCAGCCGCTGGGGAAGGGTGTCCACCGGGGCACGGGGAGGCTCTCCCCGGCCTGGCTAGGGGTCTGAAGCTGGGACCGGGCACGGGGCTCGTGCTCCGTCCGGCAGGGCCCGGGGTGCGGGAGCCCCCCGTCCTGCAAGCCAGCCGAGGGTCCGGGCGCTGGAGACAGGGGTCCACCGGGGCCCAGGGAGGCTCTCCCCGGCCTGGCTGCTTTCAGAAGCATGGACCGGGCCCTTGGGGAGGCTCTCCCCAGCCTGGCTAGGGTTCTGAACCTGGGCCCGGACCCGAGGCTTGTGCTCCGTCCCAGTGTCCCAGGGTGCGGGAGCCCCCCGTCCTGCAAGCCAGCCGAGGGTCCAGCCGCTGGGGAAGGGTGTCCACCGGGGCCCCGGGAGGTTCTCCCCAGCCTGGCTAGGGTTCAGAAGCTGAGCCCGGACCCGGGGCTTGTGCCCCATCCCAGTGTCCCAGGGTGCGGGAGCCCCCGTCCTGTAAGCCAGCCGAGGGTCCGTGCTCTGGGGAAAAGTGTCCACCGTGGCCAGGGGAGGCTCTCCCCGGCCTGGCTAGGGTTCGGAAGCTGGGCCCGGACCCGGGGCTTGTGCTCCTTCCCAGTGTCCCAGGGTGCGGGAGCCCCCCGTCCTGCAAGCCAGCCGAGGGTCCGTGCGCTGGGGAAAGGGTGCCCTCTGGGGCCCGGGGAGGCTCTCCCTGGCCTGGCTAGGGGTCTGAAGCTGGGAACGGGCCCGGGCTCATGCTCCGTCTGGCAGGGCCCGGGGTGCGGGAGCCCCCCGTCCTGCAAGCCAGCCGAGGGTCCGGGCGCTGGAGACAGGGGTCCACCGGGGCCCAGGGAGGCTCTCCCCGGCCTGGCTGCTTTCAGAAGCAAGGACCAGGCCCGTGAGCCGGGGTGGCTTGCTTTTTTATTCTACGCTGGCGGAACGGAATTTTCCGCCCACCCCTACTTTGGATGAAAGAAAACGACCACTTCCTTACAGATTGACCTTTGACCCATGGGTGCGCCATGAGACCTTTGGAAGAGTCATGTGGTTTTTCTACCTCCCGAAGTCAATACCATGTTTTCTGGGAACCAGGGCCGCTGAATGAAGCATTTCCCAGCGTTTTGACCTTTTAAACTGAGCTGCAGAAAATAGTAAAGATCGTTTTCAAAGTGCGTAAAAGTGCACACTTTTTGGAGCCTTTGGATGAAGGAAAATGACCACTTTGTTACAGGTTCACCTTTGACCCCTGGGAACGTCATGAGACCTTTGAAGAGTCATGTGGTTTTTTTCCCTCCTGAAGTCAATACCACGTTTTCTAGGAACCAGGGCCGCCGAATGAATCATTTCCCAGCGTTTTTACCGTTTACACTGAGCCTCAGAAAATAGTAAAGATCGTTTTCAAAGTGTGTAAAAGCGCACACTTTTTGGAGCCTCTGCATGAAGGAAAACGACCTCTTCCTTACGGGTTGACCTTTGACCCCTGGGAGTTTCATGTGACCTTTGGAAGAGTCATGTGTTTTTTCTGCCTACCGAATACCACGTTTTCTGGGCTCTAGAGCCGTCAAATGAAGCATTTTGCCAGTGTTTTGACCTTTTAGACTGAGCTGAAGAAAATAGTAAAGTTCGTTTTCAAAGTGCGTAAAAGCGCACACTTTTTGGAGCCTTTGGATGAAGGAAAACAACCACTTCTTTACAGTTTCACCTTTGACCCCTGGGTGCGTCATGAGACCTTTGGAAGAGTCATGTTGTTCCGCCTCCCAAAGTCAATACCACGTTTTCTGGGAACCAGGGCCGCCGAATGTAGCATTTCCCAGCATTTTGACCTTTTAAACTGAGCCGCAGAAAATAGTAAATATCGTTTTCAAAGTGCGTAAAAGCGCACTCTTGTTGGAGCCTTCAGATGAAGGAAAACGACCACTTTGTTACAGGTTGACCTTTGACCCCTGGGGGCGTCATGAGACCTTTGGAAGATTTGTGTGGTTTTTCTGCCTCCCGAAGTCAATACCACGTTTTCTGGGAATGAAGGAAAACAACCACTTCCTTACACGTTGAGCTTTAACCCCTGGGAGTGTCATGTGACCTTTGAAAGAGTGATGTGGTTTTTCTGCCTACCGAACACCATGTTTTTCCAAGCTCTAGGGCCGTCAAATGAAGCATTTCCCAGTGTTTTGAACTTTTAGACTGAGCTGCAGAAAATAGTAAAGATCGTTTTCAAAGTGCGTAAAAGCGCACACTTTTTGGAGCCTTTGGATGAAGGAAAACGACCACTTCCTTAGTTTGACCTCTGACCCCTGGGTGTGTCGTGAGACCTTTGGAAGAATCGTGTGGTTTTCTGCCTCCCGAAGTCAATACCACGTTTTCTGGGAACCAGGGCCGCAGAATGAAGCATTTCCCAGCGTTTTGACCTTTCAAACTGAGCCGCAGAATATAGTAAAGATTGTTTACAAAGTGTGTAAAAGCGCACACTTTTTGGATCCTCTGGATGAAGGAAAATGACCACTTCCTTACAGGTTGACCTTTAACCCCTGGGTGCGTCATGAGACCTTTGAGAGATTAGTCAATACCAAGTTTTCTGGGAATGAAGGAAAACGACCACTTCCTTACAGGTTGACCTTTGACCCCTGGGAGTGTCATGTGACCTTTGGAAGGGTCATGTGGTTTCTTTGCCTCCCGATGTCAATACCATGTTTTCTGGGCTTCAGGGCCCTCAAATGAAGCATTTCACAGCGTTTTGACCTTTTACACTGAGCCGCAGAAAATAGTAAAGATCGTTTTCAAAGTGCATAAAAGCGCACACTTTTTGGAGCCTCTGGATGAAGGAAAACAACCACTTCCTTACAGTTTGACGTTTGACCCTTGGGTGTGTCATGAGACCTTTGGAAGAGTCATGTGGTTTTTCTGCCTCCCGATGTCAATACCACGTTTTCCGGGCTCTAGGGCTGTCAAATGAAGCATTTCCCATTGTCTTGACCTTTTACACTGAGCTGCCGAAAATAGTAAAGATCGTTTTCATAGTGCGTAAAAGCGCACACTTTTTGGAGCCTCTGGATGAAAGAAAGCGACCACTTTCTTACAGGTTGACCTTTGACCCCTGGGAGTGTCATGTGACCTTTGGAAGAGTCATATGGTTTTTTTGCCTACTGAATACCACGTTTTCCGGGCTCTAGGTCCATAATGAAGCATTTACCAGTGTTTTGAACTTTTAGACTGAGCTGCAGAAAATAGTAAAGATCGTTTTCAAGGTGCGTAAAAGGGCACACTTTTTGGAGGCTTTGGATGAAGGAAAACAACCACTTCCTTACAGTTTGACGTTTGACCCTTGGGTGCGTCATGAGACCTTTGGAAGAGTCATGTGGTTTTTCTGCCTCCCGATGTCAATACCACGTTTTCTGGGAACCAGGGCCACCGAATGAAGCATTTCCCAGTGTTTTGACCTTTTAAACTGAGCCGCAGAAAATAGTAAAAATCGTTTTCAAAGTGCGTAAAAGGGCACACTTTTTAGAGACTTTGGATGAAGGAAAACGACCACTTCTTTACAGGTTGACCTTTGACCTTTGACCCCTAGAAGCGTCATGAGACCTTTGGAAGATTTGTGCGGTTTTTCTGCCTCCCGAAGTCAATACCACATTTTCTGGGCACCAGGGCCGCTGAATGAAGCATTTCCCAGAGTTTTGACCTTTTAAACCGAGCCACAGAAAATAGTAAAGATCGTTTTCAAAGTGCGTAAAAGCGCACACTTTTGGGAGCCTCTGGATGAAGGAAAATGACCACTTCCTTAAAGGTTGACCTTTGACCCCTGGGAGTTTCATGTGACCTTTGGAAGAGTCATGTGTTTTTTCTGCGTACCGAATACCATGTTTTCTGGGCTCTAGGGCCGTCAAATGAAGCATTTTCCCAGTGTTTTGACCTTTTAGACTGAGCTGAAGAAAATAGTAAAGATCGTTTTCAAGGTATGAAAAAGCGCACACTTTTTGGAGCCTTTGGATGAAGGAAAACAACCACTTCCTTACAGTTTGACCTTTGACCCCTGGGTGCGTCATGAGACCTTTGGAAGAGTCATGTTGTTCCGCCTCCTGAAGTCAATACCACGTTTTCTGGGAACCAGGGCCGCCGAATCAAGCATTTCCCAGCGTTTTGACCTTTTAAACTGAGCCGCAGAAAATAGTAAAGATCGTTTTCAAAGTGCGCAAAAGCGCACTCTTTTTGGAGCCTTTGGATGAAGGAAAACGACCACTTCCTTACAGGTTGACCATTGACCTTTGACCCCTGGAAGCGTCATGAGAGCTTTGGAAGATTTGTGCAGTTTTTCTGCCTCCCGAAGTCAATACCACGTTTTCTGGGCACCAGGGCCGCCGAATGAAACATTTCTCAGCGTTTTGACCCTTTAAACCGAGCCACAGAAAATAGTAAAGATCGTTTTGAAAGTGCGTAAAAGCGCACACTTTTGAGAGCCTTTGGATGAAGGTAGTAGTAGTAGTAGATTAGCTTTATTCGATTTTTGTTACATAAAATCATAAAAGCAACAATTCATATATATACATATCAATACAAATCATTACAATAAATAACATTTAATTAAAACAGTATTAAATCAATTTCAAATGAGTTCGCTAATCTCCAAGTTCCGTTTTCTAAGAACACTTTTTAAAAAACCGGACATAACCATAGTACAGGTAGCATTTCCCAATTGCTGCAGACTAAGGAACGCAGGACGGCATTGACGACAAGCACCTTGCTTCAAGTACTGTTTGATCTACCTATTACGCTCACTCCTATATAATTTACAGAACAATACTACATGGAAGGTGGATTGTGCAGAAATACTATCACAAGGGCAAGGAGCCAGGGCTCTAGACCAGTCATTTTTGGTTGGATATATAACTAACCGATGAAATAGGTTAAACCTAAATCTTGTCAAAATGAATCGGTCGAAGCCCAGATTACACATGGTTAGATATGGCTGGATTGTGTAGGTGGTCAGTGACAATTGATGTTCACTCACTGTTTTCTTTGTTATTTCTCCTACACACCTGAGAAGTTCAAAATGGGCCATACATAACCTCTTTAATTCTGGTTTTGAAATATTCAAAATTGAAGCTGGGATGCTGAAAAACTCCGGCCTTTGGATATCAGTAAATATTTTCCTGATATACTCAAGCCAGGGTATACTCTTGGCGTTATCTAGGCCCATGACATCTTTTATTATTTCCTGATTTAAACCAAGGGCCACTGAGACCCATACTCTGCGCCAGAGTAGGACGGGTTGCAGTTTAATCAGGTCGGATATTTAATCCATCCCCAATTCCTGATGGCAATTAAAGACTGAGGTACCTTTCGGTAGAGCTAATAAGTATCTGAAAAAATTATTTTCTTCAACTTGTATCGCCGATGTATCCTGGTACCCCCAGATCCCTGCCCCATATAACGCAACACTTCTGCATTTAGATTTATAAATCTTTAGCATGATCTCAGGGGGTCTTTTGCCAAGCTTAGCGGCGAAGTTCTTTAATGCTCCTATGGTGCGTTTAAAGGATAGGGTCCTATTCTTGACCTCAGGCCCCCAGGAGCCGGAACCCTCAATTATAACCCCGAGGTATGGAAAAGTTTTGGTATGCTCTATTACAAGCTCCGACGCTCTAAGATTTTTACAGCTTGGACGAGCCTTACCACACTGCATCACATATGATTTTTTAGCATTTATCATAAGGCCCCTTTCTTCCATAAATTCAAGATATTTTGTAAGGGCTTTCTTTGCTCCGACCTTTGTTCTCGCCATTAGTACCGCGTCATCCGCGTACAGAAGCGATACAATTGACTTGTTGCCGTACTTTGGGGAGTCTATTTTACAAACGCCCAGTTCCTTCTCAAGTTTATTCGTATAAAGGGTAAAAAGAAAGGGGGCCAGTACACACCCTTGTCTTACCCCTTTTTCTATCCTGAAGGGGCCAGTGCACTCCCCTCTCAGCCCAAATCTAACTTTGGCCGTTGCCCCTGAATAAAGTTGCCTTAGAAAGAGTACAATGGCAGGATCGACTTCCATTTCCTCAAGAATTTGCCACATCTTGGCATATATCACGCAATCAAAGGCGGCAGCGAGGTCAACAAAAATGGCGTATAATTGTCCTTCCTTAACCCGAGTGTATTTGGCTTGTAACAAAACAAAATTTAGGACCTGCTCTACCGTGCCCATCCCTTCACGAAAGCCATAGTGTACAGGGCTCAAAATATCATGTTCCTCGGCTCACAGTTGCAATTTATTTAAGACAACCCTCCCCGCCATTTTCATGAGGGAGTCTAATAAAGTCTATAAGGTCTATAATTAGATGGGCAGTCCCTGTCCCCCTT